>NW_027361766.1:1495000-2100000 GCF_039654945.1 Dendrobates tinctorius | reverse complement strand
AACACACACATGTGTGTATTGTATTTTTGAGGGAATGATTAATGGGTGTTTTACTACAGGTATTTTATTATTTAATTCTGCAAACATTATAGGTACATTTTAACATTACAGGTACATATTAACATTACAAGGTACATTTTAACATTACAGGTACATTTTAACATTAAAGGTACATTTTACTTAGTGGCTTATACCATTCTCTTTTGCCATGCCACATGTCCAATATCAGAAACGAAGTATGCAGCAAACTTATCCCTCATCTGAGCAACTTCCACTATAGTTCTCAGAGGGTGATCTTGGAAATCAAGCAATGTAACAGGTTCCTCAGGTTCTAAGTTGGGTCGTTCTTTTGCAAGAATGAAATTGTGCATCACAACACATGCTTTCACAACCTCATCAATTGTCTCAATTTTTAGATTTATGGCTGTTCCCAAAATTTGCCATTTAGAGACCAGCAAGCCAAAAGCACACTCCACAGTTCTTCGTGCCCTTGCCAGTCGGTAGTTGAAAATCCGTTTGGTGTGATTTAAGTCCCTACTTGAGTAACGTTTTAGGAGGTTGGCACACATTTGAAAGGCCTCATCACGCCCATTGCGTGTCTGATGTCAAGGAAAAGCTACTGAAAAACATTGGAAATAGCGAACGCATGCGCATAAGTAACGCAAACGCATGCAAAAACGCATGCAAGCGCATGCACATGCAGCGCAATTGACTGAACCATCCTTATGTGCATCCTAGCCGTAATTGTCAACTACCTAACACGGAACAATAAATCTTTTGTTAATTAGTTTCACCTGCAAATTGGGATGCTACTAATCCTTTATTTTGCTTCATCAGCATGTATAACATTAGTTATCTCTAATGTGTTACTCATACCCATAACATTTATGATTATAAAGTAAATGACAGGGAGGCTCGAATCCAAGAACTGGTCCGATGTTAATAATTTCTGCCTACTCATCAGCATAAAAAACGTCACAGTTAGGAGGGAGATGCACTAAACATGCATATTATCATATTATTTCCTTTTTCACTGTAATTGCACACTGTAGATACACAACGAGTAACTTCAATTATATGCCTTTGGTCTGTGAATAACAAGTGGCTTCCAATGTGAAAACACTCAAATTACAGCTTGATGAACATTATTTAGCTGTTTGCTTCAATAGCCTCTTCCTTTTAAATTAAACATCTCTGCAGTTTTTTTGCCATTTGTGCTCACAGCTGTTGAGTCTTTGTTGGAGCACACTACATGTGTGCTAATGGTGATATAATTGGCTTTTTTCAGCAAGCCAGGTATACCATGGATATAAAATATTTTTTCACATTTTATGTTTTTCTGTTTTATGCTATAATGAGATTATTTTTAATCTGTTCTTTTAGAATACATAATAATATTTAATGACAAAGTGAATACTGATCTCTATCTATGCTTAAAGGGGTTGTCCAGCATGTGGCTATAAATAGTGATGAGCAAAACCTGCTCGCCACTACTCGGTACTCGCCCGTGTATCACTGTAATCGGTGTACTCGGTGAGCACCAAGCATTTCCGGGATTACTCGGCGGGAACTTAGGTCTCCATCCAGCTTTTTTGACGGACTTTAGATACCCAATCACGCTGCAGGGATTGTCTCCACGCTATGAAATGCCGCAGCCATCTTTGTTGTGGCCGTGCAGTGATTGGCTGGCCACACAGCATCATTAAGGGTATAAGAGACCAGACGCCACCCTGCTCGGCGCATTCAGCTCCGGGTTGAGAGAGTGTAGGGAGAGCGGCTGCCTTGATAGGGTCAGAATTGGGGATTTATTAGTTAGCGTTGGGTCTACCATCCTAAATACTCACATCCAGCTAAACCAACAGTCCTTCTAAGGACTAATTCTGGAGCATATAAGTTCCAGTGTTAGGCAGGCAGAGTAGTGTACGTCACTGTATACACATCAGTGCAAGGCCTGCAGGCACTGTATGTGTGTATATAGATCATTGCATACATCAAAAGGGTTCATTCCCCTCCTGTGTTCTGGTGATGCTGCTACCAGTGAGATATATTAGCCGTATATAGCTAGTCCCAGGTGTAATTGGAATACAGGTCACATATTTTTGGTGTGATATCTCTGTGCCAGCTCATATCTGTGCCTGCTCAAAGTTTGGCTAGTTTACGGCTGTTTACTTTTTTTGGGGGCTGGCTATCACTTTTGGTTAAATACAGCAGTATTTAGCCAAAAAAAATAAATACAGGACACACATTTTTTGGTGTGGTATCTCTGTTCCAGCTCATACCTGTGCGTGCTCAAAGTTTGGCCAGTTTAAGGCTGTTTTCTTTTTTTTGGGCTGGGCTGTCACTTTTGGTTAAATGCAGCAGTATTTAGCCGAAAAAAAAATACAGGCCACACATTTTTTGGCGAGGTTTCTCTGTGCCAGCTCATATCTGTGCATGCTCAAAGTTTGGCCAGTTTATGGCTGTTTTCTTTTTTTTTGCCTGGCTGTCACTTTTGGTTAAATGTAGCAGTATTTAGCATAAAAAAAATACAGGCCACACATTTGTCGTAGTGGTATCACCGTGCCAGCTCATATCTGTGCGTGCTCAAAGTTTGGCCAGTTTACGGCTATTTTCTTTTTTTTGTCCTGGGTGAAGCTGTACTTATGTACAGCACTGTTTAGCCAAAAAATAAAAAAAAATTAATACAGTCTGTTATCTCAGACTGATGCCTGGTGTATCTGTGGTGTAAAAATCTTCGCTTCGCAGGCATACATTTCATAGTTCTGTCTGCTAGCCTTGTTCTGCTCATTATTATAGTGCTTTGAAAAAACCACTATATTGTAATCCGAACGCTGCTAACTTATTCTTCTTCTTCTTCTTCTTCTTATTATTATTAAGTTGATTTCCGCAATTAATACAGCCCGAACCGCTACACGCACAGACTTCGTTGAGGTGTCGTTTCGAAGCCAGCGTCCATGAGAGGTGTGCTAAGTATTTTTCGTGTCGATCGGATTTGTAGTTTTTGCGCAATTTGCGTTTGAAAATTTTTTTTCCCGTCATTGGAATGCACTGTCTCAATGCATTTGAATGGGGAAATGTTGCTATAGACAAAACATGCCCTGAGGGATTGAAATGGCAGTTGAGCTCATTGATATGCGCAGGCAGACCCAGTTACTATGCCAACGCCTACGAACGTCACATGACCTCTCCAAGACAGAGCTTCTGCCATATAATATCAGCTCTTAAAGCAAAACCCACAGAACAAATGCAAATCTAGCTTCATCACATGACGTATGCCCCTGAGAGAGAATGTGCGCCAAAGTGTATTTAGAAGCCCAGTGAGTCACCCTGGCTCTTAAAAGGCCGACGCGCCAAAGTGATTCTTAAAGAGCCGGCGCACTAAAATGAGTCTTAAAGGGCCGGCGCGCCAAATCGAAAGCTGAGTGACCCAAGGCTCCAAATCGGAGGCTGATAGACCCTGGCCTACAAAAAGGAGGCTGAGCCACCCTGGCATCCAAATTGGACCCAGGGTGGCCCCGCCCACCAAATCGGACCCAGAGTGGCCCAGCCCACCAAATCAGACCCAGAGTGGCCCCACCCACCAAATTGGACCCTGAGGGGCCGCACCCACAAAATCGGACCCTGAGGGGCCCCGGCCACAAAATCGGACCCTGAGGGGCCCCACCCACAAAATCGGACCCTGAGGGGATCCGGCCACAAAATCAGACCCTGAGGGGCCCCGGCCACAACATCGGACCCTGAGGGGCCCCACTCACAAAATCGGACCCTGAGGGGCCCCACCCACAAAATCGGACCCTGAGGGGCCCCGCCCACCAAATTAGACCCTGAGGGGCCCCACCCTCAAAATCAGACCCTGAGGGGCCACAGCCACAAAATCAGACCCTGAGGGTCCCCAGCCACAAAATCGGACCCTGAGGGGCCCCACCCACAAAATCGGACCCTAAGGGGCCCCACCCACAAATCCAGACCCTGAGGGGCCCCAGCCACAAAATCGGACACTGAGAGACCCCGGCCACAAAATCGGACCCTGAGGGGCCCCAACCACAAAATCGAACCCTGAGGGGCCCCACCCACAAAATCAGACCCTGAGGGACCCCAGCCACAAAATCAGACCCT
Source organism: Dendrobates tinctorius (assembly GCF_039654945.1). NCBI lineage: Eukaryota > Metazoa > Chordata > Amphibia > Anura > Dendrobatidae > Dendrobates > Dendrobates tinctorius. Next base: position 2,095,884 of record NW_027361766.1, on the reverse strand, counting down.
GAGGGGCCCCAGCCACAAAATCGGACCCTGAGGGGCCCCACCCACAAAATCGGACCCTAAGGGGCCCCACCCACAAATCCAGACCCTGAGGGGCCCCAGCCACAAAATCGGACACTGAGAGACCCCGGCCACAAAATCGGACCCTGAGGGGCCCCAACCACAAAATCGAACCCTGAGGGGCCCCACCCACAAAATCAGACCCTGAGGGACCCCAGCCACAAAATCAGACCCTGAGGGGCCCCAGCCACAAAATCGGACCCTGAGGGGCCCCACCCACAAAATCGGACCCTGAGGGGCCCCGCCCACCAAATTAGACCCTGAGGGGCCCCACCCTCAAAATCGGTCCCTGAGGGGCCCCGGCCACAAAATCGGACCCTGAGGGGCCCCGGCCAAAAAATCGGACCCTGAGGGGCCCCAACCACAAAATCGGAACCTGAGAGACCCCGGCCACAAAATCGAACCCAGAAGGGCCCCACCCACAAAATTGGACCCTGAGGGGCCCCGCCCACAAAATCGGACCCTGAGGGGCCCCGCCCACCAAATTAGACCCTGAGGGGCCCCACCCTCAAAATCGGTCCCTGAGGGGCCCCGGCCACAAAATCGGACCCTGAGGGGCCCCGGCCAAAAAATCGGACCCTGAGGGGCCCCAACCACAAAATCGGACCCTGAGAGACCCCGGCCACAAAATCGAACCCAGAAGGGCCCCACCCACAAAATTGGACCCTGAGGGGCCCCGCCCACAAAATCGGACCCTGAGGGGCCCCGCCCACAAAATCGGACCCTGAGGGGCCCCGCCCTCAAAATCGGACCCTGAGAGGCCCCGCCCACCAAATCGGACCCTGAGGGGCCCCGCCAACCAAATCGGACTTGGAGGGGCCCCACCCACAAAATCGGACCCTGAGGGCCCCCAACCACAAAATCGGACCCTAAGAGGCCCCGGCCACAAAATCGGACCCTGAGAGACCCCGGCCACAAAGTCGAACCCAGAGGGGCCCCGCCCACAAAATCGGACCCTCAGGGGCCCCGCCCTCAAAATCGGACCCTGAGGGGCCCCGCCCTCAAAATCGGACCCTGAGGGGCCCCGCCTACCAAATCGGACCCTGAGGGGCCCCGCCAACCAAATCGGACTCTGAGGGACCCCACCCACAAAATCGGACCCTGAGGGGCCCCACCCTCAAAATCGGACCCTGAGGTGCCCCGCCCTCAAAATCGGACCCTGAGGGGCCCCGCCTACCAAATCGGACCCTGAGGGGCCCCGGCCACAAAATCGGACCCTGAGGGGCCCAGACCACAAAATCGGACCCTGAGGGGTCCCGGCCACAAAATCGGACCCTGAGGGGTGCCACCCACAAAATCAGACCCTGAGGGGCCCCGGCCATAAAATCAGACCCTGAGGGGCCCCGGCCATAAAATCGGACCCTGAGGGGCCCCACCCACAAAATCGTACCCTGAGGGGCCCCACCCACAAAATCAGCCATGAGGGGCCCCACCCACAAAATCGGACCCTGAGGAGCCCCACCCACAAAATCGGACCCTGAGGGGACCCACCCACAAAATCGGACCCTGAGGGGCCCCACCCACAAAATTGGACCCTGAGGAATCCCGGCCACTAATTCAAATCCTTATTAGCCCAGGCCACCGAATCGGATCCTGAGGGGCCCCACCCACCAAATCAGACCCTGAGGCCAAAGTGGCCCCTGAGAGGCACCCACATTTAAAACAGATCCTGAGTTGAAAGTCTTGCAGGGGCAGCAGGCAAGTCTCTCTTAAAGGGGCAGCCCAGGCACCATTTCAAACCACTATCTGTACTTCCTTCAGGAAATACACATCTAGTTATAGTGGTTTGAAAAAACCACTATATTGTAATCCGAACGCTGCTAACTTATTCTTCTTCTTATTATTATTAAGTTGATTTCCGCAATTAATACAGCCCGAACCGCTACACGCACAGACTCCGTTGAGGTGTCGTTTCGAAGCCAGCGTCCATGAGAGGTGTGCTAAGTATTTTTCGTGTCGATCGGATTTGTAGTTTTTGCGCAATTTGCGTTTGAAAATTTTTTTTCCCGTCATTGGAATGCACTGTCTCAATGCATTTGAATGGGGAAATGTTGCTATAGACAAAACGTGCCCTGAGGCGATTGAAATGGCAGTTGAGCTCATTGATATGCGCAGGCAGACCCAGTTACTATGCCAACGCCTACGAACGTCACATGACCTCTCCAAGACAGAGCTTCTGCCATATAATATCAGCTCTTAAAGCAAAACCCACAGAACAAATGCAAATCTAGCTTCATCACATGACGTATGCCCCTGAGAGAGAATGTGCGCCAAAGTGTATTTAGAAGCCCAGTGAGTCACCCTGGCTCTTAAAAGGCCGACGCGCCAAAGTGATTCTTAAAGAGCCGGCGCACTAAAATGAGTCTTAAAGGGCCGGCGCGCCAAATCGAAAGCTGAGTGACCCAAGGCTCCAAATCGGAGGCTGATAGACCCTGGCCTACAAAAAGGAGGCTGAGCCACCCTGGCATCCAAATTGGACCCAGGGTGGCCCCGCCCACCAAATCGGACCCAGAGTGGCCCAGCCCACCAAATCAGACCCAGAGTGGCCCCACCCACCAAATTGGACCCTGAGGGGCCGCACCCACAAAATCGGACCCTGAGGGGCCCCGGCCACAAAATCGGACCCTGAGGGGCCCCACCCACAAAATCGGACCCTGAGGGGATCCGGCCACAAAATCAGACCCTGAGGGGCCCCGGCCACAACATCGGACCCTGAGGGGCCCCACTCACAAAATCGGACCCTGAGGGGCCCCACCCACAAAATCGGACCCTGAGGGGCCCCGCCCACCAAATTAGACCCTGAGGGGCCCCACCCTCAAAATCAGACCCTGAGGGGCCACAGCCACAAAATCAGACCCTGAGGGTCCCCAGCCACAAAATCGGACCCTGAGGGGCCCCACCCACAAAATCGGACCCTAAGGGGCCCCACCCACAAATCCAGACCCTGAGGGGCCCCAGCCACAAAATCGGACACTGAGAGACCCCGGCCACAAAATCGGACCCTGAGGGGCCCCAACCACAAAATCGAACCCTGAGGGGCCCCACCCACAAAATCAGACCCTGAGGGACCCCAGCCACAAAATCAGACCCTGAGGGGCCCCAGCCACAAAATCGGACCCTGAGGGGCCCCACCCACAAAATCGGACCCTGAGGGGCCCCGCCCACCAAATTAGACCCTGAGGGGCCCCACCCTCAAAATCGGTCCCTGAGGGGCCCCGGCCACAAAATCGGACCCTGAGGGGCCCCGGCCAAAAAATCGGACCCTGAGGGGCCCCAACCACAAAATCGGACCCTGAGGGGCCCCAACCACAAAATCGGACCCTGAGAGACCCCGGCCACAAAATCGAACCCAGAAGGGCCCCACCCACAAAATTGGACCCAGAGGGGCCCCGCCCACAAAATCGGACCCTGAGGGGCCCCGCCCTCAAAATCGGACCCTGAGAGGCCCCGCCCACCAAATCGGACCCTGAGGGGCCCCGCCAACCAAATCGGACTTGGAGGGGCCCCACCCACAAAATCGGACCCTGAGGGCCCCCAACCACAAAATCGGACCCTAAGAGGCCCCGGCCACAAAATCGGACCCTGAGAGACCCCGGCCACAAAATCGAACCCAGAGGGGCCCCGCCCACAAAATCGGACCCTCAGGGGCCCCGCCCTCAAAATCGGACCCTGAGGGGCCCCGCCCTCAAAATCGGACCCTGAGGGGCCCCGCCTACCAAATCGGACCCTGAGGGGCCCCGCCAACCAAATCGGACTCTGAGGGACCCCACCCACAAAATCGGACCCTGAGGGGCCCCACCCTCAAAATCGGACCCTGAGGTGCCCCGCCCTCAAAATCGGACCCTGAGGGGCCCCGCCTACCAAATCGGACCCTGAGGGGCCCCGCCAACCAAATCGGACTCTGAGGGGCCCCACCCTCAAAATCGGACCCTGAGGGGCCCAACCAACAAAATCGGACCCTGAGCGGCCCCAGCCACAAAATCGGGCCCTGAGGGGCCCCGGCCACAAAATCGGACCCTGAGGGGCCCCGGCCACAAAATCGGACCCTGAAGGGCCCAGACCACAAAATCGGACCCTGAGGGGTCCTGGCCACAAAATCGGACCCTGAGGGGTGCCACCCACAAAATCAGACCCTGAGGGGCCCCGGCCATAAAATCAGACCCTGAGGGGCCCCGGCCATAAAATCGGACCCTGAGGGGCCCCACCCACAAAATCGTACCCTGAGGGGCCCCACCCACAAAATCAGCCATGAGGGGCCCCACCCACAAAATCGGACCCTGAGGAGCCCCACCCACAAAATCGGACCCTGAGGGGACCCACCCACAAAATCGGACCCTGAGGGGCCCCACCCACAAAATTGGACCCTGAGGAATCCCGGCCACTAATTCAAATCCTTATTAGCCCAGGCCACCGAATCGGATCCTGAGGGGCCCCACCCACCAAATCAGACCCTGAGGCCAAAGTGGCCCCTGAGAGGCACCCACATTTAAAACAGATCCTGAGTTGAAAGTCTTGCAGGGGCAGCAGGCAAGTCTTTCTTAAAGGGGCAGCCCGGGCACCATTTCAAACCACTATCTGTACTTCCTTCAGGAAATACACATCTAGTATTATTATTACTATTCAGTTGATTTCCGCAATTAATGCAGCCCGAAACGCTACACGCACAGACTCCGTTGAGGTGTCGTTTCGAAGCCAGCGTTCACGAGAGGTGTGCTAAGTATTTTTCGTGTCGATCAGTTTATAGTTTTTGTGCAATTTGCGCTTGAAAAAACATTTTCCTGTCATTGGAATGCACTGTCTCAATGCATTTCAAATGGAAAATTTTGCCATAGGGAAAACATGGGGCAGTCGTGAGGCGATTCTAATAGCAGTTAAGCTCATTGATACGCGCAGGCACATCCAGTTACTATGCCTACAAACACCTACAAACTTTTCATGACCCCTCCAAGACAGAGTTTCTGGCAGATAATATCAGCTCTTAAAGCGAAACCCAGAGCACAAATGCAAATCTAGCTTCATCACATGACGCATGCCCCTGAGAAAGAATGTGCGCCAAAGAGAATTTAGAAGCCCAGTGCGCCAAACTGGCTCTTAAACGGCAGACGCGCCTAAGTGATTCTTAAAGGGCCGGCGCACCAAAATGAGTCTTAAAGGGCCGGCGCGCCAAATCAAAAGCTGAGTGACCCAAGGTTCCAAATCGATTGACCCTGGCCTACAAATCGGAGGCTGATCGACCCTGGCCTACAAAACGGAGACTGAACCACCCTGGCCTCCAAATCGGACCCTGAGGTGCCCCGCCCACCAAATCGGACCCTGAGGTGCCCCGCCCACCAAATCGGACCCTGAGGTGCCCCGCCCACCAAATCGGACCCTGAGGTGCCCCGCCCACCAAATCGGACCCTGAGGTGCCCCGCCCACCAAATCGGACCCAGAGTGGCCCCGCCCACCAAATCGGACACAGAGTGGCCCCACCCACCAAATCGGACACAGAGTGGCCCCGCCCACCAAATCGGACCCTGAGGGGCCCTTCCCACCAAATCAGACCCAGAGTGGCCCCGCCCACCAAACCAGACCCTGAGGGGCTCCACCCACAAAATCGGACTCAGAGCGGCCCTGCCTACCAAATCAGACCCAGAGTGGCCCGACCCACAAAATCGGAACCTGAGGGGCCCCAACCACAAAATCGGACCCTGAGGAGCCCCGGCCACAAAATCGGGCCCTGAAGGGCCCCATTCACAAAATCGGACCCTGAGGGGCCCCGGCCACAAAATCGGACCCTGAGGGGCCCCGGCCACAAAATCGGACCCTGAGGGGCCCCGGCCACAAAATCGGACCCTGAGGGGCCCGGCCACAAAATCGGACCCTGATGGGCCCCAGTCACAAAATCGGACCCTGAGGGGCCTCGGCCACAAAATCGGACCCTGAGGGGCCCCAACCACCAAATCGGACCCAGAGTGGCCCCGCCCACCAAAATGGACCCAGGGGGCTCCTCCCACAAAATCAGACACTGAGGGGCCCCAACCACAAAATTGGACCCTGAGGGGCCCCGGCCACAAAATTGGACCCTGAGGTGCCCCACCCACAAAATCGGATCCTGAGTGGCCCCGGCCACAAAATCGGACCCTGAGGGGCCCCGCCCACCAAATCTGACCCTGAGGGGCCCTACCCACCAATTCAATCCCTGAGGAGCCCAGTCCACTGAATCAGATCCTGAGGTGTCCCATCCACAAAAACGGGCCCTGAGGGCCCCACACACAAAATCGGACCCTGAGGCCAAAGTGGCCCCTGAGAGGCACCCACTGTTAAAACAGATCCTGAGTTGAAAGTCTTGCAGGGGCAGCAGGCAAGTCTTTCTTAAAGGGGCAGCCCGGGCACCATTTCAAACCACTATCTGTACTTCCTTCAGGAAATACACATCTAGTATTATTATTACTATTCAGTTCAGTTGATTTCCGCATTTAATGCGACCCGAACCGCTACATGCAGACTCCGTTGAGGCGTCGTTTCGAAGCCAGCGTCCACGAGTGGTGTGCTAAGTATTTTTCGTGTCAATCGGATTTGTAGATTTTGCGCAATTTGCATTTGAAAAAACATATTCCTGTCATTGGAATGCATTGTCTCAATGCATTTTAATGGGAAAATGTTGCCATAGGGAAAACATGGGGCAGTCATGAGGTGGCAGTTAAGCTCATTGATATGCGCAGGCACACCCAGTTACTATGCCAATGCCTACGAACTTTATATGACCCCAGCAGGGCACAGTTTCTGCCAGATAATATCAGCTCTTAAAGCGAAACCCACAGCACAAATGCAAATCTATCTTCATCACATGACGCAAGCCCATGAAAGATAATGTGCGCCAAAATGGATTTAGAAGCCCAGTGCGCCAAACTGGCTCTTAAAGGGCCAACGCGCCTAAGTGATTCTTAAAGGGCTGGTGCACCAAAATGAATCTTAAAGGGCCAGCGCGCCAAATCGAAAGCTGAGTGACCCCAGGCTCCAAATCGGAGGCTGAGCCACCCCAGCCTCCAAATCGGAGGCTGATCGACCCTGGCTTACAAATCGGACCCAGTGTGGCCCCGCCCACCATATCGGACCCAGCTTGGCCCCGCCCACCAAATCGGATCGAGGGGCCACACCCACCAAATCAGACCCTGAGGGGCCCCACAGGCCAAAGTGGCACCTGAGAGGCACCCACAGTTAAAACGGGTCCTGAGTTGAAAGTCTCTCTTAAAGGGGCAGCCAATGTAACATTTCAAACCACTATCTGTACTTCCTTCAGGAAATACACATCTAGTTATTATTATTAAGTTGATTTCCGCAATTAATGCGGCCCGAACCTCTACACGCACAGACTCCGTTGAGGTGTCGTTTCGAAGCCAGCGTCCATGAGAGGTGTGCTAAGTATTTTTCGTGTCGATCGGATTTGTAGTTTTTGCGCAATTTGCGTTTGAAATTTTTTTTTCCCGTCATTGGAATGCACTGTCTCCAATGCTTTTCAATAGGAAATGGCAAAACGTGCCCTGAGGCGATTGAAATGGCAGTTGAGCTCATTGATATGCACAGGCACACCCAGTTACTATGCCAACGCCTACGAACTTCACTTGAACCCCAGCACAGAGCCTCTGCCACATAATATCAGCTCTTAAAGCGAAACCCACAGCACAAATGCAAATCTAGCTTCATCACATGACACATGCCCCTGAGAGAGAATGTGTGCGCCAAAGTGGATTTAAAAGAAGCCCAGTGAGCCAAACTAGCTCTTAAAGGGCCAACGCGCCAAAGTGATTGTTAAAGGGCCAGCGCACCCAAATGAGTGTTAAAGGGCCGACACACCAAATCGGAGACTGAGCCACCCCGGCCTCCAAATCGGAGGCTGAGCCACCCCGGCCTCCAAATCGGGGGCTGAGCCACCCCGGCCTCCAAATCGGACGCTGAGCCACCCCGGCCTCCAAATCGGACGCTGAGCCACCCCGGCCTCCAAATCGGAGGCTGATCCACCCCGGCCTCCAAATCGGAGGCTGATCCACCCCGGCCTCCAAATCGGAGCCTGATCCACCCCGGCCTCCAAATCGGAGTCTGAGCCACCCCGGCCTCCAAATCGGAGGCTGAGCCACCCCGGCCTCCAAATCGGAGGCTGATCCACCCCGGCCTCCAAATCGGAGGCTGAGCCACCCCGGCCTCCAAATCGGAGGCTGAGCCACCCCGGCCTCCAAATCGGAGGCTGAGCCACCCCGGCCTCCAAATCGGAGGCTGAGCCACCCCGGCCTCCAAATCGGAGTCTGAGCCACCCCGGCCTCCAAATCGGAGTCTGAGCCACCCCGGCCTCCAAATCGGAGTCTGAGCCACCCCGGCCTCCAAATCGGAGGCTGAGCCACCCCGGCCTCCAAATCGGAGGCTGAGCCACCCCGGCCTCCAAATCGGAGGCTGAGCCACCCCGGCCTCCAAATCGGAGCCTGAGGCACCCCGGCCTCCAAATCGGAGGCTGAGCGACCCCGGCCTCCTAATCGGAGGCTGAGCCACCCCGGCCTCCAAATCGGAGGCTGAGCCACCCCGGCCTCCAAATCGGAGGCTGAGCCACCCCGGCCTCCAAATCGGAGGCTGAGCCACCCCGGCCTCCAAATCGGAGGCTGAGCCACCCCGGCCTCCAAATCGGAGGCTGAGCCACCCCGGCCTCCAAATCGGAGGCTGAGCCACCCCGGCCTCCAAATCGGAGGCTCATCGACCCCGGCCTCCAAATCGGAAGCTCATCGACCCCGGCCTCCAAATCGGAGGCTCTTTGACCTCTGCCTCCCAATCGGAAGCTCAACGAACCCAGCCTCCAAATCTTACCCAGAGTGGCCCCACCCACCAAATCAGACCCAGAGAGGCCCTGCCCACCAAATCGGACTCTGAGGGGCCCCACTCACCAAATCGGACTCTGTGGGGCCCCGCCCACCAAATTGGACCCAGAGTGGTCCCGCCCACCAAATTGGACCCAGAGGGGCTCCGCCCACAAAATCAGACCCAGAGGTGCCCCTGCCACAAAATCAGACCCTGAGGGGCCGCGGCCACAAAATCGGACCCTGATGGGCCCCAATCACAAAATTGGACCCTGATAGGCCCCGGCCATAAAATCGGACCCTGAGGGGCCCCAACCACAAAATCGGACCCTGAGGGGACCCAACCACAAAATCGGACCCTGAGAGGCCCCACCCACCAAATTGGACCCAGAGTGGTCCCGCCCACCAAATTGGACCCAGAGGGGACCCACCCACAAAATCGGACCCAGAGGGGCCCCTGCCACAAAATCGGACCCTGAGGGGCCGCGGCCACAAAATCAGACCCTGAGGGGCCGCGGCCACAAAATCGGACCCTGAGGGGCCCCAACCACAAAATCGGACCCTGAGGGGACCCAACCACAAAATCGGACCCTGAGGGGCCGTTGACACAAAATCGGACCCTGAGGGGCCCCGGCCACAAAATCGGACCCTGAGGGGCCCAACCCACAAAATCGGACCCTGAGGAGCCCTGCCCACCAAATTGGACCCTGAGGGGCCCCGCCCACCAAATCAGACCCTGAGGCCAAAGTGGCCTCTGAGAGGCACTCACAGTTAAAACGGATCCTGAGTTGAAAGTCTTGCAGGGGCAGCAGGCAAGTCTCTCTTAAAGGGGCAGCCCGGGCACCATTTCAAACCACTATCTGTACTTCCTTCAGGAAATACACATCTAGTATTATTATTACTATTCAGTTGATTTCCGCAATTAATGCGACCCGAACCGCTACACGCACAGACTCCGTTGAGGTGTGGTTTCGAAGCCAGCGTCCACGAGAGGTGTGCTAAGTATTTTTCGTGTCGATCAGATTTGTAGTTTTTGCGCAATTTGCGTTTTAAAAAACATTTTCCTGTCATTGGAATGCACTGTCTCCAATGCATTTTAATGGGAAAATGTTGCCATAGTGAAAACACGGTGCAGTCGTGAGGTGGCAGTTATGCTCATTGATATGTGTAGGCCAGGGCCGGCGTCAGCACCCGGGCAAATGCCAGGGCCCTGGCGAAATGGGAGGGCCCACTCACGCTGTCTGGGATACCCGCCGGCTGCCGCCATGCCCCCATGTACTGACCCCAACCTGCGCCCTCCGCGAGGGACTCAAGCAGTGACGCAGCCCCTTAGGCTGAGTGCAGACGACTTTTTGGCCCTGCGGATTTTTCCGCTCAGAATGGAATAAATCCACTGGTCAAATGACCTGCATTTTTCCTGCGGATTTCTTCCATTTTTCCTGCAGTTTTATTGTGGTTTTTGTACGGTTTTCCCCCTGCGGATTTGGAGACAGGGGAGATGGAAAACCGCACAAAAGAAGTAACATGCTGCGGATTTTGAACCGCAGGAAAACTGCGCGGAAAAATCCGCAGCGTCTGCACAGCGTTTTTTTTTTCATTGATTTTAAGGCTACTGTACATCACAATGCGGATATGCAACGTTTCTGCGCGGTAAAATCCGCTGCGGATCCACTGGATATCTGCATCGTGTGCACACAGCCTTACTGCCAGCAATGGTCATCGCTTCCTTCGGCTGTAATCTTGTATGCGGTGTTGACACAGGACCTGTGATGAGGTCACAGGAGGGGAGGAGTCAGGGGTCACATGATCAGGGTGGCTGCAGCACTCTGTTGTGCTGGTCGCTTGTCATTATGGTGCTGGTCTGGATGGATGAGGTAACGTTTATGTGTGGGACAGTGGGCTCAGGGAGGGGTTTAACAAGGTGGATGTAGCAGAGCTGTTTGTGTACTTGTGTGGGGTCAGAAGGGGTTTACAAGGTGATGTAGCAGAGTCGTGTGTGTACTTTGTGTGGGGTCAGGAGGGGTTTACAAGGTGGATGTAGTAGAGCCATGTGTGTACTTTGTGTGGGGTCAGGAGGTGTTTTACAAGGTGGATGTAGCAGTGCCGTGTGTGTACTTGTGTGGGGTCAGGGAGGGGTTTTACAAGGTGGATGTAGTAGTGCCGTGTGTGTACTTGTGTGGGGTCAGGAGGGGTTTTACATGGTGGATGTAGCAGAGCCGTGTGTGTACTTGTGTGGGGTCAGGAGGGGTTTACAAGGTGGATGTAGTAGAGCCATGTGTGTACTTTGTGTGGGGTCAGGAGGTGTTTTACAAGGTGGATGTAGCAGTGCCGTGTGTGTACTTGTGTGGGGTCAGGGAGGGGTTTTACAAGGTGGATGTAGTAGTGCCGTGTGTGTACTTGTGTGGGGTCAGGAGGGGTTTTACATGGTGGATGTAGCAGAGCCGTGTGTGTACTTGTGTGGGGTCAGGAGGGGTTTACAAGGTGGATGTAGCAGAGCCGTGTGTGTACTTGTGTGGGGTCAGGAGGGGTTTACAAGGTGGATGGAGCAGAGCCGTGTGTGTACTTGTGTGGGGTCAGGAGGGGTTTACAAGGTGGATGGAGCAGAGCCGTGTGTATACTTGTGTGGGGTCAGGAGGTGTTTTACAAGGTGGATGTAGCAGAGCCGTGTGTGTACTTGTGTGGGGTCAGGGAGGGGTTTTACAAGGTGGATGTAGCAGTGCCGTGTGTGTACTTGTGTGGGGTCAGGAGTGGTTTTACATGGTGGATGTAGCAGAGCCGTGTGTGTACTTGTGTGGGGTCAGGAGGGGTTTACAAGGTGGATGTAGTAGAGCCATGTGTGTACTTTGTGTGGGGTCAGGAGGTGTTTTACAAGGTGGATGTAGCAGTGCCGTGTGTGTACTTGTGTGGGGTCAGGGAGGGGTTTTACAAGGTGGATGTAGTAGTGCCGTGTGTGTACTTGTGTGGGGTCAGGAGGGGTTTTACATGGTGGATGTAGCAGAGCCGTGTGTGTACTTGTGTGGGGTCAGGAGGGGTTTTACAAGGTGGATGTAGCAGAGCCGTGTGTGTACTTGTGTGGGGTCAGGAGGGGTTTACAAGGTGGATGGAGCAGAGCCGTGTGTGTACTTGTGTGGGGTCAGGAGGGGTTTACAAGGTGGATGGAGCAGAGCCGTGTGTATACTTGTGTGGGGTCAGGAGGTGTTTTACAAGGTGGATGTAGCAGAGCCGTGTGTGTACTTGTGTGGGGTCAGGGAGGGGTTTTACAAGGTGGATGTAGCAGTGCCGTGTGTGTACTTGTGTGGGGTCAGGAGTGGTTTTACATGGTGGATGTAGCAGAGCCGTGTGTGTACTTGTGTGGGGTCAGGAGGGGTTTACAAGGTGGATGTAGTAGAGCCATGTGTGTACTTTGTGTGGGGTCAGGAGGTGTTTTACAAGGTGGATGTAGCAGTGCCGTGTGTGTACTTGTGTGGGGTCAGGGAGGGGTTTTACAAGGTGGATGTAGTAGTGCCGTGTGTGTACTTGTGTGGGGTCAGGAGGGGTTTTACATGGTGGATGTAGCAGAGCCGTGTGTGTACTTGTGTGGGGTCAGGAGGGGTTTACAAGGTGGATGTAGTAGAGCCATGTGTGTACTTTGTGTGGGGTCAGGAGGTGTTTTACAAGGTGGATGTAGCAGTGCCGTGTGTGTACTTGTGTGGGGTCAGGGAGGGGTTTTACAAGGTGGATGTAGTAGTGCCGTGTGTGTACTTGTGTGGGGTCAGGAGGGGTTTTACATGGTGGATGTAGCAGAGCCGTGTGTGTACTTGTGTGGGGTCAGGAGGGGTTTACAAGGTGGATGTAGCAGAGCCGTGTGTGTACTTGTGTGGGGTCAGGAGGGGTTTACAAGGTGGATGTAGCAGAGCCGTGTGTGTACTTGTGTGGGGTCAGGAGGGGTTTACAAGGTGGATGGAGCAGAGCCGTGTGTGTACTTGTGTGGGGTCAGGAGGGGTTTACAAGGTGGATGGAGCAGAGCCGTGTGTATACTTGTGTGGGGTCAGGAGGTGTTTTACAAGGTGGATGTAGCAGAGCCGTGTGTGTACTTGTGTGGGGTCAGGGAGGGGTTTTACAAGGTGGATGTAGCAGTGCCGTGTGTGTACTTGTGTGGGGTCAGGAGTGGTTTTACATGGTGGATGTAGCAGAGCCGTGTGTGTACTTGTGTGGGGTCAGGAGGGGTTTACAAGGTGGATGTAGCAGAGCCGTGTGTGTACTTGTGTGGGGTCAGGAGGGGTTTACAAGGTGGATGTAGCAGAGCCGTGTGTGTACTTGTGTGGGGTCAGAAGGGGTTTACAAGGTGATGTAGCAGAGCCATGTGTGTACTTTGTGTGGGGTCAAGAGGTGTTTTACAAGGTGGATGTAGCAGTGCCATGTGTGTACTTGTGTGGGGTTAGGAGGGGTTTACAAGGTGATGTAGCAGAGCTGTTTGTGTACTTTGTGTGGGGTCAGGAGGTGTTTTACAAGGTGGATGTAGCAGAGCCGTGTATGTACTTTGTGTGGGGTCAGGAGGTGTTTTACAAGGTGGATGTAGCAGAGCCGTGTGTGTACTTGTGTGGGGTCAGGAGGGGTTTTACATGGTGGATGTAGCAGTGCCGTGTGTGTACTTGTGTGGGGTCAGGAGGGGTTTACAAGGTGATGTAGCAGAGCTGTTTGTGTACTTTGTGTGGGGTCAGGAGGTGTTTTACAAGGTGGATGTAGCAGAGCCGTGTGTGTAATTTGTGTGGGGTCAGGAGGTGTTTTACAAGGTGGATGTAGCAGAGCCATGTGTGTACTTGTGTGGGGTCAGGAGGGGTTTACAAGGTGATGTAGCAGAGCCGTGTGTGTACTAGTGTGGGGTCAGGAGGGGTTTTACATGGTGGATGGTGCAGTGCCGTGTGTGTACTTGTGTGGGATCAGGAGGGGTTTACAAGGTGGATGTAGCAGTGCCGTTTGTGTACTTGTGTGGGGTCAGGAGCGGTTTACAAGGTGATGTAGCAGAGCTGTTTGTGTACTTTGTGTGGGGTCAGGAGGTGTTTTACAAGGTGGATATAGCAGTGCCGTGTGTGTACTTGTGTGGGGTCAGGAGGTGTTTTTCAAGGTGGATGTAGCAGAGCCGTGTGTGTACTTGTGTGGGGTCAGGAGGTGTTTTTCAAGGTGGATGTAGCAGAGCCGTGTGTGTACTTGTGTGGGGTCAGGAGGGGTTTACAAGGTGGATGTAGCAGAGCCGTGTTTGTACTTGTGTGGGGTCAGGAGGGGTTTTACAAGGTGGATGTAGCAGAGCCGTGTGTGTACTTGTGTGGGGTCAGGAGGGGTTTTACAAGGTGGATGTAGCAGAGCCGTGTGTGTACTTTGTGTGGGGTCAGTAGGGGTTTACAAGGTGGATGTAGCAGAGCCTGTGTGTACTTGTGTGGGGTCAGGAGGGGTTTACAAGGTGGATGTAGCAGTGCCGTGTGTGTACTTGTGTGGTGTCAGGAGGGGTTTACAAGGTGGATGTAGCAGAGCCGTGTGTGTACTTGTGTTAGGTCAGGTGGGGTTTACAAGGTGGATGTAGCAGAGGCGTGTGTGTACTTGTGTGGGGTCAGGAGGTGTTTTACAAGGTGGTTGTAGCAGTGCCGTGTGTGTACTTGTGTAGGGTCAGGAGGGGTTTACAAGGTGGATGTAGCAGAGCCATGTGTGTACTTATGTGGGGTCAGGAGGTGTTTTACAAGGTGGATGTAGCAGAGCCGTGTGTGTACTTGTGTGAGGTCAGGAGGAGGGGGTTTTACAAGGTGGATGTAGCAGAGCTGTGTTTGTACTTGTGTGGGGTCAGGAGGGGTTTAACAAGGTGTATGTAGCAGAGCCGTGTGTGTACTTGTGTGGGGTCAGGAGGGGTTTTACATGGTGGATGTAGCAGAGCCGTGTGTGTACTTGTGTGGGGTCAGGAGGGGTTTACAAGGTGGACGTAGCAGAGCCGTGTGTGTACTTGTGTGGGGTCAGGAGGGGGTTTTACAAGGTGGATGTAGCAGAGCCGTGTGTGTACTTGTGTGGGGTCAGGAGGGGTTTTGCAAGGTGGATGTAGCAGAGCCGTGTGTGTACTTGTGTGGGGTCAGGAGGGGGTTTTACAAGTTGGATGTAGCAGAGCCGTGTGTGTACTTGTGTGGGGTCAGGAGGGGTTTACAAGGTGGATGTAGCAGAGCCTTGTGTGTACTTGTGTGGGGTCAAGAGGGGTTTTACAAGGTGGATGTAGCAGAGCCGTGTGTGTACTTGTGTGGGGTCAGGAGGGGTGTACAAGATGGATGTAGCAGAGCCGTGTGTGTACTTGTGTGGGGTCAGGAGGGGTTTACAAGGTGGATGTAGCAGAGCCATGTGTGTACTTTGTGTGGGGTCAGGAGGTGTTTTGCAAGGTAGATGTAGCAGAGCCATGTGTGTACTTGTGTGGGGTCAGGAGAGGTTTTACAAGGTGGATTTTACAAGGTGTTCGGAGCAGAGCCGTGTGTGTACGAGGTGTACGGAGCAGAGCCGTGTGTGTACGATGTGTACGGAGCGAAGCCGTGTGTGTACGAGATGTGCGGAACGGAGCCCTGTGTGTACGGAGCTGAGCCGTGTGTTTATGGAGCGGAGCAGAGCCGGGGGTGTACGGAGCGGAGCCGTGTGTGTACGAGGTGTATGGTGGGGAGCATTTATACCTCCCGAGTCCCAACCGTCCCGGATCCAGCGAGACAGTTCTGATTTTGAGAGAGAGACTGCCCCAGCCGGGAGCATACTTTCCCCGCGGGACACAGGAGTACACAGTGGAGCCCCAAGGAGCAATTTAAAACTTGCACGTAACGTTCTGCCGGAAGTGACGTGCTGGAAGCTGACCAGAAATTAGGTCATTTCAGTAGGAGATTGTGACGGAACCATGGAGGCACTTCAGGGAATGCTTCAGATGCATCACCGTGTCCTCCTCTGACAGAGCGGACAGCGGGATCGCCTTGGAATCGGGCATGTCGGGCATGTGAGCGGATCATGATATGTCCTGCACCAGGAGGCTCAGGTGGGCACTACAATGGGAGCTGGGCTGCTATAGTATCTTTATAAAATTTTTCTTTCTCTGTTTCTTTCTCTCTCTGTTCTTTCTCTCTAATCTTTTTTTCTCTCTCTCTGTTCTCTTTCTTTCTTTCCTTCTTTCTTTCTTTCTCTGTTCTTTCTTTCTCTCTCTCTCTCTCTCTCTGTTCTCTCTTTCCTCTTTTTCTTTCTCTCTCTCTGATCTTTCTTTCCCCTCTTTCTTTCTATCTGTTCTTTCCCCTCTTTCTTTTTCTCTCTACCTCTCTGTTCTTTCTTTCTTTCCCCTCCTTCTTTCTCTCTCTCCGTTCTTTTTTTCTGTTGACGCTTTTTCTCTGTGTTCTTTCTCTCTCCTTTCTTTCTTCCCCTCTTTTTTACTCACTCCCTCTCTGTTCTTTTTTCCCCTCTTTCTTTCTTTCTTTCTCTCTCTGTTCTTTTTTTCTGTCCACTCTTTCTTTCTCTTTGTTCTTTTTCTTTCTTTTTTCCTTCTCTCTGTTCTTTCTTTCCCCTCTTTCTCTATCTGTTCTTTCTTTCTTTACCCTCTTTCTTTCTCTTTCTCTCTGTTCTTTTCTTTCTCTTTTTCTCTCTGTTCTTCCTTTCTTTCTCTTTGTTCTTTATTTTCTTTCTTTCTCTTTCTTTCTCTGTTCGTTCTTTCTATGTTCTTTCTTTCTTTCTCTCGCTCTCTGTATCTTTCTCTCTCTGTTCTTCCTTCCATTCTTTCTCTTTCTTTCTCTGTTCTTTATTTCCCCTCTTTCTTTCTGTTCTCTCTCTGTTCTTTCTCTCGCTCTCTTCTTTCTTTCATGCGTACACTACTAATCAGTAGCCTCCTTCACATGAACGTGTTTTGCCACAGAGCGAGTGTCTGTGTGGATCACATGCGTGTCCGTGTGATCCACGCGGAGACAAGTCCGTTTTTGGCGGTCACCACGGATGTCACACGGCATGAGTCGTGGTATGTGTTAAGGGGGGCCCACTGAGACTTTTTCGCCCGGGGCCCTCAAAAACCTGGAGTCGGCCCTGGCGCAGGCACACCCAGTTACTATGCCAACGAATACGAACTTTACATGACCCCAGCAGGACACAGTTTCTGCCAGATAATATCAGCTCTTAGGCTGTGTGCACACGCTGCGGAAAAGGTGCGGATTCATCCGCGCGGATTTTGTACAATCCGCAGGTGAAACCGCAGGTCAAAATACCTGCGGTTTTACCTGCGGATTGCTCTGCGGTTTTGCCCTGCGGTTTTTCATCTCCTCAATGGAGGAGATGGCAAACCGCAGGAGAATCCGCAGAAAGAATTGACATGTCAATTCTTTCTGCGGATTGAAAACCGCAGATAATCTGCGCGGAAAATTCCGCACTGTCTGCACTGCGGTTTTTGATTCCCATAGGGAATCATTGTACTGTACACCGCAGCAGAAACTGCTGCGGGTCCGCAGCGGCCAAAACCGCTGCGGAACCGCAGCAAAATCCGCAGCGTGTGCACACAGCCTAAAAGCGAAACCCAAAGCACAATTGCAAATCTAACTTCATCACATGATGCATGCCCCTGAGAGAGAATGTCTGCCAAAGTGGATTTAGAAGCCCAGTGCGCCAAACTAGCTTTTAAAGGGCCGACGCGCCTAAGGGATTCTTAAAGGGCTGACGCACCGAAATGAGTCTTAAAGGGCCGGCGCGCCAAATCAAAAGCTGAGTGACCCCACGCTCCAAATCGGAGGCTGAGCCACCCTGGCCTCCAAATCGGACCCAGAGTGGCCCCGCCCACCAAATCGGATCCTGAGGGGCCCCACCCACCAAATCAGACCCTGAGGGGCCCCACAGGCCAAAGTGGCCCCTGAGAGGCACCCACAGTTAAAACGGATCCTGAGTTGAAAGTCTTGCAGGGGCAGCAGGCAAGTCTCTCATAAAGGGGCAGCCCGGGCACCATTTCAAACCACTATCTGTACTTCCTTCAGGAAATACACATCTAGTTATAGTGGTTTGAAAAAACCACTATATTGTAATCCGAACGCTGCTAACTTATTCTTCTTCTTCTTCTTCTTATTATTATTAAGTTGATTTCCGCAATTAATACAGCCCGAACCGCTACACGCACAGACTCCGTTGAGGTGTCGTTTCGAAGCCAGCGTCCATGAGAGGTGTGCTAAGTATTTTTCGTGTCGATCGGATTTGTAGTTTTTGCGCAATTTGCGTTTGAAAATTTTTTTTCCCGTCATTGGAATGCACTGTCTCAATGCATTTGAATGGGGAAATGTTGCTATAGACAAAACATGCCCTGAGGCGATTGAAATGGCAGTTGAGCTCATTGATATGCGCAGGCAGACCCAGTTACTATGCCAACGCCTACGAACGTCACATGACCTCTCCAACACAGAGCTTCTGCCATATAATATCAGCTCTTAAAGCAAAACCCACAGAACAAATGCAAATCTAGCTTCATCACATGACGTATGCCCCTGAGAGAGAATGTGCGCCAAAGTGTATTTAGAAGCCCAGTGAGTCACCCTGGCTCTTAAAAGGCCGACGCGCCAAAGTGATTCTTAAAGAGCCGGCGCACTAAAATGAGTCTTAAAGGGCCGGCGCGCCAAATCGAAAGCTGAGTGACCCAAGGCTCCAAATCGGAGGCTGATAGACCCTGGCCTACAAAAAGGAGGCTGAGCCACCCTGGCATCCAAATTGGACCCAGGGTGGCCCCGCCCACCAAATCGGACCCAGAGTGGCCCAGCCCACCAAATCAGACCCAGAGTGGCCCCACCCACCAAATTGGACCCTGAGGGGCCGCACCCACAAAATCGGACCCTGAGGGGCCCCGGCCACAAAATCGGACCCTGAGGGGCCCCACCCACAAAATCGGACCCTGAGGGGATCCGGCCACAAAATCAGACCCTGAGGGGCCCCGGCCACAACATCGGACCCTGAGGGGCCCCACTCACAAAATCGGACCCTGAGGGGCCCCACCCACAAAATCGGACCCTGAGGGGCCCCGCCCACCAAATTAGACCCTGAGGGGCCCCACCCTCAAAATCAGACCCTGAGGGGCCACAGCCACAAAATCAGACCCTGAGGGTCCCCAGCCACAAAATCGGACCCTGAGGGGCCCCACCCACAAAATCGGACCCTAAGGGGCCCCACCCACAAATCCAGACCCTGAGGGGCCCCAGCCACAAAATCGGACACTGAGAGACCCCGGCCACAAAATCGGACCCTGAGGGGCCCCAACCACAAAATCGAACCCTGAGGGGCCCCACCCACAAAATCAGACCCTGAGGGACCCCAGCCACAAAATCAGACCCTGAGGGGCCCCAGCCACAAAATCGGACCCTAAGGGGCCCCACCCACAAATCCAGACCCTGAGGGGCCCCAGCCACAAAATCGGACACTGAGAGACCCCGGCCACAAAATCGGACCCTGAGGGGCCCCAACCACAAAATCGAACCCTGAGGGGCCCCACCCACAAAATCAGACCCTGAGGGACCCCAGCCACAAAATCAGACCCTGAGGGGCCCCAGCCACAAAATCGGACCCTGAGGGGCCCCACCCACAAAATCGGACCCTGAGGGGCCCCGCCCACCAAATTAGACCCTGAGGGGCCCCACCCTCAAAATCGGTCCCTGAGGGGCCCCGGCCACAAAATCGGACCCTGAGGGGCCCCGGCCACAAAATCGGACCCTGAGGGGCCCCGGCCAAAAAATCGGACCCTGAGGGGCCCCAACCACAAAATCGGACCCTGAGGGGCCCCAACCACAAAATCGGACCCTGAGAGACCCCGGCCACAAAATCGAACCCAGAAGGGCCCCACCCACAAAATTGGACCCTGAGGGGCCCCGCCCACAAAATCGGACCCTAAGGGGCCCCGCCCACAAAATCGGACCCTGAGGGGCCCCGCCCTCAAAATCGGACCCTGAGAGGCCCCGCCCACCAAATCGGACCCTGAGGGGCCCCGTCAACCAAATCGGACTTGGAGGGGCCCCACCCACAAAATCCGACCCTGAGGGCCCCCAACCACAAAATCGGACCCTAAGAGGCCCCGGCCACAAAATCGGACCCTGAGAGACCCCGGCCACAAAATCGAACCCAGAGGGGCCCCGCCCACAAAATCGGACCCTCAGGGGCCCCGCCCTCAAAATCGGACCCTGAGGGGCCCCGCCCTCAAAATCGGACCCTGAGGGGCCCCGCCTACCAAATCGGACCCTGAGGGGCCCCGCCAACCAAATCGGACTCTGAGGGGCCCCACCCACAAAATCGGACCCTGAGGGGCCCCACCCTCAAAATCGGACCCTGAGGGGCCCCGCCAACCAAATCGGACTCTGAGGGGCCCCACCCTCAAAATCGGACCCTGAGGGGCCCCGCCAACCAAATCGGACCCTGAGGGGCCCAGACCACAAAATCGGACCCTGAGGGGTCCCGGCCACAAAATCGGACCCTGAGGGGTGCCACCCAAAAAATCGGACCCTGAGGGGTCCCGGCCACAAAATCGGACCCTGAGGGGTGCCACCCAAAAAATCGGACCCTGAGGGGCCCCGGCCATAAAATCAGACCCTGAGGGGCCCCGGCCATAAAATCGGACCCTGAGGGGCCCCACCCACAAAATCGTACCCTGAGGGGCCCCACCCACAAAATCAGCCATGAGGGGCCCCACCCACAAAATCGGACCCTGAGGAGCCCCACCCACAAAATCGGACCCTGAGGGGACCCACCCACAAAATCGGACCCTGAGGGGCCCCACCCACAAAATTGGACCCTGAGGAATCCCGGCCACTAATTCAAATCCTTATTAGCCCAGGCCACCGAATCGGATCCTGAGGGGCCCCACCCACCAAATCAGACCCTGAGGCCAAAGTGGCCCCTGAGAGGCACCCACATTTAAAACAGATCCTGAGTTGAAAGTCTTGCAGGGGCAGCAGGCAAGTCTCTCTTAAAGGGGCAGCCCAGGCACCATTTCAAACCACTATCTGTACTTCCTTCAGGAAATACACATCTAGTATTATTCTTACTATTCAGTTGATTTCCGCAATTAATGCGACCCGAACCGCTGCACACACAGACTCCGTTGAGGTGTCGTTTCGAAGCCAGCGTCCACGAGAGGTGTGCTAAGTATTTTTCGTGTCGATCGGATTTGTAGTTTTTGCGCAATTTGCGTTTGAAAATTTTTTTCCCCGTCATTGGAATGCACTGTCTCAATGCATTTGAATGTTAAACTTAAAACGAGGCGATTGAAATGGCAGTAAAGCTCATTGATATGCGCAGGCACACCAAGTTACTATGCCAACGCCTACGAACGTCACATGACGCCCCAAGGACAGAGCTTCTGCCACATAATATCAGCTATTAAAGCGAAACCCACAGCACAAATGCAAATCTAGCTTCATCACATGACGCATGCCCCTGAGAGACAATGTGCGCCAAAGTGCGCCCTCGCCCACAAAATCGGACCCTGAGGGGCCCCGCCCACCAAATCGGACCCTGAGGGGCCCCGCCCACCAAATCGGACCCTGAGGGGCCCCGCCCACCAAATCGGACCCTGAGGGGCCCCGTCCACTAAATAGGACTCTGAGAGATCCCGCCCACCAAATCGGACCCTGAGGGGCCCTGTTCACCAAATTGAACTTTGAGGGGACCCGCTCAACAAATCGGACACTGAGGGGCCCCGCCCGCCAAATCGGATTCTGAAAGGCCCCAACCACCAGATCGGACCCTGAGGGGCCCTGCCCACCAAATCCAACCCTGAGGGGCCACGCCCACCAAATAGGACCCTGAGGGGCCCCGCCCACCAAATAGGACCCTGAGGGGCCCCGCCCAGCAAAATCGGACCCTGAGGGGCCCCGGCCACAAAATCGGACCCTGAGGGACCCCACCCACAAAATCGGATCCTGAGGGGCACCACCCACAAAATCGGTCCCTGAGGGGCCCCTGCCACAAAATCGGACCCTGAGGGGCCCCGCCCAACAATTGAAGCCCTGAGGATCCCAGGCTGACGAATCGGATCCTGAGGGGCCCCACCCACAAAATCGGACCCTGAGGGGCCCACCAACAAAATCGGACCCTGAGGGTCCCGGCCCACCAAATCGGACCCAGAGGAGCCCCGTCCACCAAATTGGACCCAGAGGGGCTCCGCCCACCAAATTGGGCCCAGAGGGGCCCCACCCACCAAATCAGACCCTGAGGGGCCCCTCCCACCAAATCGGACCCTGAAGGGCCCGGCCACCAAATTAGATCCAGAGTGGCCCCAACTACAAAATTGGACCCTGAGGAGCCCCACCCACCAAATCGGACCCTTAGGGGCCCCGGCCACCAAATCGGATTCTGAAGGGCCCCAACCACAAAATCGGACCCTGAGGGGCCCCGGACACAAAATCGGACCCTGAAGGGCCCCACCCACAAAATCAGACCCTGAGGAGCCCCACCCACCAAATCGGACCCTTAGGGGCCCCGCCCACCAAATCAGACCCAGGGGGCCCCACCCACAAAATCGGACCCTGAGGGGCTCCGGCCACCAAATCGGACCCTGAGGGGCTTCGACCACAAAATTGGACCCTGAGGGGCCCCGGCCACAAAATCGGACCCTGAGGAGCCCCACCCACCAAATCGGACCCTGAGGGGCCCCACCCACAAACTCAGACCTTGAGGGGCCCCAGCCACAAAATCGGACCTTGATGGGCCCCACCCACCAAATCGGACCCTGACGGGCCCCGCCCACCAAATTGGACCCTGAGGGGCCCTGCCCACGAAATCGGACCCCGAGGGTCCCCGCCAACCAAATTGGACCCTGAGGGGCCCCGCCCACCAAATCGGACTCTGAGGGGCCCCACCCACAAAATCGGGCCCTGAGGGCCCCACCCACAAAATCGGACCCTGAGGCCAAAGTGGCCCCTGAGAGGCACCCACAGTTAAAACGGATCCTGAGTTGAAAGTCTTGCCGGTGCAGCAGGCAAGTCTCTCTTAAAGGGGCAGCCCGGGCAGCATTTCAAACCACTATCTGTACTTCCTTCAGGAAATACACATCTAGTATTATTATTACTATTCAGTTGATTTCCGCAATTAATGCGACCCGAACCGCTACACGCACAGACTCCGTTGAGGTGTCGTTTCGAAGCCAGCGTCCACGAGTGGTGTGCTAAGTATTTTTCGTGTCGATCAGATTTGTAGTTTTTGCGCAATTTGCGTTTTAAAAAACATTTTCCTGTCATTGGAATGCATGTCTCCAATGCATTTTAATGGGAAAATGTTGCCATAGTGAAAACACGGTGCAGTCGTGAGGTGGCAGTTATGCTCATTGATATGTGTAGGCCAGGGCCGGCGTCAGCACCCAGGCAAATGCCAGGGCCCTGGTGAAATGGGAGGGCCCACTCACGCTGTCTGGGTTACCCGCCGGCTGCCGCCATGCCCCCATGTACTGACCCCAACCTGCGCCCTCCGCGAGGGACCCAAGCAGTGACGCAGCCCCTTAGGCTGAGTGCAGATGACTTTTTGGCCCTGCGGATTTTTCCGCTCAGAATGGAAAAAATCCACTGGTCAAATGACCTGCATTATTCCTGCGGATTTCTTCCATTTTTCCTGCGGTTTTCTTGCGGTTTTTGTGCGGTTTTCCATTGCGGTTTTCCCCCTGCGGATTTGGAGACAGGGGAGATGGAAAACCGCACAAAAGAAGTAACATGCTGCGGATTTTGAACCGCAGGAAAACCGCGCGGAAAAATCCGCAGCGTCTGCACAGCGGTTTTTTTTTCATTGATTTTAAGGCTACTGTACATCACAATGCGGATATGCAACGTTTCTGCGCGGTAAAATCCGCTGCGGATCCACTGGATATCTGCATCGTGTGCACACAGCCTTACTGCCAGCAATGGTCATCGCTTCCTTCGGCTGTAATCTTGTATGCGGTGTTGACACAGGACCTGTGATGAGGTCACAGGAGGGGAGGAGTCAGGGGTCACATGATCAGGGTGGCTGCAGCACTCTGTTGTGCTGGTCGCTTGTCATTATGGTGCTGGTCTGGATGGATGAGGTAACGTTTATGTGTGGGACAGTGGGCTCAGGGAGGGGTTTAACAAGGTGGATGTAGCAGAGCTGTTTGTGTACTTGTGTGGGGTCAGAAGGGGTTTACAAGGTGATGTAGCAGAGTCGTGTGTGTACTTGTGTGGGGTCAGGAGGGGTTTACAAGGTGGATGTAGTAGAGCCATGTGTGTACTTTGTGTGGGGTCAGGAGGTGTTTTACAAGGTGGATGTAGCAGTGCCGTGTGTGTACTTGTGTGGGGTCAGGGAGGGGTTTTACAAGGTGGATGTAGCAGTGCCGTGTGTGTACTTGTGTGGGGTCAGGGAGGGGTTTTACAAGGTGGATGTAGCAGAGCCGTGTGTGTACTTGTGTGGGGTCAGGAGGGGTTTACAAGGTGGATGTAGTAGAGCCATGTGTGTACTTTGTGTGGGGTCAGGAGGTGTTTTACAAGGTGGATGTAGCAGTGCCGTGTGTGTACTTGTGTGGGGTCAGGGAGGGGTTTTACAAGGTGGATGTAGCAGTGCCGTGTGTGTACTTGTGTGGGGTCAGGGAGGGGTTTTACAAGGTGGATGTAGCAGAGCCGTGTGTGTACTTGTGTGGGGTCAGGAGGGGTTTACAAGGTGGATGTAGTAGAGCCATGTGTGTACTTTGTGTGGGGTCAGGAGGTGTTTTACAAGGTGGATGTAGCAGTGCCGTGTGTGTACTTGTGTGGGGTCAGGGAGGGGTTTTACAAGGTGGATGTAGCAGTGCCGTGTGTGTACTTGTGTGGGGTCAGGAGGGGTTTTACATGGTGGATGGTGCAGTGCCGTGTGTGTACTTGTGTGGGGTCAGGAGGGGTTTACAAGGTGGATGTAGCAGTGCCGTGTGTGTACTAGTGTGGGGTCAGGAGGGGTTTTACATGGTGGATGGTGCAGTGCCGTGTGTGTACTTGTGTGGGGTCAGGAGGGGTTTACAAGGTGGATGTAGCAGTGCCGTTTGTGTACTTGTGTGGGGTCAGGAGCGGTTTACAAGGTGATGTAGCAGAGCTGTTTGTGTACTTTGTGTGGGGTCAGGAGGTGTTTTACAAGGTGGATATAGCAGTGCCGTGTGTGTACTTGTGTGGGGTCAGGAGGTGTTTTTCAAGGTGGATGTAGCAGAGCCGTGTGTGTACTTGTGTGGGGTCAGGAGGTGTTTTTCAAGGTGGATGTAGCAGAGCCGTGTGTGTACTTGTGTGGGGTCAGGAGGGGTTTACAAGGTGGATGTAGCAGAGCCGTGTTTGTACTTGTGTGGGGTCAGGAGGGGTTTTACAAGGTGGATGTAGCAGAGCCGTGTGTGTACTTGTGTGGGGTCAGGAGGGGTTTTACAAGGTGGATGTAGCAGAGCCGTGTGTGTACTTTGTGTGGGGTCAGTAGGGGTTTACAAGGTGGATGTAGCAGAGCCGTGTGTGTACTTGTGTGGGGTCAGGAGGGGTTTACAAGGTGGATGTAGCAGTGCCGTGTGTGTACTTGTGTGGTGTCAGGAGGGGTTTACAAGGTGGATGTAGCAGAGCCGTGTGTGTACTTGTGTTAGGTCAGGTGGGGTTTACAAGGTGGATGTAGCAGAGGCGTGTGTGTACTTGTGTGGGGTCAGGAGGTGTTTTACAAGGTGGATGTAGCAGTGCCGTGTGTGTACTTGTGTAGGGTCAGGAGGGGTTTACAAGGTGGATGTAGCAGAGCCATGTGTGTACTTATGTGGGGTCAGGAGGTGTTTTACAAGGTGGATGTAGTAGAGCCGTGTGTATACTTGTGTGAGGTCAGGAGGGGTTTTACATGGTGGATGTAGCAGAGCCGTGTGTGTACTTCTGTGGGGTCAGGAGGGGTTTACAAGGTGGACGTAGCAGAGCCGTGTGTGTACTTGTGTGGGGTCAGGAGGGGGTTTTACAAGGTGGATGTAGCAGAGCCGTTTGTGTACTTGTGTGGGGTCAAGAGGGGTTTTGCAAGGTGGATGTAGCAGAGCCGTGTGTGTACTTGTGTGGGGTCAGGAGGGGGTTTTACAAGGTGGATGTAGCAGAGCCGTGTGTGTACTTGTGTGGGGTCAGGAGGGGTTTACAATGTGGATGTAGCAGAGCCGTGTGTGTACTTGTGTGGGGTCAGGAGGGGTTTTACAAGGTGGATGTAGCAGAGCCGTGTGTGTACTTGTGTGGGGTCAGGAGGGGTTTACAAGGTGGATGTAGCAGAGCCGTGTGTGTACTTGTGTGGGGACAGGAGGGGTTTACAAGGTGGATGTAGCAGAGCCGTGTGTGTACTTGTGTGGGGTCAGGAGGGGTTTTACAAGGTGGATGTCGCAGAGCCGTGTTTGTACTTGTGTGGGGTCAGGAGGGGTTTACAAGGTGGATGTAGCAGAGCCATGTGTGTACTTTGTGTGGGGTCAGGAGGTGTTTTGCAAGGTAGATGTAGCAGAGCCGTGTGTGTACTTGTGTGGGGTCAGGAGAGGTTTTACAAGGTGGATGTAGCAGAGCCGTGTGTGTTGTTTGGTGGGGTCAGGAGGGGTTTACAAGGTGTACGGAGCAGAGCCGTGTGTGTACGAGGTGTACGGAGCAGAGCCGTGTGTGTACGATGTGTACGGAGCGAAGCCGTGTGTGTACGAGATGTACGGAACGGAGCCCTGTGTGTACGGAGCTGAGCCGTGTGTTTATGGAGCGGAGCAGAGCCGGGGGTGTACGGAGCGGAGCCGTGTGTGTACGAGGTGTATGGTGGGGAGCATTTATACCTCCCGAGTCCCAACCGTCCCGGATCCAGCGAGACAGTCCTGATTTTGAGAGAGAGACTGCCCCAGCCGGGAGCATACTTTCCCCGCGGGACACAGGAGTACACAGTGGAGCCCCAGGAGCAATTTAAAACTAGCACGTAACGTTCTGCCGGAAGTGACGTGCTGGAAGCTGACCAGAAATTAGGTAATTTCAGTAGGAGATTGTGACGGAACCATGGAGGCACTTCAGGGAATGCTTCAGATCCATCACCGTGTCCTCCTCTGACAGAGCGGACAGCGGGATCGCCTTGGAATCGGGCATGTCGGGCATGTGAGCGGATCATGATATGTCCTGCACCAGGAGGCTCAGGTGGGCACTACAATGGGAGCTGGGCTGCTATAGTATCTTTATAGAATTTTTCTTTCTCTGTTTCTTTCTCTCTCTGTTCTTTCTCTCTAATCTTTTTTTCTCTCTCTCTGTTCTCTTTCTTTCTTTCTTTCTTTACTTCTTTCTTTCTCTGTTCTTTCTCTCTCTCTCGCTCTGTTCTCTCTTTCCTCTTTTTCTTTCTCTCTCTCTGATCTTTCTTTCCCCTCTTTCTTTCTATCTGTTCTTTCCCCTCTTTCTTTTTCTCTCTACCTCTCTGTTCTTTCTTTCTTTCCCCTCCTTCTTTCTCTCTCTCCGTTCTTTTTTTCTGTTGACGCTTTTTCTCTGTGTTCTTTCTCTCTCCGTTCTTTCTTCCCCTCTTTTTTACTCTCTCCCTCTCTGTTCTTTTTTCCCCTCTTTCTTTCTTTCTTTCTTTCTTTCTTTCTTTCTTTCTTTCTTTCTTTCTTTCTCTCTCTGTTCTTTTTTTCTGTCCACTCTTTCTTTCTCTTTGTTCTTTTTCTTTCTTTTTTCCTTCTCTCTGTTCTTTCTTTCCACTCTTTCTCTATCTGTTCTTTCTTTCTTTACCCTCTTTCTTTCTCTTTCTCTCTGTTCTTTTCTTTCTCTTTCTCTCTCTGTTCTTCCTTTCTTTCTCTTTGTTCTTTATTTTCTTTATTTCTCTTTCTTTCTCTGTTCGTTCTTTCTATGTTCTTTCTTTCTTTCTCTCGCTCTCTGTATCTTTCTCTCTCTGTTCTTCCTTCCATTCTTTCTCTCTTTCTTTCTCTGTTCTTTATTTCCCCTCTTTCTTTCTTTCTGTTCTCTCTCTGTTCTTTCTCTCGCTCTCTTCTTTCTTTCATGCGTACACTACTAATCAGTAGCCTCTTTCACATGAACGTGTTTTGCCACAGAGCGAGTGTCTGTGTGGATCACATGCGTGTCCGTGTGATCCACGCGGAGACAAGTCCGTTTTTGGCGGTCACCACGGATGTCACACGGCATGAGTCGTGGTATGTGTTAAGGGGGGGCCCACTGAGACTTTTTCGCCCGGGGCCCTCAAAAACCTGGAGTCGGCCCTGGCGCAGGCACACCCAGTTACTATGCCAACGAATACGAACTTTACATGACCCCAGCAGGACACAGTTTCTGCCAGATAATATCAGCTCTTAAAGCGAAACCCAAAGCACAAATGCAAATCTAGCTTCATCACATGACGCATGCCCCTGAGAGAGAATGTCCGCCAAAGTGGATTTAGAAGCCCAGTGCGCCAAACTAGCTTTTAAAGGGCCGACGCGCCTAAGTGATTCTTAAAGGGCTGACGCACCGAAATGAGTCTTAAAGGGCCGGCGCGCCAAATCGAAAGCTGAGTGACCCCACGCTCCAAATCGGAGGCTGATCGACCCTGGCCTACAAATCGGAGGCTGAGCCACCCTGGCCTCCAAATCGGACCCAGAGTGGCCCCGCCCACCAAATCGGATCCTGAGGGGCCCCACCCACCAAATCAGACCCTGAGGGGCCCCACAGGCCAAAGTGGCCCCTGAGAGGCACCCACAGTTAAAACGGATCCTGAGTTGAAAGTCTTGCAGGGGAAGCAGGCAAGTCTCTCATAAAGGGGCAGCCCGGGCACCATTTCAAACCACTATCTGTACTTCCTTCAGGAAATACACATCTAGTATTATTATTACTATTCAGTTGATTTCCGCAATTAATGCGGCCCGAACCGCTACACGCACAGACTCCGTTGAGGACTCGTTTCGAAGCCAGCATCCACGAGTGGTGTGCTAAGTATTTTTCGTGTTGATCGGATTTGTAGTTTTTGCGCAATTTGCGTTTGAAAAAACACTTTCCTCAACGCATTTCAATGGGAAAATGTTGCCATAGGGAAAACATGGGACAGTCGTGAGGTGGCAGTAAAGCTCATTGATATGCGCAGGCTCACCCAGTTACTATGCCAATGCCTACGAACATCACATGACCTCTCCAGGACAGAGTTTCTGGCAGATAATTTCAGCTCTTAAAGCGAAACCCACAGCACAAATGCAAATGTAGCTTCATCACATGACGCATGCCCCTGAGAGAGAATGTGCGCGAAAGTGGATTTAGAAGCCCAGTGAGCCAAACTGGCTCTTAAAGGGCCGACGCGCCAAAGTGATTCTTAAAGGGCCGGCGCACCGAAATGAGTCTTAAAGGGCCGGCGCGCCAAAATCGAAAGCTGAGTGACCCCAGGCTCCAAATCGGAGGCTGAGCCACCCCGGCCTCCAAATCGGAAGCTGAGCCACCCTGGCCTCCAAATCGGACCCAGCGTGGCCCCGCTTAAAAAATTCAGACCCTGAGTGGCCCCGCCCACCAAAAACGACCCAGAATGGCACAGCCCACCAAATCGGACCCTGAGGGGCCCCGCCCACCAAATCGGACCCAGTGACCCAGCCCACCAAATCGGACACTTAAAGGCCCCGCCCACCATATCGGACCCAGAGTGGCCCCGCCTACTAAATCGGACTCTGAGGGGCTCCGCCCACCAAATCAGACCCTGAGGGGCACCGCTCACTAAATCGGACCGAGAGTGGCCCCGCCCACCAAATCGGACCCCAAGGGGCACCGCACACTAAATCGGACCGAGAGTGGCCCCGCCCACCAAATCGGACCCTGAGGAGCCTCGCCCACCAAATCAGAATCCAAGGGGCCCCGCCCACCAAATTGGACCCTGAGGGGCCCCGCCCACCAAATCGGACCCAGAGTGGCCCCCCACCAAATTGGACCCAGAGTGGCCCCGCCCACCAAAATGGACCCAGGGTGCTCCGCCCACAAAATCAGACCCTAGGGGGCCCCATCCACAAAATCAGACCCTGAGTGGACCCGGCCACAAAATCGGACTCTGAGGGGCCCCGGCCACAAAATCAGACCCTGAAGGGCCCCGGCCACAAAATCAGACCCTGAAGGGCCTCGGCCACAAAATCAGACCCTGAGGGGCCCCGGCCACAAAATCAGACCCTGAAGGGCCTCGGCCACAAAATCGGACCCTGAGGGGCCCCACCCACAAAATCGGACCCTGAGGGGCCCCATCCACAAAATCAGACCCTGAGGGGCCCCAACCACAAAATCGGACCCTGAGGGGACCCAGCCACAAAATTGGACCCTGAGGGGCCCCAGCCGCAAAATCGGACCCTGAGGGTCCCCGGCCACAAAATTGCACCCTGAGGGTCCCCGGCAACAAAATAGGACCCTGAGGGGCCCCACCCACAAAATCGGACCCAGAGAGGCCACACCCACAAAATCGGACCCTGAGGAATCCCGGCCAGCAATTCAGTCCCTGAGGAGCCCAGGCCACCGAATCGGATCCTGAGGGGCCCCACCCACCAAATCAGACCCTGAGGCCAAAGTGGCCCCTGAGAGGCACCCACAGTTAAAACAGATCCTGAGTTGAAAGTCTTGCAGGGGCAGCAGGCAAGTCTCTCTTAAAGGGGCAGCTCGGGCACCATTTCAAACCACTATCTGTACTTCCTTCAGGAAATACACATCTAGTATTAATGTTGTAATCCGAAAGTTGCTAACTCATTCTTATTATTCAGTTGATTTCCGCAATTAATGCGGCCCGAACCGCTACATGCACAGACTCCGTTGAGGTGTCGTTTCGAAGCCAGCTTCCACGAGCAGTGTGCTAAGTAATTTTCGTTTCGATCGGATTTGTAGTTTTTGTGCAATTTGCGTTAGAAAATTTATTTTCCTGTCATTGGAAAGTATTGTCTCAATGCTTTTCAATGGGGAAATTTTGCCATAGAGAAAACATGCCCTGAGGCGATTCAAATGGCAGTTAAGCTGATTGATATGCGTAGGCAGACCCAGTTACTATGCCAACGCCTACGAACTTTACATGACGCCCCCAGGACACAATTTCTGGCAGATAATATCAGCTCTTAAAGCGACACCCACAGCACAAATGCAAATCTAGCTTCATCACATGACGCATGCCCCTGAGAGAGAATGTACGCCAAAGTGGATTTAGAAGCCCAGTGTGCCAAACCAGCTCTTAAACGGCCGACGCGCCTAAGTGATTCTTAAAGGGCCGGCG
The DNA here is from genome assembly GCF_039654945.1 of Dendrobates tinctorius. Taxonomy (NCBI): domain Eukaryota; kingdom Metazoa; phylum Chordata; class Amphibia; order Anura; family Dendrobatidae; genus Dendrobates; species Dendrobates tinctorius. The sequence goes on along the minus strand of NW_027361766.1, from coordinate 2,064,856 downwards.
CACCAAAATGAGCCTTAAAGGGCCGGAGCGCCAAATCGAAAGCTGAGTGACCCCAGGCTCCAAATCGGAGGCTGATCCACCCTGGCCTCCAAATCGGAGACTGAGCCACCCTGGCCTCCAAATCGGAACCAGAGTGGCCCCACCCACCAAATCGGATCCTGAGAGGCCCCGCCCACCAAATAAGACCCAGAATGGCCCTGCCCACCAAATCGGACCCTGAAAGTCCACGCCCACCAAATTAGACCCAGAGTGGCCCCGCCCACCAAATCGGATCCTGAGGTGCCCCGCCCACTAAATCAGACCCTGAGGGGACCCGCCCACCAAATCGGACCCAGAGGGGCCCCGCCCACCAAATCGGGCCCTGAGGGGCCCTGGCCACAAAATCGGACCCTGAGGGGTCCCAACCACAAAATCAGATGCTGAGGGGCCACACCCCACACCAAATCGGACCCTGAGTTGCTCCGACCACAAAATCGAACCCAGAGTGGCCCAGCTCACCAAATCGGACCCTGAGGGGCCCCACCCACAAAATCTGACCCTGAGGGGCCCCACCCACCATATCGTACCCTGAGGGGCCCCGCCCACCAAATCAGACCCAGATTTGCCCCGCCCACCAAATCGGACCCTGATGGGCCCTGCTCACCAAATCAGACCCTGAGAGGCCCAACCCACCAATTCGTGCCCTGAGGGACCCCGCCCACCTATTGGACTCTGAGAGATCCCGCCCACCAAATCAGACCCTGAGGGGCCCCGCTCACCAAATCGGACCCTGAGGGGCCCCGCTCACCAAATCGGACCCTGAGGGGCCCCGCTCACCAAAGCAGACCCTGAGGGGCCCCGCTCACCAAATCGGACCCTGAGCGGCCCCGCCCATCAAATCGGATTCTGAAAGGCTCCAACCACAAAATCGGACCCTGAGGGGCCCCAGACAAAAAATCGGACCCTGAGGGGCCCCGCCCACCAAATCGGACCCTGAGGGGCCCCACCCACCAAATCAGACCCTGAGGGGCCCCGCCAACCAAATCGGACCCTGAGGGGCCCCGCTCACCAAATCGGACCCTGAGGGGCCCCACCCACCAAATCGGATTCTGTAAGGCCCCAACCACAAAATCGGACCCTGAGGGTCCCCGCCCACCAAATGGGACCCTGAGGGGCCCGCCCACCAAATCAAACCCTGAGGGATCCGCTCACCAAATCGGACCCCGAGGGGTCTCGCCCACCAAATCAGACCCTGAGGGGCCCCGCCCACCAAATTGGACCATGAGGGGCCCCACCAACCAAATCTGGCCCTGAGGGGCTCCGCCACAAAATTGGACCCAGAGTGACGCTGCCCAACAAATCGGATTATGAGGGACCCCACCCACCAAATTGGACCCTGAAGGGCCCCGCCCACCAAATTAGACCCAGAGTGGCCCCGCCCATCAAATCTGACCCTGAGGGGCCCCGTCCAACAAATCGGACCCTGAGGGGCCCCGCCCACCAAAACGGACCCTGAGGGGCTCCGACCACAAAATCGAACCCAGAGTGGCCCAGCTCACCAAATCGGACCCTGAGGGGCCCCACCCACAAAATCTGACCCTGAGGGGCCCCACCCACCATATCGTACCCTGAGGGGCCCCGCCCACCAAATCAGACCCAGATTTGCCCCGCCCACCAAATCGGACCCTGATGGGCCCTGCTCACCAAATCAGACCCTGAGAGGCCCAACCCACCAATTCGTGCCCTGAGGGACCCCGCCCACCTATTGGACTCTGAGAGATCCCGCCCACCAAATCAGACCCTGAGGGGCCCCGCTCACCAAATCGGACCCTGAGGGGCCCCGCTCACCAAATCGGACCCTGAGGGGCCCCGCTCACCAAAGCAGACCCTGAGGGGCCCCGCTCACCAAATCGGACCCTGAGCGGCCCCGCCCATCAAATCGGATTCTGAAAGGCTCCAACCACAAAATCGGACCCTGAGGGGCCCCAGACAAAAAATCGGACCCTGAGGGGCCCCGCCCACCAAATCGGACCCTGAGGGGCCCCACCCACCAAATCAGACCCTGAGGGGCCCCGCCAACCAAATCGGACCCTGAGGGGCCCCGCTCACCAAATCGGACCCTGAGGGGCCCCACCCACCAAATCGGATTCTGTAAGGCCCCAACCACAAAATCGGACCCTGAGGGTCCCCGCCCACCAAATGGGACCCTGAGGGGCCCGCCCACCAAATCAAACCCTGAGGGATCCGCTCACCAAATCGGACCCCGAGGGGTCTCGCCCACCAAATCAGACCCTGAGGGGCCCCGCCCACCAAATTGGACCATGAGGGGCCCCACCAACCAAATCTGGCCCTGAGGGGCTCCGCCACAAAATTGGACCCAGAGTGACGCTGCCCAACAAATCGGATTATGAGGGACCCCACCCACCAAATTGGACCCTGAAGGGCCCCGCCCACCAAATTAGACCCAGAGTGGCCCCGCCCATCAAATCTGACCCTGAGGGGCCCCGTCCAACAAATCGGACCCTGAGGGGCCCCGCCCACCAAAACGGACCCTGAGGGGCCCCACTCACCAAATCGGACCCTGAGGGGCCCCACCCACCAATTTGGATTCTGAGTGACCCCGCCCACCAAATCGGACCCTTAGGGGCCCCGCCCACCAAATCGGACCCTGAGTTGCCCCGCCCACGAAATCGGACCCTAAGGGGCCGATCGGATTCTGAAGGGCCCCAACCACAAAGTCGGACCCTGAGGAGCCCCACCCACCAAATCGAACCCTGAGGGTCCCCTCCCACCAATTCGGACCCTGAGGGGCCCCCACCAAACTGGACCCAGAGTGGCCCCGCCCACCAAATTGGACCCAGAGTGGCCCCGCCCACCAAATCAGACCCTGAGGGGCCCCGGCCACAAAATTGGACCCTGAGGGGCACCACTCAAATAATCGGACCCTGAGGGGTTCCGGCCACAAAATCGGACCCTGAGGGGCCCCGCCCACCAAATCAGACCCTGGGGGACCCCGCCCACCAATTCGGACCATGAGGGGCCCCACCCACCAATTCGGATTCTGAGTGGCCCCGCCCACCAAATCGGACCCTTAGGGGCCCTGCCCACCAAGTTGGACCCTGAGTTGCCCCGCTCACCAAAACGGACCCTGGGGGCCCCACCCACCAAATCGGATTCTGAAGGGCCCCAACCACAAAGTCGGACCCTGAGGAGCCCCACCCACCAAATCAAACCCTGAGGGGCCCCGCCCACCAAATCAGACCCTGAGGGGCCCCCCACCAAATTGGTCCCAGAGTGGTCCCGCCCACCAAATTGGACCCAGAGTGGCCCCGCCCACCAAATCGGACCCTGAGGGGCCCCGGCCACAAAATTGGACCCTGAGGGGCCCCACCCACAAAATCGGACCCCAGAGGGGCCCCACCCACCAAATCGGACCCTGAGGGGCCCCGGCCACAAAATCGGACCCTGAGGGGCCCCACTCACAAAATCTGACCCTGAGGGGCCCCACCCACAAAATCGGACCCTGAGGCCAAAGTGGCCCCTGAGAGGCACCTACAGTTAAAACGGATCCTGAGTTGAAAGTCTTGCAGGGGCAGCAGGCAAGTCTCTCTTATAGGGGCAGCCCGGGCACCATTTCAAACCACTATCTGTACTTCCTTCAGGAAATACACATCTAGTATTATTATTATTATTCAGTTGATTTTCTGTAATTAATGCGGCCCGAACCGCTACACGCACAGACTCCGTTGAGGTGTCGTTTCGAAGCCAGCGTCCATGAGAGGTGTGCTAAGTATTTTTCGTGTCGATCGGATTTGTAGTTTTTGCGCAATTTGCATTTGAATTTTTTTTTCCCCGTCATTGGAATGCACTGTCTCCAATGCTTTTCAATGGGAAATGGCAAAACGTGCCCTGAGGAGATTGAAATGGCAGTTAAGCTCATTGATATGCTCAGGCACACCCAGTTACTATGCCTACGAATGTCACATGACGCCCCCAGGACAGAGCTTCTGCCACATAATATCAGCTCATAAAGCGAAACCCACAGCACAAATGCAAATCTAGCTTCATCACATGACACATGGCCCCTGAGAGAGAATGTCCGCCAAAGTGGATTTAGAAGAAGCCCAGTGAGCCAAACTAGCTGTTAAAGGGCCAACACGCCAAATCGAAAGCTGAGCCACCCCGGCCTCCAAATCGGAGGCTGAGCCACACCGGCCTCCAAATCGGAGGCTGAGCCACCCCGGCCTCCAAATCGGAGGCTGAGCCACCCCGGCCTCCAAATCGGAGGCTGAGCCACCCCGGCCTCCAAATCGGAGGCTGAGCCACCCCGGCCTCCAAATCGGAGGCTGAGCCACCCCGGCCTCCAAATCGGAGGCTGAGCCACCCCGGCCTCCAAATCGGAGGCTGAGCCACCCCGGCCTCCAAATCGGAGGCTGAGCCACCCCGGCCTCCAAATCGGATCCAGAGTGGTCCCGCCCACAAAATTGGACCCTGAGGGGCCCCGGCCACAAAATTGGACCCTGAGGGGCCCCGGCCACAAAATTGGACCCTGAGGGGCCCCGGCCACAAAATTGGACCCTGAGGGGCCCCGGCCACAAAATCGGACCCTGAGGGATCCCCGCCAACAATTCAAGCCCTGAGGAGCCCAGGCCAAGGAATCAGATCCTGTGGGGCCCCACCCACCAAATCAGACCCTGAGGCCAAAGTGGCCCCTGAGAGGCACTCACAGTTAAAACAGATCCTGAGTTGAAAGTCTTGCCGGGGAAGCAGGCAATTCTTTGTTAAAGGGGCAGCCCGGGCACCATTTCAAACCACTATCTGTACTTCCTTCAGGAAATACACATCTAGTATTATTATTATTCAGTTGATTTTCTGCAATTAATGCGGCCCGAACCGCTACACTCACAGACTCCGTTGAGGTGTTGTTTCGAAGCCAGCGTCCATGAGAGGAGTGCTAAGTATTTTTCGTGTCGATCGGATTTGTAGTTTTTGCGCAATTTGCGTTTGAAATTTTTTTTTTCCCGTCATTGGAATGCACTGTCTCCAATGCTTTTCAATGGGAAATGGCAAAACGTGCCCTGAGGCGATTGAAATAGCAGTTAAGCTCATTGATATGCTCAGGCACACCCAGTTACTATGCCTACGAATGTCACATGACGCCCCCAGGACAGAGCTTCTGCCACATAATATCAGCACATAAAGCGAAACCCACAGCACAAATGCAAATCTAGCTTCATCACATGACACATGGCCCCTGAGAGAGAATGTCCGCCAAAGTGGATTTAGAAGAAGTCCAGTGAGCCAAACTAGCTGTTAAAGGGCCGACACGCCAAATCGAAAGTTGAGCCACCCCGGCCTCCAAATCGGAGGCTGATCCAACCCCGGCCTCCAAATCGGAGGCTGAGCCACCCCGGCCTCCAAATCGGAGGCTGAGCCACCCCGGCCTCCAAATCGGAGGCTGAGCCACCCCGGCCTCCAAATCGGAGGCTGATCGACCCCGGCCTCCAAATCGGAGGCTGATCGACCCCGGCCTCCAAATCGGAGGCTGATTGACCCCTGCCACAAAATCGGACCCTGAGGGGCCCCGGCCACAAAATCAGACCCTGAGGGGCCCCGGCCACAAAATCGGACCCTGAGGGGCCCCGGCCACAAAATCGGACCCTGAGGGGCCCCGGCCACAAAATCGGACCCTGAGGGGCCCCGGCCACAAAATCGGACCCTGAGGGGCCCCGGCCACAAAATTGGACCCTGGAGGGGCCCCGGCCACAAAATCGGACCCTGAAGGGCCCCAACCACAAAATCGGACCCTGAGGGGCCCCGGCCAGAAAATCGGACCCTGAGGGGCCCAACCCACAAAATCGGACCCTGAGGAGCCCAATCCACAAAAACGGACCCTGAGGGTCCCCAACCCACAAAAACGGACCCTGAGGGGCCCCAACCACAAAATCGGACCCTGAGGGGCCCCAACTACAAAATCGGACCCTGAGGGGCCCCACTCACAATATCGGACTCTGTGGGGCCCCAGACACAAAATCGGACCCTGTGGGGCCCCGGCCACAAAATCGGACCCTCAGGGGCCCCACCCACAAAATCGGACCCTGAGGGGCCCCACCCACAAAATCGGACCCTGAGGGGCCCCACCCACAAAATCGGACCCTGAGGGGCCACACCCACAAAATAGGAGCCTGAGGGATCCCGGCCAACAATTCAAGCCCTGAGGAGCCCAGGCCAAGGAATCAGATCCTGAGGAGCCCCACCTACCAAATCAGACCCTGAGGCCAAAGTGGCCCCTGAGAGGCACTCACAGTTAAAACGGATCCTGAGTTGAAAGTCTTGCAGGGGCAGCAGACAAGTCTCTCTTAAAGGGGCAGCCGTGTACCATTTCAAACCACTATCTGTACTTCCTTCAGGAAATACACATCTAGTTATTATTATTAAGTTGATTTCCGCAATTAATGCGGCCCGAACCGCTACACGCACAGACTCCGTTGAGGTGTCGTTTCGAAGCCAGTGTCCATGAGAGGTGTGCTAAGAATTTTTTGTGTCGATCGGATTTGTAGTTTTTGCACAATTTGCGTTTGAAAATTTTTTTTCCCGTCATTGGAATGCACTGTCTCCAATGCTTTTCAATAGGAAATGGCAAAACGTGCCCTGAGGCGATTGAAATGACAGTTGAGCTCATTGATATGCGCAGGCAGACCCAGTTACTATGCCAACGCCTACGAACTTCACTTGAACCCCAGCACAGAGCCTCTGCCACATAATATCAGCTCTTAAAGCGAAACCCACAGCACAAATGCAAATCTAGCTTCATCACATGACACATGCCCCTAAGAGAGAATGTGTGCGCCAAAGTGGATTTAAAAGAAGCCCAGTGAGCCAAACTAGCTCTTAAAGGGCCAACGCGCCAAAGTGATTGTTAAAGGGCCAGCGCACCCAAATGAGTCTTAAAGGGCCGACACACCAAATCGGAGACTGAGCCACCCCGGCCTCCAAATCGGAGGCTGAGCCACCCCGGCCTCCAAATCGGACAATGAGCCACCCCGGCCTCCAAATCGGAGCCTGATCCACCCCGGCCTCCAAATCGGAGGCTGATCGACCCAGGCCTCCAAATCAGAGGCTGAGCCACCCCTGCCTCCAAATCGGAGGCTAAGCCACCCCGGCCTCCAAATCGGAGGCTGAGCCACCCCAGCCTCCAAATCGGAGGCTGATCCATGCCGGCCTCCAAATCGGAGGCTGAGCCACCCTGGCCTCCAAATAGGAGGCTGATCCACCCCGTCCTCCAAATCGGAGGCTGATCCACCCCGGCCTCCAAATAGGAGGCTGATCCACCCCGGCCTCCAAATCGGAGGCTGATCCACCCCGGCCTCCAAATCGGAGGCTGATCCACCCCGGCCTCCAAATCGGAGGCTGATCCACCCCGGCCTCCAAATCGGAGGCTGATCCACCCCGGCCTCCAAATCGGAGGCTGAGCCACCCCGGCCTCCAAATCGGAGGCTGAGCCACCCCGGCCTCCAAATCGGAGGCTGAGCCACCCCGGCCTCCAAATCGGAGGCTGAGCCACCCCGGCCTCCAAATCGGAGGCTCATCGACCCCGGCCTCCAAATCGGAAGTTCATCGACCCCGGCCTCCAAATCAGAGGCTCTTTGACCTCGGCCTCCAAATCGGAAGCTCAACGACCCCGGCCTCCAAATTGGAGGCTGAGCGACTCCAGCCTCCAAATCTTACCCAGAGTGGCCCCGCCCACCAAATTGGACCCTGTGGGGCCCCGCCCACCAAATCGGACCCTGAGAGGCCCCGCCCACCAAATCAGACCCAGAGTGGTCCCGCCCACCAAATCGGACCCAGAGTGGTCCCGCCCACCAAATCGGACCCAGAGGGGCTCCGCCCACAAAATCAGACCCAGAGGGGCCCCTGCCACAAAATCAGACCCTGAGGGGCCGCGGCCAAAAAATCGGACCCTGATGGGCCCCAGTCACAAAATTGGACCCTGATAGGCCCCGGCCACAAAATCGGACCCTGAGGGGCCCCAACCACAAAATCGGACCCTGAGGGGCCCCAACCACAAAATCGGACCCTGAGAGGCCCCGCCCACCAAATTGGACCCAGAGTGGTCCCGCCCACCAAATTGGACCCAGAGGGGCCCCACCCACAAAATCGGACCCAGAGGGGCCCCTGCCACAAAATCGGACCCAGAGGGGCCCCAGCCACAAAATCGGACCCTGAGGGGCTGCGGCCACAAAATCGAACCCTGAGGGGCCCCAACCACAAAATCGGACCCTGAGGGGACCCAACCACAAAATCGGACCCTGAGGGGCCCCACCCACAAAATCAGACCATGAGGCCAAAGTGGCCCCTGAGAGGCACCCACAGTTAAATCGTATCCTGAGTTGAAAGTCTTGCAGGGGCAGCAGGCAAGTCTCTCTTAAAGGGGCAGCCCGGGCACCATTTCAAACCACTATCTGTACTTCCTTCAGGAAATACACATCTAGTTAATGTTGTAATCCGAACGCTGCTAACTTTTTCTTTTTATTCAGTTGATTTCCGCAATTAATGCGGCCCGAACCGCTACACGCACAGACTCCATTGAGATGTCATTTCAAAGCCAATGTCCATGAGAGGTGTGCTAAGTATTTTTCGTGTCGATCGGATTTGTAGTTTTTGCGCAATTTGCTTTTGAAATTTTTTTTTCCCGTCATTGGAATGCATGTCTCAATGCTTTTCAATGGGCAACTTAAAACGTGCCCTGAGGCAATTCAAATGGCAATAAAGCTCATTGATACGCGCAGGCACACCCATTTACTATGCCAACGCCTACGAACATCACATGACGCCCCCAGGACAGAGCTTCTGGCACATAATATCAGCTCTTAAAGCGAAGCCCACAGTACAAATGCAAATCTAGCTTCATCACATGAAGCATGCCACTGAGAGAGAATGTGCGCCAAAGTGGATTTAGAAGCCCAGTGAGCCACCCTGTCTCTAAAACGGCCGACGCGCAAAAGTGATTCTTAAAGGGCCAGCGCGCCAAATCGAAAACTGAGTGACCCCAGGCTCCAAATAGGAGGCTTAGCCACCCCGGCCTCCAAATTGGAGGCTGATCGACCCGGGCCTCCAAATCGGACCCAGCGTGGCCCCGCTCAAGAAATCAGACCCAGAGTGGCCCCGCCCAGAAAATCGGCCCCCGAGTGGCCCCGCCCACCAAATCGGCCCCAGAGTGGCCCCGCCCACCAAATCAGCCCCCAAGTTGCCCCGCCCACCAAATTGGCCCACCGAGTGGCCCCGCCCACTAAATCGGCCCCAAAGTGGCCCCACCCACCATATCGGGCCCCGAGTGGCCCCACCCACCAAATCGGCCCCCGAGTGGCCCCGCCCACCAAATTGGACCCAGAGTGGTCCCGCCTACCAAAACGGACCCAGAGTGGTCCTGCCCACCAAATTGGACCCAGAGGGGCTCCGCCCACAAAATCAGACCCTAAGGGGCCCCACCCACAAAATCAGACCCTGAGGGGCCCCGGCCACAAAATCAGACCCTGAGGGGCCTCGGCCACAAAATCAGACCCTGAGGGGCCCCAGTCACAAAATCGGACCCTGAGGGGCACCGGCCACAAAATCGGACCCTGAGGGGCCCCAACCACAAAATCGGACCCTGAGGGGTCCCAACCACAAAATTGGACCCTGAGGGGCCCCGGCCACAAAATCAGACCCTGAGGGGCCCAACCCACAAAATCGGACCCTGAGGGGCCCCGGCCAGAAAATCGGACCCTGAGGGGCCCCGCCCACCAAATCAGACCCAGAGTGGCCCCACCCACAAAATCGGAACCTGTGGAGCCCCAATCACAAAATCAGACCCTGAAGGGCCCTGCCCACACAATCGGACCCTGAGGGGCCCCGGCCACAAAATCGGACCCTGAGGGGACCCACCCACAAAATTGGACCCTGAAGGGTTCCGGCCACAAAATCGGACCCTGAGGGGCCCCGGCCACAAAATCGGACACCGGGGGGCCCCAACCACCAGATCATACCCTGAGGGGCACCGGCCACAATATCGGACCCTGAGGGGCCCCACCCACCAAATCAGCCCCTGAGGGGCCCCGGCCACCAAATCAGACCCTGAGGGGCCCCACCAACCAAATCGGACCCTGAGGTACCCCACCCACAAAATCAGACCCTGAGGCCAAAGTGACCCCTGAGAGGCACCCACAGTTAAAACGGATCCTGAGTTGAAAGTCTTGCAGGGGCAGCAGGCAAGTCTCTCTTAAAGGGGTAGCCCGGGCACCATTTCAAACCACTATCTGTACTTCCTTCAGGAAATACACATCTAGTTCTTCTTCTTCTTCTTCTTATTTTCCAGTTGAGTTCCGCAATTAATACAGCCCGAACCGCTACACGCACAGACTCCGTTGAGGTGTCGTTTCGAAGCCAGCGTCCATGAGAGGTGTGCTAAGTATTTTTCGTGTCTATCAGATTTGTATTTTTTGCGCAATTTGCATTTGAAAATTTTCTTTCCCGTCATTGGAATGCACTGTCTCCAATGCTTTTCAATGGGAAGCTTAAAACATGCCCTGAGGCGATTGAAATGGCAGTTGAGCTCATTGATATGCGCAGGCACACCCAGTTACTATGCCAACGCCTGCGAACGTCACATGACATCTCCAGAACAGAGCTTCTGCCACATAATATCAGCTCTTAAAGCGAAACCCACAGCACAAATGCAAATCTAGCTTCATCACATGACGCATGCCCCTGATAGAGAATATGCACCAAAGTGGATTTAGAAGCCCAGTGAGCCACCCTGGCTCTTAAAGGGCCGACGTGCCAAAGTGATTCTTAAAGGCCCGGCGCACCGTAATGAGTCTTAAAGGGCCAGCGCGCCAAATCGAAAGCTGAGTGACCCCATGCTCCAAATCGGAGGCTGAGCCACCCCGGCCTCCAAATCAGAGGCTGAGCCACCCTGGCCTCCAAATCGGACCCAGTGTGGCCCAGCTAAAAAAAATCAGACCCAGAGTGGCACAGCCCACCAAATCGGACCCTGAAGGGCCCCGTCCACCAAATTGGATCCTGAGGAGCCCCGCCCACCAAATCGGACCCTGAGGAGCCCCGCCCACCAAATCGGACCCAGAGTGACCCTGCCCACCAAATCGGACCCGAGGGGCCCCGCCCACCAAATCGGACCCAGAGTGACCCCGCCCACCAAATCGGACCCAGAGGGGCCCCGCCCACCAAATCGGACCCAGAGTGACCCCGCCCACCAAATCGGACCATGAAGGGCCCCGCCCACCAAATCGGAACCTAAGGGACCCCGCTCACCAAATCGGACCCTAAGGGGCCCCGCTTACCAAATCGGACACTGAGGGGCCCTACCCACCAAATCGGACCCTGAGGGGCCCCACCCACCAAATCGTACTCAGAGATCCCGCCCACCAAATCAGACCCTGAGGGGCCCCGCTCACCAAATCGGACCCTAAGGGGCCCTGCCCACCAAATCGGACCCTGAGGGCCCCCGCCTACCAAATCGGACCCAGAATGGCCCCCGCCCACCAAATCGGACCCTGAGGGGCCCCGCCCACCAAATCAGACCCTGAGGGGCCCCACTGACCAAATCGAACCCTGAGGGCCCAGCTCACCAAATCGGACCCTGAGGGGCCCCGCCCACCATATCGGATTCTGAGTGGCCCAGGACACCAAATCGGACCCTTTGGGGCCCCACCCACCAAATCGGACCCTGAGTGGCCCTGCCCACCAAATTGGACCCTGAGGGGCCACACCCATCAAATCGGATTCTGAATGGCCCCAACCACAAAATCGGACCCAGAGGTGCTCCGGACACAAAATCGAACCCTGAGGGGCCACGCCCACCAAATCGGACCCTGAGGGGCCCCAAACACAAAATCGGACCCTGAGGGGTCCAGGCCACAATATCGGACCCTGAGGGGCCCCCCACCAAATCGGACCCTGAGGGGCCCCCCACCAAATTGGACTCAGAGTGGCCCCGCCCACCAAATCAGACCCAGGGGGCCCCCACCCACAAAATCGGACCCTTAGGGGCCCCAGCCACCAAATCGGACCCAGAGTTGCCCCAACCACAAAATTGGACCCTGAGGGGCCCCGGCCACAAAATCGAACCTAGAGGGGCCTCAGTCACAAAATAGGACCCTGAGGGGCCCCAACCACAAAATCAGAACCTGAGGTGCCCCGGTCACAAAATCGGAACCTGAGGTGCCTCACCCACAAATCAAGACCCTGAGGGTCCCAACCCACAAAATCAGACCCTGAGGGGCCCCACACACACACAATCAGACCCTGAGGGGCCCCAGCCACAAAATCAGACCCTGAGGGGCCCCAGCCACAAAATCAGACCCTGAGAGACCCCGGCCACAAAATCGAACCCAGAGGGGGCCCAGTCACAAAATCAGACCCTAAGGGGCCCCAGTCACAAAATCGGACCCTGAGGGGCCCCACCCACAAAATCAGACCCTGAGGGACCCCAGCCACAAAATCAGACCCTGAGGGGCCCCACCCACAAAATCGGACCCTGAGGGGCCCCACCCACAAAATCGGACCCTGAGGGGACCCACCCACAAATTCAGACCCTGAGGGGCCCCAGCCACAAAATCAGACCCTGAGCGACCCCGGCCACAAAATCGGTCCCTGAGGGGCCCCAACCACAAAATCAGACCGAGGGTCCCCGGTCACAAAATCGGACCCTGAGGGGCCCCACCCACAAAATCAGACCCTGAGGGGACCCACCCACAAATCCAGACCCTGAGGGGCCCCGGCCACAAAATCGAACCCTGAGAGACCCCGGCCACAAAATCGGACCCTGAGGGGCCCCAACCACAAAATCGGACCCTGAGGGTCCCTGGTCACAAAATCGGACCCTGAGGGGCCCCACCCACAAAATCAGACCCTGAGGGGCCCCAGCCACAAAATCGGACCCTGAGGGGCCCCAACCACAAAATCAGACCCTGAGGGTCCCCGGTCACAAAATCGGACCCTGAGGGGCCCCACCCACAAAATCAGACCCTGAGGGGCCCCACTCACAAAATCAGACCCTGAGGGGCCCCAGCCACAAAATCAGACCCTGAGGGGCCCCAGCCACAAAATCGGACCCTGAGGGTCCCCACCCACAAAATCAGACCCTGAGGGGCCCCAGCCACAAAATCGAACCCTGAGACACCCTGGCCACAAAATCGAACGCTGAGAGACCCCGGCCACAAAATCGGACCCTGAGGGGCCCCACCCACAAAATCGGACCCTGAGGCCAAAGTGGCCACTGAGAGGCACCAACAGTTAAAACGGATCCTGAGTTGAAAGTCTTGCAGGGGCAGCAGGCAAGTTTCTATTAAAGGGGCAGCCCAGGCACCATTTCAAACCACTATCTGTACTTCCTTCAGGAAATACACATCTAGTCTTATTATTATTATTCAGTTGATTTTCCGCAATTAATGCGGCCCGAACCGCTACACGCACAGACTCCGTTGAGGTGTCGTTTAGAAGCCAGTGTCCACGAGAGGTGTGCTAAGTATTTTTTTTGTCGATCGGATTTGTAGTTTTTGTGCAATTTGCGTTTGAAAAAACATTTTCCTCATTGCATTTCAATGGGAAAATGTTGCCACAGGGAAAACATGCCCTGAGGCGATTCAAATGGCAGTTAAGCTCATTGATATGCGCAGGCACACCCAGTTACTATGCTAACGCCTACAAACTTCACATGACCCCCCCAGGACACAGTTTCTGCCAGATAATTTCTGCTCTTAAAGCGAAACCCACAGCACAAATGCAAATCTAGCTTCATCACATGACGCATGCCCCTGAGAGAGAGTGTGTGCCGAAGTGGATTTAGAAGCCCAGTGAGCCAAACTGGCTCTTAAAGGGCCGACGTGCCAAAGTGAGTCTTAAAGAGCCGGCGCGCCAAGTAGAAAGCTGAGTGACCCTAGGCTCCAAATCGGAGGCTGAGCCACCCCGGCCTCCAAATCAGAGGCTGATCGACCCCGGCCTCCAAATTGGAGGCTGAGCCACCCTGGCCTCCAAATCGGACCCAGAGTGGCCCCGCTCACCAAATCGGACCCAGAGTGGCCCCGCCCACCAAATCGGACCCAGAGTGGCCCAGCCCACCAAATCGGACCCTGAGGGGCCCCGCCCACCAAATCAGACTCAGAGTGGCCCCGTCCACCAAATTGGACCCTGAAGGGCCCCGCCCACCAAATTAGACCCAGAGTGGCCCCGCCCACCAAATCAGACCCTGAGGGGCCCCGCCTACCAAATTGGACCTTGAGGGGCCCCGCCTACAAAATCAGACCCTGAGGGGCCCCGGCCACAAAATCAGACCCTGAGGGGCCCCGGCCACAAAATAGAACCCTGAGGGGCCCCACCCACAAAATCAGACCCTGAGGGGCCACACCCACAAAATCGGACCCTGAGGATCCCGGCCACCAATTCAAGCCCTGAGAAGCCCAGGCCACCGAATCGGATCCTGAGGGGCCCCACCCACCAAATCAGACCCGGAGGCCAAAGTGGCCCCTGAGAGGCACCCACAGTTAAAACGGATCCTGAGTGGAAAGTCTTGCAGGGGTAGCAGACAAGTTTCTCTTAAAGGGGCAGCCCGGGCACCATTTCAAAGCACTATCTGTAATTCCTTCAGGAAATACACATCTAGTTTTGTGTTTTCAAAAGTGAACACAAAACCTCAAAAAAAATTAATACAGACTGTTTTCTCAGGCAGAGGACTGGTGTAACTGTGGTGGAAAAATCTTCACTTTGCAGGCATACTGATCACATATAATAATTTTTCTCCAAATAAATCCATTTGTATTGAGCTTTTAAAATCTTTCAGTAGTTTATTTAAAATGGGCAAGGCAAGGGGCAAGGGATGGGGAAGTGGACTTGATGCTGATGGTGCATGCAGAGGATGAGGCTGTGGCCAAGCTGAAAGTGGGTCACAGCAAAGACCCACATCTTTGCACTCGACCATGCTGTCCCAGTTTCTAGGGGACCGCACCACACCACTGTTGAAGCCAGAGCAGTGTGAAACGGTTGTTGGTTGGATAGCTGATAATGCCCGAGTCTGGTTACTTTTTAAAGACTCTCTCGATAACCCCAAACAGGCCATTTGCAGCACTTGCCATGCACACATCAGCAGGGGTAGCAAAACTACCAGCCTGACCACCACCAGCATGATTAGGCACATGGCAGCAAAGCACCCGACATTGTGGGTCAAACCCCAGGCTCCAGGAACACTGCAGGTGACAACACAGTTTCTTCCACTGTTTTGCGTACAGGCCAATCCCCAGTTCACCGTGCTTGTGAAGGTGCCTTGGGCCCTGCACCTGTTGTTGCCCACCGTCAACCAGTACCATCATCAAGCCCGTCCATATCCTTGTCCCAGCTCTGCCTTCTGTTGTCTATACCCCAGTCATTGGAACGCAAGCAGAAATACGCAGCCAATGCTCCACAGGCCACAGTACTTAATTTGCACATTTCTCACCTGCTGGTGCTCAAAATGTTGCCTTTTAGGCTCGTTGAGATGGAATCTTTCTGCAACCTGATGGCGGTGGCCGTCCCAAGGTACTCGGTCCCCAGTCACCGCTATTTCTCCCGTTGTGCCATACCGGTATTACACCAGCATGTGTCCCACAACATTACCTGTGCCAACATCAATGCTGTTACTGGGAAAGTCCACCTAACCACGGACACGTGGACAAGTGCTTGTGGGCAGGGATGGTATGTCTCACAGACGGCACACTGGATTAACATGGTGGAAGCTGGGACCCAGTCAGACCTTGGGATGGAACACATCCTCCCCACGCCGAGGATTG
Organism: Dendrobates tinctorius; assembly: GCF_039654945.1. Lineage (NCBI taxonomy): Eukaryota > Metazoa > Chordata > Amphibia > Anura > Dendrobatidae > Dendrobates > Dendrobates tinctorius. The sequence goes on along the minus strand of NW_027361766.1, from coordinate 2,049,059 downwards.
CAGACCCATCAATCAGGGTTGCCCCCACAGTCAACAGCTCATGCACCTCCTCCTCCTCTTCAGCCTCCATCTCTGAAATGAACACATCAGTCAGAAGCTGGAAGCACTGCAGCACTGCCTCAACAGGTTGTGCTGAAGCTAATATGCTTAGGTGAAAAACCGCACAATGCTGAAGAGTTGTGGACAGCTTTGAAAGAGCAGGCAGATCTGTGGCTGACACCACTGAACCTACAGCCAGGCATGGTCGAGTGTGACAATGGCTGGAACCTGGTGGCAGCTCTAAGGTGACTTGAGCTCACACATGTACCATGCCTGGCCAATGTGCTTAGCCTCGTGGATCAGTGGTTTCTCAAAACCTGCCCGGAGCTGCCATATCTGCTAGTGAATGTATGCCATCTGTCTGTCCATTTTAGAAAGTCAGATACAGCTTCAGCAGCGCTTGCAGCTTCCAGTTCACCGACTGGTGTGTGATGTCCCCACACGTTGGAACTCTACACTGCATATGTTGGAAAGGATTTGTGAGCAGAAGAGGGCAGTTGTTGACTACCAGCATCAACCAGGCCGTAGATATTTTGTTCAGACTCCACACATAAGGCCTTAGGAGTGGACATGGATGTCAGACATATGTACCATTCTCCTGAACTTTGAGGACTGCCCCAAGATGGTGAGCGTCACCATCCCGCTTATCAGCATTCTGAAAACCTCTCTGCTCACAATTAAAAAGAGGATTCATTGCAGGCAGAGCATGAGGACATGGAGCAAGGAACCATACAGGGTGATTACACTCAGCCCAGGCTCATGTCATTGTAAGGGGGGTGAAACACAGGAAGAGTCGGGGGGGTTGCCTCCTCTACTCGATGCCTGGAAACATTGAGCTGCACAGCAGGTTCCCCTGGGGGCACACAAAGAGACCGGGACAGGAAGGAAGCCGGGCAGAGAGCGTGAAAAGCAGGCTTGTAGAAACAGTGCCCCGTGCAGAGAGTGTGGCCTGTGCAGAGACTGTGGCTCTTGCAGAGACAGTGACTTGAACAGAGTTGTGGCCCGTGCAGAGACAGTGACCCCTGCACGAAGCCCCAGTACCCAAGGTATTAGTGCAGAGCTCATGATTCCAGTGGAGGGACTCAGTTGTAGACGGAGCTTCTTTTCCCCAGGAGAGACTGTAGTGTTGGAGGGAAGGACTCAGAGCAGAGGAGACCCCGTCTGCCTCGTATCCCCTCTGACTCCCACAGTAACCCCTGAGACCCCGGCTGGTGATTGTTAAAGACCACAGAGTTCACAGAGACTATAGACAACAAGTGCCGCTGTTGTTCGGTGCCTGCGTGAGAAAAGTTCGACCCTGCAAGCAAGTCCCCTTCAGACTGTTAAGTCCATTTCAGGAAATACTGTTTATTACTGTTTATACTGTTTGCCTGTCTGAGAACTTGTTTCATATTACTAATACTCGCACTGTTATTTTGCCAGTGCTAATCCCCCTTTTAACTGTTGGTCCGTCTATTCCGTGGTGGCATACCCAACACCTGCACTTTGTAACATCATCGCAACGTGGATTGGTAGACAATAAGGAGGAAGAGGAGGATGAAGAACAGGAGCTACTTTTCTCCGCTATAGACGGTAAAACAAGCACAGCTGTCATACTGTCAGTTCAGCGGAGACGGCCTGAGGACAGGGAGGAGGAGGATGAGGATGAGGAGGACAGCATGGCCAGTCGTCCTGTTGATGAGGACACGGACGTCTTGCCTGTAGCAGTCTGGCACACATGGTTGACTTTATGTTGCGCTGCGTTTCCCGTGACCCTCGCAGTATAAAAATTTTCAGTGACACTCATTACTGGTTGGTGACACTTTTAGACCCACACTACAAGGAAAATTTTCAATCTCTTATTCCAGAGTCAGACAGGGGTCTAAAGATGGTGCATTACCATAAGCACCTTGTATCGGAATTAGTGAAAAAATTCCCATGTGAGAACGCTGGCAGCAGACGTCAGAGTTTGTTATACAGCCAAGGAGTCCAAGCGAGAGAGACAGAAGTACAATCCAGCTCAGGCAGGGGAACAATGGCAATGTTTTGGGATAGTTTTCTCAGACCCTCCCATCGTGACGCCACAGAGGCAAGGGGTGCTGTCAGAAGAAGTGCAATGTTTGGGAAGATGGTGAGGGAGTACCTTGCAGATCGTACAAATGTCCTCTGGGATTCCTCTGTGCCTTTTAATTATTGGGTTTCCAAGCTGGACACGTGGCATGAACTGGCTTTCCACGCCTTGGAGGTCCTTGCCTGCCCTGCTGCTAGCATTTTGTCACAGCGGGTTATTAGTGCTGCTGGTGGAATTATAATAGATAAGTGCATCTGCCTGTCAACTGACAAATGCTGATAGGCTGACTCTTATAAAAATGAACAAGGGCTGGATTGAGCAAGACTTCTGCACGCCACCGAATGAAAACAGTGAAACATATGAAACATAACTTCAAACATTTTTGGCAAGGGTGTTTTTATGATGCCCGTAACTAATTTGAAACCAAAACAAATGTTACTTCCCCAGGGGGAACTGTCATAAAACTGTGATGTGAGTTTATTCTTCCCATTTATTCTTATATTTACCATTTTTCCTATCTGTGGAACATCCTCTTATGACCTAGTGTATACCTCTCCAATATAAAAAATAGTTAAATCCTATTATATTTTTATTTATATCCCTGTCTCTGAGCTGTTGCTAGGGACAAACATATCTCGTTGAACACATTCTGGTTTCATATCTATGAACCTGTGTTCGCCTCTCACTTTTGTTATTTTCTTTCATAGGTGGATTCACATTTTTTTATTTATTTGTTTGATTTCAGTACGATTTATCATTATGTCTCCTCATTCTCCACCACTAGATCACCAGGGTTAACGGGTTCTGTGCTGCTGCAGCCAGTCCAATTTTAAGCAAGGGTGTCTATGATGCCCATAAAATATTTTTAACAATTTTATTTCCTCAGGGGGATAGGTTTCTCAGTCCATGCACTTAGTGGATAGGCATTCCAAGTCTGGGAGACCTGCTCCTTTCAATTGGGCATAGTTTTTAATCAGGCCTTCCTCCACATCTCATCATCCGCAGCCACTAGATCAACAGCGTTAACGTGTTCCGTGCTGCAACAGCCAGTGTCGAATTCTGAACTGTTACGTCACTCTCACCGCGTACCTCTGGAGCTGGTGCACGCCGCCTGACTTCTTCACTTACGGTCTCACGGATGGTGCTGAGGTCCTGTAAGGTGCATGCACGTGCCGCGCGCTCTTGACTCTGCGGCTGCGTGCCCGGTCCCAGGTCCCATCAGGTGCACTTGTGCACAACCTGCAGCTCTGGCTGCACCCGCAGTGACTCTGACATCTCTATGGTCCTGAAGGACCTGACCCGGAAGTCCTGTCGCGCGTTCTCTATATCAGGCCACCTCGTCCAGTAGGCGGCGCCTGATTATCGCTTTTGCTTTCTTGGTAGGCCTTCTTGGTGCCTGCATGGTGCCTCTCTGTACTCAGGTCCACTACCTTGAACTCTAGCGTGCTTCACAGCACGAGCTCTAGTTTGTCTTGTACTCAGGCATGCTTCCCAGCATGCTCTCTGCTCTGTCTTGTACCCAGGCTTGCTTCTCAGTACGTGTCCTGCATCATCCTGTAACCTGCTTGCCCCTGTGTACAAGCTCTATGCACTTCCGTGCCCAGCGTGCCCGGTGTACACGCTTTACATATTCCTGCACCCTGTGTGACCCACCTTCACCCTGCTAAACATGGTCTCTCGTGCCTCCTTTGAGCCGCCCACCTGTTTCCAGCAGTCGTGGTACTTTATTCCCCTGGGCTTGTCCCTGACTCTCCCTGTATAGGGGGTGGTCCTCACTACATCAGCTCGCCCGAGGTGGATTGGTATCACAGCCCAGAGGGTCCACTCCAGGAGTCGTCAAACAAACAAGGGTGGGTGGTTTTGCTGGGCGCAAAAGACTTGTTATGGAAAAGGTTGAGGTGTACCCCACAGGGGAATGGGCATTTCAAGTCTAGGAGACCCGCTCCTTTAAATTGGGCATAGTTCTTAATCAGGCCTTACTCCATGTCTCATCATCCGCCACCTGTTATGATTGAGTCACCGTAGGAGGCAAAAACAGAAATGCTAGCTAAGTCCAGAAAACCAGAGAGGTTGGCAGTAGAGGTGAGCGATACCGTCCGATACTTCAAAGTATCGGATCGGAATGGATCGGCCGATCTTTAAAAAAAGTATCGGTATCGCCGATTCCGATACCGGAAGTCCCATTCAAGTCTATGGGACTTCCGGTATCGGAATAAGAAAAACCCTGTTTTTGCCTTGTACAGCCTCTCTGGGGTCTGTACGGGCCTTTTGGGGGGCTGTGCCGGCCTGCCAGGGGGTCTGTGCAGGCTCCGGTGGTCTGTGCCGGCCTGCCGGGGGGCTGTGCCGGCCTGCCGGGGGGGCTGTGCAGGCTCCGGTGGGCTGTGCCGGCCTGCCGGTGGTCTGTGCAGGCTCCGGTGGGCTGTGCCGGCCTGCCGGGGGGCTGTGCCGGCCTGCCGGTGGTCTGTGCAGGCTCCGGGGGGCTGTGCCGGCCTGCCGGGGGGCTGTGCCGGCCTGCCGGTGGTCTGTGCAGGCTTCGGGGGTCTGTGCAGGCATCGTCCGATGGGACTACAAGTCCCATCGGGCGATGCCTGCTACCATGACAGTGATTGACACATTAGCCAATGATGGGACAGTAGTAGTCCCATCATCCGGCTAATGTGTTAAAAGTTAAAAAAAAAAAAAATACTACATACATACTACATGCTACATACATACTACATGCTACATACATACTACATGCTACATACATACTACATACATACTACATGCATGCTACATACATACTACATGCTACATACATACTACATGCTACATACATACTACATATATACTACATACATACTACATATATACTACATACATACTACATACATACTGCATGCTACATACATACTACATACATACTACATGCATGCTACATGCATGTTACATACATACTGCATGCTACATACATACTACATACATACTACATACATACTACATGCATGCTACATGCATGCTACATGCATGCTACATGCATGCTACATGCTACATACATACCACATACATACTACATACATACTACATACATGCTACATGCATGCTACATACATACTACATGCTACATACATACCACATACATACTACATACATACTACATACATACTACATGCTACATACATACTACATATATACTACATGCATGCTACATACATACTACATGCTACATACATACTACATGCATGCTACATACATACTACATGCTACATACATACCACATACATACTACATACATGCTACATGCTACATACATACTACATACATACTACATACATGCTACATACATACTACATACATACTACATACATACTACATGCATGCTACATACATACTACATGCATGCTACATACATACTACATGCATGCTACATGCATGCTACATACATACTACATGCTACATACATACCACATACATACTACATACATACTACATACATGCTACATGCTACATACATACTACATACATACTACATACATACTGCATGCTACATACATACTACATACATACTACATGCATGCTACATGCATGCTACATATATACTGCATGCTACATACATCCTACATACATATTACATACATACTACATACATACTACATGCATGCTACATGCATGCTACATGCATGCTACATGCTACATACATACCACATACATACTACATACATACTACATACATACTACATGCATGCTACATACATGCTACATGCATGCTACATACATACTACATGCTACATACATACCACATACATACTACATACATACTACATACATACTACATGCTACATACATACTACATATATACTACATGCATGATACATACATACTACATGCTACATACATACTACATGTATGCTACACACATACTACATGCTACATACATACCACATACATACTACATACATGCTACATGCTACATACATGCTACATACATGCTACATACATGCTACATACATACTACATGCATGCTACATACATACTACATGCATGCTACATACATACTACATGCATGCTACATGCATGCTACATACATACTACATGCTACATACATACCACATACATACTACATACATACTACATACATGCTACATGCTACATACATACTACATATATACTACATGCATGCTACATACATACTACATATATACTACATGCATGCTACATACATACTGCATGCTACATGCATGCTACATACATACTACATACATACTACATGCTACATACATACCACATATATACTACATACATACAATACATTCATACAATACATACATAGACATACAGTACATATAACATAGAGTAACATACTTACCAATACTTGTCACATTGTTCCCCGAAGCCATTGTCTTTTCCGGAATAAATATTAACATAACAAACCACAAAAATACTCACCCACGATCCGAAGCAGTCCACGAGTGTGTCCCACTACGATCTTGGGTAGAGAACGGCAGCATCAGCTGTTGCTGCCGTTCTCTACGGGCTGCAGGAATCCAATGACGGAAGGTAGGTATCCTTCCGCACTGTATTCCTCCGCCACTTAAAAAAAAAAAAAAGTCCCTAGTCTCACTTTATGCCATTGCTGCGTGGGAAATTCCCACACAGCAATGGCATAAAGTGAGACTAGGGACTTTTTTTTTTTTAAGTGGCGGAGGAATACAGTGCGGAAGGATACCTACCTTCCGTCATTGGATTCCTGCAGCCCGTAGAGAACGGCAGCATCATCTGATGCTGCAGTTCTCTACCCAAGATCGTCGTGGGACACACTCGTGGACTGCTTCGGATCGTGGGTGAGTATTTTTGTGGTTTGTTATGTTAATATTTATTCCGGAAAAGACAATGGCTTCGGGGAACAATGTGACAAGTATTGGTAAGTATGTTACTCTATGTTATATGTACTGTATGTCTATGTATGTATTGTATGAATGTATTGTATGTATGTAGTATATATGTGGTATGTATGTAGCATGTAGTATGTATGTAGTATGTATGTAGCATGCATGTAGCATGCAGTATGTATGTAGCATGCATGTAGTATATATGTAGTATGTATGTAGCATGCATGTAGTATATATGTAGTATGTATGTAGCATGTAGCATGTATGTAGTATGTATGTGGTATGTATGTAGCATGTAGTATGTATGTAGCATGCATGTAGCATGCATGTAGTATGTATGTAGCATGCATGTAGTATGTATGTAGCATGCATGTAGTATGTATGTAGTATGTATGTAGTATGTATGTAGCATGCATGTAGTATGTATGTAGTATGTATGTAGTATGTATGTAGCATGTAGCATGTATGTAGTATGTATGTGGTATGTATGTAGCATGTAGTATGTATGTAGCATGCATGTAGTATATATGTAGTATGTATGTAGCATGTAGTATGTATGTAGCATGCATGTAGTATGTATGTAGTATTTTTTTTTTTTTTTTTTTAACATTTAACACATTAGCCGGATGATGGGACTACTACTGTCCCATCATTGGCTAATGTGTCAATCACTGTCATGGTAGCAGGCATCGCCAGATGGGACTTGTAGTCCCATCGGACGATGCTTGCACAGACCCCCGGACATCAGCACAGCCCCCCGGCAGGCCGGCACAGCCCCCCGGCAGGCCGGTACAGACCCCCACAGGGTGCACAGACCACCGGCAGGCCGGCACAGCCCCCCAGCAGGCCGGTACAGACCCCCACAGGGTGCACAGACCACCGGCAGGCCGGCACAGCCCCCCGGCAGGCCGGTACTGACCCCGGGCAGTCCACACAGCCCCCCGGCAGGCCGGCAGAGACCCCCGGAAGGCCCGAAATGACGGCGCATCATGATGCGCACACACCGCGCATCATGATGACGTCAGGCCGTCAATCAACTTTGAACTTCCGATGCCGAATTCCGATATTGAAAAAATATCGGAAGTCGGTATCGGAATTCCGATACAGCAAGTATCGGCCGATACCCGATACTTGCGGTATCGGAATGCTCAACACTAGTTGGCAGCTATCAGATTGCAGACCCCTGATCCTATCCACAACAACTAACAGTAGCCGTGGGGGGTTCCTACGATGCCCTAGACCCCTCGATCACAGCCGGAGAATTAAATAGGCCTAAAGAAAGAAAGGGGAAATCTAAACTGCCCCAGAGCAGACCCCAAAGCAATAGGCAGCCCCCAACATATAATGACGGTGAAGCAAGATGAAAACACTAACACAGACAGAAAGACAGACTGAGCAAAGACGGGGCCCAAGCTAACTAGATAGGAAAGGACAGGAAGGCTGCTGTCTGCAATCCGTGAAAAACCCTATGAAAATAAGAGCCAACAGACTGACAGTGAAAAAGGCCCTGAAGACGCTAGGCTTCAAAAAAGCTATGTCAGTACTCAGGAATATTCTGTAGACAGAGCAACCGGCAAAAGGAGATTCAGCTCACCCCAGCAGGGAATGGCAGAATCCAGAAAAGCAAGGAAAACAAAAACAAAACACAAATGCTAAAAGGCAAAGCAGAAAACTTAGCTTTAGAGGAGCAGGAATCAGACTGGTGTCCTAGAAGTCCACAGAGAAATCACCCGCAGGGCAGAAGGGCATCGGCAGCCTTATATCCAGTCCGTGACTCCACTCAGCCAGTCATCCTCATTAGGCTCAGGTGCCTGATAATCAGGCTCATTACCTTCCTTTACCAGAATAGGGAGTTCACCAGACCTCAGTGACGAAGGGGAAAATGAACTCACAACAGCCACCACTAGAAACCAGCGTTAACGTGTTCCCTGCTGCTACAGCCATTGTCAAAATCCTAACAAGGGTGGGTGTTTTTGCTGGGCGTTAAATACTTGCTATGGAAAAGGTTGAGCTGTACCCCACAGGGGAATATGTTTGCCGGCCAACACACTTAGTGTATGGGCATTACAAGTCTAGGAGTCCAGCTCCTTTTTAATGACATTTTTTGTTAAGAGACCCTCCTCCATGTTTCTTCCAAGGGGGGATTGGGGTTATTGGGGTGCATATGACTTGGTAGCAGGGCAGGCCTTGCAGTCAATGCATATGAAAACAGAATGGGAGTAAAAAAGTGAATAATGTGAAGTAGATTTTCCTGTGCCCATCCACTATGTGGGTTCAAAGGCTTATTGGGGTGCATATGGCTTAGTAGCAGGGCAGGCCTTGCAGTCAATCCATAAGAAAAAAGAATGGGAGTAAGAAATGAATAATGTGAAGTGGATTTTCCTGTGCCCATCCACTATGTGGGTTCAAAGGCTTATTGGAGTGCATATGATTTGGTAGCAGGGCAGGCCTTGCATTCAATGCAACATTTTTTATGGAAGCCATCCTGGACATCTCGTGAAAGATGTATTGGAGTACGTCATAATTCTTGGCAGCCCATCCACTCACTGCATAGGCTATAACAGTTTAGGAGACCCACTGTTTAATAATGGCCCTTTAAGCAGATTAATGCTGCCTGATGCCCCAGTAAAAATAGGCTCTGTGACTTTAAGAGTCCCTCCTTCATAAATGAAACAAGATATGTCTGCTTATGTGTGTTAGGGACTGGTTGAACGCACCTAATTAAATAAACGTAGAGACTAAGTGTGTTCGCAATCCGGGGTCCACTGTGCAGAGGTGTTAACTGCTGCTAGACAATAACGGACAGTGTATGGCCAAACTCATGTGGGTTAAAGTCACCCGGTGTGTACTAAGGCAGACTCTGTTACTTCACAGAGACTACGTGTAGGAGAGCGCAAGTGTGACGTCACAAGACGCTGCCCCAAGACACGGGATTAACTCCCCTCTAGACCCACTCACGCACAGAACCGCTGCTGTGGTGCCAGGGGTAGACCCTTAAGGAACGCTGTACCCTGTTAACAATCACAGGGTGCAGCAGACAGTTGCTGACTGCACAGAGTGTGTACAGCACCGCACTGGTGGATGCCACTAACCAGCCTAAGCTTAGAGCTGGAAAGCGCACTATCTGCGCTCGGCAGAGAGCACTGCGGCGCAAGGCAGTGCCAGTACTCGGTGCTGACTCTAAAACCCTAAACCCTACAGACATGCGTATCAAAGGGAGGGGAATCATAATGAGTCATTCACCAGTCTCAGACATCCATCATCATACACACAACCTTAGCAACAAGTCTCTATATTAGCGCATGGCCGGGCGGCCATGCGAACCTTTTATAGCTGCAGCCTTCAGGGACCTTTCTGGATGTCCAATCGGAGCAGCAATAGGACCTGAACATGTGACCTCCGACCTCCAATGAGAGGTCATCCCACGGGCATGCTCAGTAGGGGAAAAGCAGGACTTAGTCCCAGTGGCATCTACTTCCTGCTGACTCACGCATGATACAATAGCAGAGCCAGAAGGAGCAACCCGACACCTAGCATTAACCTGGGCAAGGTGCTGGGACCGACATCTCTGCTGAGCAGTCTCCTCTCTGGCTGGAGAGGAATGGGAAACCACAGAAGGCAAGGCTCGAGTTCCCTCCTGTGCAGAGGCAGGAACCCGATATCTAACATTACCTCCTCCCTGAGCCATGCTATGCTCAAAGGCCACAATGAGTAGTGGAGTGCGGATGTTCTCCACTGGCTCCCAGGTCCGATCCTCTGGGCCATGACCCCTCCAATCCACCAGATAATACTTTTTCCCACGTGCCACCTTGCAGCCCACAAAGGCGTTCACCTCAAATTCATCCAAGGACAAGCTTGATGTCCCGGCAGATGACTCGGAGAACCGGGACATGTGAACGGGCTTATGGAGAGAAACGTGGAAGGTATCAGTGATACCCAGATGTGGAGGAAGAACCAGCCGGTAGAAGACCGGATTGACCTGTTCGAGGACTTTGAGATGACCGATGCAGCGAGGTGCGAACTTAGTGGACTCGACCCGCAGCCTGATAGTGTGGCTCTCCTCCCATAACAAGTAACCAGGGACGAAGGTCGGAGCAGGGCGCCGGTGTGCATCAGGGAGGCACCCTCAGTCTCTCCTTGGAGTCCCGGATGGCATCCTGAGTGCGGTCCTAAATGTCATGTGCCTCCACCGCCCAGTCTGCCACCCTAGAATCGGTGGAAGACACGGGCATGGGAACAGTGATGCAAGGATCCTGGCCGTAATTGAGGAGGAATGGGGTCTGACCGGTGGAATCGGCCACAGCATTGTTCAACGCAAACTCCGCCCATGGTAGCAGAGATGCCCAGTCATCCTGCCTTGGTGAGACAGTTTTGTAGCTATGTGACCAGGGTCTGGTTGGCCCTCTCTACCAACCCGCTCATCTCGGGTATGATAGGCCGAGGAGAGATTCAGCTCAATGCTGAGCAGACTTCATAGTTCTCTCCAGAACCGAGACACACACTGGGGACCCCAGTCACTGACTACCTTGTCCGGCATACCATGCAGGTGAAAGAAATGTTTAATGAAGAGCGCTGCCAGGTCCCGAGCAGAAGGCAACCTTGAGAGAGGCACCAGTTGCACCATTTTGGAGAAATGGTCAGTGACAACCCAGATAACTGTGCTGCCACTGGACTTGGTCAGTCCCACCACAAAATCCATGCCGACCATCTCCCAGGGCCTGTCTGCCACCAGCAGGGGGTAAAGTAGCCCAGCGGGCCGTTGCCGAGGTGACCTATTCTGGGCGCAAGAGACGCCCGAATGTAGTCTCCGACATCCCGGGCCATATGTGGCCACCAATATGTTTTCGCCAGGAGGTCAGTTGTCCGCTTTGTCCCAAAGTGTCCACCCACCCTGGACGCGTGAACCCAAGAGTGGACCTCCTGTCGCATACTGGCAGGGACAAAGGTCTTGCCCGGGGGTACCGAATCTAGAGTGACCAGAGCCACGGTCCTCAGGCTCTCGGATGGCGCGATCAAGCAAGGCCCTGTCTCCTCCTCCTCCGATGACACCACGGAGCGAGAGAGAGCGTCTGCCCGGACGTTCTTCTCACCGGACAAAAAATGAAGGGTAAAGTGGAACCGGGAGAAAAAGAGCGACCATCTGGCCTGGTGAGAATTTAGCCGCTGGGCTGTCTATAGGTAGACCAAGTTTTTGTGGTCAGTGAACACCTGGAAGGGAAAGCGAGCCCCTTCCAGGACATGTCTCCACTCTGAGAAGGCCAACTTCATTGCCAGCAACTCACTGTCCCCGATGGAATAGTTCCTCTCCACCAGTGAGAAGGTCTTGGAAAAGAAGAAGCACCGATGCTTCTGACCTTGAGCATCTTTCTGGAAAAGAACAGCTCCGTCACCGACGGAAGAGGCATCCACTTTCAAGATAAAAGGTTTATCAACATCGGGGCGGTGGAGAATGGGAGCGCCGGCAAAATGAGTCTTGATGGAGATGAAGGCCTTGGAGACCTGTTCTGACCACAGCTTGGGGTTGGCTTCCTTCGAGGTGAGGGCGACAAAGGGAGCTACCAAGGTGGAGAAATGGGGAATGAACTGACGGTAGTAGTTTATGAACCCTAAAAAGCGCTGCACCGCTTTGAGGGAGTGGGGTTCCTGCCAATCCATTACTGCCTGCAATTTGGCAAGATCCATAGCCAAACCCTGGGCCGAGATGATAAAGCCCAGGAAAGGCAAGGACTCCTGCTCAAACAGGCACTTCTCCAACTTGGCGTAGAGGGAGTTCACCCATAAGCGGTCGAAGACCTTGCAAACCTCTCTCTGGTGGGACTCCATATCTGGAGAAAAGATGAGGATATCATCCAGATAGACCACCACCGAAGAGGAAAGCATATCTCAGAAGATATCATTTACAAAGTATTGGAAGATGGCTGGGGCATTACAGAGGTGAAAGGGCATGACCAGATACTCATAATGGCCATCCCTGGTATTAAAAGCCGTCTTCCACTCGTCCCCCTCACGGATGCGTATCAGGTTGTAAGCCCCCCCGCAGATCGAGTTTGGTAAACACTCTCGCTCCCCGCCACCTATCAAACAGTTCTGATATCAGGGGCAGTGGGTACTTATTCTTAACAGTGACGTCGCTAAGACCCCTGTAATCGATGCAAGGCCGCAATTCTACATTCTTTTTCTGGACAAAGAAGAATCCCACCCCTGCTGGTGACACCGACTTCCTAATAAATCCTCTTGCTAAATTCTCCCTGATATACTGTGACATGGCCTCCATCTCCGGGAGAGACAGGGGATACACACAACCCAGGGGAGGCTCGGCACCAGGCAAGAGGTCTATAGGACAGTCATAGGGGCAGTGCGGCGGAAGAGTTTCTGCCGCTTTCTTGGAGAACACGTCTGTGTACTGCTGATAGTGCTTAGGGAGTGAGGAAAGTTCTGCGGGGACCTCAGTGGAATCAACCTGTACGCACTCCCTCTGACATCTACCCTCACAGGACTTCCTCCAACTAAGAATTCTCCCCGAGGACCACTCTATATGGGGCGAGTGGCAACGCAACCAGGGAACTCCTAAGAGAACCTGATCCATACCCTCGGGCATTATAAGGAGGGACACTATCTTGTGGTGGGACGGAGACAGCAAGAGCCTTAGTGGAACAGTCCGATGGGTAATCTGCGAGGGTAGTGTCGAGCCATTCACTACTCTGATGGTGACAGGCTGAGGTAACAAAACTAAGGGGATTGCGTGCCATAGAGCAAAGGCCAAGGACATAAAATTGCCCTCTGCTCCGGAATCTATGCAAATCTCTACCGACAGAGTGGAGGAACCAAACTCTAGCATCCCCTTGAAGGTTAGCTTGGAGAAGAATGGTGAGGTGTCTAGTAGGCCTCCTCCTATTACCACTAGACTTGGGCATTTTCCTGAGCGTTGTGGGCACCTATTAGCTAAGTGACCAGACTGTCGGCAATGGAAACAGACTAAGGAGGTTTGAGCAGAGCAGGACTTAGACCCCGTACGAGAAACCTCCATAGCCTCCGACGGCTCAGACGCTCAATCGAGAGGTTCCAGAGGTTTGGAGAAGGTTGATGCCAACCTAAACCTCTGTCTGGACTGGGAGCGTTCCAACCCTCTCTCTAAGAAATGGAGGTTAATGCGGGTGGAGATGGTAATAAGCTCCTCCAGCATTATGGGAACCTCCCGAGTGGCCAGGGTGTCCTTAACGTGGTCAGCCAAACCCCTCCAGAAAAATCGGTATAAGGGCCTTGACCTTGTCAGGCCATTCAAACTCGGAAGCCAGCGTCCGAAAATGGATGGAATACTGGCTGACCGGGAATGAACCCTGTGTCAATGCCAACAACTGGAGCACAGTATCATGTGTGACCCGTGGTCCCAGAAAAACCTGCTTCAGGGAGACTAGGAACTGCGAGGCACTCTGTACCACGGGATCACCCTGCTCCCATAGTGAGGTGGCCCACTCCAGAGCCCTGCCAGCCAAGAGGGAGATGATGAATCCCACCTTAGCCCGCTTCAAAGGAAATTGCCCAGCAAGCAACTCTAACTGAATATCGCACTGGCTCACGAAGCCCCTGCTGGAGGCACTATCACCCAAGAACTTCTCAAGGAGTGGGAGGCAGGATAACATCGGTGCAGGGATGGCAGTGAAGACACGAGAGACAGCCTCCGCGGCTGCCTGGACGATGACCACAATAACATCCGCAGCTGAGGTTGACCGCTCAAGAGCTGCCAATCTGCCCTCCAGCTGCTGGATGTACCTTTGCAGATGCTGGTCATCCATCATTGCTAGCCAGACCTTGGCACTAATATAATGTTAGGGACTGGCAGAATGCACCTAATTAGATAAACGTAGAGACTAGGTGCGTTTGCAGTCCGGGGTCCACCGTGCAGAGGTGTTAACTGCTGCTAGACAATAACGGACAGTGTATGGCCGAACTCACGTGGGTTAAAGTCACCCGGTGTGTGCTAAGGCAGACTCTGTTACTTCACAGAGATTACGAGTAGGAGAGCACAAGTGTGACATCACAGGACGCTGCCCCAAGACAAGGGGTCACTGCCCCTCTAGACCCAATCGCGCATGGAACCGCTGCTGCGGTGTCAGGGGTAGACCCTTAAGGAACGCTGTACCCTGCTAACAATCACAGGGTGCAGCAGACAGTTGCTGACCGCACAGAGTGTGTACAGCGCCGTAGTGGCGGATGCCACTAGCCAGCCTAAGCTTTGAGCTGGAAAGCGCACTATCTGCGCACGGCGCCGCTCTGACGGACGCTGCGGTAATGCAGCACCGAGGTGCTGTATGCTGAATGGTGCCCTCAGGCGCTAATATGCAAGAGGAGCTGAGAGCACTGCAGCGCTAGGCAGTGCCAGTACTCGGTGCTGACTCTAAAACCCTAAACCCTACAGTCATGCGAATCAAAGGGAGGGGAGTCATAATTAGTCATTCACCAGTCTCAGACATCCATCATCAGACATGCAAATTTAGCAACAAGTCTCTATATTAGCACAGGACTTTGTCCCAGGAGCGTCTGCTTGCTGCTGACTCACGCTTGATACAATAGCAGAGCCAGAAGGAGAAACCAGAAACCCAGCATTAGCCTGGGCAAGGCGCTCTGACCAATGTCTCTGCTGAGCAGTTTCCTCTCTGGCTGGAGAGGAATGGGAGACCGCAGAAGGCAAGGCTCAAGTTCCCTCCTGTACAGAGGCAGGAACCCAGTGCCAACAATGTGTCACACACCACAAGGCCAGATAGAGTTGGTTAATGTTGCAATGACATTTCCCAGTGCATTTGTTTGGGTTGAAAGCCATGTTAAGGTAGAAAAACGCTTCAAAAATGTTGCATCTGAACATAGCCCAAGTGGTGGAGGAACATTTTGGTCTAGAGTTATTTATTTTTCCTTATATACAAGTCATCAACCTGGAAAGGATGTACTAGTGAAAGAACTGGGAGCGCAGGTGGTCTTCTCTTCCATCCTCCCAGTGGATGCCATGGAACAAGGAGGTGGAATAAGATTCTGCAGGTGAATAACTGGCTACGTCGATGGTGCCGTCAGCAAGGATTTGGATTTCTGGATCACGGAGTGAATTAACTATACGATGGACTACTTGCTAGAGATGGGGTGCACCTTAGGAAGACTGGAAAACATGTATTTGGAAGTTGCCTTGCTACACTCATCAGGAGAGCTTTAAACTAGAACAATGTGGGAAGGGAAGCAAAAGGCCAGAAAAAGCCATACACCTGGTAAATGCTATTCAGAACTCTGCTATTAGAAGTGGAAAGGAAGAACAAAGACAAAAGAATCTAAATAATAAAAATATTGGAGAAAGAGAAACCAAACACAAACTAAAATGTTTCTATACTAATGCACAAAGCATGGGCAACAAACAAGGAGAACTGGAACTACTAACACAGGAAAAGAAATATGATGTCATTGGAATCACTGAAACTTGGTGGGACGATACATATGATTGGAATACAAGGCTAAAAGGATACAACTTATTTGCAAAAAACAGACTTGATAAACGAGGAGGAGGTGTCGCATTGTATGTTAGAAACACGTACAGTATATCTGCACAGAGATTGAAGCTTCAGAGACTGGGAGTTCTGTGGAAGCTGCTTGGGTAAGAATACAAAGACAGAACAATGGAAAGGACACCATTGTAGGCATTTACTACAGGCCGCCTGTGCAAGCTGAAGATATGGATGAACTCTTTATGCATCAAATGGCCAAATTCTCCAAAAATATGACATAGTTGTCATGGGAGATTTCAACTATCCAGACATTTGTTGAGAATCTCTCTCAGACAAAACTAACAGGTCAAGGAAATTCTTATCCTTTCTTGCTGACAACTTTATCTTCCAAAAGGTAGAGGAGAAAACAAGGGGATCTGCTACTTTGGATCTAATCATTATAAGCAGGGAGGAAATGGTTGAGGAGGTAAAAGTGGCTGGGACCCTAGGAGGTAGCGACCATGCTATTTTAGAATTTTGGATAACTAGAGGAGGAAGACCTGTGAAGACTCAGATGTCAAGGTTAGATTTCAGAAAGGCAGATTTTAAGGGATTCAGAAAGAGAATTGGAGGGATCCAATGGCTGGATATCCTTAAAGACAAAAATGTCAAGGAAGGATGGGAAATCTTGAAAAATGAAATTCTCAATGCACAATTGTTAACAATTCCAAAAAGAGGGAAGAATAGGAAGCATTTAAGGAAACCAGGATGGATGAACAGAGAACTTAAGCACATGCTAAAACTGAAGAAAGAAATGTGTTTATAAAATGGAAAGAGGGAGGCATATCTAAAGAAGAATATAATGCTGTCTGCAGAACCTGCAGGGCACAAATCAGATTAAGTAAGGCTGACAATGAATTGAGGCTTGCAAGAGACGTCAAAAGCAATAATAAAGGATTTTGGGGATATGTCAAAAGTAAAAAGAAAAGTCAAAGATGCTATAGGATTTTTACAGGATGAAAATGATGAAATGGTAAGACAGGATGTTGAGAAGGCCAAACTTTTAAATTCCTATTTTGCATCTGTTTTCTCTCAGAAAGGAAATGTAACATCAACTGTTCTTCACTGTCCTATTAAGGGAATAGAAGAATCCAGGATATCTATAAACAGAAAGATAGTGAGGAAACACTTAGCTAACCTAAATGAATTCAAGTCTCCAGGTCCAGATGAATTACACCCCAGAGTACTGAAGGAGATAGCAGAAGACATTTTTGAACCCCTCTCCATAGTTTTTGAAAATTCTTGGAGAACAGGAGTATTCCAAGAAGACTGGAGAAGAGCAAATATTCCTATCTTCAAAAAGGGGAAGAAGGTGGGCCCAGGCCACTATAGGCCAGAGAGTCTGACTTTTACACCAGGAAAGATCTTTGAACAAATTTTTAAACAACATGTATGTCAGTTCCTGGATAAGAATAAAGTGATTAAACAGAGTCAGCAAGGGTTTGTAACTAATAAATCATGTCAGACTAACTTAATTTCCCTCTATGACGGAATCACTGATTGGGTGGATCAGGGAAATGCTGTAGATATAGTATATTTTGACTTCAGCAAAGCATTTGACAAAGTATCTCACACAATCCTTATTGAAAAAATGACTAGGTATGGAATGGACAAGGCAACTATTAGGTGGATTCATAACTGGCTTAGTGATCGGACCCAGAGAGTGGTCGTAAATGGCTGCACATCCAGTTGGAAGAATGTCTCAAGTGGGGTACCACAGGGCTCTGTCCTGTGCCCTGTATTGTTCAACATCTTTATCAATGATTTAGATGAAGGAATTGAGGATAAACGATACCCCTAGCGTTAGGGACAGGAAAGGAGTCCATGGTCCTGGGACTCCCGACAACAAAGTCGTGAGACATAATGTCCACAATCACCCAACTTCAAACTAGTTGATTTAATTTAAGATGAGTGGTGTCACACTCAGAGGGACAACAGTTAGAGACAGCGTGACTGACAGGTATACTCAGTGGCCTCAGAGCCTAATAGCAAGTATAGAGCGGCTTCTTACCCACAACGTTGCCAGGCAGGAGCGCAGCGTTGTTGAGGGAACTCCTGCTCCAGGACCTGTGGGAGGGGCGGAGCGTTAGTGAAGCGCTCGATGCCCGCAGGACCTGTTACCACGTGGCCGCGCGTCAGAAGGATGGGCGGAGCTTACCGCCAGGCTACAGCAGCGCCGGTCACAGTGTTGGTAAAGAAGCGGCGTACAGAAAATAGCAATAGTCAGACGAGCCAAGGGACATACACAGGGCAGGCAGTACAGTACAAAAACGGATATACAGAGAAGGGTCAAACGTAGCAAGGGGTCATACACAGAACGGCAGCAATGGTACCAGAGGGGTGATCACAGAGAGGTCAATACGAAGTCAGGGGTCATACACAGAGCAGGCATAAAGGTACAGAATCAGAATCCAAGAGACGATAACCGTGGCCAAACCGGATCAAGCACCAAACAAACATACAGGGACAGGCGAGAAGCACAAACTGAACAGGGTCAGGCACACTCAACTAGGAGTATAAACGACAGGGGACGGCTCTCCCCTGATGCTATAAGAACCCTCCCCAGATCCAAAGGGAGGCTCTCCATATTAACTCCTACCCCACCTACCCTGAACTCTCAATAAACCATGACAAGTGGGCCATAGAGTGAGGGCAAAGCAGCCAAAATGTGTTCAGAATTTTTGGGAACTCATCCATGTCAATTGGAAAGCCATTACAGGTAACCACCTAATGAAGCTGCTTGAGAGAATGTCATCGGTGTATAAAGCTGTTAGAGTGAATTTGGGTACTTTGTAGAATCTAATTTTAAACACAATATTGTGGATTGCTTAAAATGTGCTTCTTTTCTCCTTTTTTCCATGTGTAGTCTTTCGTGGTTTTGGCATCTGCAGTCTGAATCTAGAATGTGCACATTCTAATAAGAACATGGAAAAGCATTGCATGAACAGATGTGTTCAAACTTTTCACGGTTATGTACATTATTTAATGTTTCTAGCCGTATTAGTGGCCTGAGGCAGATTTCTAAACCTCTTGGAAAACCACATTAATTTAATCCATCTTTACCGTAAGCATTTTCAAATTGCCGCATGCATAATAAGGTTTGCTGGCTTGATATCAAACAACAACCCTTTTATTGAATATAGATTCCTTAACTGCACAGTCAACAGCTATTATCCTATGATCTTGTCTAAAATCTTTCATTAAGAATAATTTTTCCAAAGTAACAAAGATAATTCTAGTAATTTGTTTCCAACAAAACATATATTGTGCTGTACACCTTTATCATTTACACAGTTCACATGCTTTTGCTCACAGATGCTATGGTGAGCATGAAAAGCCTCAGGCAATGCAACTATTGGACGTCACAACCCACACGTTTCATCCATAAACAGAACTTTTTTCCCTATGCGATTTTAATGCACTAGACCATTCTGACACGCAGTTATCAATGCTCCATGGGATGAATGTTTTGAACATTGTCCTTCAAAACTAATAATAAATATTGTCCAATAAATGCTTCATTTAACATTTTTGCTAGAGACAGTTTCAATAAAGCAACTTTTTTAACATGGCTTCTTAGAATACAACATCATTGACTGAAAAAAACAAGCTGGGAATTATAGCTGTCCCTATACAGATAAAGCCCTAAATCCAAAGGTGCTTGTCTTATTGAGACAAACACTTTAATGCCAAGTTAACCCCTTCACCCCGAGCTTGTTTTCACCTTCATGACCAGGCCAAATTTTAAAATTCTGACCACTGTCATTTTATGAGACAATAACTCTGGAACGCATCACCAGATCCCACTGATTTAAGACTGTTTTTATGACATATTGTATGTACTTCATGAAAGTGGTAACATTTCTTTGAGTTTATTTGTGAAAAAAATGAAAGTATGGCAAAGATTTAGAAAATGTTGCATATTTCAAACTTTGTATTCTTATGCCCTTTAATCAGAGAGTGATGTCACACCAAATAATTGATAAATAACATTTCCCACATGTCTACTTTACATCAGCACAAATTTTCAAGCAACATTATTTTTATTATTAAGTTATAAGGGTTAAAAGTTGACCAGCAGCTTCTCATTTTTACAACAAAATTTACAAAACCTTTTTTTTTTCAGGGACCACATCACATTTGAAGTGACTTTGAGGGGTCTATATGACAGAAAATACCCAAAAGTGACTCCTCAAGGTGTTCAAAAACCACATTCAAGAAGTTTATTAACACTTCAGGTGCTTTACAGAAATTGAAGCAATGCAAAAGGAGAAAACTGAGTCCAAAATATGCCAATAGAAAATACCAAAGTTTATTATTACACATAAATAATTCAAAAAAGAATTACAAAAAGAATATATACAAAAAATTTATGTAGAGGTATAGGGATGAAGCGACATTTAATGCGAAACGCAGGTTGGGGTATGTGGTCGAAGTCAAAGCAGGACAGATTACTTAAATGGGTAATTATTCCCTATTTTACTAAAATTATTTTCAACAACAATAATGCACAACAGAGGGATTTGAGATTGGTATACTGAATGTAACAGTTGAATAAAGGCCAAAAAACGCAACAACCAAGGTTATAATTGAAATATAGCCTTTAACTGATGTTGCACACAGTTACTGATAAACAGCGGTGATGCTAAAATTACACAAACATTGTGTGAGTTAAGCTCATTAGCCCCTAGAAACTCCAAATGAATAAAGGCCAAAAATCACACTCAAGGCAGAGATTACAATGGCACACACTAGCTGACAGATGGTGGTGAGGAAGTAGTTAAACCACGCTCATTGCACTTTAACCCACATCAATGGGGGACGGCAATTTTGGACACTTACTTGCAGTGATTAGGTGCTGGGTTGCCAAGTTCAGCTTTCAGGCAATGAAGCAGCGTGTGACATGTGGGAGTGCGCTCTCAGAGCTACGCTGGTTGATAAGATTCAGCTAACAGGTGAGGACAGAGAGCAGGTAGCTCTGTGAAGGCAGAGGCTGATGGCGGGCTCAGGCCGTAGCACCGCCGCCGACACACTGCAGGGAACAGACAGCTGGGAGCGTGACATCACGGGACCAGCTGCTAGGCTGGACGGGGAGTGTGAGGGGTCAGTCTGAATGACGCGTTTCGAGGGACATGGTCCCTCTTCATCAAGGTTACAGGCACTGACCCTAGCCCATCCTAATAACCCCCTGCCTTCCAGTTTAACTCCTCCCACATCGCCTGTATCAGAGTGATTACATAGACTTAAATCCACTATATTGGAGGCATATATATGAGAGACCAGATGGAACAAATGTAGGATTGGCCATGGAGTACAATGGAAGCTGAAATGGCTACATTAATAGAATATACATATAAAACTAAACCTATACTTTATTTAATTATTAATAGAGATGACAAAAGTGAAACATAAAAATTAAAAATAAAAATAAAAAAACAAAATTCAAAAATCTTATGTGCCTACCAACATGCTGGATTACAATATTTAAAATAGCAAAAATGAGAAATACTTTCTAGAAAGGGGAGACCCCAAAATTGGTTTTACAGAAGCGAGATTAATTTTTAAGGTAATATTTGAATTAAAAGGCATAAAATTCCATTTCATAATTTAGGCCTTTGGGGGCCATACTGTCCAGGAGAAAAATCCACCTGGATTCAACTCTGGACATTTGTTTTAAAAAATCGCCCCCTCTTGGATTGGGGTGCACTAATTCAATACCACAAAAGGATATACCACGATCGTATTCGAAACTGAATCTGAACAAATTCGCTAATCTCTAATGATCACCACATTGTGTTACAAACAATATAATGTGCGCCACATAACCCTACCAACAGTATAATGGCCCCTCATAGCCATCAAAACAATACAATGGCTCCCACATTACCCTCCAAACAGTATAATGGCCCTATATAGCCCTTCAAACAGTATTATTCCCTCACATAAGCCTCCAAACTGTATAATGGCCACCATGTAGCCTTCCAAACAGTGTTATAGTCCCCCATAACCCTCCAAACAGTATAATGGCCCCCACATTGCCCTGCAAGCAGAATAATAGCACCCATATAGCACTCCAAACAGTATACTGCCTACACATAACCCTTAAAACAGTGTGATGCCCCCCACCATACACTCCAAATAGTTTAATGCCCCCCAATAACCCGGCAAACTTTAAAATAGTGCCACATACTGTATATCCCTTTAAATATTATAATGCCCCACATTGACCTCCAAACAGTAAAATGGCACCTTAATAACCCTCTAAACAGAATAATGGCCCCCTTGTAGCCCCCCAAATAGTATAATGGCCCACACATAGCCCTCCAACCAGTATAAGGGCCCCCCACTTAGCACTCTAAACAGTATAACGGCCTTCCACGTAGCCCTCCAAACATTGAAATAGCCCCCACATAGCCTAGTCACTAGAGATAAGTGAATTTTTCAATATTCAGTTCAGATCACGATCTCTGAATTTGCAATATTCGCCGATTTACTCCCTGAATATTCGCCTATTATAGCTGAACACACATGCACAACACAAACGCCAATGTTTCCCACACTGAGTACAAGCCTGGGAAACACTGTTGTGGCAGTTGTGATTGGCGGAGATGTTACTGCCGGTAGATCGTTACGGCTGTCATAGCCCTGTGGGGTCACACTGTCTGACCCCGCAGAGATGTGGTGACCCATGGTAAAAAGCTTACTGCAGGACAGCAGACGCCGGCTGATGAGAGACTACTTCTCCCATTAGGTTTCATCTGCTGTCACAGATAACAGTAATAGCAGGAGCTGCTGATGGGAGATGTAGTCTCTCCTCAACCCGCGCCTGTGCTCAAAGTTTTTAAAAAAATGTTATGGCCATCAGAGCACTGCGGGGATATGCTGTCAGATGTCAGCATGACTCTGCAGAGATACTGTGACCCACAGCAGTAACCCTCAGTAAAAAGTTTACTGCAGGTCAGCAGGCGCCTTCTGATGAAAGACTACTCTTCCCATTAGGCTACATCTGCTATCACTGATAACAGTGATAGCAGGAGTCGCTGATAGAAGAAGTAGTCTGGGGCCTATGCTCAAAATTAAAAAAAAAACAAAAAGAATATTATTTAAAATACATATTCAAATAAAAATAGGAAACACATAGTCACCTAACGGCCAATCCCTGATGTCCATGTCTTCTATAAAAAGTGTAAAATAAAAAACAACATATTCTCACTTAAAGGCCCAATCCTCGATGCCTATGTCTCCTATAAAAAAATCAAAAATATTAAACCACCATATACTTTCTTGTCTGCTGTAGTCTATGTAATCAAAAGTGTCCCATGGCGATCTTACATGTAGAGCAGTCACATCGAGAGATGTGAATGCTCTAACTGGCCGCAGGCGATACACTGACAGGAGCATCATTGCTCCCACACTGCATAGCACTGAACTGCCATGAGAGAGGTCACATGAGTTCATCAGCTGATGAACTCCAGTGAACTTTTTCATGCAGTGGTGGTGCCATAAGCATATATACACTGGATACCTCCTGTGTCAGTGACTGCTCTCGTCATCAAGATCATTGTGGGACATTATGGATTGTTATCTTCTTGGCAGGCAGGTGAGGAACACTGTGGCTTATTATTTTATTTTTGTTATAGGAGACGTTGGCTTCAGTGGATTATGCATTTGGTGAGTATGGTTTAATTTAGATTCAATAAAAGAGTCTGCTTCATTATTTCAATTGAAGGACTTTATTAAGTGTGTCTTTGGGTGAAAAGTTAGGTGTTAATTTTTTCCTTCCAAATTGCTTCAATTTCTATGCAAAAATACCAGTAATATACAAGCATATACCCATGTAAATGACAACTCGCCAATCAAATGCAAAACAAGGAAAAAAATGAGTCCAAAATATGCCAATAAAAATGCCAAACTTTATCATTACACATAAATAAATAACAATTCAAAAAATTAGTACAAAAGGAATGTATACAAAAAATGTATGTATAGGTATAATACATGGGTTCTATCTGAAAAGAGTGATTAACTACATGAGTGTGAATAAAGGCTGAAGCAAAGGTCAGGATTATTTATGGCTTGTGTCTTTTGCACCTCAAAGTTACCTGACAGATCATGATAAGCAGTGAGGACAATGTCTACATCTGTCCCTGTGATCACAATTTGATGGAGATGAGTAACAGTGATGGGTTCCACGGTACTGCGATACAGCAAACCTTTCTTCACAAGAACTGTTTTCTCTGTCTCCACAGACAAAGTAATTGAGGGTCAGCATCGCCTCAGAGAATTCTCCCGGGAGTTTTTACCGTGATTAGTAATTCTAAAATTTCTGCAATCAGTCGACTTTACATCTGTACTTGTATCCATCTAGTTTCCTCTTGCGGAGAGTCTGGACTGTCTTACTGAGACTGAAATATATATGAAGATTGAAAAATACTCCAACAGTGTATACTGGTGTACGCTTCGAATACATAACCCTTTTTCTACTTTTTAGATTCTTGTCTAATCCATACTTAGGCTGTGAGTGTCTTTGTCAGACTCCGGAAATATACACGCAGATTTTTAATGTTTAAACTATGCTATGTATACCTGTTATCCGGTGATACTGAACCCTTTCTCAACTTTGTACAATCACGTCAAATCCATACTGGGCCTGAGACCCTCTGAGTCTGCCTCCTGATATATAGACATAGGTTTTTAATGTTTAAACTATGCTACATATATACCTGTTATCAGGTGATACTGTACCCTTTCTCAACTTTCTACAGTCTTGTCGAATCCATACTGGGCCTGAGAATATCTGAGTCTGCCTCCTGATTAGAGATGAGTGGTGTTTGAGTCGACCTGTTCACCAAGTAAAAATTCCAGCTGTTTTGGATGGTATTCGAGCCGTTCATCGAACTCGAACATTTTGCTTAACCTTCTTAACCCCCAAGAGTGGTTTGCACGTTCATGACCGGGACAATTTTTACAATTCTGACCACTGTCCCTTTATGAGGTAATAACTCTGAAATGCTTCCATGGATCCTGGTGATTCTGACAATGCTTTCTTGTGACTTATTGTACTTCATGATAGTGGTAAAATATCATTCAAATAACTTGCGTTTATTTGTGAAAAAAATGAAAATTTGGCGAAAATATTTAATATTTCGCAATTTTCCAACTTTTAATTTCTATGCCCTTAAATCACAGAGATATGGCACACAAAAAACTTAATAAATAACATTTCCCACATACTTACTTTACATCAGCACAATTTTGGAACCAAAATTTTTTTTTGTTTGGAAGTTATAAGGGTTAAAATTTGACCAGCGATTTCTCATTTTTGCAACACTATTTTATTTTTGAGAAAAAGGAGGACATAGAATCCAAATCCATTGCAAGCATATATGAGTTTATTTATCAGAAAGAAAGACACATATCAGAGATACAGGATATTACAAAAATCCAATAAAATGGGTAATCACATAAGGCCCGATGCTAGAAAAAACAAGTGGGTAGCCTGTGATGGGTATAGATACCCAAAGCCAATACCACAGGAAATGTAAGATGCAAACAAAAAGTACAACATTGGTTGTGAGATGGTATAAAATGTAATCATTGTACCAACCAAAAGGTATATAATAAGATATATTATTCAAAGGTCACCAATGTGGGATTTCCCTTGGGCAATATTATGTCATATCTAAAGCCCAGATAAATAATACTGGTGATACCAATAGTTACTGCACTAGATGTAAACCGGCTAACACATCCTACCGCTGAGTCTGTGCAAAGCTCAGCTATATACCATGTAAATGAGAAATGATGTAGCATATAAATAAAGAAAAATGTGGGAAAGGACGAAGTGTGCTTAAATAAGCTAGGTAAACATACCCATCATGTCCTGTGGCAGGGGTACACAAGTCGGCGCCTGCCACACATCAGGACATGATGGGTATGTTTACCTAGCTTATTTAAGCACACTTCGTCCTTTCCCACATTTTTCTTTATTTATATGCTACATCATTTCTCATTTACATGGTATATAGCTGAGCTTTGCACAGACTCAGCGGTAGGATGTGTTAGCCGGTTTACATCTAGTGCAGTAACTATTGGTATCACCAGTATTATTTATCTGGGCTTTAGATATGACATAATATTGCCCAAGGGAAATCCCACATTGGTGACCTTTGAATAATATATCTTATTATATACCTTTTGGTTGGTACAATGATTACATTTTATACCATCTCACAACCAATGTTGTACTTTTTGTTTGCATCTTACATTTCCTGTGGTATTGGCTTTGGGTATCTATACCCATCACAGGCTGCCCACTTGTTTTTTCTAGCATCGGGCCTTACGTGATTACCCATTTTATTGGATTTTTGTAATATCCTGTATCTCTGATATGTGTCTTTCTTTCTGATAAATAAACTCATATATGCTTGCAATGGATTTGGATTCTATGTCCTCCTTTTTCTCATGATATTGAGAATCGTCTCCATTATATTTGACTTTATGAGGCATTATTAAGGTATTTTACTTAAAATGAAATAAGGATGTTCTTTTGGAGTATTTTTCATATAACTTTTATTTTTATGGACCACATCACATTTGAAGCCACTTTGAGGGGTCTATATGATAGAAAATACCCAATATTGACACGAGTCTAAAAATTGCACCCCTTAAGGTACTCAAAACCACATTCAAGAAGTTTATTAACCCTTCAGGTGCATCACAGGAATTTTTTGAATATTTAAAAAAAATGAACCTTTAACTTTTTTTCACAAAAAAAATATTTCAGGTTCAATTTTTTTTATTTTACCAAGGTTAACAGGAGAAATTGGACTGCAAAAGTTATTGTGCAGTTTGTCCTGAATACGCTGATACCTGATATGTGGGGGGAACCACTGTTTCGGCGCGTGGCAGAGCTCAGAAGGGAAGGAGCGTTGTTTGACTTTTTCAATGCAAAATTGGCTGGAATTCAGATCGGACGCCATGTCACGTTTGGAGAGCCCCTGATGTACCTAAACAGTGGAAAACCCCCACAAGTTACCCCATTTTGGAAACTAGACCCCCCAAGGAATGTATCTAGATATGTGGTGAGAACTTTGAACCCACAAGGGCTTCACAGAAGTTTATAACGCACAGCGGTACAATTAAAAAATCATATTTTTTCCACAAAAATGATCTTTTCACCCCCAATTTTTATTTTTCCAAGGGTAACCGGACCCTAAAAGTTATTGTGCAATTTGTCCTGAGTATGCTGATACCCCATATGTGGGTGTAAACGACTAATTGGGCGCATAGCAGAGCTCAGAAGGGAAGAAGCGCCATTTGACTTTTTTGGCTGGAATTGAGATCGGACACCATGTCGCGATTGGAAAACCCCTGATGTACCAAAACAGTGGAACCCCCCCTAATGACACCATTTTGGAAACTAGACCCCCCAAGGAACTTATCTAGATGTGTGGTGAGAACTTTGAACCCCCAAGGGCTTCACAGAAGTTTATAGCGTACAGCCGTACAATTAAAAAATCATATTTTTTACTCAAAAATGATCTTTTCACCCTCAATTCTTATTTTTCCAAGTGTAACAGGACCCTAACAGTTATTGTGCAATTTGTCCTGAGTACGCTGATACCCCACATGTGGGGATAAACCACTATTTGGGCGCATGGCAGAGCTCGGAAGGGAAGTAGCGCCATTTGACTTTTTTGGCTGGAATTGAGATCGGACACCATGTCGCGTTTGGAAAGTCCCTGATGTACCAAAGCAGTGAAAACCCCCAACAAATGACACCATTTTGGAAACTAGACCCCCTAAGGAACTTATCTAGATGTGTTGTGAGCACTTTGAACCCCCCAGTGCTTCACAGAAGTTTATAACGACCAGGTGTGAAAATAAAAAAATTGTATTTTTTCAACAAACATGATCATTTAGTCCCCAATTTTTTTGTTTTCCCAAGGATAGCAGGAGAAAATGGACCCCAAAAGTTGCTGTCCAATTTGTCCTGAGTACACCGATACCCCATATGTGGGAGAAAACTACTGTATGGGCACACGTCGGGGCTTGGAAGGGAAGTAGTGACGTTTTGGAATGCAGACTTTGATTGAATGGTCTGCGGGTGTCATGTGCGTTTGGAGAGCCCCTGATGTACCTAAACAGTGGAAACCCCCTACAAATGACACAATTTTGGAAACTAGACCCCCTAAGGAACTTATCTAGATGTGTGGTGAGCACTTTGAACCCCCCAGTGCTTCACAGAAGTTTATAATGACCGTGCGTGAAAATACAAAAATTTTATTTTTTCCACAAACATTATCATTTAGTCCCCAATTTTTTTATTTTTCCAAGGGTAACAGGAGAAATTGGACCCCAAAAGTTGTTGTCCAATTTGTCCTGAGTACGCTGATACCCAATATGTGGGCAAAAACTACTATATGGTAACATGTCGGGGCTCGGAAGGGAAGTAGTGACGTTTTGGAATGCAGACTTTGATGAAATGGTCTGCGGGTGTCATGTGCGTTTGGAGAGCCCCTGATGTACCTAAACAGTGGAAACCCCCTACAAATGACACAATTTTGGAAACTAGACACCCACGGAACTTACCTAGATGTGTGGTGAGCACTTGGAACCCCCAAGTGCTTCACAGAAGTTTATAACGCCCGGGCGTGAAAATAAAAAATCATTTTTTTCCACAAAAATGATATTTTTGCCACCAATTTTTTATTTTCCTAAGGGTAACAGGAGAAATTGGACCCCAAATGTTGTTTTGCAATTTGTCCTGAGTAGGCTGATACCCTATATGTAGTGGTAAAACACTGTTTAGGCGCATGGCAGAGCTTGGAAGGGAAGGAGCACCATTTGACTTTTTCAACGCAGAATTGGCTGGAATTGAGATCAGACGCCATGTTGCATTTGGAGAGCACTTGATGTGCCAAAACAGTGGAAACCCACCAATTATAACTCCAACCCTAACCCCAACACACCCCTAACCCTAATCTCAGCCCTAACTCTAGCCCTAACCCTAGCACTAACCCTAACCCTAGCCCTAAACTTAGCCCTAACCCTAGACCAAATGGGAAAATGGAAATAAATACATTTTCTTTTAATTTTATTAATTTTCCCTAACTAAGGGGGTGATAACTGGGGGTTTAATTTACTATTCAATCCGGTTTTTATATTTGGCAGCTGTCATACGCTAAAAGACGCTTTTTATTGTAAAAATAGTTTTTGCATCACCACATATTGAGACGTATAATTTTTCCATATTTTGACCCACCGAGTCATGTGAGGTCTTATTTTTTGCGGGACGAGCTGACGTTTTTATTGGTATCATTTTCGGGCACGTGACATTTTTTGATCGCTTTTTATTCCAATTTTTGTGACGCAGAATGAACAAAAACCAGCTTTCATGAAATTATTTTGGGGGATGCATTTACACCGTTCCGCCTGCGGTAAAATTGATAAAGGGGTTTTATTCTTCGGGTCAGTACGGTTACAGCGATACCTCATTTGTGTCATTTTTTTATATTTTGACGCTTTTATGCAATGAAAACAATTTTATATAAAAAATAATTATTTTTGCATGGCTTTAATCTGCGAGCTATAACTTTTTTATTTTTTGCTGATGATGCTTTGTGTCTGCTCATTTTTTGAGGGACAAGATGATGTTTTCAGCGGTACCATGGATAGTTATATCCGTCTTTTTGATTGCGCGTTATAGCACTTTTTGATCGGCGGTATGATAATAAATCATTATTTTTTGCTTCGTTTTTTATTTTTATTTTTTAAGGGGTTCGCTAAAGGGGTTACTAATGGGACAGTTTTATAGGGCAGGTCATTACGGACGTGGCTATACCAAATATGTGTACTTTTATTGTTTTTTTTTTCCAAAAAATGAATTTATTAAGGATTTTTTTTTTTTTATTTATTTAGCGATTTTTAAAAAATTATTTTTACACTTTTTTTTTTAGCTTTATTACATTGTCCCAGGAGGGACATCACTGTCCTGTGACAGATCGCTGATCTGTCACATCACAGATCACTGTGACAGATCAGCGATCTGTCACAGGCAATACACAGGCTTCCTCCTTGCCTGCGCTTTGCAGGCAAGGAGGAAGCCAGCTCCCTGCAGGCCCCCGAAGGTCCCTGTCGCCATCTTGGATTCGGGGACCTGCAGGGATAGAGCCCCCCGCAGCAGCGCTGCACATTACGCTGCTGTGTGGGGCTCAGGGAAGCACGGAGGGAGCCCCCTCCCTGCCGATGCTTCCCTTTAACCCCCGGTACACCGCGATCGTGTTTGATCGCGGTGTGCAAGGGGTCAACGTGTCGGGGGCGGTCCGTGACCGCCCCTGACACAATGTGCCAGGTGTCAGCTGTGATAATCAGCTGACACCCGGCCGCGATCAGCGGCGCTCACCATGTGGGCACCGGTGATCGCTGTGACGTACTATCCCATCCCTGGGAATTAAGTCCCAGGGCACATGGACGGGATAGTACGTCACATGGCAGTAAGAGGTTAAAATTCGGCTGTTCGAGGTTCTGTTCGAGAATGGTTCATTCGCCAAAAGCGTAATTTCATTTTCACATTAATAATGGTTTTCAATGTTAATAGACTGTTTCATGGCATAGTAGCGGTGTGTGGTAGCAAGCGGTGTAGTACACCAGTCAAGGAGCTACACCGTGTGTGTTTCTAATTATTTATTACCGCATCTTGTCCAGAAAATCCTTTTGGGCCTTGTAGCACTGTCTGCTACTCAGCAGAGGAGCCCACCAGTGAACCAAGCTATGCCGCCTGTTTATGTAAAAACTGCGTGCTACTCAGCATAAGAGCCCAGCTGTTAAGCAAGCTACAGCACCTGTGTTTTGGACACTTAATTTTTTCATTTTTTCTGGAATGCCAGTTAGGCCTAATTCCGGAATACCGGTTGACCTGCACTCACTGGGAAATCCTCGTTCGCGGGGAAGAATTGAAATCCCAGATCCCCATCACTAACGGGGTTTAGCGGGTTATCTGCACCTGTAAGCAACACACGCTGGACCTTTCAGTGTAGCGCGCATGCAGCCCCGGACATGTAAGGGCATGACAGACCTGTTATTGATCGGTCTCGCGTGCCAGAGCCTCGCGTGTCCCTCTAGTAAGCTTGACGCGTACCGCGGGGGCATGCCGGAGTCTTGTTCGTTCACGGAATTAAGCTGACAAATCGCTAGCACAACTAAAAGCGGACATCCACCACCACCCACAGAATCAACAAAGCTTGCAATCTGTCAATCTTTTCTGTAGCTGGCATGGTGGAGGTTTCCCGGGTGGAGTCGAAATAAGCCGCAGGCTCCACTCCTGGTGGTGCCCTTCTGGACACTCCTTTAAGGTTCAGCTTTGCAACCATACTGCCCCCGGAAAACAAACACTTTGCCTTCTTGGATGCTGTTCGGAGGTTCGTGGGAATAACGCCGCCCGATCAGCAGTTGGCCTAATTTATGGTGAGAAGTCAGATGGTATATGATCGTCTTCGATTTCAGATTTTTACTGGTTTTTGGTATTTTATATTTTTACTCCAGCCTTTCTTGACTTCATAAGGGCATGACATGCCTATATCTGTGTC
The DNA here is from genome assembly GCF_039654945.1 of Dendrobates tinctorius. Classification (NCBI taxonomy): domain Eukaryota; kingdom Metazoa; phylum Chordata; class Amphibia; order Anura; family Dendrobatidae; genus Dendrobates; species Dendrobates tinctorius. Next base: position 2,016,991 of record NW_027361766.1, on the reverse strand, counting down.
TCCTCCTCCTCCTTTTACTCCTTCACCTCTTTTCTATATGTAGTTGCCATTTTCCATATGCTATTTTTGTATTCTGAGCATTTTGTCTGCTTTGGGACACCTTTTAAGGTGTTTTGTAATTGTTTTCTATGTGTTTGCATGTGTTTGTGTTTGCCTGCCATTGTTTTCAATGGTGTTCGACGTTGCTCATCAAACGTTCGACAAACATTCGACGAACTTGCCTCGTGCTCGATGAACCAAAACGAGCTGGAACACTAGCGGGGTGTCTCAACACTACTCCTGAATATGTAGACGTATATTTTTAATGTTTAAACTATGCTATATATACCTGGTATCTGGTGATACTGTACCCTTTCTGCCAGGAAGTCCTCCTCCACCCACCACTCTAAGTATATCATTGACACCTGGAACATTGTCCCACATGTGTGATTATTTCTTGTGGATCTTCTTGTTATATTGTGGTGTGATCCATCCTAAGCATGTGACAGTCTGTGGGTTACTCCTGCAATTTAGATGTACATTTAAAAATTACCCCTACACTAGTGTATACAGCTCTACGCTTGTGATACATTACCCATTTACTGCTTTTTATATTCTGGTCTAATCCAAACTGACCAAGTGAAAGTGATTTTCTAAATGTGGAAATAAATACTGAGATTGACAACAATGACCCCTACACTGTGTACAGCTGTACTCTTCATATCCATTACCGTTTTACGGCTTTTTATATTGTGTTGTAATCCATACTGAGCCTTAGAGCGTCTGTGTCTGCCTCCTGAAATATCTACGGAGATTTAGAATGTTTAAACTATACTATATATACCTGCTATCTGATGATACTGTACACTTTTTCTACTTATTATATTCTTGTCTAATCCATACTGAGCCTGTGAGCGTCTCTGTGTCACTGATGGTATATATAGGGAGATTGACAATCATCCTTTGACTGTATAGAGCTGTACGCTTCTGATACAGTACCATATATCTGATGTTATTTTGGGTTCATGTTCTGCAACATTTTGAAGTTTCGTGGAAGAGGCCGCAGACGTGGGCGTGGGGGGGCCAGCTGGTGCTGATGGTGGTGGTGCATCTGCTGGTAGTGGCAAAAGCACAATAGCAGCTAAGGCAGGAGGTGTTGAGCCTGCATGATGGTCTGGCTCCGGAACGCCTGGAAGGCTACCTTTTCTGGAAGTTGGTTAACCGCTTTTAAAACCGGAGCATCAGGAACTGGTTTTGGCTTACATTGCCAAACAGACTCCAGCAAATATGCCTTCCTCTTCTGAAGTTTAAAAAAACGCAAGCACTGAGTTGTCAAGTGCTGGCTCCTGCTCAGGAAGAACCCCTTTCCTTGTGTCCTTCACCCCCACCAAAAGTGAATGATGCAGCAGTCCACACTTCACATTAGTCCATGTAGCTCTTTCTATCATACCATGCCTGGGTTATCAAGTCAAATCATGAATTCCCCAGTCCAAGATGAATCTGACATGGAGTGTGGGTGGCCAGCCAGGGCAGTGGGGTTAATCGGTACCGGGCCGGTGTCTCAGAGGGATGTGTCACGTTGGTGGTGATGATGACCCATTCCGTGGCCCTGGGCGTCCATGCAAAGGGGTGAATAACGTTTATAGGTGAATGATACGTGACGCCAAATGTGGTTTCTGATCAGATTGACCCGCGCTGCAGTGTCGCTTCTCTGGGACAGATGTTGTGGTGCAGCTAAGATGTAGAAGCCCTGCACAGGTAGGGCCGTAGTCGCAGGGCAGATGAAAGAGTTGGTAGATGGTGTGCAGTGCAGGATGTAGCAGAGCCGTACACCAGACGCAGGAGAAAGATGACAGACACAGTCGTGCAGTTCCTTTACCTGTACTTGATAAGTGCTGTCCAGGACCCAGAGTACAGATGGAGAAGGAGTTGGTCAGCCTGGAAGCAAATTTGGAATTCTCTCTCTGTAGATAGGTAGTGTGGTCTACGTTCTAGCGCTTATCTGAGGTACTCGCAGTACTGCGTTCACTGACGTTTCCCCCTGTTGACTCTCTTTTGGAACTTTCTTGTATGGCAGGCAGCCATAGCCTTTTCATTCTGGCTCACACACGTCGCTGCTGGGGCCTCAGAGCCTTAGTTGGGACCAGAGCATTTACAGCTGCTACTTCCTCCGGTTTCTGCTGCAGGACCGTCAGTGTCCCTACAAACTCGGAGACCAGAATCCCGACCATGCGCTCCAGCTAGGAGTGAGCCTTAACTCTGCTCATCCTCCAGCTCCCCTTCTCACACACTTCCCCTTCCCTTCACAGACTTCCCTAACTTACCTCCTCCCGACCACAGAGAGCAGCTCCTCAGCAGTCAGGTTCAGAGGTCTGGAGTGGGAACTGTGTTGTGTGTTGGTTTAACTGCTAGAGAGATCCTTTGCTGCTCCCAAGCATGACATCACACTCCCTAGGAGGAAGGTAATGCCATTGTGGCGACCGTACTCCTGGGGGCGCCACAAGTGCCCTGATGCCCAGCCACTGCTAGATGATTCTGCTGGTACATTGACCCAGACCACTACATTCCCCTCGCACTCTACACAGCCATAATCTGACCCTGATGAAACTCAGGTTCCCCTTCCCGCATACTATACCACTTTACACGGTGACAAAGAGGAAGGTGCAGATGATAGTGCAGGTTCCTTGAACAGGTGGGGGGGCATACTCATGGGCGGCGACACTGGCACAGGGCCCCTCATAGTAAGCAAAAGTGTCTCTGCCGGTCTATCTCAGTCAGACACACCGCCGTACTATGAGGGGCCCTTTGCCAGTGCCATCGCCAATGAGTGGGCCCCCCCTCCTTGCTCAGGATCACAGCACTTGCAAAGTTGAAATACTTACCTCTCCCTGCTCCAACGCCGTGACGTCTTCCGCGTTTCCTGACAGTGACATTCTGGTCAGAGAGCGCGATGACATCACGTCTGTACGCCCTCTGTCTAAACAGTCCAAGTGCAGTGAGATGGAAGATGGGACGAGGAGGAGTCCAGACTAGTACAGGGATTCCCTAGCAAGGAGACTTATTTAATTGTTTTCAATGTTGGGACAGCTATTTTTGGGGAGCACTATACTCTGGAGAATGATATATGAAGCTCACCATACACTGGAGCATTCCAAAGGTGGACATCAGACACTGGAGCAGCATTTACAGGGCCCATTATGCACTGGAGCATTAGAAATGGGGCCCATTGTATATGGAGCATTATTTGGGCCCATAACACAGTGGAGCTTCATCCATGGGGACCAACATATACTGTAGCATTATGTGGAGCTCATCATATACTGTTTCAAACATTATATGGGACCAATGATTCTGCATGGAGAAATATATGGGCCTCATTACACTGTATAGCGCACTATGCGGTGGCCATAATACTGTATGGAGTAATATACTGTCTGTTTTTGGAGCTATTGGAGAATTTAAAATGGATATCAGTCATGAGATGTAAGAAGTGAAGTATTTTTCATTGTACTATACCACTATTTCTCTGCCGTATCAGAGGATCATGAATTGTGGCATGTGTTAAAAGAGCCCAGTGACAATCTTTGGCCCAGGGCCCATGAAAATCTGGAGCCAGCCCTACCTCCCCCCACAACTTTAGCCAAATAACCCCCAGTTTTCAATGCCTAACTATTATTGTAAAGTAAATTAAGGTTGACAAGCTTAAGTAATAAGAATTGATGTTTTTGGCATTAAAATGGGCACTGTAGGTGGGTTTCCTGTCCTCCACTCCCCGCCGACCTTGGTTCCCCATTGACTTGCACTGGGTTTCGTGTTTCAGTCGGCCTTCTAGTTTTCACGATAATAGGCCGATTTCGTTCGACCCGACTTTCTCAAAAGTCGGGTTTCGTGAAACCCGACTTGACCCGAAAAAAGGCAAAGTTGCTCATCTCTACTGGTGAGTATGTCGGGGCATGGGGGGATGAGGCACATGTGGCGGCATGACAGGAAGTGGCGTGACTGTACTCCCCTCCTCCCGCTCCACCTTCCCAAGACCGGAAAGAAATGTTGCCAGAACCCGAGGAGCCTGGATGTTCTTCCGAGGCTCCCAAGATCTGTCCTCCAGGCCAAAACCCTTCAAATCTACCAGAAAAAGGTCTTCCCTCTTAGTAGAGTTGAGCGAAACGGGTCGAAAAAATTCAAAAGTCGCCGACTTTTGGCAAAGTCGGGTTTCATGAAACGAAACCTGACCCTAGGATGAGGTCGGCTACGAGGTCGGCGACTTACGCGCCAAAGTCGCGTTTCAAAAGTTTGTTTTGCGCTCTTTTTCAGCCAATCAGGATCACTGTGGGCAACGTGATGACATAGGCACGGGTCACCACCATCTTTCAGAAGGGCATGCAAGTGATTGGCTTGCTTTGGTGGGCGTCACAGGGGGTATAAAAGGGCGTGCACGCCGACCGCCATCTTACTTCTGCCGATCTTAGTAGAGGGAGAGGTTGCTGCTGATTCTGTAGGGAGAGCGTTAGGCAGGGAAGAAGACAAAAAAACTGCTTCTGCTGCTAGCGATTTGGCCTGCACAACACTCAAGTCACTGTGTGTGCAGTGCAAGGGGAGGCTATATTGTGGTGTATCAGTGGTGTTGGTTGTTGGGCTGCCTTCTAAGGCTTCCTGACACGCTGGCATTGCTGTTTACCCACTGCTCCGCAAACTGCTTTTTTAAAAGCAATCCAATCTCCCTTATCCTCTCGTCACTTTGGTCACAGGCAGCTGTGCCATCGAGCGTGTCACATAGCGCTCAGATATCAGTGGGCCGCACACAATCCACAAGTGTCCAGTGTCCAAAAGTGTACGCAGAGATTCAAAATCTCCATTATCCTCTCGTCACTTTGGTCACAGGCAGCTGTGCCATCGAGCGTGTCACATAGCACTCAGATATCAGTGTATCAGTGGGCCGCACACAATCCACAAGTGTCCAGTGTCCAAAAGTGTACGCAGAGATTCAAAATCTCCATTATCCTCTCGTCACTTTGGTCACAGGCAGCTATGCCATCGAGCGTGTCACATAGCGCTCAGATATCAGTGGGCCACACACAATCCACAAGTGTCCACTGTCCACAAGTGTACGCAGAGATTCAAAATCTCCATTATCCTCTCGTCACTTTGGTCACAGGCAGCTGTGCCATCGAGCGTGTCACATAGCGCTCAGATATCAGTGGGCCGCACACAATCCACAAGTGTCCAGTGTCCAAAAGTGTACGCAGAGATTCAAAATCTCCATTATCCTCTCGTCACTTTGGTCACAGGCAGCTGTGCCATCGAGCGTGTCACATAGCGCTCAGATATCAGTGGGCCGCACACAATCCACAAGTGTCCAGTGTCCAAAAGTGTACGCAGAGATTCAAAATCTCCATTATCCTCTCGTCACTTTGGTCACAGGCAGATGTGCCATCGAGCATGTCACATAGCGCTCAGATATCAGTGGGCCGCACACAATCCACAAGTGTCCACTGTCCACAAGTGTACGCAGAGATTCAAAATCTCCATTATCCTCTCGTCACTTTGGTCACAGGCAGCTGTGCCATCGAGCGTGTCACATAGCGCTCAGCTATCAGTGGGCCGCACACAATCCACAAGTGTCCAAAAGTGTACGCAGAGATTCAAAATCTCCATTATCCTCTCGTCACTTTGGTCACAGGCAGCTGTGCCATCGAGCGTGTCACATAGCGCTCAGATATCAGTGGGCCGCACACAATCCACAAGTGTCCAGTGTCCAAAAGTGTACGCAGAGATTCAAAATCTCCATTATCCTCTCGTCACTTTGGTCACAGGCAGCTGTGCCATCGAGCGTGTCACATAGCGCTCAGATATCAGTGGGCCGCACACAATCCACAAGTGTCCAGTGTCCAAAAGTGTACGCAGAGATTCAAAATCTCCATTATCCTCTCGTCACTTTGGTCACAGGCAGCTGTGCCATCGAGCGTGTCACATAGCGCTCAGATATCAGTGGGCCGCACACAATCCACAAGTGTCCACTGTCCACAAGTGTACGCAGAGATTCAAAATCTCCATTATCCTCTCGTCACTTTGGTCACAGGCAGCTGTGCCATCGAGCGTGTCACATAGCGCTCAGATATCAGTGGGCCGCACACAATCCACAAGTGTCCACTGTCCACAAGTGTACGCAGAGATTCAAAATCTCCATTATCCTCTCGTCACTTTGGTCACAGGCAGCTGTGCCATCGAGCGTGTCACATAGCGCTCAGATATCAGTGGGCCGCACACCATCCACAAGTGTCCAGTGTCCAAAAGTGTACGCAGAGATTCAAAATCTCCATTATCCTCTCGTCACTTTGGTCACAGGCAGCTGTGCCATCGAGCGTGTCACATAGCGCTCAGATATCAGTGGGCCGCACACAATCCACAAGTGTCCACTGTCCACAAGTGTACGCAGAGATTCAAAATCTCCATTATCCTCTCGTCACTTTGGTCACAGGCAGCTGTGCCATCGAGCGTGCCACATAGCGCTCAGATATCAGTGGGCCGCACACAATCCACAAGTGTCCAGTGTCCAAAAGTGTACGCAGAGATTCAAAATCTCCATTATCCTCTCGTCACTTTGGTCACAGGCAGCTGTGCCATCGAGCGTGTCACATAGCGCTCAGATATCAGTGGGCCGCACACAATCCACAAGTGTCCAGTGTCCAAAAGTGTACGCAGAGATTCAAAATCTCCATTATCCTCTCGTCACTTTGGTCACAGGCAGCTGTGCCATCGAGCGTGTCACATAGCGCTCAGATATCAGTGGGCCGCACACAATCCACAAGTGTCCAGTGTCCAAAAGTGTACGCAGAGATTCAAAATCTCCATTATCCTCTCGTCACTTTGGTCACAGGCAGCTGTGCCATCGAGCGTGTCACATAGCGCTCAGATATCAGTGGGCCGCACACAATCCACAAGTGTCCACTGTCCACAAGTGTACGCAGAGATTCAAAATCTCCATTATCCTCTCGTCACTTTGGTCACAGGCAGCTGTGCCATCGAGCGTGTCACATAGCGCTCAGATATCAGTGGGCCGCACACAATCCACAAGTGTCCACTGTCCACAAGTGTACGCAGAGATTCAAAATCTCCATTATCCTCTCGTCACTTTGGTCACAGGCAGCTGTGCCATCGAGCGTGTCACATAGCGCTCAGATATCAGTGGGCCGCACACAATCCACAAGTGTCCACTGTCCACAAGTGTACGCAGAGATTCAAAATCTCCATTATCCTCTCGTCACTTTGGTCACAGGCAGCTGTGCCATCGAGCGTGTCACATAGCGCTCAGATATCAGTGGGCCGCACACAATCCACAAGTGTCCAGTGTCCAAAAGTGTACGCAGAGATTCAAAATCTCCATTATCCTCTCGTCACTGTGGTCACAGGCAGCTGTGCCATCGAGCGTGTCACATAGCGCTCAGATATCAGTGGGCCGCACACAATCCACAAGTGTCCAGTGTCCAAAAGTGTACGCAGACATTCAAAATCTACATTATCCTCTCGTCACTTTGATCACAGGCAGCTGTGCCATCGAGCATGTCACATAGCGCTCAGATATCAGTGGGCCGCACACAATCCACAAGTGTCCACTGTCCACAAGTGTACGCAGAGATTCAAAATCTCCATTATCCTCTCGTCACTTTGGTCACAGGCAGCTGTGCCATCGAGCGTGTCACATAGCGCTCAGATATCAGTGGGCCGCACACAATCCACAAGTGTCCAGTGTCCAAAAGTGTACGCAGAGATTCAAAATCTCCATTATCCTCTCGTCACTTTGGTCACAGGCAGCTGTGCCATCGAGCGTGTCACATAGCGCTCAGATATCAGTGGGCCGCACACAATCCACAAGTGTCCAGTGTCCAAAAGTGTACGCAGAGATTCAAAATCTCCATTATCCTCTCGTCACTTTGGTCACAGGCAGCTGTGCCATCGAGCGTGTCACATAGCGCTCAGATATCAGTGGGCCGCACACAATCCACAAGTGTCCACTGTCCACAAGTGTACGCAGAGATTCAAAATCTCCATTATCCTCTCGTCACTTTGGTCACAGGCAGCTGTGCCATCGAGCGTGTCACATAGCGCTCAGATATCAGTGGGCCGCACACAATCCACAAGTGTCCACTGTCCACAAGTGTGTGCAGAAATTCTAAAACTCCCCTGTCCTATAGACACCTTGTACCTTGTTTTACATTACTATATAGTTTGTTGGATTTTGTCTACATTTCTACCAAAAATGAGGAAGGCTGGTGGAAGAGGCCGTGGAATTGGGCGGGGGTTGGCAGCTGGTAATGATGGTGTTGGTGGTGGATCTGATGGTAGTGGCAAGAGCAAAATAGGACCAAATGCAGGAGGTGCTGACCCTGCGTCATCGTCTGTCTACATAAGGCCTCGAACGCTTAGTTTTCTAGGAGTTGGCAAACCGCTTTTAAAGGCAGAGCATCAGGAAAAAGTTTTGTCTTACATTGCTGACTCAGCCTCCAGCTCTATCGCCTCCTCTTCTTCAGTTGTAAAAAGTAAAATCACTGAGTCGTCATTGGAGGCTCATGTTCATGAACCACACCTTTCCTTGTGTCCTTCACCCCAACCAAGATTGAAGGATGACGCAGGCCATACTACTGATTACTCCATGGAGCTGTTTTCACATACCATGCCTGGATTATCAAGTCAAATGGTGAATTACCCAGGCCAAGATGAATCTGACATGGAGTGCACTGATGCACAGCCGCTGATGGATGATTCTGCTGGTACATTCACTCAGAGCACTACATTGTCCTCGCAGTGTACAGAGCCAGATTTTGACCCTGATGAGACTCAGGTGCCCCTTCCCGCACACTATACCACCATACACGGTGACACAGAGAAAGGTGCACATGACATAGAAGAGGAGGTGATGGATGACCCAGTTGTTGACCCAGATTGGCATCCATTGGGGGAAGAGGGTGCTGCTTCCAATAGCTCAGATGAGGAGCATCCACAGCAGACATCAACATCGCAACAGCTGTTATCTGGCAGGCCCGGAGCACTCCAAAGACAGGTTCCAAACATCAAAAGAGTTGCTGGACAGCTTGTCCAGAGGGTCAAAAGATCACAGCGTGCTAGGCCGCAAAATGTCTGCCAAAGTAGGAAGAGTGCAGTGTGGCACTTTTTTGAACAAAATCCTCATGATCAGGCCAAGGTTATCTGTAAGAAGTGCGCAAAGACCTTTAGCCGAGGGAAAAATCTGAAAAATTTGAATACCAGTTGCATGCTTAGACATTTAACCAGCATGCACTTGCAAGCGTGGACACAACACCAAACCTCAAGTGCCACATGTGCAACTGATCACAACGAAGGTAGTCAGCAACGCTACATTGTTTCCCCCACTGTAAGCCCACCGGTTAGCACAGCAGCAAATGTTGAGGTGTCGTTGCAAGGCCACAGCAGTCAGGGAATCCCACTGTTATATCAACGAAAGACTGATTCTAGGCCATCAGAAAGAACACCAACTCCATCACCATCATCAACCCTCTCTCAGTCCGCCCTGTCCACCGCTACTTCCACCATATGCAGCTCTCACGTCCAGCTCACCCTCCCAGACACTATGAGTAGGTCAAGAAAGTACTCAGTCTCTCATCCGCGTACACTGGGTTTGAACACCCACATTGCCAAACTAATCTCGTTTGAGATGATGCCCTTTCGGTTGGTGGAAAGCACAGCTTTCCGCGAACTCATGGCCTATGCAGTACCATGCTATGACCTACCCAGTCGCCACTTCTTCTCTCGCAAAGCCATCCCAGCCCTCCACCATCATGTGAAAGACCGCATTGTCCATGCACTCAAGCAGTCAGTGAGCGGAAAGGTGCACCTCACAACTGATGCATGGTCCAGTCGGCATGGCCAGGGCCGTTACGTGTCCATCACTGCGCACTGGGTTAATGTGGTGGATGCAGGGTCCACAGGTGACAGCGGTGGTGGGACAGTGCTGCCTAGCCCACGGTCTAGGAAACAGTTGGCTGTAGGCGTTCGACCCTCCTCCTCCTCCTCCTCCTCCAGAAGCGACAGCTCGTCCACAGACCGCAGTCATACGAGCACTCCATCTGCAGCTGCCACTGTTGCACACGATGTGTCCCCCTATCGAGCAGCTAGTGGAAAGCGTCAGCAGGCTGTGTTGCAGATGATGTGTTTGGGCGACAGACACACCGCCGAGGTGCTGGCCGAGTACTTGAAGCGACAAACTGAGTCATGGCTGGGCAGTGTACATCTTGAGGCAGGCAAGGTAGTAAGTGATAACGGCCGTAATTTTGTGGCAGCCATAGCCCTTTCAAAACTCAGCCACATACCTTGCTTGGCTCACACCTTGAACCTGGTGGTGCAGTGCTTCCTCAAAAATTATCCGGAGTTAACAGCCCTGCTCCAGAAGGTGCGAAGACTGTGCGCGCACATCCGCCGGTCGCCTGTACACTCCGTTCGTATGCAGAAGCTGCAGCGATTGCTCCACCTTCCCAACCACCGCCTCATTATCGACATTGCAACAAGGTGGAACTCCACCCTGCACATGGTGGAGCGGCTGTGCGAGCAGAGGCAGGCCATAATGCATTTGTGGGAGGATACACGGCCAGGCACTTTGAGAGCAGACATGGAGTTGACAGGCGTGCAGTGGTCGAAGCTGAAAGACCTTTGTAAAGTCCTTCAGTGTTTTGAGGAATGCACACGGCTGGTAAGCGCAGACGACGCCATCCTAAGCATGAGCATCCCACTTATGCGTCTGCTCATGCAAACTTTGACGCACCTTAAGGAGCAGGCGTCTGCAGCCAATGTTGATGAGGAGGAAGAGGAGGAGGGAATCCTTGATGACATTCAGCCATTGTCTGCTCAGGGACCTCTCCTGGACGAGGTGGAGGAAGAAGAGGAGGAGGAGGAGGAGGATGATGGGGATGATTACTTAGGGGAGGAGGATGCATCTCGTGGGGCAAGTGAAAATGTTGGCGTGGCAAGGTCTGGTACAGGGTTTGTGCGTGACTGGAGGGATGTGGATTTGCCAGAAAGTGCTCCTCCACCCAGCACTCGCAGTGCATCATTGACACCGGGAACATTGGCCCACATGTCAGATTATGCCTTGCGGATCCTAAAAAGGGACCCCCGCATTGCCAAAATGATGAACGATGACGACTACTGGTTGGCCAGCATCCTGGATCCACGCTATAAAGGCAAATTACAAAACATCATGCCACAGGAGAACCTTGACCTAATATTGGCTAATAAACAAGCAACTCTGGTAAATCGGTTGCTTGAGGCATTCCCAGCACACAGCAGCGGTGATGGTTCTCACACGAGCCGTACGGGCCGGGGGCAGCTTGGCAGAGGTGTTCGTGGTGCACACAGCAGAAGTGGCGTTGGAGACAGGGGTTTCATGACAATGTTGTGGACTGATTTTTCAAATACCGCTCACACAACTGGTAATACTGCATCGATGGAAAGTGACAGGAGACAGCAGTTGTCAACTATGGTTACAAACTACTTTTCCTCCCATATCGATGTTCTCCCACACAGGTCATTCCCCTTTGACTATTGGGCTGCTAAACTGGACACCTGGCCTGAATTGGCCCAATATGCCTTACAGGAGCTCGCTTGCCCAGCTGCAAGTGTGCTATCGGAAAGAGTCTTCAGTGCAGCTGGATCAATCCTGACAGAAAAAAGGACCCGTCTGTCAACCCAAAATGTGGATGATCTAACCTTCATTAAAATGAACCACGCATGGGTTTCCAAGGATTTTGTCCCACCTTCCCCTGATGACACATAGGGTGACAGAAAAATGGCTTGCTTTGGTCCACCTCTTCCTGGTACTTCACCTATTTCGCCTTTTGCATCAGTTGAATGTCCAACATCAACATATGCCACTTTCTAAAACTCCCTAACTGTGCTGCCTCCCCCCCCATGGCCGGGGTCACCACCTAGCGCACGACACCGTGCGAGTGCCGTTGCCCTGGACAGGTGGGTAGGCCGACTCTTGGGCGCGGGCACTGGCACAGGGTCCCTCATAGTGCAATCAAGTGTCTCTGACGGTGGTGGTGCACACCCGCCGTCAGACACACCGCTGTACTATGAGGGGCCCAGTGCCAGTACCGACGCCCACGAGTGGGCCCCCCTTGCTTGGCCAGGGCCCCAGCATTTGCAATCTTTACCTCTCCCTGCTCCTCCGCTGTGTAATCTGGGCCGTCAAATCCATACTGTGCCTGACACCGTCTGAGCCTGCCTCCTGATGTATAGACATATTTTGAATGTGTACGCTATCCATACATGTTATCCGGGGATACGGTACCCTTTCTAACCTTTGTGCAATGACGTGCAATCCATACTGGGCCTAACACCATCTGAGCCTGCCTCATGCTGTATAGACATATATTTTGAATGTGTACGCTATCCATACATGTTATCCGGGGATACGGTACCCCTTCTAACCTTTGTGCAATGACGTGCAATCCATACTGGGCCTAACACCGTCTGAGCCTGCCTCATGCTGTATAGACATATATTTTGAATGTGTACGCTATCCATACATGTTATCCGGGGATACGGTACCCTTTCTAACCTTTGTGCAATGACGTGCAATCCATACTGGGCCTAACACCATCTGAGCCTGCCTCATGCTGTATAGACATATATTTTGAATGTGTACGCTATCCATACATGTTATCCGGGGATACGGTACCCCTTCTAACCTTTGTGCAATGATGTGCAATCCATACTGGGCCTAACACCATCTGAGCCTGCCTCATGCTGTATAGACATATATTTTGAATGTGTACGCTATCCATACATGTTATCCGGGGATACGGTACCCCTTCTAACCTTTGTGCAATGACGTGCATTCCATACTGGGCCTAACACCGTCTGAGCCTGCCTCATGCTGTATAGATATATATTTTGAATGTGTACGCTATCCATACATGTTATCCGGGGATACGGTACCCCTTCTAACCTTTGTGCAATGACGTGCAATCCATACTGGGCCTAACACCGTCTGAGCCTGCCTCATGCTGTATAGACATATATTTTGAATGTGTACGCTATCCATACATGTTATCCGGGGATACGGTACCCCTTCTAACCTTTGTGCAATGACGTGCAATCCATACTGGGCCTAACACCGTCTGAGCCTGCCTCATGCTGTATAGACATATATTTTGAATGTGTACGCTATCCATACATGTTATCCGGGGATACGGTACCCCTTCTAACCTTTGTGCAATGACGTGCAATCCATACTGGGCCTAACACCGTCTGAGCCTGCCTCATGCTGTATAGACATATATTTTGAATGTGTACGCTATCCATACATGTTATCCGTGGATACGGTACCCCTTCTAACCTTTGTGCAATGACGTGCAATCCATACTGGGCCTAACACCGTCTGAGCCTGCCTCATGCTGTATAGACATATATTTTGAATGTGTACGCTATCCATACATGTTATCCGGGGATACGGTACCCCTTCTAACCTTTGTGCAATGACATGCAATCCATACTGGGCCTAACACCGTCTGAGCCTGCCTCATGCTGTATAGACATATATTTTGAATGTGTACGCTATCCATACATGTTATCCGGGGATACGGTACCCTTTCTAACCTTTGTGCAATGACGTGCAATCCATACTGGGCCTAACACCATCTGAGCCTGCCTCATGCTGTATAGACATATATTTTGAATGTGTACGCTATCCATACATGTTATCCGGGGATACGGTACCCCTTCTAACCTTTGTGCAATGACGTGCAATCCATACTGGGCCTAACACCATCTGAGCCTGCCTCATGCTGTATAGACATATATTTTGAATGTGTACGCTATCCATACATGTTATCCGGGGATACGGTACCCCTTCTAACCTTTGTGCAATGACGTGCATTCCATACTGGGCCTAACACCGTCTGAGCCTGCCTCATGCTGTATAGATATATATTTTGAATGTGTACGCTATCCATACATGTTATCCGGGGATACGGTACCCCTTCTAACCTTTGTGCAATGACGTGCAATCCATACTGGGCCTAACACCGTCTGAGCCTGCCTCATGCTGTATAGACATATATTTTGAATGTGTACGCTATCCATACATGTTATCCGGGGATACGGTACCCCTTCTAACCTTTGTGCAATGACGTGCAATCCATACTGGGCCTAACACCGTCTGAGCCTGCCTCATGCTGTATAGACATATATTTTGAATGTGTACGCTATCCATACATGTTATCTGGGGATACGGTACCCCTTCTAACCTTTGTGCAATGACGTGCAATCCATACTGGGCCTAACACCGTCTGAGCCTGCCTCATGCTGTATAGACATATATTTTGAATGTGTACGCTATCCATACATGTTATCCGTGGATACGGTACCCCTTCTAACCTTTGTGCAATGACGTGCAATCCATACTGGGCCTAACACCGTCTGAGCCTGCCTCATGCTGTATAGACATATATTTTGAATGTGTACGCTATCCATACATGTTATCCGGGGATACGGTACCCCTTCTAACCTTTGTGCAATGACGTGCAATCCATACTGGGCCTAACACCGTCTGAGCCTGCCTCATGCTGTATAAACATATATTTTGAATGTGTACGCTATCCATACATGTTATCTGTGGATACGGTACCCCTTCTAACCTTTGTGCAATGACGTGCAATCCATACTGGGCCTAACACCGTCTGAGCCTGCCTCATGCTGTATAGACATATATTTTGAATGTGTACGCTATCCATACATGTTATCCAGGGATACGGTACCCTTTCTAACCTTTGTGCAATCACGTGCAATCCATACTGGGCCTAACACCGTCTGAGCCTGCCTCATGCTGTATAGACATATATTTTGAATGTGTACGCTATCCATACATGTTATCCGGGGATACGGTACCCCTTCTAACCTTTGTGCAATGACGTGCAATCCATACTGGGCCTAACACCGTCTGAGCCTGCCTCATGCTGTATAGACATATATTTTGAATGTGTACGCTATCCATACATGTTATCCGGGGATACGGTACCCTTTCTAACCTTTGTGCAATGACGTGCAATCCATACTGGGCCTAACACCGTCTGAGCCTGCCTCATGCTGTATAGACATATATTTTGAATGTGTACGCTATCCATACATGTTATCCAGGGATACGGTACCCCTTCTAACCTTTGTGCAATGACGTGCAATCCATACTGGGCCTAACACCGTCTGAGCCTGCCTCATGCTGTATAGACATATATTTTGAATGTGTACGCTATCCATACATGTTATCCGGGGATACGGTACCCCTTCTAACCTTTGTGCAATGACGTGCAATCCATACTGGGCCTAACACCGTCTGAGCCTGCCTCATGCTGTATAGACATATATTTTGAATGTGTACGCTATCCATACATGTTATCCAGGGATACGGTACCCTTTCTAACCTTTGTGCAATCACGTGCAATCCATACTGGGCCTAACACCGTCTGAGCCTGCCTCATGCTGTATAGACATATATTTTGAATGTGTACGCTATCCATACATGTTATCCGGGGATACGGTACCCCTTCTAACCTTTGTGCAATGACGTGCAATCCATACTGGGCCTAACACCGTCTGAGCCTGCCTCATGCTGTATAGACATATATTTTGAATGTGTACGCTATCCATACATGTTATCCGGGGATACGGTACCCCTTCTAACCTTTGTGCAATGACGTGCAATCCATACTGGGCCTAACACCGTCTGAGCCTGCCTCATGCTGTATAGACATATATTTTGAATGTGTACGCTATCCATACATGTTATCCAGGGATACGGTACCCTTTCTAACCTTTGTGCAATCACGTGCAATCCATACTGGGCCTAACACCGTCTGAGCCTGCCTCATGCTGTATAGACATATATTTTGAATGTGTACGCTATCCATACATGTTATCCGGGGATACGGTACCCCTTCTAACCTTTGTGCAATGACGTGCAATCCATACTGGGCCTAACACCGTCTGAGCCTGCCTCATGCTGTATAGACATATATTTTGAATGTGTACGCTATCCATACATGTTATCCGGGGATACGGTACCCTTTCTAACCTTTGTGCAATGACGTGCAATCCATACTGGGCCTAACACCGTCTGAGCCTGCCTCATGCTGTATAGACATATATTTTGAATGTGTACGCTATCCATACATGTTATCCAGGGATACGGTACCCCTTCTAACCTTTGTGCAATGACGTGCAATCCATACTGGGCCTAACACCGTCTGAGCCTGCCTCATGCTGTATAGACATATATTTTGAATGTGTACGCTATCCATACATGTTATCCGGGGATACGGTACCCCTTCTAACCTTTGTGCAATGACGTGCAATCCATACTGGGCCTAACACCGTCTGAGCCTGCCTCATGCTGTATAGACATATATTTTGAATGTGTACGCTATCCATACATGTTATCCAGGGATACGGTACCCTTTCTAACCTTTGTGCAATCACGTGCAATCCATACTGGGCCTAACACCGTCTGAGCCTGCCTCATGCTGTATAGACATATATTTTGAATGTGTACGCTATCCATACATGTTATCCGTGGATACGGTACCCCTTCTAACCTTTGTGCAATGACGTGCAATCCATACTGGGCCTAACACCGTCTGAGCCTGCCTCATGCTGTATAGACATATATTTTGAATGTGTACGCTATCCATACATGTTATCCGGGGATACGGTACCCCTTCTAACCTTTGTGCAATGACGTGCAATCCATACTGGGCCTAACACCGTCTGAGCCTGCCTCATGCTGTATAGACATATATTTTGAATGTGTACGCTATCCATACATGTTATCTGTGGATACGGTACCCCTTCTAACCTTTGTGCAATGACGTGCAATCCATACTGGGCCTAACACCGTCTGAGCCTGCCTCATGCTGTATAGACATATATTTTGAATGTGTACGCTATCCATACATGTTATCAGGGGATACGGTACCCCTTCTAACCTTTGTGCAATGACGTGCAATCCATACTGGGCCTAACACCGTCTGAGCCTGCCTCATGCTGTATAGACATATATTTTGAATGTGTACGCTATCCATACATGTTATCCAGGGATACGGTACCATTTCTAACCTTTGTGCAATCACGTGCAATCCATACTGGGCCTAACACCGTCTGAGCCTGCCTCATGCTGTATAGACATATATTTTGAATGTGTACGCTATCCATACATGTTATCCGGGGATACGGTACCCCTTCTAACCTTTGTGCAATGACGTGCAATCCATACTGGGCCTAACACCGTCTGAGCCTGCCTCATGCTGTATAGACATATATTTTGAATGTGTACGCTATCCATACATGTTATCCGGGGATACGGTACCCCTTCTAACCTTTGTGCAATGACGTGCAATCCATACTGGGCCTAACACCGTCTGAGCCTGCCTCATGCTGTATAGACATATATTTTGAATGTGTACGCTATCCATACATGTTATCCAGGGATACGGTACCCTTTCTAACCTTTGTGCAATCACGTGCAATCCATACTGGGCGTGAGAACGGCTGGCGAGCTGTTAAGCAAGCTACAGCACCTGTCCAGACAAGTACAGGGATTCCCTAGCGAGGAGACTTATTTGATTGTTTTCTATGTTGGGACAGCAATTTTTGGGGAGCACTATACTCTGGAGAATGATAGATGGGGCCCACCATACACTGGAACATTCCAAAGGTGGACATCAGACACTGGAGCAGCATTTACAGGGCCCATTATACACTAGAGCATTAGAAATGGGGCCCATTATGTTTGGAGCATTATTTGGGCCCATAAGACAGTGGAGCTTCATCCATGGGGACCAACATATACTGTAGCATTATGTGGAGCTCATCATATACTGTTTCAAACATTATATGGGACCAATGATTTTGTATGGAGAAATAGATGGGCCTCGTCATGAGATGTAAAAAGTGAGGTATTTTTCATTGTACTATACCGCTATTTCTCTGCCGTATCGGAGCATGATGAGTTGTGGTATGTGTTAAAGGGGCGCTCTTTCGCCCAGGGCACATGAAAACCTGCAGCCAGCCCTCCCCCCCACAAATTTAGCCAAATAACCCCCATTTTTCAGTGCGTAACTTGTATTATGAAGTTAATTAAGGTTGACAAGCTTAAGTAAGAAGAATTGATGCTTTTGGCATTCAAATGGGCACTGTAGGTGTGTTTCCTGTCCTCCTCTCACTGCCGACTTTTATTCCCCATTGACTTACATTGGGTTTCGTGTTTCGGGACGACCCCGACTTTTCCCTATAATCGGACGATCTTGCTCGACCCGACTTTTGGAAAAGTCGGGTTTCACGAAACGAAACGCGACCCTAAAAAAGCAAAAGTCGCTCAACTCTACCTCTTAGCCTTTTCATGGCGAGAATGTCTTTAACCTCAAAGACATCATCGGCAGAAACAGGTTGCGGAGAATGAGTAGTAGACGCATGGAACTTGTTGAGAACCACTGGTTTCAGAAGAGAAACATGGAGCGAATTGGGGATACGGAGCGAGGCGGGGAGCTTCAACTTGTAAGAGACATCATTGATGTGAGTCAAAACCAGGGACCCAAATTATGCGAGGGGATCTTTAGGCGGATAAATTTGGAAGATAACCACACTTTATCGCCAGGATGATAGAGAGGTGGGTCCAAGCGCCTCTTGTCTGCGTGTTTTTTCATCCTTACACGCGCTTTTTCGAGAGCGGTCCTGGTCTCCTGCCAGATCCTGGAGAACTCCCAAGACAAAAGATCGGCGGCAGGCACAACCGAGACAGGAGGGACCAGTAGGGGTTTGCCTGCATGTTGCCCCTATACGATAAAGAAAGGAGACTTGGAAGAAGATTCGCTGGTGTGATTGTTATATGCAAATTCAGCCCATGTGAGTAAGTCTGACCAGTTGTTCTGGTGGGAGTTAGAGAAGTGACAGAGGTAATTCACCAAAATCTGATTAGTACACTCTGCTTGGCAGTAGGTCTGTGGGTGATAGGCGGAGGAGAAATCCAGCGTGATGTTCATAAACTTGCAGAGCGCTCTCCAGAACCGAGAGGTGAACTGCACTCCCCTGTCTGAGACCATATGTTGAGGGAGACAGTGGACACGAAAAATATGGTGGATGAAAACCTTCGCCAATTCAGGTGCCGAGGGTAAACTGGGAAGAGAGATGAAATGAGTCATCTTGGAGAATCTATCCACAATGATGAATATGACGGTGCAGCCTGAAGAGCGAGGCAGATCAGTAATAAAGTCCTTAGCAATGTGCTGCCAGGGAGTCGAAGGGACTGGATGTGGATGCAAGAAGGTAACTGCCTGGGAACTTTGTTCTTGGCACAGGATGGGCAAGAAGCTAAAAAACTTTGAACATCTTTAGGAGGAGTAGGCCACCAGTAGTAGCGGGACACAAGGAGGAGAGTCTTTTTGAACCCAACATGACCTGCAATTTTGGAGGCATGTCCCCAGCGCAAGACTTGTCTTCTGTTGTTCTCTTGAACTCGGGGGTATTGAAGACAGACTGAGGGGTGCCACCGTGATGAGTTTAGAAGGGTCCATAATGTGCATGGGCTCCTCCTCCTCTGTGTTGCTGGCAAGAAAGGATCTGGACAATGCGTCAGCCTTGAGGTTCTCACACCCCGGACGGAAGTGAAGCTCAAAATCGAAACGAGTGAAGAATAGGGACCAGCGAGCTTACAAAGGATTAAGCCTCTGTGCCGATCGGATGTATGCCAAATTTTTGTGGTCTGTATAGATCTCTCAAATAAATACCTCCACTCCTCCAATGCCAGTTTGATGGCTAATAGCTCCCGGTCGCCAATGGAGTAGTTTCATTCTAAGGTGGAGAATGACGTGGAGAAATATCCGCAGGTGACAAGCCGACCAGTAGAGGGCCTCTGGGAAAGTACTCCTCCGGATCCGATGGCTGAGGCATCCGCCTCCAAAATAAAAGGTTTGTTGACCTCTGGGCGATAGAGGATGGGAGCCGAGGCAAAGGCT
Organism: Dendrobates tinctorius; assembly: GCF_039654945.1. Lineage (NCBI taxonomy): Eukaryota > Metazoa > Chordata > Amphibia > Anura > Dendrobatidae > Dendrobates > Dendrobates tinctorius. Next base: position 1,996,979 of record NW_027361766.1, on the reverse strand, counting down.
TGCTTCAAGATCAGGAAGGCATCTTCGGCCTCCGCGGACCAAGCATGGGGGTTGGCCCCTTTGTGAACCAGAGCAGAGATGGGATCAGTCAAGGAAGAGACGTGAGGGATGAACTGCCGGTAGTAATTTGCGAACCCGAGAAATGGCTGAATTGACTTGACTCCGTGAGGACGCAGCCATTTGCGCATGGCAGACACCTTCTCCGGGTCCATGCATAAGCCTGAGTCAGAGATGATGTACCCCAGGACTGGAAGAGACGTCTGTTCGAAGGCGCACTTCTCGAGTTTAGCATACAGGCGATTCTCCTTCAACCGCAGCAGAACCTGATGGACGTTCCTTCTGTGGGTAGACATATCGGAAGAAAAGACGAGGATATCGTCCAGATACACCACCACACAAGAGTATACGAGATCTTGGAAAATGTCGCCCATGAATTCTTGGAATACCGCAGGAGCATTACACAAGCCGAAGGGCATGACTAAATATTCATAGTGACCATCCCTGGTGTTAAAAGCGGTCTTCCACTCGTCCCCGGAGCGAATACGGATGAGGTTGTAGGCCCCACAGAGATCTAGTTTGGTGAAGATTCATGCTCCCTGCAGCCGATCACACAGCTCAGGAATGAGCGGGAGCGGATACTTGTTCTTGATAGTGATTTTATTGAGACCCTGGTAGTCAATGCAGGGGTGAAGGGATCCTTCCTTTTTCTTGACAAAAAAGAAGCCTGCACCTGCGGGTGAAGAGGACTTCCGGATGAAGCCTCTAGCCAGATTTTCCTGGACATAGTCAGTTATGGCTTGCGACTCGAGAGGATTTAAGGGATAAATTCGGCCCTGGGGCACAGTAGAGCCTGGAAGGAGATCGATTGGACAGTCATAGGGACGATGCAGGGGCAGGCTCTCCACCTCTTTCTTGTTAAACACATGCTCGAAGGACCAGTAGCCCGAGGGCAAATCTGCAGGCAATAGTAGAAGGCCGAGAAGATCTGACTGGCTGAACTGGAAGCAGGCACCTGGAGTTGCAGGTTTGACCCCAATGTAGGATGTCACCAGATCGCCAATCAAGGACGGGTTCATGCAACCTTAACCAAGGAACGCCCAAGAGGAGCGTGTGGGACGAGGGCAGTACAATGAAGGCTATCTTCTCCCCATGCTGGGCTCTGATCTGTAGCTCCACCTCCTCGGTGACCAGGGTGACGATCTCCTGCGGGGGTGCGCTGTCGACCGACGCTAACTGCTGAGGAGTCTCCAAGGACCTGACAGGAATTTGGAACCTTTTGACCGCCTCCAGCTAGATGAAATTCCCCACTGCTCCAGAATCTATATAGGCCACTTCAGAGACACGGCTGGACCCTAGATTCAGTAAAACGGAGAGTCAAGGGTAGAGAGGTATCATTAACACCTAGGGAGGCCTCTCTTACCTGTCCTAGGCGGAGGCGTTTCCCAGCCTCACCAGACAGGAGCACAGAAGATGGGAGGAGCTGCTACAATACAGGCAGAGACCCTGGGCGAGTCCCTCTTGGCGGCGCTGCTCTGCAGGTTTGAGAAGATCCACCTGCATGGGTTCTGGTACCGAGGCGGAGGTGAATCGTGAGCGGGGAGGACTGCGTGTAGCTGGAGACAAACAGAGAAGTCTTCTCTCCCTGGCGGCCTCGCGGGAGCGCTCCTGGAAGTGTAAGTCAATGTGAGTCCCCAGAGAAATGAGGTCCTCCAAGGACGTTGGTGTGTCACGACCTGCCAGCTCATCCTTAATTCGCGCAGATAAACCTCGCCAAAAGGCTCCTACCAAAGCCTCATTGTTCCACCCCAGCTCGGAGGACAAGGTGCGGAACTGAATAGTGTACTGGCCAATGGAAAGAGTGCCCTGGCAGAGACTAAAAAGACTCGGTGGTAGAGGCCAGGTACACGGGCTCGTCGAAGACCTTACGAAAAGTCTCCAAAAATATAGAGAGCTGAGAGACTACAGGATCGTCTCTCTCACAGAGAGAGTTCACCCAGGCCAACGCTTCGCCCTCCAAGTGAGACACCATGAAAGTCACCTTAGCTTGGTCGGTGGGGTACTGTTGAGGCAACAATTAAAAGTGCAATTGACAATGGTTTAGGAATCCGTGGCACAATTTGGGATCTCCGCCATACCGCGGAGGTTTAGCTAAACGGGGTGGCGGATGTGGAACCGAGGCCTGAACAGGGGCAGAAGCGGCGGACTGGAGGGATAGAAGTCGGTTATCCACCGAGGCCGTATAATTTAGGATATGGGCCTCGGTATTGCATTGCTGGGCGAGTTCCTGCTGGAGACCGGCCAGCTGGGATGCATTCCCAGGGTCAGAGGGCTGTAATGCCGACAAGCGGGACTCCATAGTTTTAAGAAAGGCCATGATCCGGGACTAATTTTCACGTAGGAATGCTAGTTCCTTTTGGGCAGAAGCTGAAGTACCAGCGGGGTCCATGGCCTGATAGTGCTGTGAGGATCCCCAAGGGTGAACCTACTGGACCGCGGCAACGAACCCCCCCTGGGCGAGCAGACCAGGTGGACCACCCCCTATACAGGGAGCGTTAGGGTCAGGCCCAAGGGGAACTATTACTGCAGCAGCTGGTACCCAGGGCGGACGCAGATAGCACGACAGGTGACTGCGGACACAGGTGGCAGGACTGGCAGGACAGGAGCCCAGGAACACGGGGCACACTGGACTGACACAGGCGACAGGACTGGCAGGAAAGGAACCCAGGAATATGGACTGGAAACACAGGCCAGAGGACACGGACAAGACATGGGAGCTTGGACTGGAGACATGGGCAGGTTGAAGCTAGGAGAGACACAAAGAGGAGAACATAAATCAGGCTGGCAGAGACGGGGGACAGGGTAAGCAGCAGAGCAGGCAGGGAGCCCAGGAATACGAGGTGCTGTGAGTTCATTTTTCCCTTCACCATTGAGGTCTGATGAACTCCCTCCTCTGGTGAAGGAAGGTAGTGAGACTGATTACCAAACACCTGGGCAGCTAGATGATAACTGGGTGGCTGGAATTGAGGACTGGATATAAGGCTGCCGACGCCCTTCTTCCTGGCTAGGATTCAAGCGCTTGGCCGACTCCAGGTAAATCAAATTGTTGTGGTCAGTAAGGACTACGACTTGGTGTTTGGCTCCCTCCAACTAACTGTTGTGAGTTCATTTTTCCCTTCACCATTGAGGTCTGATGAACTCCCTCCTCTGGTGAAGGAAGGTAGTGAGACTGATTACCAAACACCTGGGCAGCTATAAGATATCTGGGTGGCTGGAATTGAGGACTGGATATAAGGATGCCGACGCCCTTCTTCCTGGCTTGGATTCAAGCGCTTGGCCAACTCCAGGTAAATCAAATTCTTGTGGTCAGTAAGGACCACGACTTGGTGTTTGGCTCCCTCCAACCACCACAGACAAAGATTTCCAATCCAGAACTGGATTATGGATTTGCAACCAGGGAAACCCCAGAACAATGGTATCATGCAAATTATGCAACACCAAAAATCTGCAATTTTCTTGATTGTCTGGGGCAACCCGCATTACCACCTGGGTCCAAAACTGAGGTTTATTCTTCACCAAAGGAGTAGCATCAATATCCCTCAAAGGGATAGGCGTCCGCAGAGGTGTCATAGGAAATCCACAACGTTTAGCAAAATCCAAGTCCATCAGGTTCAGAGTTGCTCCTGAATCCACAAAAGCCTTGGCGGAAAATGTGGACAGGGAGCCAAACACCAAGTCGTGGTCCTTACTGACCACAAGAATTTGATTTACCTGGAGTCGGCCAAGCGCTTGAATCCTAGCCAAGAAGAAGGGCGTCGGCAGCCTTATATCCAGTCCTCAATTCCAGCCACCCAGTTATCATCTAGCTGCCTAGGTGTTTGGTAATCAGTCTCACTACCTTCCTTCACCAGAGGAGGGAGTTCATCAGACCTCAATGGTGAAGGGAAAAATGAACTCACAACAACGAGGGGTCAGAATCATGAGTGAGACACTTGTGACGATCAGGCACCGCCAGGAAGAAGAGGCGGACTGATAAGGGACTATGTGGTGGGACTTCCGGGTCAGAGTCCTCCAGAGCATAGAGTGGTACGGGAGGAGCGGCCCGCCTCACAGAGCGTGGTGTGAGCGTGCGCGGTAAGGCTTGCTGTGCGCACGCACCTGACAGGAAGCAGATGCTGATACTGGAGCTGGAGAGAGAACGGGTGCACCGGGACACCAAGGATTGGTGAGTATGTCGGGGCATGAGGGGAGGCGGCTCGCACGGCGGCGTGACAGGCAGCGGCGTGACAGGTGTCACCTGCAGACAGTGTTCTTGGGGTTGTGTCCACAAAGTCAAGTGCTTTGCTGCCATGTGCCAGATCATGCTGGTGGTGGTAAGGCTGGTAGTTTTGCTACCCCTGCTGATCCTTGCATGACAGGTGTTGCAAATGGCCTGTTTTGGGTAATCGGCAGAGTCTTTAAAAAATAACCAGACTCAGGAAGACCTAACAGTTGGACTGGCAACTTCGGTCAGGTTGGCGGTACGGGGAACGGTTGCACGCCTTCTGTCTGTAGCCACCACACTGCTTCTTCCTGCCTGAAGTGTTGCGACGCCTACCTCCCCCTGTGTGCTGCTGTCCTTGCTCTGCATGTCCTCCTGCCAGGTTGGGTCTGTTACTAGATCATCCACCACCTCATCTTCCACTTCCCCAGCCTGGTCCTCTTCCTGACTTTCCGGCAATTGTGTCTCATCATCGTCCACCTCTTGTGACCATGGCTTCTCAAATACTTGTGCATCGCTACATGGAATATCATCTTGCCCCACTTCAAGTGGAGCAGTCGAGAGGCATGAATCTCCAAATGGAAAACTGAACAGCTCTTCAGAGTGTCCAAGTGTGGGATCAGTTGTCTCAGGGCACTCGGCATGGTGGGAGGAAGGAGGATCAGGGTAAGGAATATGCGGTCCAGATTCAAGGGTACTGTGACTTGACCATGTGGAAGACAGTGTGCTGGTGGTAGTGGATAAGTAACTGGAAGTATTATCCGCCATCCAACCAACAATCTTTTCATACTGCTCGGGCTTCAATAGTGCTGTCTTGTTGGGTTCCCCAGGACTTCGGACACTAAGGTCCAGCGGGAAGATGTGGGTGTTTTTGGTGGCCCAATTTCAGCTTGCCCACGGCCTCGGCCTGCACCATCACCATCACGTCCACTTCCCCATCCCTTGCCATGCACCTTGCCCATTGTAAATGGACTAGAATATTATACACATTCACTACAAACGGCTGATTTGGGAGGCAACTTGTATGTGATACGTGTGCTGTAAAACCACACTTTTACCTATCTGGACTGTAGGTAAAAATGTGTTTTGCCTTATCAGATTTGTGTCAATAAGTACGTTACCAGACTGCAAAAAAAATACAATGTGTAGACCTAAAATAGCCAATTTTTTGGCACTGATAAATGAGGCCTGTTAGGGAGATACCACACTGACAAATGTGTGGCCTGTATTTTTTTCTATTTTTTGGCTAAATAATGCTGTATACTGTATAAGTACAGTGACCATAATTTTAAGCAGATGGATGGATGAGGCATGTCACAGATATACCACTCTGTAAAATATGTGGCCTTTTTTTGGTGGGGGGTTCAGCAAAATTGTGTCAAGAAATTGTGTAAGACACTCAAAAAAAATTTACCCAACCGTTCCACATAAAAATTAAATATTTCTCTCCGCACTCAAAAGGGATTTTTGGGACCCCTTTAAAATTGCTTGATTTTCATGCTGTACTAGGAAAAGGATCTGGCTGTATTGTGCATTGTCAAAAAGCAAATGTAGAAAAAAAATAATGCAATAAAAAAAGCTCTATTAATCCTGGCCCAAAAATTTTTCAAAGCCAATTACACCTGGGGCTAGGTATATACTGCTAATATATCCCACAGGTAGCAGCAGCAGCACCAGAACACAGGAAGGGAATGGACTCTCTTGATGTATGCAATGATATGTATATACACACATACAGTGCCTGCAGGGCTTGCACTGATATGTATAGAGCGACGTACACTACCCTTCCTACCTAACACTGGAACCTATATACTCCGGAAATAGTCCTTAGATGGACTGTTGGTTTAGCAGAATTTGAGTAGTTTATGACGGTAGACCCCACACTGACTAATAAATCCTCAAATATGACCCTATCTCGGCAGCAGCTCTCCCTACACTATCTAAATCCGGAGCTGAGTGCACCGAGCAGGGTAGCGTCCGGTCTCTTATACCCCTGATGATGCTGTGAGGCCAGCCAATCACTGCACAACCACAACAAAGATGGCTGCGGTGTTTCATTGCCAGACAGACAATTCCTGCATCATGATTGGGTCTCTAAAGTCCGCCAAAAAAGCTGGGTGGAGACGTGAGTTACCACAGAGTAATCCGGGAAATGTTCGGTGTTCGCCGAGTACACCGATCACTGTGATACTCGGGTGAGTAGCGAGTAGTGGCAAGCACATTCGTTCATCGCTAATCTCAGCCATTGAGACAAGCAGCGATGAAGAAAAAAAGAACAGAACTAGTTGTCGATATCTCTAGAAAGGTACTTACCGATATGCAAATGTCTGTGTTGAGTAAGGTGTTATCGTTCAGTCCCTGTGCACACAGATTGGTTTCAATTACAGGTTGATCTAGAAAAAATTTTTAGCTCAATAAAATTGAAAGAATGGTTTAGTAATTCTTCTTTTTCTCAAAAATCTAAAATCAGTGAATTTAATTTACAACAAGTCTCTTTGAGAGATAAGAGCAATTTTATTCCAACAAACATACACGTTACCGATGCCTTTATCTTAGTGGTAAAAGAGGACACAGAAAAAATAAAGAAAAATAGTACAAGGGAATTCAGACATCCTAACTTAAGTTGAGATTAAGCAAAAGCATTAGCAGAACTTGTCCATGATGATGACATTATAGTAAAACCTGCAGATAAAGGCAGAGCTGTTGTCATCATGGACAAGGAGATGAATATATCAGAAGTCAATAGACAACTGGGAGATGAAGAGGTACGGTATATCTAAAATTAATAATAATAATAATAATCTTTATTTATATAGCGCCAACATATTCCGCAGCGATTTACAGTTTAACAGTTTCAAAACACAGGTCATATGTATCAACGTTATCAATACAATAATTAAAGCAAAATAAGATGACCCTTCTCATGAGAGCTTACAATCTACAACGAGGTGGGGTAGATACAAAGTACAGGTGTGTATTTCCAATGGTGTATTTACAATGATGGTCCAGACATCTTGAGGGAGTGAGGGATGGATGGACATAGTGAATGGGCTACTCATGCACACTTACACATAGAATGATTTTGAATAGTGAACGTGATAGGCCGCTCTGAACAAATGTGTTTTGAGGGAGCGCCTAAAACTATGCAAATTGTGGATAGTCCTAATTTCTTGGGGTAGAGCATTCCAGAGGATTGGCACAGCATGGGAGAAGTCTTGAAGTTGGGAGTGGGAGGTACGGATTAGTGCAGAGGTTAGTCGAAAGTCGTTTGCAGAACGCAGCAGTCGGTTAGGCTGATAGACAGAAAAAAGGGAGGAGATGTAGGGGGGTGCTGCACTGTGGAGAGCTTTGTGGGTGAGAACAAGTACTTTGAATTGGATCCTATAACGAATGGGCAGATAATGTAAGTACTGGCGAAGAGCAGACGTGTCCGAGTACCGATTAGCCAGATAGATGACCCTGGCTGCTGAATTAAGTATGGACTGGAGAGGGGACAGTCGAGTAATGGGGAGGCCAATTAATAGAGCATTGCAGTAATCCAGGTGGGAGTGGATCAATGCTACAGTGAGGGTTTTTGTTGTTTCCATGGTGAGAAAAGGGCGGATTCTAGAGATGTTCTTTAGGTGTAAGCGGCAAGAGCGGGCAAGAGATTGTATATGGGATGTGAAGGAGAAATTGGTGTCAAACATAACACCCAGACAGCGCGCCTGCTGCCGGGGTGTTATTATAGTGCCACCCACGGAGAGGGAAATGTCAGATTTAGGGAGGTTAGTAGACGACAGGAGCAGAAGAAGCTCAGTTTTGGAGAGGTTAAGTTTCAGATAGAGAGCGGACATGATATTGGAGACTGCGGACAGACAGTCACTGGCGTTCTGTAGTACAGCGGGGGTAAGGTCGGGGAATGACGTATATAGTTGTGTGTCATCAGCATAAAGATGGTACTGAAAGCCACATCTGCTGATGGTCTGTCCAATTGGGGCCATGTAGAGAGAGAAGAGAAGGGGGCGAAGGACTGTGCCCTGAGGTACCCTGACAGCGAGAGGAAGAGGAGATGACGTGGAGCCAGAGAACAAAACCCTGGAGGAGTGGTCAGAAAGATAGGAAGAGAACCAGGAGAGAGCAGTGTCCTTAATGCCTAGTGACTGGAGCCTAGAGAGTAGGAATTGGTGGTCAACAGTGTCAAAAGCTGCAGATAGGTCAAGAAGAATGAGCAGAGAGTGGCCACCATTACGTTTTGCTGTCAGAAGGTCATTGGTCACTTTGATGAGTGCAGTTTCAGTCGAATGTAGGGGGCAGAAGCTGGACTGTGAAGGGTCTAGGAGGGAGTGAGTGGAGAGGTAACAGGTAAGGCGGAAGTAAAATAGGTGCTCCAAAAGTATGGAAATGAAGGGGAGATTGGAGACTGGTCTGTAGTTGTTTGTGCAGGATGGGTCGAGAGTGGGTTTCTTTAGTAATGGAGTAACGATGGCGTGTTTGAAGGAGGATGGGAAAATGCCCGAGGAGAGGGAGAGATTAAAGATTGTAGTTAGGTGAGCTGTGACGACTGGAGAGAGAGACTGGAGGAGATGTGAGGGAATGGGGTCGGTAGTGCATGTGGTCGGACAAGAGGAAGAGAGGAGTCTGCAGACTTCTTCCTCTGTGAGGGGATCAAATGTGGAAAGTGAGCTGAGGGAGATGCAGGAAGGGATGGGAGTCACAGCACTTGGTGGTTGGGAGCAGATTTCCTGACGGATGTTATCTATTTTTTCTGTAAAGTGGGAGGCCAGGTCATCAGCACAAATGTCTGTGATAGGGGATTGTGCTTTTGGCCTGAGGAGGGAGTGAAAAGTGTCAAAAAGTTTCTTGGGGTTGTTGGTTAGTGAGGAAATCCGGGTGGTGAAGTAGATCTGTTTGGCGAGGTGAAGGGCAGCGTTATAGGTTCTTAATATGAATTTGAAGTGGATGAAGTCTTCTGGTGTGTGGGTTTTTCTCCATAGGCGTTCAGAACTCCTAGAGCATCGCTGGAGAAGTTGAGTTTGCGGTGTGAGCCAGGGCTGTTTTATTCTGTGCTTGGAGGTTCTGAGGGTGAGGGGAGCTACTAGGTCAAGGGTGCTTCTAAGAGTGTCGTTGTAGTGATGAACAGCCAGATCAGGACAGGAAAAAGAGGAGATTGGGGACAGTGATGAGTGTAGGGAGTGTGAAAGTGTCTAAGGGTTAATGGCTTGTAGATGTATGATTGTGTGGTAGGTAGGAGTGAGCTGGGGTGGGCGAGGATTTGTGAGCGTGAAGGAAAGTATGTTGTGGTCAGAGAGTGGAAGTGGTGAGTTATTTAGGTGGGAGATTGAACAGAGCTGGACAAAGACCAAATCTAGGGTGTTACCGCCCTTGTGTGTCTCAGAGGCTGAGAGCTGCGAGAGGCCTAAAGAGGTGGTTAGTGATAGAAGCTGGGATGCAGATGTGGAAGTAGGACTGTTAATGGGGATGTTGAAGTGTCCCAGGATAAGAGTTGGTAGTTCTGAGGACATGAAGTGTGGCAGCCAGGCAGAAAAGTGGTCAAGGAAGTGGGTGGGTGAGCCTGGGGGCCGGTATATGACCTCTACTCTGAGGGAGAGGGGATGGAAGAGCCTGATGGTGTGGACCTCAAAGTAAGGGAATGAGAGTGATGGAACTGGAGGGTTGACCTGGAAAGTGCATTGTGGGGACAGGAGTATGACGACTCCACCACCATGTCTGTTTATGTGTCTCGGGAATGAGAGAATTGTAAGCCACGATAGGAAATGGCAGCAGGAGAGACAGTGTCAGAATCCTGAATCCTGGTTTCAGTGAGGGCCAACAGATTAAGAGAGTTGTTCAGAAAGTAGTTGTGCAGGAAAGGAAGCTTGTTACAAACAGACCGTGGATTCCAGAGGGCACAATTAAAAGATGGAGATGAGGGAGTACAAGTAATATTAATAAGATTATTATGGTTTCGATATGAGGTAGGGTAGGGGTTGAGGTTGGGGGATGGTGGACCAGGGTTGGGGGAGATGTCCCCTGCAATCAGTAGGAGTAGAAAGATAAAGAGTAGAGTTGAGCGAAACGGGTCGGCCAAATTCAGAAGTAGCCGGTTTCGCCAATCGAAACCCGACCATTTCGTGAGGTTGGCCATGAGATCGCCGACGTGAGCACCAAAGTCACGTTTCCCACAATGCTTCCAGCACCTTTTCTCAGCCAATCACCAAGGACGCACACTGAGAGCAACACGATTACATAGGCAGCGGCCCCAACCATCTTAGAGAAGGGCATTCAAGTGATTGGCTGGCTTTGTGTGGTGTCACAGTGGCTATAAAAGGCCGTGACCGCTGACCGCCATCTAACTTCTGCCGATCTTAGCATCGGTAGAGGTTGCTGCTGCTCGTTCTCAATAGGGAGAGTGTTTAGGCAGGAAAAAAAAAGTGCTTCTGCTGATAGCGATTTTCACTGTACAACACGACAGTATAATGTGCAGTGACAAGGGAGGATATATTTGTGTGCAGCAGCTCTGTTGGTGATAAGGCTGCCTTATAGGGCTCCCTGATAGCTGCATTACTGTTTGCACACTGCAGTGCTGAGTGCTTTTTTAAAAGCAAAAAACTTGTATTCCTTTTCTCTGCACAGTTACCAAGCGTTCATTTTTTCACACTTTTGTGTGCAGCAGCGCTGGTGGTTATTAGGCTGCCTTATAAGGCTACCTGAGAGCTGCCCTGCTGTGTGCACACTGCTGTGCAGACTGCTTTTTTCAAAGCAAAAATACTTTTATTCCTTTTTTTCTGCACAATAGTTAGTGAGCATAAATTTTTGCACACACCGTATAGAGGTGTATGCTCCTCACACACAACCGTGTACAGGCTGGTATCACGGACAAATACATGCTATATGTGTGTGACTCTGTAAAAAAATACACGTAGATTAACATTTTTCCATACATACACCGTATAGAGGTGTCCATTTCTCAAACAGTATCGGATATCTGCTGCTCTTATTACGGTCACATCTACACAGTCAGCGTGTGTGTGAGACTCCGTAAATACATATACGGACATTTCCATTTCTCCATACACCGTATTGAGCTGTCCGATTCTCAAACAGTATCGGATATCTGGTGTTCTTATTACGGTCACATCTATACAGAGTCAGCGTGTGTGTGTGAGACACTCCGTAAATACATATAAGGACATTTCCATTTCTCCATACACCATATTGAGCTGTCCGATTCTCAAACAGTATTCTATGTCTGCTGTTCTTATTAAGGTCACATCTACACAGAGTCAGCGTGTGTGTGTGACACTCCGTAAATACATATACGAACATTTCCATTTCTCCATACACCATATTGAGCTGTCCGATTCTCTAACAGTATTCTATGTCTGCTGTTCTTATTAAGGTCACATCTACACAGAGTCAGCGTGTGTGTGTGACACTCCGTAAATACATATACGAACATTTCCATTTCTCCATACACCATATTGAGCTGTCCGATTCTCTAACAGTATTCTATGTCTGCTGTTCTTATTAAGGTCACATCTACACAGAGTCAGCGTGTGTGTGTGACACTCCGTAAATACATATACGAACATTTCCATTTCTCCATACACCATATTGAGCTGTCCGATTCTCTAACAGTATTCTTTGTCTGCTGTTCTTATTAAGGTCACATCTACACAGAGTCAGCGTGTGTGTGTGACACTCCGTAAAGACATATACGAACATTTCCATTTCTCCATACACCGTATTGAGCTGTCCGATTCTCAAACAGTATCGGATATCTGGTGTTCTTATTACAGTCACAACTACACAGAGTCAGCATGTGTGTGACACTCCGTAAATACATATACGGACATTTCCTTTTCTCCATACACCATACTGAGCTGTCCGATTCTCAAACAGTTGCATATCTGCTGTTCTTATTATGGTCACATCTACACAGTGTCAGCGTGTGTGTGTGACACTCCGTAAATACATATACGGACATTTCCATTTCTCCATACACCATATTGAGCTGTCCGATTCTCAAACAGTATTGTATATCTACTGTTGTTATTACAGTCACATCTACACAGAGTCAGCGAGTGTGTGTGACACCCTGTAAATACATATATGGGCATTTCCATTTCTCCATACACAGTATTGAGCTGTCCGATTCTCAAACAGTATCGGATATCTGGTGTTCTTATTACGGTCACATCTATACAGAGTCAGCGTGTGTGTTTGAGACACTCAGTAAATTCATATACGGACATTGCCATTTCTCCATACACCATATTGAGCTGTCTGATTCTCTAACAGTATTCTATGTCTGCTGTTCTTATTAAGGTCACATCTACACAGAGTCAGCGTGTGTGTGTGACACTCCGTAAATACATATATGAACATTTCCATTTCTCCATACACCATATTGAGCTGTCCGATTCTCAAACAGTATCGGATATCTGGTGTTCTTATTACGGTCACAACTACACAGAGTCAGCGTGTGTGTGTGACACTCCGTAAATACATATATGGACATTTCCTTTTCTCCATACACCATACTGAGCTGTCCGATTCTCAAACAGTATTGCATATCTGCTGTTCTTATTATGGTCACATCTACATAGAGTCAGCGTGTGTGTGTGACACTCTGTAAATACATATACGGACATTTCCATTTCTCCATACACCGTATTGAGCTGTCCGATTCTCAAACAGTATTGTATATCTGCTGTTCTTATTACGGTCACATCTACACAGAGTCAGCGTGTGTGTGAGAGAATCCGTAAATACATATATGGACATTTCCATTTCTCCATACACCATATTGAGCTGTCCGATTCTCTAACAGTATTGTATATCTGCTGTTCTTATTACGGTCACATCTACACAGAGTCAGTGTGTGTGTGTGACACTCTGTAAATACATATACGGACATTACCATTTCTCCATACACCATATTGAGCTGTCCGATTCTCAAACAGTATCGGATATCTGGTGTTCTTATCACGGTCACATATACACAGAGTCAGCATGTGTGTGACACTCCGTAAATACATATATGGACATTTCCATTTCCCCATACACCGTATTGAGCTGTCCGATTCTCAAACAGTATTGTATATCTGCTGTTCTTATTACGGTCACATCTATACAAAGTCAGCGTGTGTGTGTGACACTCCATAAATACATATACGGAGATTGACAGTTTCACCAACAACGTATACAGCTGTACACTTCTGATACAGTACCATATATCTGCTTGTTGGATTACGGCGAAATACATACTGGATAAGCGTCTGTGACTCACAAAATATATATGGAGATTTCACTTTTTACATACACCTTACACAGCTGTACGCTCCTCATACAGTACCATTTCTCTGCTGGTATTTTTGGTACATTTTTCCAAACATGAGGAAGTATGGTGGAAGAGGCTGCGGATGTAGGCGGGGGGGGCGCAGCTGGTACTGATGGTGGTGGTGGTGCATCGGCTGGTTCTGGCAAAAGCACAATAGCAGCTAAGGCAGGATGTGTTGAGCCTGCATCATCGTCTTTCACAAGAAGGCCTTTAAGGTTCCCTTTTCTGGGAGCAGGTAAACCGCTTTTAAAGCCGGATCATCAGGAACAGGTTTTGGCTTACATTGCCGAAACAGCCTCCAGCTCTATTGCCTCCTCTTCTGAAGTTACAAAAACTGCAAGCACAGAGTCGTCAGTGCAGGCTTCTGGTCAGGAACAACACCTTTCCTTCTGTCCTTCACCCATACCAAAAGTGAAGGATTCAGCAGCACACACTTCAGATTACTCCATGGAGCTCTTTTCACATACCATTCCTGGGTTATCAAGTCAAATCCTGAATTCCCCAGTAAAAAATGAATCTGACAAGGAATGCACTGATGCACAGCTACTGCAAGATGATTCTGCTGGTACATTCACCCACAGAACTACATTGTCCTCGCAGTCTACTGAGCCCGAATCAGACCCTGATGAAACTCAGGTTCCCCTTCTCACATACTATACCAACTTACACGGTGACACAGAGGAAGGTACAGAGGAAGGTGCAGATGACATTGAAGACGAGGTCATGGATGACCCAGTTGACCCGGATTGGCATCCATTGGGGGAAGAGGGTGCCGGTGACAATAGGTCAGAACAGGAGAAGGATCCGCAGCAGGCATCGTCATCGCAGCAGCGGTTATCCGGCAGGCCCGTAGCTGTCAAAAAACTTGCTAAGAAAACTAAAAGTGTTGCAGGATAGCTTGGCCAGATGCCGAACGGGCGTTGGAGACAGGAGTTTCCTGACCATGTTGTGGTCTGTTTTCTCAAGTACGCACACACGACAGCTAATACAGAATCTATTGAAAGTCACAAGAGACAGCAGTTGTCAACTATGGTTACAAACTACTTCTCCTCCCATATCGATGTTCTCCCTCACAGGTCATTCCCCTTTCATTATTGGGCCTCTAAACTGGACACATGGCCTGAATTGGCACAATATGCCTTACAGGAGCTTGCTTGCCCTGCTGGTAGTGTGCTATCTGAAAGAGTCTTCAGTGCTGCTGGATCAATCCTGACAGAAAAAAGTACCCGTCTGTCGATCCAAAATGTTGACGATCTAACTTTCATTAAAATGAACCATGCATGGGTTTCAAAGAATTTTGTCCCACCTTCCCCTGATCACACATAGGTTGCCATAAAAAGGCTCGCTTTTGTCCTCGTCTTCCTCAGACTTCTCCAATTCCTCCATTTGCAGCTGCTGAAAGTCCAGCCTACACATCAACATATGCCATTTTTTAAACCTCCCTAACTGGGCTGCCCACCCCCCAGGATCGGGGTCACCACCTGGCGCACCCGGGCAAGTGCTGTTGCCCTGAACAGGTGTGTGGCCCCACCCTTGGGCGACAGCACTGGTACAGGGCCTCTCATAGTATAATAAAGTGTCTCTGATGGTGGGGGGACCCACTCGCCATCAGACACACTGGAGTACCATGAGGAGCCCTGTGCCAGTACCGGCGCCCACGAGTGGGTCCCCCCTACTTGCTCAGGGACACAGCACTTGCAATACTTACCTCTCCCTGCTCCACCGCTGTGTAGTCTGGCCAGTTAAATCCTTCACAGGAATGGCCACTACAAATTTGGTGTACTGATCAATGATGGTTAAGATGTAGCTATGTCCTGCTGGCCTCTACCTTCAGATTACCAATGGCTACCATTTGTAATGGACATCAACTCACAATCGGATGCAGTGGTGCTTTATGATCACCTTTCACAGTTTTCATAGTCACAGACATATGACATTCCTGCCACCATTTTTCAATGTCTCCTCTCATGGCAATACAATAGAATCCCCTACGGCCTGTGGCTTCTGTGTTTTGCACTCCAAAGTGACCAGACAGATCATGATAGGCAGTGAGGACCATGTCTACAGCTCTCCCTGTGATCACAATTTGATTGAGACGAGTAGCGGTGATGGGATCGACGCTACTGCGATACAGCAACCCTTTCTTCACTAATTTCCATTTTTGCTGTATCCACAGTAAAAGTAATTGAGGGTCAGCATCGCCTCTGCGAATTCTCCCGGGAGGTTTTCCCGTGATTAGTAATTCAAACATTTGTGAAATCACTCGACTTTCCGTCTGTACTTTTATCCATCTAGCTTCCTGCTGCGGAGAGTCTGGACTGGCTTACTGAGACTGAAATATATACGAAGATTTCAAAGTACTCCAACACTGTATACTGGTGTACATTTCGAATACATTTCCCTTTTTCTCATTTTTATATTCTGGTGTAATCCATACTGAACCTGTGAGAGTTTGTGTCTTACTCTGGTAAAATATAAGGAGATTTAAAATGACACCAACACTGTATACAGCTGAACGCTTGTAAAACATTACCCTTTTTCAAGTTTTTATATTCTTGTCTAATTCATTCTGAGCCTGTGATTGTCTTTGTCTGAATCCTGAAATGTAGATGGAGATTTACAATTACCCCTAGACTGGAAACACCTGGGATCTGCTGATACAGTACCTTTTACCAACATTTTGTATTACGGTTAAATCCATACTGACTGATAGATCGACCAAGTAATAGAAGACAGAGATGCCCGTATGAAAGGTTCTGCAGCCCTGAGACCACCTTCCAAAGCCCGGCTGGACTGAAAGAAACCCGCTTCATCTGCATCCGGGGACAATTACTGAAAACGCTACCACTGTGAGCGAGATAAAGAATCAGCAATGGAATTCCTAATACCTGCCACCTGAGAAGCCGTCACATGAGCATTAAGCGATAAACAAGACAAAATTAACTGCCACAGGACTCGAATCACTGGAGGAGAGGACTCCGTCAAGCTGTTAATGGAACACACAACTCCCATGTTGTCACAATTAAAACAGATCCTTCTGTCTCGAAACTCCTCCTTCCATAGGTTCACAGCCACCAGTATAGGCAAAATATCCAACAAAGCAATATTCCTAACAAGGCCCAGCTGAAACCACTCCTCAGGCCACACAGCCGCGCACAACAGGCCATTAAAATATGACCCAAATCACACTCCATCACACGCATCGGTGAACAACTCCAAGTCGTCATTTACAACTGCCTCTTCCATGAGCAAAAAACGTCCGTTGTATTGCTCCAAAAAATAGTCCCACAATTCCAAATCAGCCTTATGTTCACTGTAAAGATGAACAAAATGATGCGGAGCCCGCACTCCTGCCGTTGCGCTCACCAACCGCCGAGAAAAGACCCTACCCATTGTAATAATGCGACAAGCAAAAATCAAATTCACAAGTAGTGACTGCACCTCACTCAGCGACAATTTCTTCAACCGTCTTGCCCGAGACACCTCATCCTGCAATGCCTTTACCTTATCCTCCGTCAAACGGAACTCACATTTTACCGAATCAATCACAATTCACAAAAACGATAGGCACTTACAAGGCCCCTCTGTTTACCGGGAGCAAGCGGTACAACAAAATGCTCCGCCACCCATTCCACCGCTCTAATTAACCTCTCCCAACAACCAGGATTAGCCGGACTGATACATAGTAACATAGTTAGTAAGGCCGAAAAAAGACATTAGTCCATCCAGTTCAGCCTATAAAATTCTGTCAGAATAAATCCCCAGATCTACGTCCTTCAAAAGAACCTAACAATAACTGTAAGATACAATATTGTTACGCTCCAGAAAGACATCCAGGCCTCTCTTGAACCCTTCGACTGAGTTTGCCATCACCACCTCCTCAGGCAGGGAATTCCATATTCTCACCGCCCTAACAGTAAAGAATCCTCTTCTATGTTGGTGGAAAAACCTTTTCTCCTCCAGACGCAGAGAATGCCCCCTTGTGACCGTCACCTTCCTTGGTATAAACAGATCCTCGGAGAGATATTTGTTTCGTCCCCTTATATACTTATACATGGTTATTAGATCGCCCCTCAGTCGTCTTTTTTCTAGACTAAACAATCCTAATTTTGCTAATCTCTCTGGGTATTGTAGTTCCCCCATCCCCTTTATTAATTTTGTTGCCCTCCTTTGTACCCGCTCTAGTTCCATTATATCCTTCCTGAGCACCGGTGCCCAAAACTGTACACAGTACTCCATTTGCGGTCTAACCAGGGATTTGTACAGAGACAGTATAATGCTCTCATCATGTGTATCCCGACCTCTTTTAATGCACCCCATGATCCTGTTTGCCTTGGCAGCCGCTGCCTGGCACTGGCTGCTCCAGGTAAGTTTATCATTAACTAGGATCCCCAAGTCCTTCTCCATGTCAGATTTACCCAGTGGTTTACCGTTCAGTGTGTAATGGTGATATTGATTCCTTCTTCCCATGTGTATAACCTTACATTTATCATTGGTAAACTGCATCTGCCACCTTTCGGCCCAAGTTCCCAACTTATCCAGATCCATCTGTATCAGAATACTATCTTCTCTTGTATTGACTGCTTTACATAGTTTTGTATCATCTGCAAATATCGATATTTTACTGTGCAAACCTACTACCAGATCGTTAGTAAATATGTTGAAGAAAATAGGTCCCAACACCGACCCCTGCGGTACCCCACTGGTCACAGCGACCCAGTTATAGAATATACCATTTATAGCCACCCTCTGCTTTCTATCAATAAGCCAGTTACTTACCCATTTACCCACATTTTCCCCCAGACCCAGCATTCTTATTTTGTGTACCAACCTCTTGTGTGGCACGGTATCAAACGCTTTGGAAAAATCAAGATATACCACATCAAATGACTCACCTTGGTCAAGTCTATAGCTTACCTCTTCATAAAAACTGATTAGATTGGTTTGACAGGAGCGATTCCTCATAAACCCATGCTGATATGGCGTTAAACAGTTATTCTCATTGAGATAATCCAGAATAACATCCCTCAGAAACCCTTCAAATATTTTACCAACAATAGAGGTTAGACTTACTGGTAGTGTTGATCATTCCGATACTGCAAATGTCAGGTAAAAAATGTAAAAAAAACCCCCACAAACATACATACTATATACATACAACATACATACTACATACATACTACATACAATACATTCATATAGACATACAGTACATATAACATAAAGTACATACTCACCATCACTTGTCACTCTGATCCCCGAAGCCAGTGTCATCTGTTAAAAATATTAAAATAGCAAACAACCAATATACTCCCTGATCCACAGAAATCTACAAGTGTCCCACGACGATCTCCCCTATAGAATAGTGACATCTATAGGACCTTCTGTGACACACTGACAAGAGACAATGGCTCCTGCAGTGCATCACTGAGAGGTTACTATAGTTCACTGGTCTCACTTTATGGCAAAAGCTGCGTGGGAACTTTCTCACACAGCAATGCCAAAAGTGAGACTAGGGACTATTTTTTTTACAGTGGCGGAGGAATACAGTGCGGAAGGATACCTTCCTCCCGTCATTGTATTCCTGGAGCCCCTAGAGAGCGGTCGCATCAGATGATGCTGCTGTTATCCACGGGAGATCGTCGTGGGACACGCGTGGATTTCTGAAGATCAGGGAGTATATTGGTTATTTGTTACTTTAATATTTTTTACAGATGACACTGGCTTCGGGGATCAAAGTGACAAGTGATGGTGAGTATGTACTCTATGTTATACTGTATGTACTGTATGTCTATATGTATGTATTGTATGAATGTATTGTATGTAGTATGTATGTAGTATGTATGTATGTAGTATGTTAGTATGTATGTATGTAGTATGCATGTAGTATGTTGTATGTAGTATGTATGTATGTAGTATGTATGTTTGTGTTTGTTTTTACATTAAACACATTAGCTGGATGATGGGACTACTACTGTCAATCACTGTCATTCTAGCAGGCATAGCCCGATGGGACTTGTAGTCCCATCGGAAGATGCCTGCACACAGGCACAAAGACCCCCGAGAGGCCCGCACAGACCCCCAACAGGCCCTCACAGACCCCCGGCAGCCCGCACAGACCCCCGGCAGGCCCGCACAGACCCCCGAGAGGCCCGCACAGACCCCGCCCGCACACACAGACATGCACAGTCTCCGCCCACGCACCGCCCACACTCTTCCCCCCTCCTGAACTGGATGTGCAAGGAAAGAAAGGGTTTATTTTCATTCCGATATTTGTGTCCCATTGATTTGCATTGGTTTCCGGTATCGGAATCGGCGATACCCGATATTTTGAGGGTATCGGTCCGATCCAATCCGATCCGATATTTCCCAATATCGGAAGGTATCAACACTACTTACTGGCCTATAATTCCCAGGTTCAATTTTAGAGCCCTTTTTGAATATTGGTACCACATTTGTTATGCGCCAGTCCTGTGGAACAGACCCCGTCGCTATAGAGTCTCTAAATATAAGAAATAATGGTTTGTCTATTACATTACTTAGTTCTCTTAGTACTCGTGGGTGTATGCCATCCAGACCCGGAGATTTATCTATTTTAATCTTATTTAGCCGGTTTTGCACCTCTTCTTGGGTTAGATTTGTGACCCTTAATATAGGGTTTTCTTTGTCTATCGGCATTTCACCTAGCATTTCATTTTCCACCGTGAATACAGTGGAGAAGAAGGTGTTTAATATATTAGCTTTTTCCTCATTATCTACAACCATACTTTCCTAACAATTTTTTAATGGGCCTACACTATCACTTTTGATTCTTTTACTATTGATATAGTTGAAGAACAACTTGGGAATAGTTTTACTCTCCTTAGCAATGTGCTTCTCTGTTTCCTTTTTGGCAGCTTTAATTATTTTTTTAGATGAAGAATTTTTCTCCTTATAGTTTTTTAGAGCTTCAACGGTGCCATCCTGCTTTAGTTGTTTAAACTAGCTGTTTCCAGCCAGCTAACGCTCGGCACGCTCATTGCTATTTAATTAACGCTGCTGGTGATTAAACTAAAGTAAATAATGACAACATTCAATAGCGCTTATGCAGGTGGTAAATTAAATTAAAATGAAGTTAATAACAATAATAATCATTAAAAAACTGAATAATACTATGGAAACATTTTATTCACAGTGTAAAATAAAAAACAAACTGGATTCAGTAAGATGTGCGTTATTTATTCATTCCAGCATCTAAACAAATTTCATAATGAAACATAAATTAAGTTAACATTTCTCTGTAAGCACAATTAAATGTATAGTTATTTTTGTCATTTTCCAAGACCTTTCCTTGACTTCTACCAGGTACAATTTGAACTGAAAGACCTTTACAACATGTTACTCTGGAGGATGCAGTGTATAATTGATCATGTGTGAACACAGCATCAGGTAGGAGAATGCCAATCTTATCCAATGTTTGTCCTTGCGATTTTGTAATTGTCATGGAA
Source organism: Dendrobates tinctorius (assembly GCF_039654945.1). Taxonomy (NCBI): domain Eukaryota; kingdom Metazoa; phylum Chordata; class Amphibia; order Anura; family Dendrobatidae; genus Dendrobates; species Dendrobates tinctorius. Next base: position 1,975,909 of record NW_027361766.1, on the reverse strand, counting down.
TAAGCCAGACAAAGTGGGAATTGTTTTCTTGTTAACTTAAACGGGATATCGCAATTTTTGCTAATGTCCAATGGTATTCTGGTAAAGTGGTGGGGGGGCGGGATTATGTGTGGTAATGCGCAGGGGGGCCAGATTTTTTGTGGTGATGTGGTGGGGGGGCAGGATTATGTGTGGTGATGTGGTGCGGGGGAGGAATTATGTGTGGTAATGTGGTGGGGGGTGGGATTATGTGTGGTGAGGTGGTGGGGGGGTGGAATTATGTGTAATGATGTGGTGGGGGGTGGGATTATGTGTGGTGATGTGGTGGGGGGCGGGATTATGTGTGGTGATGTGTGGGGGGTGGGATTATGTGTGGTGATGTGGTGGGGGGTGGGATTATGTGTGGTGATATGGTGGGGGGCGGGATTATGTGTGGTGATGTGGTGGGGGGCGGTATTATGTGTGGTGATGTGGTGTGGGGGCAGGATTATGTGTGGTGATGTGGTGGGGGGCGGGATTATCTGTGGTGAGGTGGGGGGCGGGATTATTTGTGGTGATGTGGTGGGGGGTGGGATTATGTGTGGTGATGTGTGGGGGGGTGGGATTATGTGTGGTGATGTGGTGGGGGGTGGGATTATGTGTGGTGATGTGGTGGGGGGCGGGATTATGTGTGGTGATGTGGTGGGGGGGCGGTATTATGTGTGGTGATGTGGTGTGGGGGCAGGATTATGTGTGGTGATGTGGTGGGGGGCGGGATTATCTGTGGTGAGGTGGGGGGCGGGATTATTTGTGGTGATGTGGTGGGGGGTGGGATTATGTGTGGTGATGTGTGGGGGGGTGGGATTATGTGTGGTGATGTGGTGGGGGGTGGGATTATATGTGGTGATGTGGTGGGGGGCGGGATTATGTGTGGTGATGTGGTGGGGGGGTATTATGTGTGGTGATGTGGTGTGGGGGCAGGATTATGTGTGGTGATGTGGTGGGGGGTGGGATTATCTGTGGTGAGGTGGGGGGCGGGATTATTTGTGGTGATGTGGTGGGGGGTGGGATTATGTGTGGTGATGTGTGGGGGGGTGGGATTATGTGTGGTGATGTGGTGGGGGGCGGGATTATGTGTGGTGATGTGGTGGGGGGGTATTATGTGTGGTGATGTGGTGTGGGGGCAGGATTATGTGTGGTGATGTGGTGGGGGGCGGGATTATCTGTGGTGAGGTGGGGGGCGGGATTATTTGTGGTGATGTGGTGGGGGGACAGGATTATGTGTGGTAATGTGGTGGGGGGTGGGATTATGTGTGGTGATATGGTGGGGGGCGGGATTATGTGTGGTGATATGGTGCGTGGGCGAGATTATGTGTGGTAATGTGGTGGGGGGCAGGATTATGCGTGGTGATGTGGTGGGGGGCAGGATTATGTGTGGTAAAGTGGGGGGGTGGGATTATATGTGGTGATGTGGTGGGGGGCGGGATTATGTGTGGTGATGTAGTGGGGGGTGGGATTATGTGTGGTGATGTGGTGGAGGGGCAGGATTATGTCTGGTGATGTGGTGGGGGGTGGGATTATGTGTGGTAATGTGGGGGGTGGGATTACGTGTGTTGATGTGGTGGGGGGGCGGGAATATGTGTGGTGATGTGGTGGGGGGGCGGTATTGTGTGTGGTAATGTGGTGAGGGGATTATGTGAGGTGATGTGGTGGGGGCGGAATTATGTGTGGTGATGTTGTTGGTGATGTGTTATTATGTGTGGTCATGTGATGGGAGGCGGGATTATGTGTGGTGATGTGTTGAGGGGCGGGATTAGGTGTGGTGATGTGGTGTAGGGTGGGATTATGTGTGGTAATGTGGTGGGGGCGGGATTATATGTGGTAATTGGTGGGAGGGCCAGGATTATGTGTGGTGATGTGGTGGGGGGCGGGATTATGTGTGGTGATGTGGTGAGGGCGGGATTATATGTGGTAATTGGTGGGGGGGCCAGGATTATGTGTGGTGATGTGGTGGGGGGCGGGATTATGTGTGGTGATGTGTTGAGGGGCGGGATTATGTGTGGTGATGTGGTGCGGGGCGGGATTATGTGTGGTGATGTGGTGTGGGGGTGGGAATATGTGTGGTGATGTGGTGGGGGGGCTGTATTGTGTGTGGTAATGTGGTGAGGGGATTATGTGAGGTGATGTGGTGGGGGCGGAATTATGTGTGGTGATGTTGTTGGTGATGTGTTATTATGTGTGGTCATGTGATGGGAGGCGGGATTATGTGTGGTGATGTGTTGAGGGGCGGGATTAGGTGTGGTGTAGGGTGGGATTATGTGTGGTAATTGGTGGGAGGGCCAGGATTATGTGTGGTGGTGGAGGGCGGGATTATGTGTGGTGATGTGGTGGGGGGCGGTGCTACTGTGCAGTGGGCAGGATTAGCGAGTAATCATGATGCCTCTATGTAATGGGGTGGGAGGCAGGAGTATGTGTGGTGATGTGGTGGGGGGCGGGATTATGTGTGGTGATGTGGTGGGGGGCGGGATTATGTGTGGTGATGTGGTGGGAGGCGGGATTGTGTGTGGTGATGTGGTGTGGGGGTCGGATTGTGTGTGTTAATGTGGTGGGGGGCGGGATTGTGTGTTGTAATGTGGTGGGGGTGCGTGATTGTGTGTGGTAATGTGGTGGGGGCAGGATTGGGTGTGGTAATGGGGTTGGGGGGCGGGATTATATGTGGTGATGTGGTGGGGGCGGAGCTACTGTGGAAGGTGCGGGATTAGCGAGTAATCTTGATGCCTCTATATAATGGGGTGGGAGGCGGGATTATGTGTGGTGATGTGGTGGGGGCGGGATTATGTGTGATGATGTGGTGGGGGAGCAGGATTATGTTTGGTGATGTGGTGGGGGGTGGAATTATGTGTGGTGATGTGGTGGGGGCCGTGATCATGTGTGGTGATGTGGTGGGGGGCGGGATTATGTCTGGTGATGTGGTGGGGGACAGGATTATGTGTATTGATGTGGTGGGGGTGGGATTATGTGAGGTAATGTGGGGGGGCGGGATTATGTGTGATGATGTGGAGGGGGGCGGGATTATGTGTGGTGATTTGGTGGGGGGTGGTATTATGTGTGGTGATGTGGTGGGGAGCAGGACTATGTGTGCTAATGCGGTGGTGGGGCGGGATTATGTGTGGTGATGTGGTGGGGATCGGGATTGTGTGTGGTGATTTAGTGTGGGGGCCAGATTGTGTGTGGTAATGTGGTGGTTGGCGGGATTGTGTGTGGTAATGTGGTGGGGGGGCAGGATTGTGTGTGGTGATGTTGTGGGGGGCAGGGTTATGTGTGGTGATGTGGTGGGGGGCGGGTTTATGTGTGGTAATGTGATGCGGGGCAGTATTATGTGTGGTGATGTGGTGGGGGGCCGGTATTATGTGTGGTGATGTGGTGGGTGGCGGGATTATGTGTGGTGATATGGTCGGGGGCCGGGATTATGTATGGTGATGTGGTGGGGTGCGGGATTATGTGTGGTGATGTGGTGGAGGGGTGGGACTATGTGTGGTAATGTGGTGGGGGCAGGAATATGTGTGGTAATGTGGTAGAGTGCCGGGATTATGTGTGGTGATGTGGTGGGGGGGCTGGATTATGTGTGGTTATGTGGTGGGGGGGCGGGATTATGTGTGGTGATGTGGTGGGGGAGGGATTATGTGTGGTGATGTGGTGGGACAGGATTGTGTGTGGTGATGTGGTGGGGGGCTGGGATTATGTGTGGTGATGTGGTGGGGGGCCGGGATTATGTGTGGTGATGTTGTGGGTGGCGGGATTATGTGTGGTGATATGGTGGGATGGGATTATGTGTGGTGATGTGGTGGGGGGCTGGGATTATGTGTGGTGATGTGGTGGGGGGCTGGGATTATGTGTGGTGATGTTGTGGGTGGCGGGATTATGTGTGGTGATATGGTGGGGGGCTGGTATTATGTGTGGTGATGTAGTGGGTTGCAGGATTATGTGTGGTGATGTGGTTGGGGGGTGGGACTATGTGTGGTAATGTGGTGGGGGGGCAGGATTATGTGTGGTAATGTGGTAGGGTGCCGCTATTATGTGTGGTGATGTGGAGGGGGGCTGGATTATGTGTGGTTATGTGGTGGAGGGGTGGGACTATGTGTGGTAATGTGGTGGGGGGCCGGGATTATGTGTGTTGATGTGGTGGGGGCCGGGATAATGCGTGGTAATGTGGTGGGGGCGGGATTATGTGTGGTGATGTGGTGGGATGGGATTATGTGTGGTGATTTGGTGGGGGGCCGGGATTATGTGTGGTGATGTTGTGGGTGGCGGGATTATGTGTGGTGATATGGTGGGGGGGTGGGACTATGTATGGTATTGTGGTGGGGGGGCAGGATTATGTGTGGTAATGTGGTGGGGGGCCGGGATTATTTGTGGTGATGTGGTGGGGGGCTGGATTATGTGTGGTGATGTGATGGGGGGGGACTATGTGTGGTAATATGGTGGGGGGCCAGGATTATGTGTGGTGATGTGGTGGGGGGAGGGATTATGTGTGGTGATGTGGTGGGTGGCGGGATTATGTGTGGTGATGTGGGGGGGCGGGATTCTGTGTGGTAATATGGTGGGGGGCCGGGATTATGTGTGGTGATGTGGTGGGGGGCGGGATTATGCGTGGTAATGTGGTGGGGGGGCAAGATTTTATGTGGTAATGTGGTGGGGCAGGATTATGTGTGGTAATGTGGTGGGGGGCCGGGATTATGTGTGGTGATGTGGGAGGGCGGGATTATGTGTGGTAATGTGGTGGGGCAGGATTATGTGTGGTGATGTGGTGGGGGGCAGGATTATATGTGGTAATGTGGTGGGGGGCAGGATTATGTATGGTGATGTGGTGGGGGTGGGATTATGTGTGGTGATGTGGTGGGAGGCGGGATTGTGTGTGGTGATGTGGTGTGGGGGTCGGATTGTGTGTGTTAATGTGGTGGGGGGCGGGATTGTGTGTTGTAATGTGGTTGTGGTGCGTGATTGTGTGTGGTAATGTGGTGGGGGCAGGATTGGGTGTGGTAATGGGGTTAGGGGGCGGGATTATATGTGGTGATGTGGTGGGGGGCGGAGCTACTGTGGAAGGTGCGGGATTAGCGAGTAATCATGATGCCTCTATGTAATGGGGTGGGAGGCGGGATTATGTGTGGTGATGTGGTGGGGGGCGGGATTATGTGTGATGATGTGGTGGGGGAGCAGGATTATGTTTGGTGATGTGGTGGGGGGTGGAATTATGTGTGGTGATATGGTGGGGGCCGTGATCATGTGTGGTGATGTGGTGGGGGGTGGGATTATGTCTGGTGATGTGGTGGGGGACAGGATTATGTGTATTGATGTGGTGGGGGCCGGGATTATGTGAGGTAATGTGGGGGGCGGAATTATGTGTGATGATGTGGAGGGGGGTGGGATTATGTGTGGTGATTTGGTGGGGGGTGGTATTATGTGTGGTGATGTGGTGGGGAGCGGGACTATGTGTGCTAATGCGGTGGTGGGGCGGGATTATGTGTGGTGATGTGGTGGGGGACAGGATTATGTGTATTGATGTGGTGGGGGGCGGGATTATGTGAGGTAATGTGGGGGGGCGGAATTATGTGTGATGATGTGGAGGGGGGTGGGATTATGTGTGGTGATTTGGTGGGGGGTGGTATTATGTGTGGTGATGTGGTGGGGAGCGGGACTATGTGTGCTAATGCGGTGGTGGGGCGGGATTATGTGTGGTGATGTGGTGGGGTCGGGAGTGTGTGTGGTGATGTGGTGTGGGGGCCGGATTGTGTGTGGTAATGTGGTGGGGGCGGGATTGTGTGTGGTGATGTGGTTAGGGAGCGGGATTGTGTGTGGTGATGTGGTGTGGGGGTCGGATTGTGTGTGGTAATGTGGTGGTTGGCGGGATTGTGTGTGGAAATGTGGTGGGGGGGCAGGATTGTGTGTGGTGATGTTGTGGGGGGCAGGATTATGTGTGGTGATGTGGTGGGGGGCGGGTTTATGTGTGGTGATGTGGTGGGGGTCCGGGATTATGTGTGGTGATGTGGTGGGTGGCGGGATTATGTGTGGTGATATGGTCGGGGGCCGGGATTATGTGTGGTGATGTGGTTAGGGAGTGGGATTGTGTGTGGTGATGTGGTGTGGGGGCCGGATTGTGTGTGGTAATGTGGTGGTTGGCGGGATTGTGTGTGGTAATGTGGTGGGGGGGCAGGTTTGTGTGTGGTAATGTAATGCGGGGCAGGATTATGTGTGGTGATGTGGTGGGGCGGGATTATGTGTGGTGATGTGGTGGGGGGCCGGGATTATGTGTGGTGATGTGGTGGGGTGCGGGATTATGTGTGGTGATGTGGTGGAGGGGTGGGACTATGTGTGGTAATGTGGTGGGGGGGCAGGATTATGTGTGGTAATGTGGTAGGGTGCCGGGATTATGTGTGGTGATGTGGTGGGGGGGCTGGATTATGTGTGGTTATGTGGTGGGGGGCCGGGATTATGTGTGGTGATGTGGTGGGGGCGGGATTATGTGTGGTGATGTGGTGGGACGGGATTATGTGTGGTGATGTGGTGAGGGGCTGGGATTATGTGTGGTGATGTGGTGGGGGGCCGGGATTATGTGTGGTGATGTGGTGGGGGGCCGGGATTATGTGTGGTGATGTGGTGGAGGGGTGGGACTATGTGTGGTATTGTGGTGGGGGGGCAGGATTATGTGTGGTAATGTGGGGGGCCGGGATTATGTGTGGTGATGTGGTGGGGGGCTGGATTATGTGTGGTGATGTGATGGGGGGACTATGTGTGGTAATGTGGTGGGGGGCCAGGATTATGTGTGGTGATGTGGTGTGGGGCGGGATTATGTGTGGTGATGTGGTGGGGGGCGGGATTATGTGTGGTAATGTGGTGGGGGGCGGGATTATGTGTGGTGATGTGGTGGGACAGTATTGTGTGTGGTGATGTGGTGGGGGCCAGGATTATGTGTGGTGATGTGGTGGGGGGGCCAGATTATGTGTGGTGATGTGGTGGGGGGCGGGACTATGTGTGGTGATGTGGTGGGTGGCAGGATTATGTGTGGTGATATGGGGGGGCGGGATTCTGTGTGGTAATATGGTGGAGGGCCGGGATTATGTGTGGTGATGTGGTGGGGGCGGGATTATGCGTGGTAATGTGGTGGGGGGGCAGGATTTTATGTGGTAATGTGGTGGGGCAGGATTATGTGTGGTAATGTGGTGGGGGGCGGGATTATGTGTGGTGATGTGGTCGGGGGCCGGGATTATGTGTGGTGATGTGGTTAGGGAGTGGGATTGTGTGTGGTGATGTGGTGTGGGGGCCGGATTGTGTGTGGTAATGTGGTGGTTGGCGGGATTGTGTGTGGTAATGTGGTGGGGGGGGCAGGTTTGTGTGTGGTAATGTAATGCGGGGCAGGATTATGTGTGGTGATGTGGTGGGGCGGGATTATGTGTGGTGATGTGGGGGGGCCGGGATTATGTGTGGTGATGTGGTGGGGTGCGGGATTATGTGTGGTGATGTGGTGGAGGGGTGGGACTATGTGTGGTAATGTGGTGGGGGGGCAGGATTATGTGTGGTAATGTGGTAGGGTGCCGGGATTATGTGTGGTGATGTGGTGGGGGGGCTGGATTATGTGTGGTTATGTGGTGGGGGGCCGGGATTATGTGTGGTGATGTGGTGGGGGCGGGATTTTGTGTGGTGATGTGGTGGGATGGGATTATGTGTGGTGATGTGGTGGGGGGCTGGGATTATGTGTGGTGATGTGGTGGGGGCCGGGATTATGTGTGGTGATGTGGTGGGGGGCCGGGATTATGTGTGGTGATGTGGTGGAGGGGTGGGACTATGTGTGGTATTGTGGTGGGGGGGCAGGATTATGTGTGGTAATGTGGTGGGGGGCCGGGATTATGTGTGGTGATGTGGTGGGGGGCTGGATTATGTGTGGTGATGTGATGGGGGGACTATGTGTGGTAATGTGGTGGGGGGCCAGGATTATGTGTGGTGATGTGGTGTGGGGCGGGATTATGTGTGGTGATGTGGTGGGGGGCGGGATTATGTGTGGTAATGTGGTGGGGGGAGGGATTATGTGTGGTGATGTGGTGGGACGGTATTGTGTGTGGTGATGTGGTGGGGGCCAGGATTATGTGTGGTGATGTGGTGGGGGGGCCAGATTATGTGTGGTGATGTGGTGGGGGGCGGGACTATGTGTGGTGATGTGGTGAGTGGCAGGATTATGTGTGGTGATATGGGGGGGCGGGATTCTGTGTGGTAATATGGTGGAGGGCCGGGATTATGTGTGGTGATGTGGTGGGGGCGGGATTATGCGTGGTAATGTGGTGGGGGGCAGGATTTTATGTGGTAATGTGGTGGGGCAGGATTATGTGTGGTAATGTGGTGGGGGGCGGGATTATGTGTGGTGATGTGGGAGGGTGGGATTATGTGTGGTAATGTGGTGGGGGCAGGATTATGTGTGGTGATGTGGTGGGGGGCAGGATTATGTGTGGTAATGTGGTGGGGGGGCAGGATTATGTATGGTGATGTGGTGGGGGTGGGATTATGTGTGGTGATGAGGGGGGGCGGGATTATGTGTGGTAATGTGGTGGGGCAGGATTATGTGTGTTGATGTGGTGGGGGGCAGGATTATGTGTGGTAATGTGGTGGGGGGGGCGGGATTATGTATGGTGATATTGTGGGGGGTGGGATTATGTGTGGTGATGAGGGGGGCAGGATTATGTGTGGTAATGTGGTGGGGGCAGGATTATGTGTGTTGATGTGGTGGGGGGTAGGATTATGTGTGGTAATGTGGTGGGGGGGCGGGATTATGTGCGGTGATGTGGTGGGAGGCTGGATTGTGTGTGGTAATGTGGTGGGGGGGCGGGATTGTGTGAGGTAATGTGGTGGGGGCGGGATTATGTGTGGTGATGTGATGGGGGGGCGGGATTGTGTGTGGTGATGTGGTGTGGGGGCCGGATTGTGTGTGGTAATGTGGTGGGTGGGCGGAATTGTGTGAGGTAATGTGGTGGGGGCGGGATTGTGTGTGCTAATGGAGTGGGGGCGGGATTATGTGTGTTGATGTGGTGGGGGCGGAGCTACTGTGCAGGGGGTGGGATTAGCAGGTAATCATGATGCCTCTTATATATATATAGATGCTTTCCTTTTACTGTTAATTGCCCCTCTTACTTTTTTGTTTAGCCAAATTGGGTTTTTCCTATTTCTTGTCCTTGCAGTTCCTATTAAGGATGTTCTTAAACATTTCCCATTTATTTTCTGTATTCTTATTTCTGAGGACTTTGTCCCAGTCAACCAGATTAAGGGCATCTCTAAGATGGTCAAACTTTGCTTTCCTAAAGTTCAGTGTTTTTGTGACTCCCTATAGAAAGAACACCGTGAGCACAACTCAAGATGGTGCTAAGGTTAGGTTCCCAAACTGTTAAAGCAACAAATATGAACCTAGCACTCAACTAGTGCTAGGTTCATATTTGTTGCTTTTGTGACTCCCTGACATGTCCCCCTAGTGAAAGACAAGTGAAACTGTACAATATTGTGGTCGCTATTTCCTAGATGCCCAACAACCTGCAGATTTGTTATTCTGTCAGGTCTGTTAGATAGTATTAGGTCTAAAAGTGCTGCTCCTCTGGTTGGATTCTGCACCAATTGTGAAAGATAATTATTCTTGGCTATTAGCAGAAACCTGTTGCCTTTATGGGTTTCGCAGGTCTCTGTTTCCCAGTTAATATCCGGGTAGTTAAAGTCCCCCATAACAAAGACCTCATTATGGGTTGCAGCTTCATCTATCTGCCTTAGTAGTAAACTTTCCATGATTTCCGTTATATTTAAGGGTTTGTAACAGACCCCAAAGAGAATTTTTTACTATTTTTCCCTCCATGTATTTCGACCCATATGGACTCGACATCCTCATTCCCTTTGCTAATATCTTCCCTTAAAGTGGACTTTAGACAAGACTTTACATAAAGACAAACCCCTCCTCCTCTTGCGATCCTTTCTAAACAGACTGTAACCCTGTAAGTTAACTGCCCAGTCATAGCTTTCATCTAACCATGTCTCGGTTATTCCCACTATGTCATAGTTACCTGTAGATATTTCTGCTTCTAGTTCTTCCATCTTGTTTGTCAGGCTTCTGGCGTTTGCAAGCATGCATTTTAGAGAATTTTGCTTTGCTCCAATCTCCTCAATGCTGATTGTTTTAGAAATTTTCTTACCTCCCTTCTGAGTATGTTGTCTTGGATCTTCTTTGCCACACCTCATATCATTCATCAGTATAATTTACACAAACAATCATCCAGGTAATGAATCAAGGAATCAAAAGCCGACACTTCACGGACAACCCATTCGAGAAAAGAACTGAATGCCTCAAAAAACGCACAAGACACGGATCAACCCATTGTCAAACACCTATCAACCCAAAAAACACCACCCCAGTAACACACCAACAACTTACCATTGTCCGGATGAACAGGGATCAACATAAACGCCCACTCAATATCCATTTTAGGAAAAAGTGCCCCCTTCCAACTTTTCCGGACAAACTTTGCCGCCTCATCAAATGACGTAAAAAACAAAGAGCACAGCTCCAGGTCAATTCCATCATTCACTGACCTACCAGGAGGGAAAGACAGATGATGAATGAGCCTGAACTTATTCTGCTGTTTCTTAGGCACTACACCCAGGGGCGAGACTACCAAATCCTCAAACGGAGGATCCCTAAACGGCACAGACATCCTTCCCAACTTAACCTCCTTCCCCAACTGTTTCGACACCACCTCAGCATATTGGTCAGCTGACCTCAGATTGTTAATCACCCATGGTATCTCAAAAGGAGGGGCGGGAATTTCATACCCGTCACTGAAAACAGACAACAACAGTTCCGACTTAACCCCATCCGGAAACCTACTTACATAAGGGACTATCGTGGCCAGTTTCACTGGCATCTACCCCTTTTGAATTAGCACTCTCTGCTTCTCCTTTCTGCTTCCTAAAGCATCTGGAAGCACGATGCGAGGTTCCTTTGCAATGGGATCAAAGGTGCTTGAATTTGCAGCAATCTAGCCCCAAATGTACACTGGCCATCATTCAATTGCCAGCAGAGACCCTGCTTCTGGCTGACCGATTGCCCCGTCTGACCCCCTTGCCCCTTGTCCACTGCTTTTTGCATTGGACAAACCTGCCCCCCTGGCACCCCGAGGAAAGGAATGGTCGAACTTAGTCGGCGTCATAACCTTCAACCACAGACGTATGTCTTTCTTGTCCCACCAAATTGCCGGACGAACCACCTTCCTATGCCTAAACTGTTTGTTGTAACGGAGCCAAGCCTGAACCCCCTACACCCTATAAGCCTCCCCAATCGAATCCAACAAAAAAGAGAACAATTCTCAGGCACCTTCTCTCCAACCACTCTAGCCAAAATATTGAATGCCTGTAGCCAATTAGCTAATCTGTGCGGAATCAATCGCCATCTCCATTTTTCCTCCTCCTCTTTTTTGCTATCATCCTTCTTCCCTTTGTCCAAGTTCAACTTTTCCAAAGGTAGCAGTGAAAAAATCGCGACATATTCATCCTTCTATATCTTTTCCCGCACCTCCTTCTTAAGATAAGCGCCCAGTGGGCCCTCAAACCAAACATATACCTCCCCATGCGCCCTGTCATCTACATGGATCCGACATTCCTTTTCCTTCTCAGTCTGAACTGAAACAGACACAGGGTCAGCTAGACCAACTGACACCCCGGTAACCGCCCCCGACAAACGGGTCCCTCGCTCCTGCGACCCCACCCAAGGGGCTAAATGCATCAGGGGCGCTCCAAATCCCTCCATCCGTGCCAACAAATCCCGCATGGAGGTCAACATCTCCCCCAGCACACCAATCCATGAAGGAACTTGGTCCACAACTCCCTGACCTAACGCCTCCGGCCGGCCCCCCAACCCACTCCCGACCGCAGGGGACCTCACTAGAGATGAGGACAAACAAGACATGGAGCCATGCTCACCGAGCTGCGATGATGCTGTGACTCCTCCAGCCGCCAATCCCATATCCCGCTGTGCGTCGACTCCTGAGCTTCCCAACAGACCCTCTGTCCCCAGAGGTCCGCCACCTTATGAAACAGGCTTTCTTGATGCCACCGCCCTCCTGGGGAACTCCGTTCTGGGCTCTTTGCTTCTCTGGCCCCCGCTGAGGCAAGTGGGCTGCACAGCCACAAGGGCTTCTGCCTGCGGACACCCACCCCCCGCCACCCCCACCGACTGCCTGACGCACCGTCCATGCTGATCCACCACCGTTGTTCCGGTCAGGGTGCCCGAGGTACTGGGCATAGCTGACAGCCTCGGGCGACGGGGCTGCTGCCCGATGACCACCCTCGAGGTAACTCCCACCGTCGCCCCAAGAAGAGGAGGCAGACCGCCCGGCTCTGTGACGGCCTGCTGTGACATCATTTCTCATCACTGACCCGGTGAGTGCAGGCCCCGCCTCCCGCTCTGCTTGGGAAGAAGGACTTGCAACCGCCACTGGACCCAGCCCGGCTTGTGGATTCCTCCCAGCCCGGGGCCTGCCCGCACGCTTACCAGCAGGCACCTCCCTGGAAGGGGCTCCGTTGCCAGCGCTGGGTCCTGGGATTTGCATTGGGGATAAACGCTCCGTGGCCTTTGACCGCCGCCTCGCACGGGAAGAGACACCAGCGGCCGACCCGCTGCTTCCACCGATGATCCCCCCCGATCTGCTCCTCGATCCACCCGGCAGGCTGCAACTCCGCTGCAGCGCGCAGCCTCTCCAATCCAGCTGATAAGGACTTCATGCCGTCTGGGCGTGGGACAGTCTCTGCGGCTCCGTAGCGGGAATTGAGGTAACCGCCCCATAAGGCCACTTCAAATCCCCCTTATTTCCATACTCCACCCCCCAGGGACAGTTAACCCCCTCCCTCCAACCCACAGTCATGTGGGCCTCCACTTACGCCCCCGGGTGAGGGGGGGGTTTGGCTCGCTCTGGCCCCTGTCTTTAGGGAGACAGTTAGGCCTGTAAACAGAAGTTCTTATGTGCTTGTGCTGAACGCAATTGTTGGGTACAGTTAGTGAGCAGTGACAGGGGAGGATTTTCTTGTGTGCAGCAGCGCCGATTATTAGCCTGCCTTATAGCAGTATTGCTGTGTGCACACTGCTGTGCAGACTGCTTTTGACACAGCACCAATACTTTTATTCTTTTTTCTGAACAGTGAACGAACTTTCATTATTTCCCACACCGTATAGAGCTGTACGCTCCTCACACAGTACCGTGTCGCGGCTGGTATCATGGAGAAATACATGCTGACTATCTGTATGTGACTCCGGAAATATATAGGGCGATTTACATTTTCCCTTATACTATATACACCTGGTATCTGCTGATACAGTACCTTTGTTCTAAATTTTTTACTATGGTATAATCCATAGTGAGTGAGCATGTGTGGTTTAGTCCTTCAATATATACGTAGATAAAAAGTTTACCCTATACTATATACACCTCCTTCTTGTGATACAGTACCTTTGATCGACATTTTGTTTTACGGTCAAATCCGTACTGAGTGAGCGTCTGAGGGTGACTACAGAAATATATAAACAGAATTTAATTGTACCCTATAATATACACTTGCTATCTGCTTATCCTGTACCTTTTTTCAACATTTTGTAATATGCTCAAATCCAGAGTGAGTGAGCGTGTGAGGGTGACTCCGGAAATAGATCCCGAGATGTGAAATTTGCACAACACTGGATACAGCTGTACGCTAATGATACAGTACCCTTTTTTGCTATTTAGATTCTGGTGTAATCCATACTGAGCCTGTGAACGTCTGTCTGTAACTCCAGAAATATATTTGTAGATTTAAGATTACCCCAACACTGTATACAGCTGTACGCTTGTGATACCTTACCCATTTACTGCTTTTTATATTGTGGTCTAATCCATACTGAGCCAGTGAAGTCTGTTTCTGAGTCTGGAAATATATACTGAGATCTACAATGACCCCTACACTGTATACAGCTGTACGCTTCAGATCCATTACCCTTTTACTGCTTTTTATATTGTGTAATCCATACTGACCCTGAGAGCGTCTGTGTCTCCCTTCTGAAATAAATACAGAGATTTATAATGTTTAAACAATACTATATGTACCTTGCATCTGGTGATACAGTACCCTTTTTCTACTTTTTATATTCTTGGCTATTGCATACTGGGACTGAGAGCATCTGTGTCTGCCTCCTGAAAAGTCTATGGAGATTTAGAATGTTTAAACTATACTATATATACCTTGTATCTGGTGATGCTGTACCCTTTTTCTACTTTTTAGATTGTTGTCAAATCCATACTAGCCATGACAACGTCTCTGTCTGCCTCCTGAAATATATACATAGATTTAGAATGTTGAAACTATACTATATATCCCTGGTATCTGGTGTTAAAATGAAATGCCACGCAGTGTCGGGGGTTACTCAGTACCAGGCCTTTCAGGCTCTTTTAAGGGGGAAGTATGTCACGGTGGTGATTGGGACCCAGTCCGTGGCCCTGGGTGTCCAAAAAAGAAGATGACAGTTCAGATGAGAGGGAAGATGGTATGATAATTAATTTGGAAAAGGAGGATCGTGACACCATCGGTGGTACTCGGCTAGGGTAGCTGACGCTGCAGTGCAGATTCTCTGGGATGGTGTTAAAGCAGCCAAGATGATGAAGCTCTCCATGGGCAGAGCTGTATCCCAGGGGAGTTGATATGTTGTTTATGAGCTGTTGATGGTGATGGTGAGTGTAGCAGGCGAGTTGTAAAAGACACCAAGGACACAGTTGGGTGCAGTTTCTGAGTTTTTCCTCAAAACTTTTGTGCACAAGATGACCCGCTTGGTACTGTGTCCTCTGAGGGAGGAGTCTCTAAACTCCAAGGTAGATCATGAGCACCTGTTCAAGACTCCTCCTTGTGTATCCTTCCTAGGCCGTGTCTCTGCGCTGATCTCTCCCTTCCTTCCTGCTGTGCGCCTTCGCAAACAGTGTCCCAAGCCGACAGCCATGGATCACACCGGGCGACGTGGGTCAGGCTCCGGGGTCCTTTATTTCAACTGCTGCCTTTTTGAGTATTGAATGCGGCTGCGACTGAGGCACTTAAAGTTACCTCAGCATCCATATTTCTAGCTGAGCCCTGTATTTCTCCACTACCTTCAGGAGCGACCTTCCCCAACAAGGCCTGGTCCTTCCTTCTCCAGAAACGGGCTTCACAGGTGGCTTATTGCACTTCCCATGCCCCAAGGACCCCTTCATTCCAGTATAGGAGCTTGGACAAGATGTTTCTGTCTTCTCTGACCGTCAGCCCTCTCACAGCAATCCTGCTCTTACTCTGTCCTGTCACCGACTGACAACTCTCTAGAAAGATCCATTTACCTCAGACTAGCTCCACCAACCAACTGTCACTTTTCTCTCTCTGATTGGATGCCCACAATCACTCCACTACCTAAGCTCCTCCCACTGTACCTACCTTCCACACTAACCCCCAACACCCTTTCCAAGTCAGTCTGGGATGAGGCCATCCTCCCACCGGCTACACCCAGAAAGCACTGATTAACTAGTGTGTGTGTTGAGTGCAGGGTTAGGAGTCCTGAGTGGTGATCCCTCCTTACCTGAGGGTGGGATACCACACCTTTGGATGAGATGCAGTACCTCTGTGGCGACCGTACTCTCAAGGGCGCCATAGTACCCTTTCTCAACTTTCGATATTGTTGTTGGAACCATACTGGGCCTGAGAGCGTCTGTGTTTGCCGCCTGAAATGTATATGGAGATTCAGTATGTTTAAACTATACTATATATACCTTGTATCTAGTGATACTGTACCCTTTTGCAAATTTTTATATTATTGTCTAATCCATACTGAGCCTGTAAACGTCTGTGTCTGACTCATGAAATATTTACGGAGATTTACAATTATCCCTAGACTGTATAGAGCTGTCCGCTTCAGAAACAGTACCATTTATCTGCTGGTATTTTGAGTCCATTTTCACAAATATTATTAAGTATGGTGGAAGAGGCCACGGACGTGGGTGTGGGGGGCCAGCTGGTACTGATGGTGGTGGTGGTGCATCTGCTGGTAGTGCCAAAAGCACAATAGCAGCTAAGGCAGGAGGTGTTGAGCCTGCATCATCATCTGGCACAAGAAGGCCTTTAAGGCTCCCTTTTCTGGGAGTTGGTAAACTGCTTTTAAAGCCGGAGCATCAGGAACTGGTTTTGCCTTACATTGCCGAAACAGCCTCCAGCTCTATTGCCTCCTCTTCTGAAGTTTAAAAGAATGCTAGCACTGAGTCGTCAGTGCAGGCTTCTGGTCAGGAACCACCCCTTTCCTTGTCTCCTTCACCCCCACCAAAAGTGAAGGATGCGGCAGCCCACACTTCAGATTACTCCATGGAGCTCTTTTCACATGCCATACCTGGGTTATTAAGTGAAATCCTGAATTCCCCAGTCCAACATGAAACGGAGATGGGGTGCACTGATGCACAGCCACTGCTAGATGATTCTGCTGGTACATTCACCCACAGCACTACATTCCCCTCGCACTCTACAGAGCCAGAATGTGGCACTGATGAAACTAAGGTGACCCTTCCCGCATACTATTCCACCTTACACGGTGACACAGAGGAAGGTGCAGATGAAAGTGCCAGTTCTCTGAGCAGGTGGGGGGTCATACTCATGGGCGATGGTAGTGGAACAGGGCCCCTCATAGTACACAAAAGTGTCTCTGCCGGTGGGAGGGCCCACTCGCCGTCAGACATACCGTCGTACTATGAGGGGCCCTGTGCCAGTGCCGTTGCCCACGAGTGGGCCCCCATGCTTGCTCAGGGCCACAGCACTTGCATTACTTACCTCTCCCTGCTCCACCGCCGCGACGTCTTCCGCCTTTCCTGAGAGTGACATTCAGGTTAGAGAGCGCGATGACATCACGTCTGTATGCCCTCTACCGAAACAGTACAAGTGCAGAGAGCTTGAAGATGGCAATGCTGAGGATTCCAGAGTAGAGCAGTGCCCAGCGAGGAGAGATATTTAATTTTTTTAAATGTTGGGAACATTTTTTGGGGAGCAATATACACTGGAGAATGATATATGGGGCCCATCATACACTGGAGGAGCATCATCCATTTGGCCCATCGTATACTGGAGCTTTCAAAATGGGGGAAATCAGACACTGGAGCAGCATTTACAGGGCCCATTATACACTGGAGCATTAGAAATGGGGCCTATTATATATGGAGCATTATTTGGGCCCATAAGACAGTGGAGCATCATCCATGGGGACCAACATATACTGTAGCATTATGTGGAGCTCATCATATACTGTATGGAACATTATATGGGACCAATTATTCTGTATGGAGAAATATATGGGGCTCATTATTCTGTATGGCTCACTAGGTGGTGGCCATAATACTGTATAGAGTAATATACTGTCCGTTTTTTGAGCTATTGCAGAATTTAAAATAGATATCAGTCATGTCATGTAAGCAGTGAAGTATTTTTCATTGTACTATACCTATATTTCTGTGCCGTATCGGAGCATTATGAATTGTGGTATGTGTTAAAAGGGCGCACTGACACTCTTTGGCCCAGGGCACACGAAAACCTGACGCCAGCCCAACCCCCCACAACTTTAGCCAAATAACCCCCAGTTTTCAATGTGTAACTATTATTATAAAGTAAATTAGGGTTGACAAGCTTAAGTAATAAGAATTGATGTTGTTGGCATTGAAATGGGCACTGTAGGTGTGTTTACTGTCCTCCACTCCCTGCCGACTATGCTTCCCCATTGACTTGCATTGGTTTTCGTGTTTCAGTCGGACCCCGACTTTTCCCTATAGTCGGCCGATTTCGTTCGACCCGACTTTTAAGAAAGTCGGGTTTCATGAAACCCGACTCGACCCGAAAAAAGGCAAAGTCGCTCATCTCTAATAAAGAGCAAATAGTTGTTGGATTTGCAAGTAGTTTTTATCTGCGATGTGTTTGGGCAAGATGGGCTGAGGTTTCTCAGGAAGGTGAGCAGTGCATGGGAGCTGTACATGGGAGAGGGAAGTATAGAGGGGCTTATGTGTATGAGTCTTGATGGAGGAGGGATGGGGCATTGAATGTGGATGGCAAGGGAGCACAGGAGGATAGAAATAAAGCACATGGCAAAGTGTGAGTTACCTGATTCCTGCCCTGATTAACTGTCATGGATAACTGTCGTTTTGTTGATGCTTAGCTTCTGTGATGCTTTGCTTATGGGATGCCTGCGTGCACCCCTCACTACATGCTTCCCCTTAGGAACTACTACATATATACCCCACACTACAAGGTCAGAAGAAAGGGATTGTGGGAGCTGGTTTGGTATAATTTGGCAGCTTGGGCCAGCACACCAGGGGGTGGTTAGATGATCAAAGGCAGGAGACCAGGCTGCATCTATATGCTATAGCACCTTACACCTGATAAGATCTAGAGAGGCCCCAGTCACGGATATAAAACAGTAAGTATTAAATACAGTGCAACAAATTAATTATACTAAAGCTTTAGCTGGCATGTTAAAATATGTCGCAAAATGGTAAAGCAGCAGAAGACAGACAGCAAGCTGAAGTATGGAGTTGTACCATTTGGATACATTGCAGCAGAAATGACAGCCAGCAGAGGTGGGGAGTTCTACCATTCAGGCTGCTTGCTAACAGTGAATGGAGTTAATACATGCAGGGTGGATCAGTTGATTTACCATTTGAAAATTAAATGAGGATCCAAAATTCTCTATAATGAAATGTATAAAAAATTGCTTGCAGGGGACCTTAGAATTGCATATAATAGATCAAGATCTTTCGGATTATGTTTATGTAGAGAACCAAGGACTTCAGTTTTAAACATCATTCCAAAAATTCATAAGAATCTAAAAAAGCCACCGGGATGTCCTATTGTCTCGGAGGTTGACTTAGTGTTTAGTAAAATAGGGATTGTTTTGGATAAGATTCTTACCCCCATTGCTAAAAATGCAACATCATTTATACAGGATACTACAGATTTCCAAGTTAAGCTTCAAAAAATAAACCTGGAAAACATGTGAAAATGTTGTCTTTCGAAGTAATTTCATTGTACACATCTGTAGACCATGAGAGGGGCATCAGAGTTGTGGAGAAAAAATTACCATCACAAATTATAACAGAAGCAGGTAGAAAATTCATTATAGACATCTTAGGCTGGTTTCACATTTGCGTTAAAACAACGCTGCGCCCTGCGTCGTTAAGCCCCGCCCCGAGCCGGCTCCCTGCCCGCCCCATCCGGGATCACCGCCTACTTTTGCATTTGCACGCATGCGATCGGCGCACCCTATCTTTAGCATAGGGTGCGCAGATCATGCGCTGCCAGTGTGAAAGTAGCGTGCTGCGCACTTTTGACGGTGCGCCGTGCGCGCCGAAATGCAACATGCTGCATTTCGGCGCGCACGGCGCACCGTCAAAAGTGCGCAGCACGCTACTTTCACACTGGCAGCGCATGATCTGCGCACCCTATGCTAAAGATAGGGTGCGCCGATCGCATGCGTACAAATGCGAAAGTAGGCGGTGATCCCGGATGGGGCGGGCAGGGAGCCGGCTCGGGGCGGGGCTTAACGACGCAGGGCGCAGCGTTGTTTTAACGCAAATGTGAAACCAGCTTTAGAAATTATATTGAGACATAATTATTTTTTATTTTGTGATGATTTTTATTTACAGAGATGTGGTACTGCCATAGGTGCCAACATGGTGCCAGCATACGCTAATATATAGTGATGAGCACCCTGGAGGAGGATCTCATCTATGTGTCCCACCACTACCAACAAGTGTTGGGGTGGTGGAGGTACATAGATGACATTTTCCCCCTGTGGACAGGAACCCATGAAGATTTGCTTGCCTTCTATGAATATCTGAACATAATTGACCAAACCATTTGATTTATTTTGGTGTCTTCCACAACGAATATAGAATTTTTGGATGTGTTAATAACACAGGAGAACGATAAGTACATTACTTTTTGCTAAAGAAACAGGAATGATTTATTATTATATAACAGTCATCATCCACAAAAAAAAAAAGATAAATTCAATACCCCTGAGTCAATTTTAAAGAATCAGGTGAAGAGTAAGTCAAGAAAAAATTTGGATAGTGCCTTGGATATACTTGTGAATAAATTTAAGGATAGGAGATATCCAAAAAAATTACTTACACTACAAAAAAGCAGGGTAAAAATACTAGATAGGGATTTGACACTATTGCAAAAGGATAAGGAAAAAGAGATGCTGAGGATATCAGTGGTAACTACTTAAACGGAAGAAAGCAAAGATGTAGCAAATATAAATAGAAAACATTGGGGTATGCTAACAAAATGTTTACTAGAGTAGAAGAATTCAAAAATCCCACGCTATTTTCGCATAGACAGAGTAGAAATCTAAAGGATCATCTGATATAATCAGATATTGGTCCATTTAAAAAGGCGTCACAACGATATCTGACCGGAATACAAAGAAAAGGCTGTTTCCCAAGCCTGTCTTGTGTGAATTGCTCCCTAATGATAAAAGGCCCAACCTTCTCTCACCCAACCACTCAAATAGAATAAAGAATAGAACATTACCTCTCTTGCAACTCGGAGTACATTATTTATTCGTTACAGTGCCCTTGCTCCCTTTTATATGTTGGTGAGACCACCTGTGATTTTAAGACCCCTATTAACCACCACCATTACACAATATGGAAAAAGAGACTTGATCTCCCTGTCTCGAAACATTTCAAAGAAATGAACCACTCTGAGAAACAATTTAGATTTAGGACTATTGATACATTCTTCCACAGAGAAGAGGGAGTGATAGGGTTTGTTTATTAAAACGTAAAGAACTTGAGTGGATATATAGACTGAATACACTCAAGCCAGAGGGTCTAAATGTCGAATGTAAAATAAATTCAATAGTATGATATTATAAGAAATCCCCTTTGTTTTTTCTCCCTCTTCCCTCCTAATTTGTTCAATTTGATCTTGAACGGTGTGGTGGGGATTGTATAGTCCCCAAGTATAGTAATAATATCTAGGATTAACTAACTGTGTATTTTCTTTCTGTATTGAAAGATTTTTTTAAAATATTTTGTTTTTCACAGATGAATCACACATCTATAAGAATGTCAAACTGAGGAAATCTACTCATCCGGGCAACTGCATTGCTATATTAAGAAAAAATTATCTCAAGAAAAAAAAAATGTAAGCAAATTTTTTTCTTTTTTTGGTTTTTAAAGATTTCTTGTATAAAAATTGTTTTTTATTATTTTTCTAATGTTATGTCACATTAACCTTTTAGCCAAATAATATTTTTTTTGAAAGTTTATTATTGTTAGTCACTGCAGCACATTGGTTAATAAATAGAATATTTTTTTAATTAAAATATATATTGCTGGATTTATTGCAAAGGGCTGGATTGGGGTGAAGATGGGCGCTTCATACACCTTATATTACCTATATGGCCTCTGTGGTAAGGGCAGCAATGCCCGGAGGGGTGTTCTTGCCCCCTGTTGAGACCATTGGTCATCAGAAGTAACCCCTTGAATGGGGTCTGTCCGTATTACCAGGGTAATGGTGAATACGCCACCACCGCCTATTTATAATATCCAAATATAATCTGGCTTTTAGAGTAATATGGTACTTAAATTGTAGCACAAAGTTTTATAAAAAACTCTTTTCTAAATGAGTGTTCATTTCCTTATATTTTGAGTGCCTCCATATTAACATTGCCAGATGGATACAGAGTCCCAGCTATGCATAAATGCACAACGGATGCTATATTAACGAATTTCCAACTATGCTTAAACGCGCAGCAGATGCTATAGTAAAGAAGTCTCCGCTATGCATAAACGCAATAGCAGAATGCTATGCATGAGCAATTAAAATAATGGAATATGCCATGCTAAACATGGCGCCGATGAGCGCCAGACCTCCTTTAGTGCACATGTGCTGGGAATATCCCACTCTTAGATCTTTTTGATAGGCTTAGCGGCTAGTGACAGGAAGATTATGCGCAGTACATGCGCAGTTACATCTCAAACACTCCAACTATTGTGTATATTCAAAGAAAATAGCGATTATGGCAATGCACACCTGGGTGAGTGATAAGATATTAATGTGATGCTCATGATATCACTCGTAGCAAAATGAGAGATACATAATCTTTTACTGTAAGTTTTGCAGTCACTTTGCACTTTATAGCACAGGCACTTGTTGTGATATGACTAGACAGCATGTATTATATGAAAATGTGAAAATAGTACTTGTAAAATGATCTTGTATGATTATTATGTTAACTGTACCTCAGTACCATGCACCTATTTAAATGCTTGTATTCACTTGTATCCTCACTGCTTGAAAAAGGCTTTTGAAGCCGAAACGTTACACTACACCATGTGGGCCTAATAAAGTCCACCCTTATATTTTTTGCTAAACCTGGAGTGCTGCTTCCCATTTTTTATTCCCGTATACTTGGCAAGTATATGGATTAGTTGCCGGGAGGCCTGTGCACCCACTTGATTGCATGTGCTGTTCCGTTTTTTTCTAACTACAGATATATATATATATATATATATATATATATATATATATATATATATATATATAAGTAAGTACAGCATGTTTAGTGCTTGCAGTTCTTAGAACTAAATAATGAAGGACAAAGGACATTTTATGTGTTTATTCATAATTCATTAAATTTATATTTCTCTAAACTCTAGGCTGGCATGTTTGCATTACAGTTTATTTCTAGGTTGTAGCTTGACTTTAAACCTTATGCTTGAATTCTGAGCTACTCAGAGGCCATTTTCTTCCCCTCCACTTACTGGATCTGCATTGATTTCTAATAAATAGTGTATGAGCAGCTGGAAGAGGACTGCTTACATAAGCTCCTGTTACAGTTGTTTCTGTGGCACCAAAAGTCAGCAAGCACTTGATTGATGCCGCCCTTACTCAGTCGCAAAGCATTCTGCTTATGTTTTATAACTTTAATATCCGTTATTGGTGTTGCAGGATTTTATCTGTGGAGGAACTGTTTAATATCAACAGTATGTTATTGGCAAAGCATACAGTGCAGGAACCTGGCACTAGTAAGAAAAAACAGACTTGTATAACTAATGGAATCAGAAACTACTCATAAATCTATTTAAATTGTATTCAATAATGTTACTGAACCAGAACAAAATCTAACAGCAACTCATAGGGATGTGAATTTCAGCCTTGTCCTGATTTCATTTAAAGACTTTTACATCCAAACAATCCAATGCACTTTAAATAAACTTTTCCATCCAAGATAATATCCCATTAAGTATATGTACATAATTATATAATGGAATGTGGCAACGTTCATGCAGCAATGTAAGGAATATTCATAGCATCACTAGACTGTTCTATTTTCTCTTGAATTTATAGGTGCATATGTACTGTTGGGTTCAGATGTACAGTGATTTGCGAAAGTATTCACCGTCTTGGTATTTTTGGTGTTTTGCTACCTCCCAGCCTGAAATGTAAAATTTTTTTAGGAGTTTGCATCAGTTCACGTAAAGAACATGCCTACAACTGTGAACTTTTGGTTTTCTTTTTATTGTGAAGCAGACAACAAGACAAAATAATTGAAAAACTCAGTGTTCATAACTATTCACCTCCCTAAAGTCAGTACTTTGTAGAGCCTCCTTTTTCACCAAATGCAGCTGCGAAATTGCTTTGGATTAGTCTCTATGAGCTTTCCACATCTTGCCACAAGGATTTTTGCCCATTCCTCAAGGAAAAAACTGCTCTAGCTCCTGCAAGTTAGATGGTTTCCTCTAGTGAACAGTGTAGAGGGACAAGCCATAAAATATGCATCCATGTATACACACGCGGTCAAAATTGTTGGTACCCCCCATTTAATGACAGAAAACCCTGCAATGGTCACAGAAATAACTTGAATCTGACAAAAGTAATAATAAATAAAAAATCTATGAAAATGAACAAATGAAAGTCAGATATTGCCTCCACAGAATTAAAAAAATAAAGCTCATGAAATAGGCCTGTACAGAAATGATGGCACCCTTAACTTAATATTTTGTTGCACAAACTTTTTAGGCAATCACTACAATCAAAATATTCCTGTAACTGTCAATGAGACTTCTGTACCTCTGGACAGGTATTTTGGGCCACTCCTCAAGAGCAAACTGCTCCGGTTGTCTCATGTTTGATGGTTGCCTTTTCCAGACGGCATGTTTAAGCTCTTTCCAAAGATGCTCAATAGGATTCAGGTCAGGGCTCATAGAAGGCCACTTCCGAATATTCCAATGTTTTCCTCTTAGCCATTCTTGGGTGTTTTTAGCTGTGTGTTTTGGGTCATTATCCTGTTGCAAGACCCATGATCTTCGACTGAGAACAAGCTTTCAGACACTGGACAGCACATTTCTCTCTAGAGTCCCTTGATAGTCTTGAGATTTCATTGCACCCTGCACAGATTCTAGACACCCTGTGCCAGATGCAGCAAAGAAGCCCCAGAACATAACAGAGCCTCCTCCATGTTTCACAGTAGGTAGTGTTCTTTTCTTGATATGCTTCATTTTTCCGTCTGTGAACACAGTTAATGTGCCTTGTCAAAAAGTTCAATTTTTGTCTCATCTGCCCATAGGACATTCTCCCAGAAGCTTTGTGACTTCTCAACATGTAGTTTGGCAAATTCCAGTCTGGCTTTTTATGATTTTTTTCAACAATGGTGTCTTGGTCGTCTCCCATGAAGTCCACTTTAGCTCATACATTGATGGATGGTGCGATCTGACACTGATGTTCCTTGAGCTTGAAGTTCACTTTTAATCAAGTTTTCTGGGCTCTTTTGTTACTATTTGTATTATCCATCTCTTGGGTTTTGTCATCAATTTTCCTCCTGATGCTACATCCAAGGAGGTTGGCTACAGTCCCATGGAGCTTAAATTTCTGAATAATATGTGCAACTGTAGTCACAGGAATTTTAAGCTGCTTGATTGGCCAGCAAACTCGGCAGACCTTAACCCTATAGAAAATTTATGAGGCATTGTCAAGAGGAAGATGAGAGACACAAGACCCAACAATTCAGACGAGCTGAAGCTATCAAAGCAACCTAGGCTTCCATAACACCTCAGCAGTGCCACAGGCTGATCGCCTCCATGCCACGCCGCATTGATGCAGTAAAAAGGAGCTCCGACCAAGTATTGAGTGCATTTACTGGACATACATTTAAGGAGGTTAACATTTCAGATTTTAAAATCGTTTTCATGCTGGTGTTATAAAATATTCTAATTTACTGAGATAATGACTTTTGGGATTTCATTGGCTGTAAGCCGTAATCATCAACATTAAGAGAAAGAAACACTTGAAAGAGATCACTTTGTTTGTAATGACTCTATATAATATAGGAGTTTCACTTTTGTATAGAAAAACTGATTAAATTAACTTTTTGATGATTTTCTAATTTTGTGAGAAGCACCTGTATATGTGTGTCAGAACTCCAAGCAAATGTCCAATTTGTTCCATACAATAGATTATATAGAAGGCAGCACTCAAAGCTCAGGTTAGCACCGTGCAGGACACTTGGCATTTGTCACAGAACACCCGGATTGGCAAATTCGCCACTGGCTCCCTGTGCTCTTCACAGATGAAAGCAGGTTCACACTGAGCACATGTGACAGACGTGACAGAGTCTGGAGACGCCGTGGAGAGCGATCTGCTGCCTGCAACATTGACAACAATGTATAATAGACAATCTAACTCCCCTTTACCATACCACATGGCGTTTTACTTTAGTCTTCTTTTTTACCCCTAGTTATCCTTTGGCATACATTATATAAATATAAATATATATTGTAGGGATAAATATATATTGTAGGGATTCGCTCTGGTAGGTAATGGCAGCGAGACAGTCACGAAGCAACACACAGGCATAAAGTCCAGTTTCAGTGGTTTAATATCACATAGTAACCAGCCGGTTAACAGAACATAAGGAAGAAACCATACACATACTCGAGCTTGGAGAACCACTGGTCCCAGACTCACCCCTTGCACGGGACAGGCTTAACTAAGCGGCTGCCAGGTCCTGCGGCATCCGCCAGGTGCCGTTCCCGGGGTTCTTCCGAGTCTTGCTGCTACAGTCCTGCAGCATGGGATCCTGTATATAAGTTTCAGGCTGAGTCCAGCCGAGTTCCTGTAGCTTCCAGAAACACACACACACTGTGGCAATTACCAGCCTCCATTACATAGGGCCCAATCCCTCCCACCAGTGAGATAGACATCACATGGGCTGATCACGTGACCCTGACATCATCGCAGGTCCTGTCTTTAGGGAAAAACCCGGCCAAACATTAATCTGCTGGGAGAAACATATCTCCCATCCAGTAAAACACCCTTTGCTGTACCACATACCTCCCCCCTATGTTCAACCCTAAGGGGGTGGACACATGACATACAGTGAACTCTGGACAGGGCATCTGCATTCCCCTGTAGTCTGCCTGTGCGATGTTCCACTGAAAACTTAAAATTTTGCAGGGACAGTAACCACCTGGTGACTCGGGCATTCCACTTCTTAGCTTGACTCATCCACGTAAGAGGAGAATGATCTGTCACCAACCGAAATGTTCTCCCCAGCAAATAGTAGTGCAATGACTCTAGTGCCCACTTGATGGCCAGGCACTCTCTCTCCACAATACTGTATCGGGTTTCAGCCGGGGTAAGCTTCCGGCTTAGGAAACTAACGGGATGCTCTTCCCCGTTAACTTCCTGAGACAGCACGGTACCGGGCCCTATCTCAGAGGCATCAGTCTGCACAACAAACTTTTTTTTTAAATTTGGAGTAATCAGGATTGGAGTACCACACAGTGCCCATTTTAACTTTGCAAAGGCCTCTTCTAACTGATCATTCCAGTCGACCATCACAGATTTTTTCCCTTTTAAGCAATCTGTTAAAGGCGCGGACAGGGTTGCAAAGTTGGGAATAAGCCGCCTATAATATCCCACCAAACCTAAAAAGTCTTTTACCTGTTTTGCTGTGAGGACACGGGGCCAGTTCTGGATTGCCTCTACTTTGTTTACTTGGGGCTTGAGAACTCCTCTCCCAATGATGTAACCCAAGTACTGGGCTTCTTCCAACCCTATGGAACACTTCTTTGGGTTGGCAGTTAGCCCTGCTTGTCGCAGAGAGTCTATCACTGCCTGCACTTTTGCTAAGTAGCTTTCCCAGTCGGTGCTGTACACAATGATATCGTCTAGATAGGCTGAGGCATAGTGGCGATGGGGACGGAGCACAATATCCATTAACCACTGGAATGTTGCTGGAACGCCATGCAACCCAAAGGGTAACACCTTATACTGGAACAGCCCCTCAGGTGTTACAAAAGCCGCTTTTTTCTTCGCCACCTCTGTTAGGGGTACCTGCCAATAACCTTTTGTGAGGTCCAGAGTTGTAAAATACCGTGCTTGCCCAAAGCGCTCTATCAACTCGTCAACCCGGGGCATGGGGTAGGCATCAAACTTTGAAATGTCATTGAGTTTTTTAAAATCATTACAGAATCTTAGAGACTGATCAGGCTTGGGTATTAGGACTATTGGGCTGGCCCACTCACTTTGAGACTCTTCTATGACCCCTAACTGTAGCATAGCTTTTACCTCTTCCGAGATGGCTTGTCGCCGGGCCTCAGGCACCCGATAAGGCTTTAGTTGGACCTTGGCCTGTGGCTCTGTGACAATGTCATGTTGGATTAGGAAGGTGCGTCCAGGGAGCTCCAAAAAAAATCTGTATTCCGGCTAATGAACTCCTGGACCTCCTGAACCTGTCTAGGAGACAAAGTATCTGCAATTTTGACCTCGGGTTGGGCTTCTCCTGCCTTGCCCCTAGGTAACGGAGCCTTTGCCATCTGAAACGCTGGCAGCCGACTATCCCCACCAAGGTGCTCTCTATCTTTCCAGGGTTTAAGCAAATTAATATGGTAAACCTGTTCTGGCTTTCTCCGTCCTAGCTGATGTAC
The DNA here is from genome assembly GCF_039654945.1 of Dendrobates tinctorius. Taxonomy (NCBI): domain Eukaryota; kingdom Metazoa; phylum Chordata; class Amphibia; order Anura; family Dendrobatidae; genus Dendrobates; species Dendrobates tinctorius. Next base: position 1,947,923 of record NW_027361766.1, on the reverse strand, counting down.
CTTGTAGTCTACTGGCCCCACCTTCTCCATGATCTCGTAGGGTCCCTGCCACCTTGCGAGAAATTTGCTATCTACGGTAGGCACAAGCACCAACACCCGATCCCCAGGGCTAAAGGTTCTTACCCGAGCTTCCCGGTTATAGACCCGACTCTGTGACCGTTGTGCTGCCTCCATATGTTCCCTGACCAAGGGTAGGACTGTCTCAATCCTCTCTTGCATTTTTGCAACATGTTCAATCACACTTTTGTGGGGGGTAGGTTGGTTCTCCCAGGCCTCTTTGGCTATATTGAGTAAGCCCCGTGGACGTCTGCCGTACAATAGTTCAAAGGGCGAGAACCCCGTAGATGCCTGAGGCACCTCCCGTACTGCAAACAACAAATATGGCAATAAGAGATCCCAGTCCTTCCCATCTTTGGAAACTGCCTTTTTTAACATGCTCTTCAGCGTCTTATTGAACCTTTCTACCAGACCATCTATTTGGGGATGATAGACCGATGTGCGCAACTGTTTAACATTTAACAACCGGCAGAGTTCCTTCATAAATTTTGACATAAAGGGGGTTCCCTGGTCTGTCAAAATCTCTTGTGGAATTCCCACCCGTGAAAACATACCCATAAATTCCTTTGCTATAAGTTTAGCTGATGTGTGACGCAGAGGGCCTCAGGATATCGGGTAGCATAATATAGAACTGCAAGAATGTGTTGGTGTCCCCTTGCCGACTTATTGAGAGGCCCCACCAGGTCCATGGCCACTCTCTCGAAGGGCACCTCTATAATTGGAAAAGGCACCAAAGGGCTCCGAAACTGAGGCTGGGGACTGGTTACTTGGCATACTGGACAGGAGCTACAGTACCGTTTAACTTCTTCGTGGACCCCTGGCCAGTAAAATCGCTGCAGAATTCAGTTGAGGGTTTTCTTTTGGCCCAAATGCCACCAAGTACATGCGCATGCGCTAAATCCATTACCAGCCTCCGATACGTCTGCGGTACCAGTAATTGTTCTACCATTTCCCCCCGTATTTTCTCCACTCGGTAAAACAAATCCTGGTTCAGCTCAAAGCGTGGCAACACTGTATCTGCCCCAGGTTGTTGGGGTTCCCCATTGACAAACAGTATATTTTCTCTGGCCCGGGCTAAAGTAAGGTCTGGGAGTTGCGCTGTACCAAAATTGTCACCCGACACATTCAAGTCTGACAACTCAGGTCCCAGTGGCAAGTCTTCCACCTCTCCGGCCAATACTTCCCTGGGAGAATTCTCACCCTCCTCCACCGAAGGGAAGGTTATTCCTACAGCCAGCACTTCTTCCTCCGGGCCACCAGGTTCATGCCCCACTTCTGGAGAATGTAACCTGTTGCCTCTGGTGCCGGCAGCTGCTCAGTGGGTGGGACAACAGACGGCCACAGCACAGAAAGCAACGGAAAGTCTCGTCCAATTATCACTTCATAATGTAAACTAGTCACAACCCCCACCTCGTGTGACCGCCTCCCCGCTGGGGTGCTGATTACCACTAGTGCAGTGGGATAGTCTTTTAAGTCTCCATGTATACACAACACCCCAATTTTCCGACCCGTATACTCGCTGGTGTGTATCCAGCTGGCTCGTACCAGGGTTACAAGACTCCCTGAGTCTAATAGGGCCACAGCCGGGGTACCCTCCACTTGAACCCGACATAAATGTTCCATATTGGGACCTTTTGGGGTACACATTGCACATATCGGTTCGGCATAGTGGGACTGGCGGTACCCAAAATTTGTGTCCATGGGCTCAGTCAGGTGGGGGCAATCAGCTCTCCTATGACCTGGTTCCTGGCACTGACAGCAGATTATGGAGCTTCTTACTTCCCCAGATGAGTCCTGAGCGGCCTTCCTGGGCTCCGCTCACTGAACCAGGGGTGGGGACTTAGGGAACTTTCCTGTTACCTTCCAGGGGGTCCCTCCCTGTAGCTCTTTGGTAGCCCCATACCTTTCTATGAAGTCTATCATCTGCATGGCATTATTATGGGATGCCTGTCCGACCCATGTCTGGAGGGAGAGGGGAAAAGCCCTCCAAAATTTATCAGTCACTATGCAGTCCAGCATGGCCGTGGAGGACAACATCTCAGGCTGCAACCACTTTTGTAACAGGTGACACAGGTCGTAATTCTGGGACTGGGCCGGCTTGGAGGGGGTAAACTCCCACAGTGTACTCGCTGGGCCCGCACTAACACATTTACCCCAAGACGTGCCAGTATCTCACCCTTGATGACCTTGTAGTCCGCCCTTTGCTCTGTGGGTAGGTCCTGATATGCTTTCAAAGGTCCTGGGGTCAGAAACGGAGCGAGGATATCCGCCCAATGGTCCCGGGGTAGCTTCTCTCTCTCAGCGACTCCTTCGAACATCTCCAGGTACGCCTCCACATCGTCCGATTTCTCCATCTTGGGAATCACTATACGAACCGCTTTCCGGACCTCATGGATTCCCCGGTCAGCTCCTTTTGTCTGCACTGTCGTGATATTCTGTATCAACAGCTGATTGGTTTCCTGCTGCTGCTGTATAGCCTGCTGCTGCATAGCCTGCTGTTGCATGGCCTCCTGTTGCTGCTGCTGCATGGCCTCCTGTTGCTGCTGCATAGCCTGCTGCTGCTGTGTAGCCTGCTACTGCATAGCCTGCTGCTGCTGTCGCATGGCCTCTATGAGCGATTTTACCGTGGCCTCCATTTCTGGAAAGTTCCCCGCCTGGGTCTCTGCCACTCGTTTCACCCAGGACATAGGCTGGAGTACAAATCAAAAAAATAAAAAATAAGAAAAACAGCATGGCCTCACTGCTTCTGCCCGCATTCAGTCCACCAATTGTAGGGATTCGCTCTGGTAGGTAATGGCAGGGTGGCAGTAACGAGGCAACACACAGGCATAAAGTCCAGTTTCAGTGGTTTAATATCACTTAGTAACCAGCCAATTAACAGAACATAAGGAAGAAACCATACACATACTCCAGCTTGGAGAACCACTGGTCCCAGACTCACCCCTTGCACGGGACGGGCTTAACTAAGAGGCTGCCAGGTCCTGCGGCATCCGCCAGGTGCCATTCCTGGGGTTCTTCCGAGTCTTGCTGCTACAGTCCTGCAGCATGGGGATCCTGTATATAAGTTTCAGGCTGAGTCCAGCCGAGTTCCTGTAGCTTCCAGAAACACACACACACTGTGGCAATTACCAACCTCCATTACATAGGGCCCAACCCCTCTCACCAGTGGGATAGACATCACATGGGCTGATCACGTGACCCTGACAATCATCGCAGGTCCTGCCTTTAGGGAAAAACCCGGCCAAACATTAATCTGCTGGGAGAAACATATCTCCCATCCAGTAAAACACCCTTTGCTGTACCACAATATACACATACATTTCTCTCATTCTCCCCCAATGGTGGGTTCCTCCCCCTTTTTCTTGCTTTTACAACCTTATATACTGACATTAATTCCCCTCTACTGGTTGTTATTACCACCAAATTTTGGTTTAAAGTATGTTGAAATATCCTTTTTTTCACAGATCCATTGTAACTGTGTGTAGGGCTCTTTTGACCCACACCTACCTGTCAATTCTACAGGTACTATTTCCCTTTTATTATTATATACAATAATCAGGGTGCCCATCATATATCCATTCTCATCATAACCATTTATTTTCAGGCATGCTGTAACGAGTTAATGTATACTCACCTCCTATATATTCTCCTTTAAGCAATCGTGTAGGTACCCTTTTCCTTATCTTTTTACCTTGTACCCCAATCCCGGGCACGTTCACAGTCCTACACTATGAGGATGATTTTGTAATTTTGGTTTCTCTATGTTCTGTTTATTTTATCCTTTTTGACATTCTTTTGATTTCAGTTGATATATAAATTTTATTTTATCTTGTTTTTCCGTGTTAACAGCAGACTGATGAAGGTCCATGTGGGACCGAAACGTTTCTGTCATATTGAACGGACTGCATTAAAATTACCTCTGGATTTTCAGATTAAGTTGAGTGCCAAGTTTTATTTCTTTATATGACTTCAAATCAGTCCTGAAACTCCATAGTATTGTACCTAATGTTTACTTTTCTCATGGTTTAGAATCTTGGGTGAGGGTGGGGCGTAGATCTGTTTTAATTGAATGGGAAAAAGAGTAAGGTTCCCTAGGGACAGGTCTCCTCATAGTCTAAGATATTAGCCACTTCAACCCTAGCAAATGATGAAGTTTGTAAGGAATGGATTGAATGTCAGTTAGAATTAGGCAGTGTTCTTTCCCGCAGTTAACTAATGCATTGTGACATCACTGCCTACTGAAGAAATTCTGACCTGCCTAATAAATATCTGCGTATCTATCCATGGAAGAACTTCATTCATGATCTTCAATCAAGACTACATGAGAAGTGCCTGATGAAAGTCGTGCCTGATGAAAGTCATGCCTGAGGAAAGCGGTGCCTGAGGAAAGTCATGCCTCTGCTGAAAGAATGCCATGAGGCCCAACTACAGACTGTGAAACCCGGTAGTCTCATCACACCAGACATACTCAAAATCCTGCTGAAGCAAGCTGCAGGAGAGGAACAGAAAGTCTGGCAGGGTGAGAGGAGTACACAGGATGATATTGGCCAACCTATGGACTGTTAGAGTAAAGCTATTCCAGAGTCTGACCAGTCAAACTTAGAGGAAGATGATTTTGGGATAGATGGATATCTGTGAGTGCACATGCAGAGGTCGGGCGTGACAGAGGCCATACAGAGTCCACAGTAACTCTGCTGCCTCGTTATAGTGAATGGATCCCTTGGGGCTTTCATCGGAATCATGTAACTTAGATATTTAGATGGAAACCCCAAAGTAAGTGCAGCAAATAAAGCTCCATAACTCCCGAGTCTAGCCGTCTTGCTAAGCAGTACTGTACAGCAACATGAGGTATTTCTCATTTAGCAAAAACTGTATGACACATGTTGATGCCATTTTACCCATTTCCCCATGTGAAAATATAAAATCTGAGACTGAAACAAAATTTTGGTGGTAAAACTGTAATTTTTTTTTTCGCTGCCCAATGGATTAAAATTCTGTTACAAAACTGGGGTGTCAATGTGATTACTGCACCCTTAGATTAATTCATTGGGAGCAGTAGTTTGTAAAATGAAGTCAATTATTTTTTTTTGCTGTTCTGGCACCTCAGGGGCTCTACAATGTGACATGGCACCCTCTAAACAGGGCAGCAAAATCTGAACTCCAATATGGTGCTTCTCTTCTGAGCCTTGCACTGTCTCTCAAAAGTACCATATATACTCGAGTATAAGCTGACCCGAGTATAAGCCGAGACCCCTAATTTTGCCACAAAAACCTGGGAAAACTTATTGACTCGAGTTAAGCCGAGGGTGGTGCTGCACAAGGGTTAATGGTGGTCCAAAAAGATGCTCCATAGATAAATACCCCCCATAAAATGCTACACATGGGTTAATGGTGGTCAAAAAAGATGCTCCATTGTTAAATACCCCCATAAAATACTGCACAAGGATTAATGGTGGCCCAAGAAGATGCTCCATAGTTAAATACCCCCATAAAATGCTGCACAAGGGTTAATGGTGGCCCAAGAGGATGCTCCATAATTAAATACCCCCATAAAATGCTGCACAAGGATTAATGGTGGTCCAAAGAGATGCTCCATAGATAAATATCCCCATAAAATGCTGCACAAGGGTTAATGATGGCCCAAGAAAATGCTCCATAGTTAAATACCCCCATGAAATGCTGCACAAGGGCTAATGGTGGCCCAAGAAGATGCTCCATAGATAAATGCGGCTTATATATTGCTGCTGCTGCTGCAATTAAAAAAAAAATGATATACTCACCTCTCATCACTGGGGGACAGGTGCCGGTATCCTGAGCAGGCAGGGACACAGGCACGCTATGTGGGCTAGGTGCCATTGTCACCGCTGGCTCAGACCTCCAGCACTGGTGATATTCACCTGTCTCCATTCCATTGCAGAGTGCCACTCTGTCTCCCCGGGCTCTGCAGTGATGTTCAGCAGAGGGCGCCCACTGACTACACCATCGCGCCCTCTGGCCTGAACATCACAGTCAGAGAATGTGGAGGACAGAACGGCGCACGGCGGTGGAACGGGGACAGGTGAATATTGCACTGTTCCCCGTCCTCCCCGTCATACTCACCCCCTCCTGGCATACGGTCTCTGCAGGCCCTGCTTGTTCCATGGTGTCGGCGCCACAGCTCTTCCCGGTTCCAGCGGTCATGTGGTACCTCTAATTAAAGTCATAAATATGCACATATTCATTACTTTAATGAGCGTACCACGTGACCCCTGAACGCAGGAAGAGCAGGGGTGCCGAGACCATGGGACAAGCAGGGGGGCTGCAGAGACCGTGCGCCAGGAGGGGGTGAGTATGATCTCTGACACCCGCACTCCCCCTCCCCCGCCGACCCCCGTATATGACTCGAGTATGTGACTTGAGTATATACAGTATTTTTTGACCACATATCATGTATCGGTGTACTCAGGAGAAATTGCACAACAAATTTAGGGTTCCATTTTCTCCTGCTATTCTTGTGAAAATGGCTAAAACAACATTTTTGTGGGAAAAATATATATTTTTTTCCACAGATCAACATTGTAAAATTCTGTGAAACTCATGTGGGTACAAGGTGTTCCACATATCTTGATACATTTCTTGAGGAGTCTAGATACCCAAATCAGGTCACTTGTGGGTGTTTCCAATGTGTAGTCGCATCAGGGGCTCTCCAAATGTGACATGACACCTGCAAACCATACCATCAAAGTCTACTCTCCAAAACGTCTCTCCTTCCTTTCTGAGCCCTATCTAAATAATAGATTTCCAACACATATAGAGGTATTTGCATAATCAGGAGAAACTTCACAACAAATTTTAGGCTTCATGTTCTCCTGTTACCCTTGTGAAAACAAAAAATTGTTGGCTAAAAGAACATTTATGTGGGAAAATTTTGATTTTTTTTTAAGGCACTATGTTATAAACTTCTGAGAAGCACCTAGGTGTTCATAATATTCACCATACATCTATGTTAGGCATCAGGTTTCTGCGTCTGCTCTGCAGGAATCCAGGGCCTCACATTCTGCTGTCTCCTGCTGCCCATCTACTGCAGAGAAGATTACTTTGCAGCAGACCGCTCCAGAGACTAAGTTCCTCTGTGCTCCTACTGGGCATGCACATGAGACGATCTCCCATTGGAGATCGGGAGTCATGTGCCCTGGTCCTGTTCCAGATCTCATTGGTCCATCTCGGAGATCTGGAAGGTCCCGCACGGCTATAAAAAGCGTGCATGGCCGTTTCGCCATGCGTTAGTATAGACTATACTTGCTATGTGTGAATGGTGACGGATGCATGATTCTGGTGGCTGACTAATTTGAAACCCCTTCCAGTCAGTGGCAAGCCTTAAGCCACTGTGCTCACCACTATGCTAGCGTCCGACATCACGCTTGCTTTCTGCTTAGCTGTCGAGCGGCAGTTTCCTACGCCACGCTGCAGTTGCAGCCCTCCTTGGCGTCCACAGAAGCGACTCCGCACACATGGTAGGTCTAGAGGGACACAGCTCCTCTGTCTTGGGTCCTACTCCTGTGACCAGATACCGTGTTTGCATCTAACTGAAGCCTGTGTCACTAGCAGGTTCAGCGTTTTGTATGTTTTTTGTTGCGACACCTCTGTGTGTGAACAGAGGCCGCTCTGCGCACTCCGGGTGAAGTTTAACCCGTGTGCATCATACTGCCATATTGTTTATCTGCCACCACTTAGCAGCAATTATTCCACCTACTGCACGTTGGACCCTGAGCGGCAAACGCACTTTATTATTATTTTATTTAGTGCGTTCCACCGTTCCTAACATTATACTAGCGCCAGGGTCTGGCTAGTGATGGCAGATCAGCAGCTACTCCTTCAGTGCATTCACCAGCTAGAGGGCCAGTTGGCTACTCTTGAGAGTGTCATTGCAGCGGTGAAGTCTTCGGAGGCTGCTGCACAGGCGATAGCCGTGGCGGTTTCCCGTATGTCCACGTCCTCCCACGCACTGACAGTTACCCGCCTCCTGTTGCCCGATAAATTTTCTGGCGATGGCGCCTCCTGTAGGGGTTTCGTCAGCCAGTGCTCTATCCAGCTGGAGTTACTGGCTGCGCGATTCCCTACGGAACGGGCCAAGGTGGGGTTTATTGTTTCCCTTCTGTCGGGCAAGGCGTTGGAGTGGGCTACGTCACTATGGGAGCGTGGTGACCCAGAGGTTCGGACCGCTGCTCAGTTTTAACAGCTATTAAGCAGGTCTTCCTGAGACCACGGGTCACGCATGACACTTCTCTACAGCTACTTGCTTTGACTCAGGGATCCCTCTCGGTTAGTCAGTATGCCGTTCGTTTTCGGACACTGGCTTCCGAGCTGGAGTGGTCTGACAAAGCCCTCATCCCTGTGTTTTGGAGAGGTTTAGCTGAGCATGTTAAGGATGCTCTTTCTACCAGAGAGGTTCCTGCAAGTCTGGAGGAGCTGATTGCCATTGCCACCCGTATTGATCTCCGTTTTTCGGAGCGCGGGCTGGAGCATGCTCAATCCAGACAGGTTACTCCGGCTTCCAACCTCTTTGAACCTCTGGAATCACCCGAGCCAGAGTGTTCACTCCCAGAGCCCATGAAGGTTTCTCGTGCCAGTCTCGAGGCACGTCCGGCACTAAGCTCCACTTGTGGCTGCCACTGTCAGCATTCTGTTTACCAGGATAACGGGGCCCTGCAATGGCCAAACTCTGTGCCGCCTGGCAAGACCTTTGTCCCCCCTCGCCTTTGGTCAAAGGTTCTCGCGTGGGCACACGTGTCCAGGGCGGGTGGTCACTGTGGCTACATGCAGACCACAAAACTCCTGGCAGGGTCGTATTGGTGGCCACACAGGGCTCGGGACATTAAAAAATATATTTAGGCATGTGCCTCGTGTGCTCAGGTAAGCTTCCCCAAACAGAGAGTGGAGACGTCCGCCGACACACCACGGCGTCCCACTTCAACTTATGCTCCGGGCGTTTTTTTGCTCCCGTGGTCTCCCACGTGTCCTTTCTTAAACCTGGCGATCTTGCCGTCTCTGATACCTTCCATGTGTCTCGGTTTTCCGTGTCACCTACCGGGACACCAGACTTGCCTTCGGATGAGTCTAAGGCCTATGCCTCTGATGGGCACAGGGTGGTGGATTGGAAGGCTCAGAGAGGAGGGGGCCCTAGGAGGGGGGTAATGTTAGGTGTCAGGTTTCTGCGTCTGCTCTGAAGGAATCCAGAGCCACACATTCTGCGGTCTCCTGCTGCCCATCTACTGCAGAGAAGATTACTTTGCAGCAGACCGCTCCAGAGACTAAGTTCCCCTGTGCTCCTTCTGGGCATACTCATGAGACGATCTCCCATTGGAGATCGGGAGCCATGTGCCCAGGTCCTGTTCCAGATCTCATTGGTCCATCTCAGAGATCTGGATGGTCCCGCACGGCTATAAAAAGTGCGCATGGCCGTTCCGGCATGCGCTAGTATAGACTATACTTGCTATGTGTGAATGGTGACGGATGCATGATTCTGGTGGCTGACTAATTTGAAACCCCTTCCAGTCAGTGGCAAGCCTTAAGCCACTGTGCTCACCGCACAGCTACGCTAGCGTCCGACATCGCGCTTGCTTTCTGCTTTGTTGTCGAGCGGCAGTGTCCTACACCGCGCTGCAGTTGCAGTCCTCCTTGGCGTCTGCAGAAGAGACGCCGCACACACGGTAGGTCTAGAGGGACGCAGCTCCTCTGTCTTGAGTCATGCTCCTGTGACCAGATACCGTGTGTGCATCTAACGAAGCCTGTGTCACTAACAGGTTCAGCGTTTTGTATGTTTTTTGTTGCGGCACCTCTGTGTGTGAATAGAGGCCGCTCTGCGCACTCCGGGTGAAGTTTAACCCGTGTGCATCATACCGCCATATTGCTTATCTGCCACCACTTAGCAGCAGTTATACCACCTACTGCACGGTGGACCCCGAGCGGCGAACGCACTTTATTATTATTTTATTTAGTGCGTTCCGCCGTTCCTAACATTATACTAGCGCCAGGGTCTGGCTAGTGATGGCAGATCAGCAGCAACTCCTTCAGTGCATTTGCCAGCTAGAGGGCCAGTTGGCTACTCTTGAGAGTGTCATCGCAGCAGTGAAGTCTTCGGAGGCTGCTGTACAGGCGATTGCTGAGGCAGTTTCCCGTATGTCCACGTCTTCCCACGCGCCAACAGTTACCCGCCTCCTGTTGCCCGATAAATTTTCTGGCGATGGCGCCACCTGTAGGGGTTTCGTCAGCCAGTGCTCTATCCAGCTGGAGTTACTGGCTGCGCGATTCCCTACGGAACGGGCCAAAGTGGGGTTTATTGTTTCCCTTCTGTCGGGCAAGGCATTGGAGTGGTCTACGCCACTATGGGAGCGTGATGACCCAGAGGTTCGGACCGCTGCTCAGTTTTTAACAGCTATTAAGTAGGTCTTCCTGAGACCACGGGTCACGCACGACACCTCTCTACAGCTACTTGCTTTGACTGAGGGATCCCTCTCAGTTAGTCAGTATGCCGTTCGTTTTCGGACACTGGCTTCCGAGATGGAGTGGTCTGACAAAGCTCTCATCCCTGTGCTTTTGAGAGGTTTAGCTGAGCATGTTAAGGATGCTCTTTCTACCAGAGAGGTTCCTGCAAGTCTGGAGGAGCTGATTGCCATTGCCACCCGTATTGATTTCCGTTTTTTGGAGCGCAGGCTGGAGCATGCTCAATCCAGACAGAAGGTTACTCCAGCTCCCAACCTCTTTGAACCTCTGGAATCACCCGAGCCAGAGTGTTCACTCCCAGAGCCCATGGAGGTGTCTCGTACCAGTCTCAAGGAGCATGCGGCACTAAGCTCCACTTGTGGCTGCCACTGTCAGCACTCTGTTTACCATGATAACAGGGCCCCACAATGGCCAAACTCTGTGCCACCAGGCAAGACCTTTGTCCCCCCTCGCCTTCGGCCGAAGGTTCTCGCGTGGGCACACGCGTCCAGGGCGGGTGGTCACTGTGGCTACATGCAGACCACAAAACTCCTGGCAGGGTCGTATTGGTGGACGCACGGGGCTCGGGACATTAAAAAATATATTCAGGCATGCGCCTCATGTGCTCGGGTAAGCTTCCCCAAACAGAGAGTGGAGACGTCCGCCGACACACCACGGCGTCCCACTTCAACTTATGCTCCGGGCGGTTTTTTCGCTCCCGTGGTCTCCCACGTGTCCTTTCTTAAACCTGGTGATCTTGCCGCCTCTGATACCTACCACGTGTTCCGGTTTTCCGTGTCTCCTACCGGGACACCAGACTTGCCTTCGGATGAGTCTGAGGCCTATGCCTCTGATGGGCACAGGGTGGTGGATTGGAAGGCTCAGAGAGGAGGGGGCCCTAGGAGGGGGGGTAATGTTAGGCGTCAGGTTTCTGCGTCTGCTCTGCAGGAATTCAGAGCCTCACATTCTGCGGTCTCATGCTACCCATCTACTGCAGAGAAGATTACTTTGCAGCAGACCGCTCCAGAGACTAAGTTCCTCTGTGCTCCTTCTGGGCATGCTCATGAGACGATCTCCCATTGGAGATCGGAAGTCATGTGCCCAGGTCCTGTTCCAGATCTCATTGGTCCATCTCGGAGATCTGGAAGGTCCCGCACGGCTATAAGAAGCGCGCATGGCCGTTCCGCCATGCGCTAGTATAGACTATACTTGCTATGTGTGAATGGTGACAGATGCATGATTCTGGTGACTGACTCATTTGAAACCCCTTCCCTCTGATATTACGCATGTGGATAGGGAATTAGTTTGGCAGTTAGCGCCAGTCAGTGGCAAGCCTTAAGCCTCTGTGCTCACCGCACCACTACGCTAGCGTCCGATATTGCGCTTGCTTTCTGCTTTGTCGTCGAGCGGCAGTGTCCTACGCCACGCTGCAGTTGCAGCCCTCCTTGGCGTCCGCAGAAGCGACGCCGCACACACGGTAGGTCTAGAGGGACGCAGTTCCTCTGTCTTGGGTCCTGCTCCTGTGACCAGATACCGTGTGTGCATCTAACTGAAGCCTGTGTCACTAACAGGTTAATCGTTTTGTATGTTTTTTGTTGTGGCACCTCTGTGTGTGAACAGAGGCCGCTCTGCGCACTCCGGGTGAAGTTTAACCCATGTGCATCATACCGCCATATTGCTTGTCTGCCACCACTTAGCAGCAGTTATACCACCTACTGCACGGTGGACCCCGAGCGGCGAACGCACTTTATTATTATTTTATTTAGTGTGTTCCGCTGTTCCTAACACATCTAGATACATTCCTTGAGGAGTCTAGTTTCCAAAATAAGGTCACTTGTGGGAGGTTTCCGCTGTTTAGGCACATCAGGGGCTCTCCAAACATGACATCGCATCTGCTAATGATTCCAGCCAAGTTTGCACCATAAACGCAAGTCAAAACGCATTGGTTTTAATGCTGTATGTTTGTGTATTGTGCTGTTAATGTGCTTGCAGCACATTTAGTGGACCACATTTTTGTATGTGTTCTTTTTAAATGACTCAATAAAAGTTATATTTTATTATTAAAAGGAGCTTAGCCTTATCTCTGGATCCACTACCTTTTTCTCCCGCTCTGTATTCCAAGCCCTTCCTTGAGCAGGAAAAATTGCACAAAAATAATTTGGGAGCACTTTCTCCTGTTACCATTGAGAAAATAAAAAAAAATGTGTCTGAAGTAAAATTTTTGTGAAAAAGTTAAATGTTCATTTTTTCCACCCACATTCCATTAATTCCTGTGAAGCACTTGAAGGGTTAATAAACTTGTTGAATGTGGTTTTGAGCACCTTGAGCCGTGCAGTTTTTAGACTGGTGTCACTTTTAGGTATTTTCTGTCATATACACTCCTCAAAGTAACTTCAAATGTGATGTCATCCCTTAAAAAATGGTTTTGTAAATTTTGTTGGAAAAATGAGAAAATCACTGGTCAAATTTTAACAATTATAACTAGAGTTGAGCGATACCAGCCGATACTTGAAAATATCGGATCGGAATGGATCGGCCGATCTTAAAAAAAAGTATCGGTATCGCCGATTCCGATACCGGGAACCAATGCAAGTCAATGGGGCCAAAATATCGGAATTAAAAAAAAACCTTTCTTTCCTTGTAGGTTAATTCTACATGAAGAAAAACAACTAAGAATAATGTAGAATGTATTGTGGGAGGTGGAGGAGACATTAAAGCCATAGAGGTTTAGCCCAATCAAATGGAATAGCAGGAATTAAACTTTTTTTTTAAAGATGTTAGGAGTTACAAAGATATTGACTATGTTAGCCTCATTTATATTTTGCCAGACATGTATGTCTTCTTCTTCTTTCTTCTTCTTTCTTATTCTTCTTCCTTTTTTTTACCTTCTTCTTCTTCTTATTCCTTTTTTTACATTCTTCTTCTTCTTCTTCCTCCTTTTTTTACATTCTTCTACTTCCTTTTTTTTACATTCTTCTTCTTCCTTTTTTTACATTCTTCTTCTTATTCCTTTTTTTACATTCTTCTTCTTCTTCCTTTTTTAAATTCTTCTACTTCCTTTTTTTACATTCTTCTTCTTCTTCTTCCTTTTCTTACATTCTTCATATTCTTCTTATTCAACAATTATTATTCTACATATTCAACTTCTTCATCTTCTTCCTATTCTTCTTCATCATATTCTTGTTTGTGTCAGGCATTCCTGTAGTTGTTATCTGGAAAAGTTAGAAGTTTACACCTTCCGTTCTGCCTGTCACAAAAGATTTACAACAGGATTTGTCCGCGTTCAGTTTGGCCTGCAGCAGCAGGCCTTTTCCAGGGGCACCACGAGGAGGAACGGACTCACCCCCATACACTGCTTAGTCTTCTTCTGCTTATAAATAAGATAATATCATTTGCTCAGAGTATTAGTCTTATGCTTAATGTTCTTCTGCTTTGTTTTTTTTATGCTTCTTGGTCTTCTCTCTCTTGTTGTTCTGCATCTTGGTGGTTGTCTTCCTGTTCTTTGTCCTCTTGAACCAGCTGACGGTACTGGCACCGGGAGGGGCAGCAGAAGGAACAAGAGCCAATGGCACTACCGAGGACCAGCTGACGGTGCTGGAACCCGGTTACTAAGCAGGAGGTACCTGTGCTACAAAGCACTACCAAGGACCAGCAGACGTTGCCGGAACTCGGATACCGAGATGGAGGCACCTAGGCCAAAGGCTCTGACGAGAACCAGCTGACGGTGCTGGAACCCGGAGGGGTAGCATAAGCTGCAAGAGCAAATGGAAATAGCGAGGACCAGCTGACAGTGCTGGCACCCGGAGGGGCAGCAGAAGGAATAAGAGCCAATGGCACAACCAAGGACCAGCTGACGGTGCTGGAACCCGGTTACTAAGCAGGAGGTACCTGTGCTACAAAGCACTACCAAGGACCAGCAGACGTTGCCGGAACTCGGATACCGAGATGGAGGCACCTAGGCCAAAGGCTCTGCTGAGAACCAGCTGACGGTGCAGGAACCCGGAGGGGTAGCATAAGCTGCAAGAGCAAATGGAAATAGCGAGGACCAGCTGACAGTGCTGGCACCCGGAGGGGCAGCAGAAGGAATAAGAGCCAATGGCACAACCGAGGACCAGCTGACGGTGCTGGAACCCGGTTACTAAGCAGGAGGTACCTGTGCTACAAAGCACTACCAAGGACCAGCAGACGTTGCCGGAACTCGGATACCGAGATGGAGGCACCTAGGCCAAAGGCTCTGACGAGAACCAGCTGACGGTGCTGGAACACGGAGGGGTATCAGAAGTTACCCCTGAAAAGCAAAGTTGGCATGCCGCAAGCTGGCCGCAGTTACCGAATCACACAGTCCTACAGGGGGTGCTTGTCCTACTGGCACTATGGAACAAGCCTTTCTTACCAGAACCCGCAGTCCACATAGGAAGCACCTAAACTGCTGGCACCCTAGCCTCGGCTAACCCAACCGCAACACGACATGGCAACTTGGGGTGGCAAACTGACATTGACACTTCCCGGAAACAGCAGGCAGGGCTGGAACCAAGCTGGGCAGGAGGGAGTACCCGTGCCAAAGTCAGTTATGAGCAGCAACTGGCGATGTTGGAGCCCAGGACAAGCACTTAGCAGGCTGAGGCCTGATGTGCTGTCAATTGGGAGGCAGCAGGACAGATTGCCATCAAAACAGCAGGGGAACAGCTGACGTTACTGAACCCCACAAACACAGGAGCTAGTGTTTTACTCTGTGAAGACGGCACTTCCGAGCAACAACTGGCTGTGTTGAAGCCAAGGGACAAGCACGGAGCAGGCTGAGGCTGCATTGAAGAAATTTTAAGATCGGTTGTAGACTACTAATTTGAACCAAGCTCCACTTAGGCCTGTGGCTTCACTGATTTTCGTATTTCCCCTGTCCTCCAACCCCGCCAGTTACAGCTCCGAAGTGGCGTCTGCACAATCCACACTTGTTCCTGTGTTACAGGTGTTCAGTCCGGTCAGTTAATCCCCTGATGTGTGTCCGGCAATGTCGCCTGCTCTGTCCACATTCCCATAATGGGAATGTGGACAGAGCAGGCGACATTGCCGGACACACATCAGGGGATTAACTGACCGGACTGAACACCTGTAACACAGGAACAAGTGTGGATTGTGCAGACGCCACTTCGGAGCTGTAACTGGCGGGGTTGGAGGACAGGGGAAATACGAGAGACAGTGGAGCCACAGGCCTAATTGGAGCACGGTTAAAAATCAGTAGTGGTATGACTGTGTAGGCAGCAGGAGACTTTGCCATCTACACAGCAGGGGATCAGCTGACGTTACTGAACCCCACTGAGACACGGGAGCAAGTGTCTCTTTCCGTGTGGACGGCACTTCCGAACTACAACTGGCTGTGTTGAAGCCCAGGAAATAGGAGGGTGTAGGCAGAGGCCTACTGTATTTTGAAAGAGGTGACAGCAGGAGAGACTGCCATCCACAAAGCAGGGGATCAGCTGACGTTACTGAACCCCACTGAGACACGGGAGCAAGTGTCTCTTTCCGTGTGGACGGCACTTCCGAACTACAACTGGCTGTGTTGAAGCCCAGGAAATAGGAGGGTGTAGGCAGAGGCCTACTGTATTTTGAATAAGGTGACAGCAGGAGAGACTGCCATCCACACAGCAGGGGATCAGCTGACGTTACTGAACCCCACTGAGACAAGGGAGCAAGTGTCTCTTTCCGTGTGGACGGCACTTCCGAACTACAACTGGCTGTGTTGAAGCCCAGGAAATAGGAGGGTGTAGGCAGAGGCCTACTGTATTTTGAATAAGGTGACAGCAGGAGAGACTGCCATCCACACAGCAGGGGATCAGCTGACGTTACTGAACCCCACTGAGACACGGGAGCAAGTGTCTCTTTCCGTGTGGACGGCACTTCCGAACTACAACTGGCTGTGTTGAAGCCCAGGAAATAGGATGGTGTAGGCAGAGGCCTACTGTATTTTGAATGAGGTGACAGCAGGAGAGACTGCCATCCACACAGCAGGGGATCAGCTGACGTTACTGAACCCCACTGAGACACGGGAGCAAGTGTCTCTTTCCGTGTGGACGGCACTTCCGAACTACAACTGGCTGTGTTGAAGCCCAGGAAATAGGAGGGTGTAGGCAGAGGCCTACTGTATTTTGAAAGAGGTGACAGCAGGAGAGACTGCCATCCACACAGCAGGGGATCAGCTGACGTTACTGAACCCCACTGAGACACGGGAGCAAGTGTCTCTTTCCGTGTGGACGGCACTTCCGAACTACAACTGGCTGTGTTGAAGCCCAGGAAATAGGAGGGTGTAGGCAGAGGCCTACTGTATTTTGAAAGAGGTGACAGCAGGAGAGACTGCCATCCACAAAGCAGGGGATCAGCTGACGCTACTGAACCCCACTGAGACACGGGAGCAAGTGTCTCTTTCCGTGTGGACGGCACTTCCGAACTACAACTGGCTGTGTTGAAGCCCAGGAAATAGGAGGGTGTAGGCAGAGGCCTACTGTATTTTGAAAGAGGTGACAGCAGGAGAGACTGCCATCCACACAGCAGGGGATCAGCTGACGTTACTGAACACCACTGAGACACGGGAGCAAGTGTCTCTTTCCGTGTGGACGGCACTTCCGAACTACAACTGGCTGTGTTGAAGCCCAGGAAATAGGAGGGTGTAGGCAGAGGCCTACTGTATTTTGAAAGAGGTGACAGCAGGAGAGACTGCCATCCACAAAGCAGGGGATCAGCTGACGTTACTGAACCCCACTGAGACACGGGAGCAAGTGTCTCTTTCCGTGTGGACGGCACTTCCGAACTACAACTGGCTGTGTTGAAGCCCAGGAAATAGGATGGTGTAGGCAGAGGCCTACTGTATTTTGAATGAGGTGACAGCAGGAGAGACTGCCATCCACACAGCAGGGGATCAGCTGACGTTACTGAACCCCACTGAGACACGGGAGCAAGTGTCTCTTTCCGTGTGGACGGCACTTCCGAACTACAACTGGCTGTGTTGAAGCCCAGGAAATAGGAGGGTGTAGGCAGAGGCCTACTGTATTTTGAAAGAGGTGACAGCAGGAGAGACTGCCATCCACACAGCAGGGGATCAGCTGACGTTACTGAACCCCACTGAGACACGGGAGCAAGTGTCTCTTTCCGTGTGGACGGCACTTCCGAACTACAACTGGCTGTGTTGAAGCCCAGGAAATAGGAGGGTGTAGGCAGAGGCCTACTGTATTTTGAAAGAGGTGACAGCAGGAGAGACTGCCATCCACAAAGCAGGGGATCAGCTGACGTTACTGAACCCCACTGAGACACGGGAGCAAGTGTCTCTTTCCGTGTGGACGGCACTTCCGAACTACAACTGGCTGTGTTGAAGCCCAGGAAATAGGAGGGTGTAGGCAGAGGCCTACTGTATTTTGAAAGAGGTGACAGCAGGAGAGACTGCCATCCACACAGCAGGGGATCAGCTGACGTTACTGAACCCCACTGAGACACGGGAGCAAGTGTCTCTTTCCGTGTGGACGGCACTTCCGAACTACAACTGGCTGTGTTGAAGCCCAGGAAATAGGAGGGTGTAGGCAGAGGCCTACTGTATTTTGAATAAGGTGACAGCAGGAGAGACTGCCATCCACACAGCAGGGGATCAGCTGACGTTACTGAACCCCACTGAGACACGGGAGCAAGTGTCTCTTTCCGTGTGGACGGCACTTCCGAACTACAACTGGCTGTGTTGAAGCCCAGGAAATAGGAGGGTGTAGGCAGAGGCCTACTGTATTTTGAATAAGGTGACAGCAGGAGAGACTGCCATCCACACAGCAGGGGATCAGCTGACGTTACTGAACCCCACTGAGACACGGGAGCAAGTGTCTCTTTCCGTGTGGACGGCACTTCCGAACTACAACTGGCTGTGTTGAAGCCCAGGAAATAGGAGGGTGTAGGCAGAGGCCTACTGTATTTTGAAAGAGGTGACAGCAGGAGAGACTGCCATCCACAAAGCAGGGGATCAGCTGACGTTACTGAACCCCACTGAGACACGGGAGCAAGTGTCTCTTTCCGTGTGGACGGCACTTCCGAACTACAACTGGCTGTGTTGAAGCCCAGGAAATAGGATGGTGTAGGCAGAGGCCTACTGTATTTTGAATGAGGTGACAGCAGGAGAGACTGCCATCCACACAGCAGGGGATCAGCTGACGTTACTGAACCCCACTGAGACACGGGAGCAAGTGTCTCTTTCCGTGTGGACGGCACTTCCGAACTACAACTGGCTGTGTTGAAGCCCAGGAAATAGGATGGTGTAGGCAGAGGCCTACTGTATTTTGAATGAGGTGACAGCAGGAGAGACTGCCATCCACACAGCAGGGGATCAGCTGACGTTACTGAACCCCACTGAGACACGGGAGCAAGTGTCTCTTTCCGTGTGGACGGCACTTCCGAACTACAACTGGCTGTGTTGAAGCCCAGGAAATAGGAGGGTGTAGGCAGAGGCCTACTGTATTTTGAAAGAGGTGACAGCAGGAGAGACTGCCATCCACACAGCAGGGGATCAGCTGACGTTACTGAACCCCACTGAGACACGGGAGCAAGTGTCTCTTTCCGTGTGGACGGCACTTCCGAACTACAACTGGCTGTGTTGAAGCCCAGGAAATAGGAGGGTGTAGGCAGAGGCCTACTGTATTTTGAAAGAGGTGACAGCAGGAGAGACTGCCATCCACAAAGCAGGGGATCAGCTGACGTTACTGAACCCCACTGAGACACGGGAGCAAGTGTCTCTTTCCGTGTGGACGGCACTTCCGAGCTACAACTGGCTGTGTTGAAGCCCAGGAAATAGGAGGGTGTAGGCAGAGGCCTACTGTCTTTGTAATGCGGAGACAGCAGGAGAGACTGCCATCTCCACAGCAGGGGAACAGCTGGCAGTGCTGAACCCCACTAACACTTGAACGAATGTGTTTGGCTCTGTGGAGACGACACTTCTGAACACCAACTGACATTGTTGGAGCCCAGGATTAGGCGAGGAGCAGGCTGGGGCCTACTGGATTTTGGCAGGTGAATGCAGCAGGAGACTTGCCATCTCCACAGCAGGGGAACAGCTGACAGTGCTGAACCCCACTAACACTTGAACGAATGTGTTTGGCTCTGTGGAGACGACACTTCTGAACACCAACTGACGTTGTTGGAGCCCAGGATTAGGCGAGGAGCAGGCTGGGGCCTACTTGATTTTGGCAGGTGAATGCAGCAGGAGACTTGCCATCTCCACAGCAGGGGAACAGCTGACAGTGCTGAACCCCACTAACACTTGAACGAATGTGTTTGGCTCTGTGGAGACGACACTTCTGAACACCAACTGACGTTGTTGGAGCCCAGGATTAGGCGAGGAGCAGGCTGGGGCCTACTGGATTTTGGCAGGTGAATGCAGCAGGAGACTTGCCATCTCCACAGCAGGGGAACAGCTGACAGTGCTGAACCCCACTAACACTTGAACGAATGTGTTTGGCTCTGTGGAGACGACACTTCTGAACACCAACTGACGTTGTTGGAGCCCAGGATTAGGCGAGGAGCAGGCTGGGGCCTACTGGATTTTGGCAGGTGAATGCAGCAGGAGACTTGCCATCTCCACAGCAGGGGAACAGCTGACAGTGCTGAACCCCACTAACACTTGAACGAATGTGTTTGGCTCTGTGGAGACGACACTTCTGAACACCAACTGACGTTGTTGGAGCCCAGGATTAGGCGAGGAGCAGGCTGGGGCCTACTTGATTTTGGCAGGTGAATGCAGCAGGAGACTTGCCATCTCCACAGCAGGGGAACAGCTGACAGTGCTGAACCCCACTAACACTTGAACGAATGTGTTTGGCTCTGTGGAGACGACACTTCTGAACACCAACTGACGTTGTTGGAGCCCAGGATTAGGCGAGGAGCAGGCTGGGGCCTACTTGATTTTGGCAGGTGAATGCAGCAGGAGACTTGCCATCTCCACAGCAGGGGAACAGCTGACAGTGCTGAACCCCACTAACACTTGAACGAATGTGTTTGGCTCTGTGGAGACGACACTTCTGAACACCAACTGACGTTGTTGGAGCCCAGGATTAGGCGAGGAGCAGGCTGGGGCCTACTTGATTTTGGCAGGTGAATGCAGCAGGAGACTTGCCATCTCCACAGCAGGGGAACAGCTGACAGTGCTGAACCCCACTAACACTTGAACGAATGTGTTTGGCTCTGTGGAGACGACACTTCTGAACACCAACTGACGCTGTTGGAGCCCAGGATTAGGCGAGGAGCAGGCTGGGGCCTACTGGATTTTGGCAGGTGAAGGCAGCAGGAGACTTGCCATCTCCACAGCAGGGGAACAGCTGACAGTGCTGAACCCCACTAACACTTGAACGAATGTGTTTGGCTCTGTGGAGACGACACTTCTGAACACCAACTGAAGCTGTTGGAGCCCAGGATTACGCATGCCGCATGCAGAGGCCAATGGGCATCGGTTTTTATGGAGGTTGTGGACTACTACTGATTCTAACCATGCTCCACTTAGGCCTCTGGCTCCACTGTCTCTACTATTTACCCTGGCCTCCAACCCCGCCAGCTACATCTCTGAAGTGGCGTCAGCACAATCTACACTTGTTCCTGTGTTACTGGTGCTCAGTCCCATCAGTTGATCCCCTGATGTTTGTCCGGCAAGTTTGCCAGCTCTGTCCTCATTCCCACTACTGGTTATGGGAATGTGGACAGAGCAGGAGACCTTGCCGGACACACATCAGGGGATAAACTGATGGGACTGAGCCACAGGAACACAGGAACAAGTGTAGATTGTGCTGACGCCACTTCAGAGATGTAGATGGCGGGGTTGGAGGTCAGGGGAAATAGTAGAGACAGTGGAGCCAGAGACCTAAGTTGGGCACGGTTAAAAATCAGTAGTGGTTTGAATGTTGATGGAGCTGGTGACTCTGCCGTCCACACAGCAGGGGATCAGCTGGCATTACTGAACCCCAGTAACACAGGAGCTAGTGTGTTTCTCTGTGCAGACGACACATCTGAGCGACAACTGGCTGTGTTGAAGCACAGGGATTATAGTTCAGGTGGTAGAAAAATGAACACACCAGCAGACCTGGATACAGTTGCCAACCACTAATTTAGTCTGTAAGAGGAATGGCAAAGTCTTTGGAGATCCAGGCCTTGTTCATTTTCAGAAAAGTCAGCCGGTCAACATTATCGGAAGATAGTCGCGTGCGACGGTCTGTTAGTACACCACCTGCGGCACTAAAGACACGTTCCGATAATACACTGGCAGCAGGGCAAGCCAGCACCTCCAATGCATACTGGCTAAGCTCTGGCCATGTATCCAGCTTAGAGACCCAAAACTTGAAGGGGGAAGAGCCATCTGGGAGTACAGCGACAGGGCAAGACATGTAGTCTGACACCATCTGACGGAAGCGTTGCCTCCTGCTGACTCGAGGCGTCGCTGATGGTGTAGACAATTGTGGTGGACACACAAAACTTTGCCACATTTGGGCCATAGTGGTCTTGCCTTGTGCTGCGGCACTGCCTCTGCTCCCTCTTTGTGCAGAGTTTCCTCCACTGCCTCGACGCACAGAGCTGCTTTGTAAAGCACTAGCAACAATGCTGTCGGGTGGAATGGAAAACATTATGGACTGCACCAGTGACTCTTCGTACTCCCGCATTTTACGCTCCCGGTTCAACGTTGGTATGAGCCTTTGTACGCTGTCCCGGTAGCGAGGATCTAGGAGGGTGTACACCCAATAATCAGCCGAGACGAGAATGTGGGCGATGCGGCGGTCGTTTCTCAGGCACTGCAGCATGAAATCAACCATGTGCTGCAGACTCCCAACTGCCAAAGAACCGCTGTCCCCTGTTTGAGGCGTGACCTCGACCTGCTCTGCATCACCCCACCCTCGCTGTACATACTGAGTAGAGGTTTGTGTACCTCCCTCCTCTGGAGAGATGTCTTCCTCCTCCATCGACTCCTCCTCATCCTCCTCACAAAGTGTCCCCTGCCTAGGCCTTTGTGAGGAAACACGTAGCGCAGACTGTCCAGAAGCAGATGGCATTTGGGACTCCTCATCCTCCACCTCTTCCGAAACCTCATCCCTTAGTGCTTGCAGTGTTTGTTGAAGCAGGCAGATAAGGGGGACAGTCATGCTGACTAGTGCATCATCTGCACTCGCCATCCGCGTGGATTCATCGAAGGCACGCAAAACGAGGCAGATGTCCTTCATAGAGGCCCACTCAATGGTGCTGAAGTGTGAACGGCGCACAGTGCGACTTGTTTGCGCCTGATGCAGCTGGTACTCCATGACTGCTGCCTGCTGCTCACACAACCGCTCCAACATATGTAACGTTGAATTCCACCGGGTGGGTAGGTCACATATGATGCGATGTTCCGGAAGGCCAAATCGTCGCTGCAGAGCAGCGAGGCGCGATCTTGCCGTGCTGGAACGTCGCAAGTGAGCGCACTCTATGCGGACCTTGTGCAACAGTGCATCAAGATCCGGATAGTCCCTCAGAAAGCTCTGCACGACCAAGTTAAGAACATGTGCCAGACATGGGATGTGTGTGAGGTTGCCTAGGCCAAGAGCTGCCACCAGATTTTGGCCATTGTCACACACTACCAAGCCCGGCTGGAGATTCGCTGGCCCAAACCACACATCGCTCTCCAGCTTGATAGCATTCCAGAGCTCCTGCGCTGTGTGGCTTCGATTCCCCAAAGAAATTAATTTGAGTACAGCCTGTTGACGTTTGGCCACGGCTGTGCTCATATCGGTCGTAACAGGCTCCTGCTCTGCTGTTTCTGAGGAACTTGAGTAGGAGGAGGAGTCTATGTGTACAGACTGGAGTCCTGCAATCCGTGGCGTTGGAAGAACACGTACAGCGCCACTCTCCAGATCCGTACCCGGCTCCACAACATTGACCCAGTGGGCAGTGAGGGAAAGGTATCGTCCCTGTCCATGGTTACTGGTCCACGCATCGGTGGTCAGGTGGACCTTGCTACTAACGGCGTTTAGTAGCGCATGTTTTATTTTGCCCTCAACATGTTTCTGCAGGGCAGGGACGGCTCGCCTGCTGAAATAAAAGCGGCTGGGAACGTTGTATTGGGGGACTGCCAATGCCATTAAGTCCCGGAAGGTGTCAGTGTCCACCAGCCTGAATGACAGCATTTCAACTGCCAGAAGTTTGGCAATGCCAGCATTCAGAGACTGTGCTCGGGGATGGTTTGCCGAGTAAGGGCGCCTTTTATCCCATGCCTGTGCTACCGATGGCTGTGATGGATGGGAACGTGCTGTTATGGGTGGAATCTGACAGGGTCTCCGGACAACAGTGGCAGAGGTTCTTCCTTGGCGATCCTGTGAGGAAGCCGAACCAGCAGTGTGTGAGCTGGAGGAAGAGGGCCCAACACGAACTGAAGAGGTGGTAGGTGGTGCTGTACGTTGGCCTACGTCTTCAGGGTGTCTCTGCAACTCCAACTCGTGCTTGGTGCGCACATGTTTCCACATATTTGTGGTATTGAGGTTGCTGACATTTCTCCCTCTTTTGACTCTCTGATGACACAGCTTGCATTTGACAAAGCAAATGTCATCTGCAACTGTGTCAAAAAAGGACCACGCACTGCAACTCTTGTGAGCGCCCGGTTTGCCTTTGGAAGGAGGAATGCTCCTAACGGGTGCCGAAGTGGAGGGTACAGGCAACCAAGTCTTCCCCCTCCCTCTGCCTCCTGTTTTGGCCGGTAGGGGAATCTCTTCCTCCGAGCTGCTCCCACCACCTTCCTGTTGCTCACGCCATGATGGGTCAAGGACCTCATCATCTTCCCTCCCCTCTTCAAACAGCTGCTTCTCCGGGGTTGTCTCGCCAGCACCGTACGCACCAGAAAGTGGCAACTGAGTCTCGTCATCATCTGATGCGTACTGAGGTGTGCTGACCATAGGCACTGGCCCACTCGCCTCTTCAGATTCAGAGGGACAAAGAAGTTGCGCATCACTGCATACTCCCTCTTCTTCACATTCAGGAATGCTGCTTGGCTGGCCCCCTCTTTCCAAGCCAACAGATTCCGAGAACAGAAGTAGAGACTGTGATGGCTCCTGTCCATGTCTCTCTGACTGCCTGGGCACTTTGGCAGGTGGTGAAGAGACAGATGGTTGCTCTTCGGTGCTCTGACCCTGAGAGGATGCGGAAGTAATTGAAGTCGATGCGTTAGCTGCCATCCATCCGACAACGGCTTCAATTTGTTCCTCCCGCAGCAGTGGGGTACGTTGAGGTCCTACAAAGCTGCGCATAAAGGACTGTTGCCTGCTAAAACTGGGGGATGCTGATCCACTGGTGCCCGCAGCAGGCCCAGAATCCCCACGTCCTCTACCTGTAGAATCCCCACGTCCTCTCCCTGCAGAATCCCCACGTCCTCTCCCTGCTGAAACTCCACGCCCACGCCCACGCCCCCGCGCCTTACTCCCTGCCTTCTTCATCTTGCAAGACTGCTTAAGATAGGCAAAAAAGTACAAAGGGGGGCCTTAGTGTGCTTATTCCTGAACAGCTGGTTACAGGTACAAGAAACACTAATTTTATGAAGTGTGTGTGTGTGGACTAGACTTTAATAGGAGCTGATGTGGCCTACACAAGTTCAAAATGTAGTGTTTGGTGAACTTTTTATGTGGTTTCTTTGTTTGAAACAAACTCAAAGTATGAGAACAAAGAATTGAAACTGATAGTATCACCAACTTTTTGGAGCTATTACAATGCAGGCAGGTAACCTACAATGCAAAAGATGAGGCTCCAAAAAAATTGGGTAATACTAATCTGGCTGCGCCGGCAGGGCACAAGCCAGAAAAAAAGGCTCCTCTATCTACTCCTATATAGTGTTTGCAACCAACCAATGTTGATGGATACGGATGGATGCACACTAATAGGAGAAGAAAAAATGAGCTGCACTCAAAGACAAATATGTGTGAGGCAGTGACGCACGTTGAGCGTCCTACAACCAGACGTAGCTGCAGGACACTCTACTCAGCGTGAGCTGCACTCACACACAGTCAGAGACCTCTCAGACAGCCGTCAACAGTGCAGCTAAGTGGGCACTGGCACTGACAGGCTGCAGAAAGGCTCCGCTGTGTACTCCTATATAGTGTTTGCAACCACCGTAGATGGAGACGGATGGATGCACACTAATAGAAGAAAAAATGAGCTGCACTCAAATAAAAATATGTGTGAGGCACTGACGCACGCTGAGCGTCCTACAGCCAGACGTAGCTGCAGGACACACTACTCAGCGTGAGCTGCACTCACACACAGTCAGAGACCTCTCAGACAGCCGTGAACAGTGCAGCAAAGTGGACACTAGCACTGAAAGGCTGCAGAAAGGCTCCGCTGTCTACTACTAGTGTTTGCAACCAACGTATATGGATACGGATGGAAGCACACTAGATTGAAATTATTTAAAAAATGCAGCTCAAAAAATAAAAGATGTATGAGGCAGCAGTGATCACACTGGGTGGCCTACAGCCTGACGTGGCTGCAGGACCCACTCCACAGCGTGAGCTGCACTCACACAGCCCTTGCAGACAGCTGTGAACACTGCTGCTAGGGCAAAGAAGGCTACAGTGGTGGTTTATGTAGCCTGGGTAAAGCACTAGATGTTTGGTGGAATCGCTATTTCTAACTGTCCCTCACAGTCTTCTACAGCAGCCTGTCCCTAACTGAATTCACAGCAGAGTGACCAGAAATGGCGGCTGCGGTGGCTTTTATAGTGCATCATGACATCATTTCGGCAGCCAATCACAGCCATGCCAATAGTTAACATGCCTACATGCCTAACAGGATGTGCCCACACTTCGGAGGATTCCCATTGGCTTAATCAAAGCAAGCAGGCTCATAGCATGATGGGAACTTCCTATTCCGATTCCGATCCCGGAATCCGATATGAAAAAAGTATCGGAATTAAGTATCGGAATTCCGATACCGCTAATATCGGCCGATACCCGATACTTGCGGTATCGGAATGCTCAACACTAATTATAACTTCCTAACAAGAAAAGGTTATGTTTCAAAAGTTATACTGATGCAAAGCAGACATGATAGTAATGTTATTTATTAACAATTTTGCATGACATAACTTTGTTTTAAGGGCATAAAAATTAAAAGGCAGTTTTAAATTGTCCTGTTAGCATGTGTAGCCGTAAGAAAACACCTGGCTCCACAGCTGCAAAGTCAGAATTCACACCCACACTAGCTAGCTAGAATCCACCTCCTACAGGAAGACCCCCAAGGGATTCAAACCAAATGGTCTGCTTTGTTCAGACCACTATGATTTCATAAGGAGATTATGGGCTTGTTGTATGTCCTGGCCACACGTCCATTTCTCGTTTTAATGTTCCTTGCTGCCGGGGTTGGTTTCTGGCTCGATATGACCCTGTTAACGGAATGGAAATATATATAATGAGGAACTGGTATCAAGCGCTGTTTCACTGGTGCTAGTGAAAGAAGATGCTCAGCCCATCAGGGTTGTTGGTGAGTGTGGTGTCACATCAGATACTGCGTGAGCTGCATTCTCTCACACTCCATGCCTCCCTAGACCCTTGTGAACAATAAGTGTCTGTGTAAAACTGTGCCAAGCTGACTTTACGTGCCCCCCGGGGATGAGGAACGTCATGTTGGTACAAATGAGGAGACCTTACCACATGATCCCGCTGATGTAACATTATGGAGAAGTGCAGATACTTCACATGTAGTGGCAGCACGTTGGGATGGAGATAATAGTGTGTGAGTAAATTACACATACTCCTAGATGCTAAAGATTACTAGCAGTAGCTTTTTGCAGCTGGGGTCTTAAGATCAGCTCAGCACTAGACAGTTCGAGTGCTACAGGTGGTAGGGAGGAGGTGGAAGATGATGTTGCTCAATCGGAGGGGGAGTCCAGCCCAGGATCCGCAAAGAGTCGGTCGCCGGCGGTCGGTCCCGCAGTGAGCTGCTCACCACCTGTCTATTCCTCCAGCCAAGCAGACTCAGATAACCTCCTGCAAGCTGTCCTTGCCCATCTCCAGGCTGGAAACAAAGCCACCTATGAGACCCTCATAGCAGCAGCAAAACATCACGAGGAAGCTGCAGAACATCGCAAGGCAGCGGCAGCAGAATGTCATAAAGAAGCTGTAGAACATCAGCGGGAGCACAAGCAGCAACAACAAATGCTTCAGCTCCAACTCAAGCTCCATCTGCAGACCCCAGCCAGTTGTGAGTCCCTGGAGATTAGGGTCCCGAAGCTGCAAGCAAAGGACTTCCCCTTGCTGATCAAAGAAGGGGACTTGTAAGCTTTCTTGCTGGCATTTGAAAAAAACTTGTCATACCATCCGCCTGAGCACCATTGGGTCCAGTTCTTAACCACTCACCTCAGGGATAAGGTCATGGAAATCTTTGGGTACCTGCCCAGCAAGACCACCCTGATCTATGAGTACATCAATCAGACTGTGGTCTGGCAGTACAATTTGACTTCTGAGACATACCAAAAAATGCTCCAGAGTATGATGCGGGGTCCTGCAGACAGCTGGGCCGATTGCATGCAGGCTCTACTGAGAGCAGATGACCAATGGAATGCAGGACTGGATCTCACCACCATCCAACGGATGATGGAGCACATCACAACCTCCAGGACCAGAGCAGTAACTCCATGACCAGAAGTCAAAGGGGGCCTCTGCAATAGTGACAACTGCTGACAGGTACTCCAACAACAGGACTCCAGAGGCCAAGAAACTTGCCATCTGGAGAGGGAGTAAGATGAATGTGGTTCCTGCTGTCCTGCCCCCAAGATGAAGGGGGTACATCCCCATTCTTCCCTCTCCACGTCGGTAGGGGACCTCTGAATGTGTCATCTCTGCAGACATCCAGGACACTTCAAAGTCATGGGTCCCCAGTGCCAGAAGGGCCTGTTCCCATCCTAGAAACCATCCACTGTTTTGTGTGTGGGTGGGGGTGGTGGGAGGTCCCTTGACAACCTTCAGCCCAACACCATAGGCCAGGCCATGGCCATGGGGCTACAAGACACCAGCATTGAGATGACTGAATTTGGTTGACCTGATAGTCACTCCCATCAGCTTGGGGAAATGGTTTGTACTGACAGTAGCAGACTGTACCATCTGGTACCCAAAAGCGGTATTCTTGTCGTCCATTTGGGCCGACAAGGTGGCCACAGCCTTTCTGGAGATTTTCTCTCAAGTGGGTTTTCCCTCGGAAATGCTCACCGAATGGGGGACCTAGTTCATATTGCAGCTGATGGAGTCCCTCTGTAAAACAGATACAGGTGCAACATCTGGTAACCAACCTTACCACTCACAGACCAACGGTGTTAGGGACTGGCGGAACTCACCTAATTAAATAAACATAAAGACTAGGTGCGTTCACAGTCTGGGGTCCACCGTGCAGAGGTGTTAACTGCTGCTAGACAATAATGGACAGTGTATGGCCAAACTCACACGGGTTAAAGTCACCCGGTGTGTACTAAGGCAGACTCTGTTACTTCACAGAGACTACGAGTAGGAGAGCACAAGTGTCACATCACAGGACGCTGCCCCAAGACACAGGGTCAGCGCCCCTCTAGACCCACTCGTGCACGGAACCGCTGCTGACGTGCCAGGGGTAGACCCTTAAGGAACGCTGTACCCTGTTAACAATCACAGGGTGCAGCAGATAGTTGCTGACCGCACAGAGTGTGCACAGCGCCGCTCTGGCGGATTCCACTAACCAGCCTAAGGTTAGAGCTGGAAAGTGCACTATCCGCGCACAGCGCTGCTCTGACGGACGCTGCAGTGATGCGGTACCGAGGTGCCATGTGCTGAATGGCGCCCTCAGGCGCTAATATGCAAGAGGAGCTGAGAGCACTGCGGCGCTAGGCAGTGCCAGTACTCGGTGCTGACTCTAAAACCCTAAACCCTACAGACATGTTTATCAAAGGGAGGGGAATCATAATGAGACATTCACCAGTCTCAGACTTCCATCATCATACACACAACTTTAGCAAAAAGTCTCTATATTAGCCTGGCCATGCGAACCTTTTATAGCTGCAGCCTTCTGGGACCTTCCTGGAGGTCCAATCAGAGCAGCAATAGGACCTGAGCATGTGACCTCCAATGAGAGGTCGTCCCATGGGCATGCTCAGTAGGGGAAAAGCAGGACTTAGTCCCAGGAGCATCTGCTTGCTGCTGACTTACGCATGATACAATAGCAGAGCCAGAAGGAGCAACCAGACACCTAGCATTATCCTGAGCAAGGTGCTGGGACAGACGTCTCTGCTGAGCAGTCTCCTCTCTGGCTGGAGAGGAATGGGAGACCGCAGAAGGCATGGCTCGTGTTCCCTCCTGTGCAGAGGCAGGAACCCGATGCCTAACAAACTGCTTGTGCAAACGGTTCAATGGCACCCCTAAAGCAGATTTTTGAGATGTTTGTTGACTCCCACAAGCGTGACTGGGAGCGTTACCTGCCACACCTGCTATTTGCCTCCTGGGATGTTCCACATCTTCTGTACACATGATGTTGGCGAGGGCCAATGGCTTTGGTGTGGCATTACTGTGATTGGCTGGCCTTTCAGGGTCATAGGAACTATTTAAAGGCTGCTAGCGCCATCTTGCACACATTGCGGCCTCAAATAGCATAGGGAGAGCGTAGCTTCAACGTAGGGAGAGTAAAAGTAGCATAGGGAGAGTGATAGGAGGTTATAGTGACCATTGTTTATTCCAAAAAGCTCTTTTAAGAGCTGAAGATTGTCAAGGGATTATTTGTTTGTTAGGTAAAGATTTAAGTAGGCAGATTACTAGGAGGGAGGAGGAAAGGCAGGGAGCTGGATGCTCTCATTATTGCAAGTACTTGCTGCAGCTCTCTGCTATTTTCCACTTAAAACAAATAACATTTTTCTTGCCGCTGTGCGACTGGCGCAATCTGGGTACAGATAATCATATGTGACAATTTAGCAGGGGAAATAATCTTCATTACTCTGCATTTGGAGTGTGTCAGCAAGACCATTGAAAAAAAATAATCATATTTTTCTATTGGCTTAAAGAATAGCAGTGACCCAGGAAAGTTCAAAACAAAGTCTCTTTTAATGGTCATCGTACTCACAAACAGAAAGCAAATAGTAACCTCTGGATCTCAGCTGGGAAACAAGACAGTCCTTTACTGCTACCATTTGATGTGGGCAACTGCACCGTCATGTACGCTGAGGGGTGCCAGTCCTTTTGGCTCTGATTAGCTCTGTGTTGCTTTATACAGGCTGTGCTCTGCAGAGCCTCCTGCTCTGCACACTTAAAAACCTCAACTGACACACCCAACCCTCTGCTGCAGGGTTTTTACAAGGGGAAAGAAAAGTCTTTGTTCCAGTTCCTTCATATAAAATATCTTCAAATTTATTCAATTAATTTAAAACGTGATAAGCTCCTAGACCGCACTAAGTGCACACAGGGACACAGAGCGACGTGTTTCAATTCCAAAGTGATCTTTATCAAAGCTGTTGACCTGCGACGCACTTCGGTCGCAAAGCAATCTTTATCAAAGCTGTTGACCTTAAAACCATACATATTGTTATAGGAAAACTAATGCATCAACAATACCCTCATCATTTGGAGGGGGGGCTATATCTGCCATACCAGATTTCATCAAATATATCGATTCTAATAATCTAAATCTTAGATTCACTCATGTGGCTGATGCTCATCAAATTTCTTTTTTGGATTTGAAGCTTATTGGTGTACATGGTCAAAGTATTTTAACAGAACTTATTCAAAACCAATAATTGGAAATACAATTCTACATGCCAGTAGTAGTTACCCTAAAGATACCATCAGGTTCATCCCTGTTGGGGAATATACCAGAATTAAAAGGAACTGCAGTGACAACAGGAATTTGGATGAAGAATTAAACCAATCATGTAGAAAACTAAAAAAAAAGGAATTGCCCTGATTGGATGCTTAATAGAGCTTTAAATATAGTTTCATCCAAGAAACCTGAGGAACTAATTTCTCCTCAGCAGAATTATAGTTCTAACAAAAAAGTAAATTCCATAGACAATACACCTTTTTTATGTCTTCAATATAGCTCTCAATTTTATCATATCAGGCGTATTATTAATAAGTTTTGACAATACTTCATAAAGTACTGAATTCAGGATGCAATGTTGTTACAAGGAGAGCTCCAACTTTAGGGAATATATTATCTCCCAGCATGTACCTATGCAGAACCTCACAAGGAACACAAATTGTAAAACACGCAAACAAGTTATTAATACAAAATATTTTAATAATTATAATAATACTCAGAAATTCAATATTAAAGATTTTATTAATTATAACACAAGTCAAGTTATTTACAAAATTGATTGTACAGTATGTAATTTAGCATATGAAGAATGCACAATGAGAAAATTAAAAACTCGCATTGCTAAACTCTTAAATGATATTAATAATACTACAAGCCTTAATAATAGTTAATCTCATGGTCCTATTTTTTCTTAGAGGCAAAAAGTCACTTCAATAATTTTGTATAACATAATCCATAATGGTGGGTGCCATATAGATAGGAAGTGATGATGGACAAGATAGTGAATAAAAAAAATATCTTTAATAAATAACAATGAAATATAGAACAGGCTTAAAATGACAGGGCACGAAAGCCTTCAAATAGAGGGGACAGTCAACAGTGGTCAATAGATGACTTACACAATTAAATTATTGACAAATCCTCATGACATGATCCTGGTGCAAATAAAATCTATATCCCTATTATTAAGGTCAGCATGCTGAAAGGCAACTTGGTGAGCACAACTTGGTGGTATGCAATTGCCAAGTTTTGGAAAAAAAAAGCAATATTATTTGCTGCCTGAGGGAGGGAGAAGGGAAAGCAAGGCACCAAAAAAATGAAGGAGCACAAAAATTTGTAAGTGTGAGGTCAATGGCAGCAATTGTGCACGATAAAGTAAGTGTATGAGTGTGCAAGTATATTAGAATTGATCAAATTGAGGGTTACCTGCTACAAAATGGATGCTGCCAATGGTGCTGTGATGCAGTGCAATAGTGGAAAGCTGCTGCTGAAAAGTCCACCTTGCCCGACGAGCACCGTTTCGCAAGGTTGCTTCTTCCGGGGGTGTGGCCTTGATAATAATCATAATATATCTTCAGTGGCTTTACATTTTATATATTAACATTCACGCAATATTTTGTATCTTTGGGTTTGCGGAATAGAATGGGTTAATAAACCCTTGTGAGGTGGTGATATTAAACGCCGCTTGCTAACTCGTGAAGCATATTGGATTTATAATTTAGGTACCAGGTACTCAAATGGATTAAACAGATGCAATTAAATTATGTTTCACTATTAACAGATATCATTGGTTGTGTTTTAATAATGTCCCGTTGTATTTTTGTCATTGTTGTATTATTTTATCTATTTATGTGGTTTTGTTTTTTATGTCTGTTTCTTATGAACACTTTTTGCTAGGACCTTACAGACTATGTAACACCTTTCAGATGTCTCATTGGTTCAGTTTTCCTATAACAATATGTTTGGTTTTAAGGTTTTAAGGTCAGCAGCTTTGATAAAGATCGCTTTGCGATCGAAACGTGTCACTCTGTGTCCCTGTGTGCACTCAGTGCCGTCTAGGAGCTTATCACGTTTTAAATTAATTGAATACATTTGAAGATATTTTATCTGAAGGAGCTGGAACAAAGACTTTTCTTTCCTCTCATATGCACACGTCTCATCAGGACGGTTTCCGTGCACCTGAAGTATCACTGAGCTGGCTTTCTTTTTCCATGTGACTGTTTTTACAAGGGACCTGTGGCCATAGACCACATGGAAGACCTGGCCAGCTGACCACGGGTTAGTCTCCCCTCACACAAGGCATCCAGGTATTTACTTTAATAGGCACCTCTGCCACACTACCTTACCTGTTAGCTGACATGCAGATTTGACTACAGCGCTCTTTTTATAGATAATATCAGTGTATGGGGTACAAGCTTCACATCATAGCCACACCATCTAGTATTTTGCCATAACCCCCACTGTTTCTGACATGTGCTTCATTGCCAGCCAGCCTTACCTTATGTGATGCAAATCACGACTGCCGATTTTTAATACCATGACCGTTACTGCTGATATACTATGCTACATTGTTATCACACTACCATGGTTCTATATGTTATATCCCAACTGCATTTTTGACCATTGTACGTTCCACTGGATTATCTGTATATAGAGAAAAAGACTCTGTATATAGGCGGGTCATTATTTTATTTCAGACTTTGTACAGCACCCATCACTTATAATATGATTATATGATGTCGTTTTGCCTACCATCTGTGAAAAACTAAACATGGTTGTTCTGCCCATTTTGAGCAGCTAGATATGTTTAACCCCTTAAGCTCCAAGGGTGGTTTGCACGTTCATGACCGGGCCAATTTATACAATTCTGACCACTGTCCCTTTATGAGGTAATAACTCTGGAACGCATCCATGGATCCCGGTGATTCTGACATTGTTTTCTCGTGACATATTGTACTTCATGTTAGTGGTAAAATTTCATTCACTTGCGTTTATTTGTGAAAAACCGGAAATTTGGCAAAAATTTTGAAAATTTTGCAATTTTCCAACTTTGAATTTTTATGCCCTTAAATCACAGAGATACGGCACACAAAAAACTTGATAAGTAACATTTCCCACATGTTTACTTTACATCAGCACAATTTTGGAACCAAATTTTTTTGTTAGGAAGTTATAAGGGTTAAAAATTGACCAGCGATTTCTCATTTTTGCAACACCATTTTATTTTTACGGACCACATCACATTTGAAGCCACTTTGAGGGGTCTATATGATAGAAAATACCCAAAAGTGACAACATTCTAAAAACTGCACCCCTTAAGGTGCTCAAAACCACATTCAAGAAGCTTATTAACCCTTTAGGTGCGTCACAGGAATTTTTTGAATATTTAAAAAAAATGAACATTTAACTTTTTTTCACACAAAAAATACTTCAGGTTCAATTTTTTTTATTTTACCAAGGGTAACAGGAGAAATTGGACTGCAAAATTTATTATGCAATTTGTCCTGAGTACGCTGGTACCTGATATGTGGGGGGAACCACTGTTTCTGCGCACAGCTGAGCTCAGAAGGGAAGGAGCGCCGTTTGACTTTTTCAATGCAAAATTGGCTGGAATTCAGATCGGACGCCATGTCACATTTGGAGAGCCTTTAATGTACCTAAACAGTGGAAACCCCCCACAAGTGACCCCATTTTGGAAACTAGACCCCCCAAGGAACTTATCTAGATATGTGGTGAGAACTTTGAACCCACAAGGGCTTCACAGAAGTTTATAACGTACAGCGGTACAATTAAAAAATCATATTTTTTCCACAAAAATGATCTTTTCACCCCCAATTTTTATTTTTCCAAGGGTAACAGGACCCTAAAAGTTATTGTGCAATTTGTCCTGAGCACGCTGATACCCCACATGTGGGGATAAACCACTATTTGGGCGCATGGCAGAGCTCGGAAGGGAAGCAGCACTATTTGATGTTTTTGGCTGGAATTGAGATCAGACACCATGTCGCGATTGAAAAACCTCTGATGTACCAAAACAGTGGAAACCCCCAACAAATGACACCATTTTGGAAATTAGACCCCCCAAGGAACTTATCTAGATGTGTGCTGAGAACTTTGAACCCCCAAGGGCTTCACAGAAGTTTATAACACCCGGGCGTGAAAATAAAAAAATCGTATTTTTTCCACAAACATGATCTTTTACTCACCAATTTTTTTATTTTCCCAAGGGTACCAGGATAAATTGGACCCCAATAGTTGTTGTCCAATTTGTCCTGAGTACACTTATTCCCCATATGTGGGAGAAAACTACTGTATGGGCACACGTCGGGTCTCGGAAGGGAAGTAGTGACGTTTTGGAATGCAGACTTTGATGGAATGGTCTGCGGGTGTCATGTTGCCTTTGGAGAGCCCCTAATGTACCTAAACAGTGGAAACCCCCCCACAAATGACCCCATTTTGGAAACTAGACCCCTTAAGGAACTTATCTAGTTGTGTGGTGAGCACTTTGAACCCCCAAGGGCTTCACAGAAGTCTATAATGCCCGGGCGTGAAAATAAAAAAATCGTATTTTTTCTACAAACATGATCAATTAGTCCCCAATTTTTTTATTTTTCCAAGGGTAACAGGAGAAATTGGACCCCAAAAGTTGTTGTCCAATTTGTCCTGAGTACGCTGATACCCCATATGTGGGAGAAAACTACTGTATGGGCACATGTCGGGTCTCGGAAGGGAAGTA
Source organism: Dendrobates tinctorius (assembly GCF_039654945.1). Taxonomy (NCBI): domain Eukaryota; kingdom Metazoa; phylum Chordata; class Amphibia; order Anura; family Dendrobatidae; genus Dendrobates; species Dendrobates tinctorius. The sequence goes on along the minus strand of NW_027361766.1, from coordinate 1,912,108 downwards.
GTGACGTTTTGGAATGCAGATTTTGATGGAATGGTCTGCGAGTGTCATGTGCGTTTGGAGAGCCCCTGATGTACCTAAACTATTGAAACTCCCCACAAGTGACCCCATTTTGGAATCTAGATCCCCATGGAGCTTATCTAGATGTGTGGTGAGCACTTTGAACCCCCAAGTGCTTCACAGAAGTTATAACGCCCGGGCGTGAAAATAAAAAAATCATTTTTTTCCACAAAAATGATATTTTTGCCCCCAATTTTTTATTTTCCTAAGGGTAACAGGAGAAATTGGACCCCAAAAGTTGTTTTGCAATTTGTCCTGAGTAGGCTAATACCCCATATGTGGGGGTAAAACACTGGTTGGGCGCATGGCAGAGCTTGGAAGGGAAGGACCACCATTTGACTTTTTCAACTCAGAATTGGCTGGAATTGAGATCAGACGCCACGTTGCATTTGGAGAGCACCTGATGTGCCCAAACAGTGGAAACCCCCAATTCTAACTCCAACCCTAACCCCAACACACCCCTAACCCTAATCTCAGCTCTAACCCTAGCCCTAACCCTAGCCCTAGCCCTAACCCTAGCCCTAGCCCTAACCCTAATGGGAAAATGGAAATAAATACATTTTCTTTTAATTTTATTATTTTTCCCTAACTAAGGGGGTGATAACAGGGGGTTTGATTTACTATATATGGCGGTTTTTATGTTTGGCAGCTGTCACACGCTAAAAGACGCTTTTTATTGTAAAAATATTTTTTGCATCACCACATATTGAGAGCTATAATTTTTCCGTATTTTGACCCACTGAGTCATGTGAGGTCTTATTTTTTGCGGAACGAGTTGACGTTTTTATTGGTACCATTTTCGGGCACGTGGCATTTTTTGATCGCTTTTTATTCCGATTTTTGGGACGCAGAATGAACAAATACCAGCATTTCATGAATTTTTTTTTGGGGGGTGCGTTTACACCGTTCCGCGTGCGATAAAATTGATAAAGCGGTTTTATTCTTCGGGTCAGTACGGTTACAGCGATACCTCATTTAGGTCTTTTTTTATGTTTTGTCGGTTTTATGCAATGAAACTATTTTATATAGAAAATAATTATTTTTGCATCGCTTTATTCTGCGAGCTATAACTTTTTTATTTTTTTGCTGATGATGCTGTTTCACGGCTCATTTTTTGCAGGACAAGATGACGTTTTCAGCGGTACCATGGATATTTATATGCATCTTTTTGATCGCGCGTTATTGCACTTTTTGTTCGGCGGTATGATAATAAAGTAATTCATTTTTTTTTGCTTCGTTTTTTATTTTTATTTTTTAAGGGGATCGCTAAAGGGGTTAACTATTGGGACAGTTTTATAGGGCAGATCGTTTTGGATGCAGCGATACCAAATATGTGTACTTTTATTGTTTTTTTTTTTATTTCCAAAAAATGAATTTATTGGGGGAATATTTTTTTTTTTTCTAATTTATTTGGCGATTTTTTTTTAAATTATTTTAACACTTTTTTTTTTTAACTTTATTACATTGTCCCAGGTGGGACATCACTGTCCTGTGACAGATCGCTGATCTGTCACATCACAGATCACTGTGACAGATCAGCGATCTGTCACAGGCAGTGCAGCAGGCTTCCTCGTGCCTGAGGAAGCCGGTTCCTTGCAGGCCCCCAAAGGTCCCCGTGGCCATCTTGGATTCGGGGACCTGCAGGGAAGGAGCCCCCCACAGCAGCGCTGCAAATTGCGCTGCCATGGGGGGCTCAGGGAAGCATGGAGGGAGCCCCCTCCCTGCCGATGCTTCCCTTTAACCCCCGGTACACCGCGATCGTGTTTGATCGTGGTGTGCAAGGGGTTAACATGTCGGGGCGGTCCGTGACCACCCCTGACACATTGTGCCGGGTGTCAGCTGTGATAATCAGCTGACACCCGGCCGCGATCAGCGGCGCTCACCACGTGGGCGCCGCTGATCGCTATGACGTACTATCCCGTTCCTGGGAATTAAGTCCCAGGGCACATGGACGGGATAGTACATCATATGAGATTGAGGGGTTAAGGGCTGTTCCAGCTATAGCCAGTAGGTGTCATAAGTTGCCCTTCTCCTTTTATTCCTGTGTTTGGAATTTTCTGATCCCTGAATGGTTAATCGTTCTGAACCGCCCCTTCTTCTATCCTTGGTCAACAACATGTAAGCATTCTCCAGCCATCTCCCGAGCAGCCCACATGTGTTTAGCTCAGCTCTTGGCAAAACCATTGCTATAACAAGTGGATTCCGGTAAGTATAATGCAATTATGAGTTATGCATCTGTGTTAGAAGCCATAATACAGCCCCCCCATGATGTTTGCAATGCATGCTCAGCTCCTGTGATGTTATTTCACTGCATGTTTGTTATAAGCATTCTCTAGTTATGCATACACTGTTCAGTGAGTGTAAAGCTGGCAGCCACTAGTTGTGTTAGATATTACTTTCTCCTTTGCTGCTGTTTATGTTATATTGCCCAGCTCTTATATATTGCATGATAACAGCATCCTGCATCATTGCTACTGTTTTGATAATACCCTGCATTGCTATTACCTGCCAGTATTGTGTATTGTATACTACTAGTACTGACATGCTGTATTATCTATCTTTTGCCATTTTTACCTGAATCATCCACATTTTGTACAACAATCTGCTGAATTATCCATCTGTTATCATCTCCCATCATTCTCCATATCATCCCAATAAATAATAGACTTAAGCACCCATACAGTCTTGTTTCTGGGAGTGGATGAAAGGTTAAGCCGTACGCTGGAATCTACACAGCGTCATACGTGGAAGAAGGCAGAACAATGGTAATAACCTATTTTTAACTTCAAACCCCTAGGCAGCCTGATTTCTTTTTTTAAGGACAACCACACAGGAATATAGAAATCCTGCAACTATACCAGGTGGAACCTCCGACTGTACGCCTTCTCCGTAGTACCGACATTCTGGTGTTCCTATATCCTTTTTCTAAATTGCACTTAATGTGACTTTAGATTTTCCAGCTTTCTCCACATTTCCTTACAGCTGCTTACACGCTTTTGATATTTCATGTTCATGGATTATATCGGATGTCTTGTCTTGAACACGGACATTCTCTGCTTTGGAACTCATCTTCCCTGTTTTTCTACAAGCACTCATGACATGGAATACTGCTCTTGTATGCTTTATGTATATTTTATGTGTGAATTGCATATACTGATGTTTTTTCCCTCTTTTTTTCCCCCTTCCCTGTTTTATGTTATATGCCCCTTAGCACATTTCTGTTATAGTTCTGATGAAGGTCCAAACCAGGACCTAAAACGTTTAACTACGATTATGTTTTTGAATGCACAATAAATGGAACCATATTTTTCACATCTTATTCTCTTGTGAGTGCCAAGTCCTTTCAACTTCATTGACTCAGGGCTGAATACCCTACATGGGCACCACCTTCTCCATCTTTTACAAGTGCCTTGAATATTACAGATTACAGTGATGGTGCATATGCATAATAGTAGCAGAAATAATTCGGAAGTGTATAAATCTACAGTATACATTTTGCTCATATTCAGCCATATGCTGCCCATACTGTTTGAACGATGTTTCACAGTACAGATGGATGGATAATGACAAAACCATAGCACCAAAGCGACCCAACAGCTTCTTAATGTAAAGAAATTGAACATTATTTCATTGCCAAGTTACCTCATGTCAAGTTAATTGAATATGATTTTCTAGGCATGGCAGAACATCTATAGCTAGAAACTTAAGTACTTGATGACATTTCCCTGGTTTCATGCAGAGAATTCTTAATTATATAAATCTGTTAATCTGTACTTCATTCACATCTTTATGGATTTGTTTATATCAATTGCATTGGTATACAGAGGCTAAATTATTATAGATATAGATATATATATACTAGCTGAAGAGCCCGGCGCTGCCCGGGCATAGTAACTAACTGGTTAGTTATAGCAAATTGTAATTATCGTCCATCCCATAGTCCTGTGCCCATATACCCATCATACATATCCTCCATCCCATAGTCCAGTGCCCATATACCCATCACACATCCTCCATCCCATAGGCAACCTATGATGACATCAGCGTCACCATGGCAACCATTATGACATCATAATGAGGGGGGGCTTGACACGCACACACTGTTTCCTCATTATGTAGATAGGGGCATTATGACATCATAATGAGGAGCGGGGCTTGACACGCACACACTTTTTCCACATTATGTAGATAGGGGCACAATTGTTTAGTAAATTGGAACACGCGGGGTTAAAATTTCGCCTCACAACATAGCTTAGGACGCTCTCGGGGTCCAGACGTGTGACTATGCCAAATTTTGTGGCTGTAGCTGCGACGGTGCAGATGCCTATCCCGGACATACACACACATATATACACACATACATACACACTTTGAGCTTTATATATTAGATAGATAGACAGAGAAACAGAGAGATAAAGAAGAAAAAAATAAACTTGAGAAAGGCTCAGTGTGAGTCGAAACGTCACCACGCCATGTCGGTCTGAATAATCCAGTTTTTAAACTCATTTCACATTTTTCTTCTTTATGGACTTGGACAAGTATTAGATGAATTGCTGAGGAAGCCGGAGCACCCAACAATGTAGTGTTGTGCTGTTTTTTTTGACAATAAAGAGATAGATAGATAGATAGATAGATAGATAGAATCATACATTCATAGAATCGTAGAGTTGGAAGGGACCTCCTGGGCCATCTGGTCCAACCCCCTGCTCAAATCAAGATTCGCTAAATCATCCCAGACAGATGTCTGTCCAGCCTCTGTTTGAAGACTTCTATTGAAGGAGAACTCACCACCTCCTGTGGCAGCCTGTTCCACTGACTGATCACTCTAACTGTCAAAAAGATTTTTCTAATATCTAATCTGTGTCTCCTCCCATTCAGTTTCATCCCATTGCTTCTAGTCTTTCCTTGTGCAAATGAGAATAAAGATTATCCTTATGCAATGTGACAGCCCTTGAGATATTTGTAGACAGCTATTAAGTCTCCTCTCAGTCTTCTCTTCTACAAGCTAAACATTCCCAAATCCTGCAACCTTTCCTCATAAGACAGGGTTTGCAGACCAGTCACCTTTCTGGTTGCTCTTTTCGGAACTTGCTCCAGTTTGTTGATGTATTTTTTAAAATGTGGTGCCCAAAACTGGACACAGTATTCCAGATAAAGTCTGACCAAAGAGGAGTAGAGGGCAATAATGACTTCACGTGATCTAGACTGTATGCTTCTGTTAATACATTCTAGAATTGCATTTGCCTTTTTTGCTGCTGCATCACACTGTTGACTCATATTCAGTCTGTGATTTATTAGTATACCCAAGTCTTTTTCACATGTGCTGCTGCTTAGCATTATTCCTCCCATTCTGTATATGCTTTTTTCATTTTTATTACCCAGATGTAGTACTTTGCATTTTTCCCTGTTAAAAACCATTCTGTTAGTTGCTGCCCACTGCTCCAGTTTATTTATATCTTTTTGAATCCTCTCTCTCTCTTCTCTAGAATTAGCTATCCCTCCTAGCTTTGTGTCATCAGCAAATTTAATCAGCTTACCCTCAATTCCTTATAGAAAGATATGTTTATATTATGAAGATTATATTATTACAGGAATATATAATCTGTCATCATTATAGTACGCTACTCAAATTATTTACAGTGTCTTGGTTTAGAGCTAAAAATTCTGAAACAAATAGCGATATTCACTAGCCTTGTTCTACTTTTTCCACAAACATATATCATTTTTTACTTTATCATAAAACTATGGGCTTTTGCAAATGATTCCCATCAGAGACAATTCTAAAGGAATCTAGAAATCTCATTAGTTTCTTCTCAAACTCTCCAATAACATAGTATGCTTAGAGTACCAAGGCTTAGCTGCACATTATTAGATTTGATGCACGTACTGGTAATTTAATAAAGAAAACATTTTATGCCTGAACAAGCAGGTTTTCTTTCCAGCACAATGCAACATTGTTTTAGGAGGGGGATGATAGCGCCACTGTAATGACTGAAAAAACTGACGGCACATCTAGAACTAGTCTGAATAGGTGCATACCAAAAAACAGCTTACATATCAAATAAGGAAATGGTTGCACTCAATTGCATTTAGGCATATCAATATGAAATATGTGAAATACGAATAGCATAATGGCTTTTGTAATCTAGAAAAACATATGAGATACTTAGCACAAAATTTGACCAAAAGATGTGAGCCCATTCACCAACGTCAAGGTGATCTCATTGAATGGGTCCCTATACTAAGTGCCTAGTGTGAACTAACCTCTGGCTAATAACATGGTAAAACCTGTATTTATAGGAAGATAGGAACAAAAATGTGATTGGATGTAATTAAAATCACAGCCTGATGAAGGGCGGAGTGCTCAGTCAGAAAGTTAACATACAAATGACTGAAAAAACTGACGGCACATCTAGAACTAGTCTGAATAGGTGCATAACAAAAACCAGCTAACATATCAAATAAGGAAATGGTTGCACTCAATTGCATTAAGGCATATCAAATATGAAATATGTCAGAAAGTCAGAAAGCTAACATGCAAATGACTGAAAAAACTGACGGCACATTTTGGTTCCTGACTTCCTATAAATACAGGCTTTACCATGTTATTAGCCAGAGGTTAGTTCACACTAGGCAGTTAGTATAGGGACCCGTTCAATGAGATCACCTTGACGTTGGTGAATGGGCTCACATTTTTTGGCCAAATTTTGTGCTAAGTATCTCATATGTTTTTCTAGACTACAAAAGCCATTATGCTAGCGCCACTGTAATGTCACAGTGCAGAAAATAGCCGGATATAATGAAATTGACATGCAGAAGAGAAAGAAGCTTATATCTGTGCCTTATGTATTTTATGGTCAGGTCCTGTATGTGTAAGGAATCACATTGGGCTTCACTCAATAGATTCTTCATTTTCTTTATCATCATTTAACCTCAATTTCATGCACGTTAGCTTACAAAATTGTTGTTTTTATTCATTTTGGTTTTCTTTTTCTATTATTCTAGTTGTTATTTTATCTTGTCCTATCATTTTCCATTTTTTCTAAGTTCTTTAAATGGCTTGATCTTTGCCTGGTGATCACTCAGTAAGGGCTCATTCAGATGTCCATTTTTTGCATTAGTTCTGTCCGTGTTTTTCAGGGTTGAAACTCGTAGTGAGTGTCAGATCATTACAGTTAATGGACTTTTATGGGTCCATCAAAAAATCAGACTCAGATGGGACCCCAGTTTTTCATGGACTGCTAGATGACAAAAATTGCAAAAGCCTTTTTTTACTCATCCGAAAAAACTAATAAAATTCAACCAAAATCGGATGAAACGCAGATGAAAATCTGCTTAAGCTCAAAAAAAAAATCACCATTGAAACTAGGGCTGTTTTTCTCGTATTTGAAAATAACAGAAGAATGAGACTTTAGCCTGTTTTTGTTTCAATCTTAGCCTACTTGCACAAGTTGAGTATTTGGTGAGTTTTTCACCTCAGTAGCACGATTGGAAATGATGTGTGGTTGACGTAAGATACATCATCCACACAAAGCAGAGGACGACGATTGGAAGAAGAGAGAACGTGCCAGATCAAGATCATCGATGCCCATCGTACCGGACTGCATCCTATGTCAGTATAATAAAAGGTCTTTTTTTTCTTTTTCTCAGGGCGGCTTGAAGACTTATATACAGTATTCTAGAATGCTGTAACACAAGGCTGAAAGTTGGTGGCCATAGGTTATATGGGAAAAACCTGGTGACAGGTCCCCTTAATTGAACAAAAGAAAAGTCTAAAATAAATCAATACACTGTGTGGATAATTATTAGGCAATTTTTTTTATCGATGATTAATTGATTATTGAAGAACTACACTGCTATACTTCAATCCTAAAGGTTAATAAACCTGAAACCTGAATATTTACAAAAGTAAAAGTGAGGTGCTTTTCTTTCTTAGGAAAATATCAATGGTGCTTAATTATTCTTTGCAACTATTAGTGTGCAGAATAATTATGGAAGTAAATAAAATTTTAAATTTTCCCTTTTTAATTGTTTACTTTCATCTGTTAAAGTGAGAATAATAGTCAAACAACTCAAAAAGTACAAAAATACAGTGCCGTGAAAAAGAATTCATACCTCATAAACATTTTTCACATTTTTTCACGTTACAGCCACAAACTGTGTTTCAGGGATACTCATCAGTCCACATATGCCTGGATGCTTTTCCTCTTCTGATTATAGGTTTAATAGGAGGACAATTATGAAGGACGTAAAAAGTAGGAGTAGATGTCCTACTGATAGTGTGCTCACTTAGTATTCCGCTGTCTGTATCAATTATTGTAATCTAATGCTTTCCTTCACCATAAGGCTGTGTGCCTACGATCAGAAACAGCAGCGTGTTGGACATAGCGAATTCGCGCTGCTTTTAAAATGCTGCATTCTATATTACAAGTACAGTGGATGGGATTTATAGAAATCTCATGCCCATTGTGCTTCTATTTAACGCTGCATAAACTTACCAACAGTGCAGGTTTACTAGCCACAGCATGTCAATTTTGCTGCGAATTTTGACCAAAACAAATGTCATTACATGTGGTAAATCCGCATTTACTAATAAACAGGTGTGGTAATTAGAACTCAGCTTTTTGGACACAGCAAAAATACGCTGCATCCAAAACTCTACTATTCGTGATCGTGGGCACGTAGCCTAAATCTCCTATTTAAGAAGGGCCCACAAGTTCTAGGTCAGGTGAGGAAGGGACTATGTCATTACTTTTTCAACTTCAATGCTTTTCATTGTTAGCCGCAGTGGAGATATGTGATGCATATGATGGAGCATTGTCCTGCATAAAAATCATGCTTTTCTTGAAAGATGCAGACTTTTTCCGGTATCACTGGTTAAAGAAATTCTCTTTTAAAATTTGGCAGTAGGTTTTAAAATTGATTTTGAGTCTATCTTTAAGGCCGGGATCACACATGCGAGAAACTCAGACAAGTCTTACATCTTAACACCCAGCACTGCCGCCGGCAATCGGGAGCGGAGTGTGCGGCTGCATAGAAATACATGCAACAGCATGCTCCACTCCCGAGTGCCGGCGGCAGTGCCGAGTATTAAGATGCGAGACTCTTCAAAGCTTCTCGCATGTGTGATCCCGGCCTAATGTTGTGACATACTTGTTTGATCTCTACTACATCATCAGTATTAAAAAAGGCACCAATGTGTTGTATTTGCAGTATTGCAGGAAACTTCTGCTACATTATGTGTGGGAAAATGTGCCTTTAATTTTGATTAACGTTACTTTTAGTTTACAGGTAAGGAAGGAGTGTGTAACTTAATATGTTCTGTAGAAGTGGGTATAATTTTCCTCTCGCAAATAAAGATCCTGTTGTTAAATCATCTCCCATTTGTTTGGATACATACACCTCTCTCTATTTCTGGTATGTGTCACATTTGATTTTCTGCTGTGTATATTAGCAAATTGTTTAAATGAACCCTTTTCTCATAGTACATCTCTCCCTTATATTCTCTGACCTGTTTCCTTGTAGCTTTTTGCAATTTTTCACACCTTCTAACTCATGTGCAATTAATGTTGTACCTATTCGGAGCCATAGGTCTATGCTGACCGTGATCTATGCATGCAGCTCTTTCAAGTGTAGCTTGTAAAATGCTGTATAGAAATATACTATATCTGTGCCAGACATGAGCAGAAGGTAAGAACTACAACAAATTACTTACTTTACATTTTTATGAAATTACTCTATCACCACGCTTACATAGGCCCTTACAGTTATAGCTCCATTAATCCTTGCTCCCCTTTGCAATCCCAAAGCCAAGTCATCTACTGAACAACCTTCCCTATTACCCCCCTACCTGACCCCATCTACAGATCTGCTCCTAAAGCTCAGATCTCTCCTTTTTAAACACAAAATAAGCCTCTCTCCTGCCCTGACCAAAAAAAATGTGTAAAAATAGCAAAACTTAAAAAAAAAAAATATATATATATATATATATAAATATATGTACAAAAATAGGCAGCACTCCAAATTAAATGTGAAAAAAAGTGGATACTTTACTGATCCTCAGGTGGCAATGTTTCAACGGTGACCTGTCTTTATCAAGTCTTTATTGACTTGATAAAGACGGGTCACTGTTGAAACGTTGCCACCTGAGGATCAGTAAAGTATCCAATTTTTTTCACATTTAATTTGGAGTGCTGTCTATTTTTTTACTTTTATTAACTTGGCTGTTTGGACACTGCTGAATAGGCTTTGCACCAATTGTATAATTTTGGTAGTGCTGGACTTTTTTTTGATATATATATATATATATATGAATCTGCTATTGCTGTAATCATGCTAACCCAAAGAATAGGTCTGTCTTATCAATACACACTGTGGTGAATTGCGTAAAAAAAAAAAAATTAAAGCAATTCTTATGAATCGCAAAAAGTTTCGGTTCATATGTGCTTTTCAGAAAAAATGTGCCAAATTTCTTCTAAGTTTCAAAAAGAATATTAGGATTCAGTCAACACCCTTGATAGAATTATTGATGGTATTGAGGCAGATGGAGACATCTGGATTCAAGCAGAGTTCCATTTTTTGGGGCATGCAGGAAGGGGCAATAAACTATGTTTTTATGCACCTCTAAAAAGATGGACACTGCCAAACAGAGGCCAAACTGCAGTCTCCAAAGGATAAATAGCGCTCTTTCTCTCAAGAGCCTTTCCTTGTGGGCATACCATGTTGTATAACCAAATGTGGGGTATTGCCTCATTTTGGAGAAATTGTGGAACAAATTATGTGGCCTTTTTCATCTATTGGCCCTTGCAAAAATGTTAACAGTGTAGAGTCGTGGGCTGGGCTGGGGGGTGGTCCCTCTGTATACCGCGCAGTGACATACAGACACAAGCTGGAGGCAAGTTTCGGGTGCAACAGGTCCAAGTTTATTCTCTCTCGCCATCCGCCAGACGGCCTCACAGTACACCGCACTTCCTTCATAGCACTCCGGCTACAGTACACAAGGGGACACCGTGCTTTCTCCAGGGACGTATATATACGTACCGCCCCGTTCTTCACTCTGTGATCCTTCTGACAGCTCCGTCACTGTGGCTGCCGTTGGCCTGTACACCAACAGTAATGTTACTGGTCGCACGTCGTTCCAAACACGGTGACCTACACCCAGAGCCTCGTCTATACTGTGGTACTTCGTGTCAGGACCATCCCCCTGACTTTCTCTCTCCTCAGTCCCCCTGGTTGGGTTTTCCTCACAGTGCCACAACTGTCACAGTCTCCTCATCACTTGAGCTTCCCCTGGGGATTGGAACTTTATGGAACCCTCCTGTCAAATTTATATCTTTCCCAGTTCCCTCTAACTCCGCCCCCATGACCAACAGTTTCTTAAGCCCTAAGCTGATGTCAAGTCCTATGCTCACACTCCTCCCTGCCCTCTAATGGTCAACCCAAGGTACTGCATGTCCACTACACTTTCCTAGCTGTTTCCCCACTGTAATAACTGACACCTGTCTAAACTGTGCAAACCTTCCTTTCTCTATTCTGACAAGTCTGTCCATCCATCAGGTCACCTTCCCTGCACTCCCCCTTCCTTTGTCTATTGTCGTCCTCGACAATCGTACAACAACAACATATTAGTTGCAAAAATGTAATATTTTTACTCACCTCCCAATGGTATAAAATTCTGTAGCGCGCCTGTGGTATCAAACATCATAATGTAGCTCTAGATGAATTAATTGGGGGTTGTAGTTTATAAAATGTTCTCACTATGGGTGATTCTTCTGTTCTGGCACCTCAGGGGCTCTGCTAATGTGACATGGCACTCGCAAACTATTCAATTTTTGATATTTTCAAATATAACAGCAAATCATATTAATCTAAATTCACCTTAAACATTAAGTACAATGTGTCATGAAAAAACTTTCTCAGAAACACTGGGATATATACGAGTATTTAAGCATTCTAAAGATATTACTATAAAGTGACGTGTCAGATTTGAAAAATTTGGCCTTGTCAGGAAAGTGAGAACAGGCTTTGATCAAAAGGGGTTAATTTTGTAGTTCATAGATTCCAAAATTTATTCAAGAAGGGCCTTCAGACAGGGAAAAATGTAATCATTCAGCTCTAGGCTATGGAGCTGTGTATCTAGAAAACGGAGCAAAAAATTGATGGCACACTTTAAAATATGTGATTTATTCATCAACTTGATATCAGGTCACTTTGGTGCAAAGTCTCACCATCCCGCCTATATCATTCTCTGCACATTTTGTATTGCGTACAGTGAGATGCTGTGCCTCTTTATGGGGCTAGACTGCTACATACATTAAGCTGCTGAGCCTGGTTGCTGCTGTGGATCTTTTCAATAGCAAAATGATTCTCTCTCACCTTTTCTTCAGCAGCCCTTGATAAGACTGATTGCCAAGGACATTGGAAAACAAGACTATCAGAAGAGAAAAATGGCTGTACCAGACCTTTCACTTGATTTATTTTTTGCAATCTATTATCTCAATTTTTCATTGCAGCTTAATTCAATTAGATATTTTTTTCAGCTTGCACGGTAGAAAGAAAATAACAAGACATGCTGTAAAATAATGAAGGGAATGAATTGAGGCACTGTATCATCAACAAAAAAGAAGCAGTGGTTTCAAAGAGGCATGCTGAACTACTAAAGTATCTTCCTATATATACAGTATATATATTTGACTAAAAAGAAGGGAAAATGCTAATTATTAGAAAAATATCTAGCATTTTATTTCAATTTTTAGTTTTATCTAAAATTAGAAAGCACTGTTTATGGTGCATTATACTGTAATATTTCCACAATATGAGAGGGATCTATGGGGTAACGTTCCTCCTGGTGGAGAGTGACAAGCTAGGCCTCTCATGTCAGAGTGAGGAGACTTATATGCTCCTCTGGGTAAATAAGTATGCAAATTGCCTCTTCACAGAGTAAGAGGACTTAAACTCTAGTCCCACCTATTGGAAGTAGCAGCTCTAAAAGTTAATATCGACCCTTTAACAAGCCTTGCAAAATGACTTAGGACAAAAGCAAAACCAGAATCTCAGTTTGCAGACATGGTATTTCAGGTATTGCCCCTCGTCAGTGCAAAGTATGAGATCCGATTTGGCTAGGTGAGAAGCTTAAGACTGGGATCTAAGGGGTACAGTTTCTACATGTGGCGAGTGATCAGCAAGGCAGAGCTCATACTTTTCACTGACGAGGAGCAATACACTGATACACCATGTCTGCAAATAAGATTCTGGTTTAGCTACTGTTACTTAATTCACCCACGATCTGTTGGCTCATTCTATTATCCTCTTAATGACCAATTCATATTTAGAGTAGTTTTCAGGTTGAACAATTTGTTATTCCATTTTTGCGAATGGCCAAAAAGTTGCCTGCCAGTATTTTACACATTGCAAAAGAGTGCATCATCAACAGGAGTCTCACATTACTTCAGGTATGACCACACAGGCTCCCCCATAAAGCCCTCCAACTATCAAATCACATGGTATGATGGTTCAGCCAAATTTTAGGGACTATATAATAATAATAATAATAATAATAATAATAATACATTTTTATTTATATAAAGCCAACATATTCTGCAGTGGTTTACAATTCAACAGTTCATATACAAGTCATAAGTAACAACGTTATAGATAATACAGTAATTAAAGCAAAGATAATAATGACCCTGCCCATAAGAGCTTACAATCTACAATGAGGTGGGTGGTTGACACAAAGTACAGGTGCTTATTTATAATGATGGTCCAGCCATCTTAAAGGAATGGGGAAAGATTGCATGATGTTGTCACCAGCCAGTATGTCTGGTGCTTATGGGTGCAGTGGAGTGTGATGGAACGTGATAGGCCATGCTAAACAGATGTGTTTTTAGGGAGCGCCTAAAACTGTATAAGTTGTGGTTAGTCCTGATTTCTTGGAGTAGAGCATTCCACAAGATTGGTGCAACTCATGAGGAGCCGGGAGTGGGAGGTAAAGATTGAAGCAAATGTTAGGCGAAAGTTGCTTGCTTAGCGTAACAAGCGGTTAGGTCGATAAACAAAAATGAGGGAGGAAATGTAGGGGTGTGCCACTCTGTGGAGAGATTTGTGGGTGAGAAGAAGCAGTTTAAATTGCATCCTAAAATGTATGGGCAGCTAGTGCAATGACTGGCACAGAGCGGAGGCATCCGAGTTCCAATTAGCCAGATAGATGACCCTGGCTGCTGCATTAAGAATGATCTGGAGAGGGGAGAGTCGAGTGAGGGGGAGACCAGTTAATAGATAAATACAGTAGTCCAGATGGGAGTGGATTAGGGCAACAGTGAGGGTTTTGTTTCCATGGTGAGAAAGGGGCGGATTCTAGAGATGTTCTTTAGGTGTAAGCGGCAAGAGAGGGCAAGAGATTGTATATGGGAGGTTAAGGAAAGATTGGTGTCAAACATATCACCCAGACAGAGCGCCTGCTGCCGGGGCGTTATTGTGGTGCCACACATGGATAGGGAGATGTCAGCTTTAGGGAGGTCAGAAGATGGTGGGAGCAGAAGAAGTTCCGTTTTTGAAAGGTTGAGTTTCAGACAGAGAGCAGACATGACGTTGGAGACTTCGGATAGTCACTGGTGTTCTGCAGTACAGAGGGAGTAAAGTCAGGGAATTACGTGTATAGTTGTGTGTCATCAGCATAAAAATGGTACTGAAAGTCAAATTTGCAGATGGTCTGTCCAATTGGGGCTATGTAGAGAGAAAAGAGAAGAGGGCCAAGGACTTAACACTGAGGGACTCCAATAGTTAGAGGAAGAGGAGAAGAAGTGGGGCCAGCAAAAGCTACACTGAAGGAGTGGTCAGAAATATAGGAAAAGAACCAGGAGAGAGCAGCATCCTTTATGCCTATTGATTGGAGCATAGACAGTAGGAGATAGTGGTCAACAGTGTCGAAAGCTGCAGAGAGGTCGATAAGAATGAGCAGAGAGTGGTAGCCATTACATTTTACTGTCAAAAGGTCACTTTGATGAGTGCAGTTTCTGTAGAAATTAGGGGGCGGAAGCCGGATGGTGAAGGATGTAGGAGAGAGTGAGTAGAGAGGTAATGAGTAGGGCGGGAGTAGAGCGAGGGAAGATTGGAGACTGGTCTGTAGTTATTTGTGCAGGATGGATCGAGAGAGGATTTTTTTAATAATGGGATAATGATAGAGTGTTTGAAGGAGGAGGGGAAAATATCAGAGGAGAGGGAGAGATTGAAGATTTTAGGTAAGTAAGTAGTGACAACTGGAGAGATTGGTGTAGGTGTGAGGGAATGGGTCAGTAGTGCATTAGTAGGACTATCATAATCTATATAAAAACTAGTGCAGGGAATTTGCTAGCAACTATATTAGGGTGATTTAGAATAGTAAGAAGACACCAGAGCTCACACATCAGCAGTAGAGATAGGAAGAAAAAGCTCTAGAACATTGGGCTAATAATCCAGATAGTAATGTTTTGTACAACTGCAACAGTGAAGAAGATAAGTGTACTAGTCTGGGAATAATACAAAAATTCAATTGATATGTGTAATATCCACACGTTATGAAGAATTCAAGATATTAAACTTTAGATATGTTTTATTCTTCGTCCTCCTGCACACAGCATAACAGTTGCATTCCCATGTTACACAGAAGTGAAAGTGAAACTTCCCTTCTCATCCTTCTTGTCTCCACCCCCCAAGTCCCATAAGTCTGGCTTGCTTAAAGAGACAGATCTAATTATTATACATTACATCATCCCCTTTTTTTTTTCTTTTTTTTTTTTTTTTTTACTATAAATAACCCATATTACTGATAAATGCAACAACATGAAAACGTCCAAAGAAATTATATGTCCGTTTTGTCTTATTTGTTCAATTCAAAAACCAGAGAAACAAAAAAAAACAAAACAAACAAAACTGTAGTTACACTTCTTCAATAAGCCTCGATGGAGCTCTTCTCTCTCGTGTAGGATAACGTCTGGGCTCATTGAGAGGGTTCATTATCGATGGACCAGCTACCTCTTGTTGGTCCTCTCCACCATCGGATACCAAATCTTCCACCAAAGAGAGTTCATTGTCATCATTCTGCGGTATGACTTTAAAATATGAAGAATTTCGCGTTATGGAGTGTCCATCTCGTTCAGCTGTGATCATGCTGCCTTTCCTTTTAGTAACATAATATTTTGCAGGACCATATACAGGTGAGATCTTGTTGGTTGGTCTTTGACGTACCACCACGACATCCCCTCTTTCGATGGCACTTGACTGTGTCCTTCGCCTTCTGTCTGCATAACGTTTCATGGCTTGTTTGTTGGAGAAATCTGTGGATCTCACTGAGGAGTCACTCGGTCGGGGATGGCTGGTCACATCAGGGAGACGTATACGCAGGGTTCTGCCGAACATTAAATGAGCTGGAGCAGCATTAGTAGTGGAGTGTGGCATATTGCGGTAATTACGCATGAATTTGTATAATGACTGTTTCAGTGGGATGTGCTCCAGACTCGCTGCCTTGATACGTTTCCCCAGAGTATGCATAAAACGTTCCACAATTCCATTGGCTTGCGGCCAGCAAGGTGTGATTTTCCTGTGATTGAATCCCAAGTATTCAGAAAATTGTGTAAACACATGTCCATTGAATGGAGGTCCATTGTCTGTTTTGACCACTCTTGGAATACCATATGCCGAGAAAATGTCGTCCAGCTCTGGTATGACATTATTAGCAGATGTTGAAGAGATAAATGAAATGACAGGGTATCGAGAATATTCATCAATTGTTACGAGAATGTATTGGCCATTTGGCAATGGTCCATATATATCGACTGCCACTTCCTCCCAGACAGCAGTGGGTAACAGAGACATTTGTAATGGCTCTAAGTTTGATGATGGAGTGATTAATTGACAAGTAGAACAGCGTCTAATCTTTTCTTCCACCAAGTGATCCATATTTGGGAACCACACTTTTTCTCGGAGTAACTTCTTTGTGCCAACAATTCCTAAATGACCTTAATGTGCTATCTGTATGACTAAGTTACGCAAAGTCTTAGGTACAACTAGTTTGGTACCTCGAAGAATGAGGTGTTCTTCAGTGACTGATAATTCCTCACGTACGTTTGAGAATAGTTTTAACTCTTTCAGATCAATCTCAGAATCAGGAAATTTTTTCTTTTGAATTTCATGCCACCTTCGATTTTGGATGATTTGTATTAGGGCACAGAGTGTCTTGTCTTTTGTTGTTTCATTTATAAATTGATCAAGAGAAAGTGCTTTTGGCACGGCATGATCTGTAACAAAACGTAGGTATTCTTCAATGGAGGAATGCACAGGTATATCATCATTAGTAGGATGTCTTGAAAGATAATCAGCTGGATTGCTGTATTTTCCAGGTTTGTGAACAATTTTATAGTTGTAGTCCTGTAGACGTAGGCCCCATCGTTCAATTCGTGCAGGCATTTTAGCTCTGGGATTTCCAAAAATTGTAAGAAGTGCTTGATGATCTGTGACAATGGTGAAGGGAGCTCCATAGAGAAATAAGTGAAAGTGTTCACATCCCCAGACAACTGCCAAGCTTTCTTTTTCAGGTTGAGAATATTTTCTTTCAGTGTTTGTTAAGCTCTTACTTGCATAAGAAATGATGTGAGGATTTTGATTGTTATCCTTGTACTGTGCTAGAATAGCACCCAGTCCCACGGGACTGGCGTCCACAATCAGTTCAGTTCGAAGAGCTGGATCAAAATAAGCCATAGTGGTTGTCGAGCAGAGTTCATTTTTAATTGTTTCAAAAGAGGCCTGACAGTCTTGAGACCATTGAAAAATACAACTTTGTTTTGTAAGTTCCCGTAGTGGATTGCTGATTGTTGAAAAATTCGGAATATATCTAGCACAGTAACTTGCCATTCCAAGGAAAGAACGCACTTCACTGGCATCCTGTGGAATTGAGGCTGTTCTGATAGCTTCCACTTTCTTGGGGTCTGGTTGTACTCCTTTTGCCGAGAAGATGTGACCATAGAATTCTAATGAACCCTTGTCAAACTCGCACTTCTCTTTGTTTAAAGTGAGTCCAGCAGAAAGCAGACATTCGAAGATAGCATATAGAGCACGATTATGCTCAGCTTGAGTTTTACCAAAAACCAATATGTCATCACTGTAATTAAAGGCATTTGGGATGTGTTGAATGACACTCCTTATTGCATCCTGAAAAATTTCTGCTGCTGAGCAGACTCCAAAAGTCAATCTTTTGTATCTTCTGAGGCCCACATGGGTGGAAAATGTGGTCAAGTATCGGGACTCTGGACTCAGTTCTAATTGATGATATCCCTTATTGAGGTCGAGCTTTGAGAAGACGGTGGCTCCATTTAATAAATGAATAATGTCATCAATCGTAGGTGAGATATGTCTTTCCCTCTGTATAGCGGTGTTGGGCAGGCGCATGTCAACACACAGTCTCACTTGATCAGGAGTCTTTGGTTTTGGAACTACCACAAGTGGAGAGACCCACGGAGTGGGACCAGTAACAGTTTCAATAACGTCCTCATCCATGAGCAATTGGAGTTCTTTTTCTACCTTCTGTCTCAGGTGAAATGGAATACGCCTGTGAGGCTGGGCTACTGGACGAACATCGTCATCCACATGAAGGTGTACTTGAGAGTCCTTTAGTTTTCCCAAACCACTAAATAGGGAGTGAAAGCTGTTCACCATAGTTTGTACATCCATATCCGCAGGATCAGTTATGGTATGAATAACCTGGATGAGCCCTAGCTCCAAGGCAGTGTGATAGCTGAGAAGACAGCCTCCCGATCCTTGTAATGTGTGGAAAGTGGTTTTCTGCCTGTTTTCTTTATATCTAATTTCAGCATCAAATTGTCCCATTATAGCTAGAGGTGTTTTAGATCCATAAGGAAAGATTTTAGTCTGCACTTGTTGTAAGACTGGCCTTGTTTTCAATTGTTCATATGTAGTGCCATCTATGATATCCACTGAAGCTCCTGTATCTATTGTAAAGGTAATGTCAGTGTTGCAGATTGAGAGTGTAACACAGGGAGACTGTACTGAACCAGTGACAGAGGTAGTGAACACATAGTTCTCAGTCGCAGACATTTCTTCTGTGTCATTATTTATTACTTTTACCTCTGCAGATTTTGTCATAGGCAGCGGAGGCTTGTAGTGCGCTGATTTGCAAACAGCTGCAAAATGATTCCCTTTTCCACACTTACTGCAGGTTTGTCCCATAGCTGGACATTTGTTCTGGTAGTGAGGGAAATCCTGTCCACATCTATAACATTTCTTCTGTTTCTGGGCTTGTTTGTCTGGTAAATTTTTCTGTTTGAGATTATGCACATGTAATTTATCCCCATTCTCCATCACGGTAGCCTGATGATCTGCTATTTCTATAGCACGGGCCATTTTGAGCAAATCATGTAGAGAGATATCCTGCTGCAGAGCCTTACGCCTTAGGTTATTAGACGAGCAGGTGACAATTATTTGAGTTAGGATTTCATCATCTACATCTGTAAAGGCACATCCATGTGCTAACTCTTTCAGCCGTGTGACATAAGTGTCTATGGACTCTTCTGGAAGCTGCTTGGCAATCCTGAATTTATATCTTTCATATATGATGTTCTGTTTAGGGTTGAAGTAGCCAGTGAGAGCTTTAGTGCAGTTGTTGTATGTGTCTGTTTCTGCTGCAGGTAACGTACTGTATATGTCATAGACCCCTGTGCCTGCACAATGCAGGAGCAAAGCTCTCTTTCTTTTCTCCTCCTTTATGTCCATGGCTTCTAGGAAATTCTCAAATCTGTTTAGCCATTTTCTCCAGTTATGGGAGAGATTAATGACATCAGTCATATCAAATTGTGGGAATGTGTGCAAGTAGTCAGCCATGATAGAGTCTCTCAGTGGTGCTGGCGTGTGAAGCGGTAAAATAGAGTCCGTACTCACAGCAGTAGGTGATTATATCCCATCCTCGTCGCCAGTTGTAATATCCACACGTTATGAAGAATTCAAGGTATTAAACTTTAGATATGTTTTATTCTTCGTCCTCCAGCACACAGCATAACAGTTGCATTCCCATGCTACACAGAAGTGAAAGTGAAACTTCCCTTCTCATCCCTCTTGTCTCCACCCCCCAAGTCCCATAAGTCTGGCTTGCTTAAAGAGACAGATCTAATTATTATACATTACAATATGCAGTAAGAAAGAGAAGAGTAGTAACAGCAGTGACAGATTGATCAGTGATTTAGCGTAGCTGGCATTTCCTGCTGCATTTGAATTCCAATAAACATTTTTATTCCTTCATTCTTAATGCATTGGAAAGCCACAGAAAGCAACACAAAAAAAAATCTAAAATCAGTCAGTCAGAGACAGTGTACAGCTTAAAAACAAGGAGAGTTTGTGGTCCATATCCGTGCTGCCAAAGGTGAAGAAATGTAAGACGTCAGAGAAAATACAAAAATAAAGGCTTCTTTGTATTTTTTCTATGCATCTCGAAATGTACAATTGTGCAGGAAGTAAAAAAACATATACATATACAGGGTATTACAGGATTTATATAGTGGTGATGTTTGGCATAAGGTGGCAAAAAAAGACACATGACAGTGTGCAATATGTCAGAGTTCATAGGGTAGTCTCATGATGCGGTTAAATTGGAAAAACCAAAATGAAAAGCAAACACACATGAAATAATATGAAATGATAAAAAAATCTCATGAACTAGATTACTACACAGACTTATTGTAAATATACAGTATAATTAATGGAGACATGTTGATTCATTCTTATATTTAATTGTTTCTGCATAAAAAAAGTTTCATTAATTTCACTTTTATTTATCAGTTTGTCTGAATTTGAACACTGGGAAATGAGTGGAATGACATCGTGATACGAGTAGAGTTGAGCGATACCAGCCGATACTTGAAAATATTGGATCGGAATGGATCGGCCGATCTTAAAAAAAAAGTATCGGTATCGCCGATTCCGATACCGGGAACCAATGCAAGTCAATGGGGCCAAAATATCGGAATTAAAAAAAACCCTTTCTTTCCTTGTAGGTTAATTCTACATGAAGAAAAACAACTAAGAATAATGTAGAATGTATTGTGGGAGGTGGAGGAGACATTAAAGCCATAGAGGTTTAGCCCAATCAAATGGAATAGCAGGAATTAAACTTTTTTTTTAAAGACGTTAGGAGTTACAAAGATATTGACTATGTTAGCCTCATTTATATTTTGCCAGACATGTATGTCTTCTTCTTCTTTCTTCTTTCTTCTTCTTTCTTATTCTTCTTCCTTTTTTTACCTTCTTCTTCTTATTATTCCTTTTTTACATTCTTCTTCTTCTTCTTCCTTTTTTTACATTCTTCTACTTCCTTTTTTTACATTCTTATTCTTATTCCTTTTTTTACATTCTTCTTCTTCCTTTTTTTAAATTCTTCTACTTCCTTTTTTTACATTCTTCTTCTTCTTCCTTTTCTTACATTCTTCATATTCTTCTTATTCAACAATTATTATTCTACATATTCAACTTCTTCATCTTCTTCCTATTCTTCTTCATCATATTCTTGTTTGTGTCAGGCATTCCTGTAGTTGTTATCTAGAAAAGTTAGAAGTTTACACCTTCCGTTCTGCCTGTCACAAAAGATTTACAACAGGTTTTGTCCGTGTTCAGTTTGGCCTGCAGCAGCAGGCCTTTTCCAGGGGCACCACGAGGAGGAACGGACTCACCGCCATACACTGCTTAGTCTTCTTCTGCTTATAAATAAGATAATATCATTTGCTCAGAGTATTAGTCTTATGCTTAATGTTCTTCTGCTTTGTTTTTTTATGCTTCTTTGTCTTCTCTCTCTTGTTGTTCTGCATCTTGGTGGTTGTCTTCCTGTTCTTTGTCCTCTTGAACCAGCTGACTGTACTGGCACCCGGAGGGGCAGCAGAAGGAACAAGAGCCAATGGCACTACCGAGGACCAGCTGACGGTGCTGGAACCCGGTTACTAAGCAGGAGGTACCTGTGCTACAAAGCACTACCAAGGACCAGCAGACGTTGCCGGAACTCGGATACCGAGATGGAGGCACCTAGGCCAAAGGCTCTGATGAGAACCAGCTGACGGTGCTGGAACCCGGAGGGGTAGCATAAGCTGCAAGAGCAAATGGAAATAGCGAGGACCAGCTGACAGTGCTGGCACCCGGAGGGGCAGCAGAAGGAATAAGAGCCAATGGCACAACCGAGGACCAGCTGACGGTGCTGGAACCCGGTTACTAAGCAGGAGGTACCTGTGCTACAAAGCACTACCAAGGACCAGCAGACGTTGCCGGAACTCGGATACCGAGATGGAGGCACCTAGGCCAAAGGCTCTGATGAGAACCAGCTGACGGTGCTGGAACCCGGAGGGGTAGCATAAGCTGCAAGAGCAAATGGAAATAGCGAGGACCAGCTGACAGTGCTGGCACCCGGAGGGGCAGCAGAAGGAATAAGAGCCAATGGCACAACCGAGGACCAGCTGACGGTGCTGGAACCCGGTTACTAAGCAGGAGTTACCTGTGCTACAAAGCACTACCAAGGACCAGCAGACGTTGCCGGAACTCGGATACCGAGATGGAGGCACCTAGGCCAAAGGCTCTGATGAGAACCAGCTGACGGTGCTGGAACCCGGAGGGGTAGCATAAGCTGCAAGAGCAAATGGAAATAGCGAGGACCAGCTGACAGTGCTGGCACCCGGAGGGGCAGCAGAAGGAATAAGAGCCAATGGCACAACCGAGGACCAGCTGACGGTGCTGGAACCCGGTTACTAAGCAGGAGGTACCTGTGCTACAAAGCACTACCAAGGACCAGCAGACGTTGCCGGAACTCGGATACCGAGATGGAGGCACCTAGGCCAAAGGCTCTGACTAGAACCAGCTGACGGTGCTGGAACCCGGAGGGGTAGCAGAAGTTACCCCTGAAAAGCAAAGTTGGCATGCCGCAAGCTGGCCGCAGTTACCGAATCACACAGTCCTACAGGGGGTGCTTGTCCTACTGGCACTACGGAACAAGCCTTTCTTACCAGAACCCGCAGTCCACATAGGAAGCACCTAAACTGCTGGCACCCTAGCCTCGGCTAACCCAACCGCAACACGACATGGCAACTTGGGGTGGCAAACTGACATTGACACTTCCCGGAAACAGCAGGCAGGGCTGGAACCAAGCTGGGCAGGAGGGAGTACCCGTGCCAAAGTCAGTTATGAGCAGCAACTGGCGATGTTGGAGCCCAGGACAAGCACTTAGCAGGCTGAGGCCTGATGTGCTGTCAATTGGGAGGCAGCAGGACAGATTGCCATCAAAACAGCAGGGGAACAGCTGACGTTACTGAACCCCACAAACACAGGAGCTAGTGTTTTACTCTGTGAAGACGGCACTTCCGAGCAACAACTGGCTGTGTTGAAGCCCAGGGACAAGCACGGAGCAGGCTGAGGCTGCAATGAAGAAATTTTAAGATCGGTTGTAGACTTCTACTAATTTTAACCAAGCTCCACTTAGGCCTGTGGCTTCACTGATTTTCGTATTTCCACTGTCCTCCAACCCCGCCAGTTAAAGGCTCCGAAGTGGCGTCTGCAAAATCCACACTTGTTCCTGTGTAACAGGTGTTCAGTCCGGTCAGTTAATCCCCTGATGTGTGTCCGGCAATGTCGCCTGCTCTGTCCACATTCCCATAACTAGTTATGGGAATGTGGACAGAGCAGGCGACATTGCCGGACACACATCAGGGGATTAACTGACCGGACTGAACACCTGTAACACAGGAACAAGTGTGGATTGTGCAGACGCCACTTCGGAGCTGTAACTGGCGGGGTTGGAGGACAGGGGAAATACGAGAGACAGTGGAGCCACAGGCCTAATTGGAGCACGGTTAAAAATCAGTAGTGGTACGACTGTGTAGGCAGCAGGAGACTTTGCCATCCACACAGCAGGGGATCAGCTGACGTTACTGAACCCCACTGAGACACGGGAGCAAGTGTCTCTTTCCGTGTGGACGGCACTTCCGAGCTACAACTGGCTGTGTTGAAGCCCAGGAAATAGGAGGGTGTAGGCAGAGGCCTACTGTATTTGGAATGTGGTGACAGCAGGAGAGACTGCCATCCACACAGCAGGGGATCAGCTGACGTTACTGAACCCCACTGAGACACGGGAGCAAGTATCTCTTTCCGTGTGGACGGCACTTCCGAGCTACAACTGGCTGTGTTGAAGCCCAGGAAATAGGAGGGTGTAGGCAGAGGCCTACTGTATTTGGAATGTGGTGACAGCAGGAGAGACTGCCATCCACACAGCAGGGGATCAGCTGACGTTACTGAACCCCACTGAGACACGGGAGCAAGTATCTCTTTCCGTGTCGACGGCGCTTCCGAGCTACAACTGGCTGTGTTGAAGCCCAGGAAATAGGAGGGTGTAGGCAGAGGCCTACTGTATTTGGAATGTGGTGACAGCAGGAGAGACTGCCATCCACACAGCAGGGGATCAGCTGACGTTACTGAACCCCACTGAGACACGGGAGCAAGTGTCTCTTTCCGTGTGGACGGCACTTCCGAGCTACAACTGGCTGTGTTGAAGCCCAGGAAATAGGAGGGTGTAGGCAGAGGCCTACTGTATTTGGAATGAGGTGACAGCAGGAGAGACTGCCATCCACACAGCAGGGGATCAGCTGACGTTACTGAACCCCACTGAGACACGGGAGCAAGTGTCTCTTTCCGTGTGGACGGCACTTCCGAGCTACAACTGGCTGTGTTGAAGCCCAGGAAATAGGAGGGTGTAGGCAGAGGCCTACTGTATTTGGAATGAGGTGACAGCAGGAGAGACTGCCATCCACACAGCAGGGGATCAGCTGACGTTACTGAACCCCACTGAGACACGGGAGCAAGTGTCTCTTTCCGTGTGGACGGCACTTCCGAGCTACAACTGGCTGTGTTGAAGCCCAGGAAATAGGAGGGTGTAGGCAGAGGCCTACTGTATTTGGAATGAGGTGACAGCAGGAGAGACTGCCATCCACACAGCAGGGGATCAGCTGACGTTACTGAACCCCACTGAGACACGGGAGCAAGTGTCTCTTTCCGTGTGGACGGCACTTCCGAGCTACAACTGGCTGTGTTGAAGCCCAGGAAATAGGAGGGTGTAGGCAGAGGCCTACTGTATTTGGAATGAGGTGACAGCAGGAGAGACTGCCATCCACACAGCAGGGGATCAGCTGACGTTACTGAACCCCACTGAGACACGGGAGCAAGTGTCTCTTTCCGTGTGGACGGCACTTCCGAGCTACAACTGGCTGTGTTGAAGCCCAGGAAATAGGAGGGTGTAGGCAGAGGCCTACTGTATTTGGAATGAGGTGACAGCAGGAGAGACTGCCATCCACACAGCAGGGGATCAGCTGACGTTACTGAACCCCACTGAGACACGGGAGCAAGTGTCTCTTTCCGTGTGGACGGCACTTCCGAGCTACAACTGGCTGTGTTGAAGCCCAGGAAATAGGAGGGTGTAGGCAGAGGCCTACTGTATTTGGAATGAGGTGACAGCAGGAGAGACTGCCATCTCCACAGCAGGGGAACAGCTGGCAGTGCTGAAACCCACTAACACTTGAACGAATGTGTTTGGCTCTGTGGAGATGACACTTCTGAACACCAACTGACGCTGTTGGAGCCCAGGATTAGGCGTGGAGCAGGCTGGGGCCTACTGGATTTTGGCAGGTGTAGGCAGCAGGAGACTTGCCATCTCCACAGCAGGGGAACAGCTGGCAGTGCTGAAACCCACTAACACTCGAACGAATATGTTTGGCTCTGTGGAGACGACACTTGTGAACACCAACTGACGCTGTTGGAGCCCAGGATTAGGCGAGGAGCAGGCTGGGGCCTGTTGCTTTTGGCGGGTGAAGGCAGCAGGAGACTTGCCATCTCCACAGCAGGGGAACAGCTGGCAGTGCTGAAACCCAATAACACTCGAACGAATGTGTTTGGCTCTGTGGAGACGACACTTCTGAACACCAACTGACGCTGTTGGAGCCCAGGATTAGGCGAGGAGCAGGCTGGGGCCTGTTGCTTTTGGCAGGTGAAGGCAGCAGGAGACTTGCCATCTCCACAGCAGGGGAACAGCTGGCAGTGCTGAAACCCAATAACACTCGAACGAATGTGTTTGGCTCTGTGGAGACGACACTTCTGAACACCAACTGACGCTGTTGGAGCCCAGGATTAGGCGAGGAGCAGGCTGGGGCCTGTTGCTTTTGGCAGGTGAAGGCAGCAGGAGACTTGCCATCTCCACAGCAGGGGAACAGCTGGCAGTGCTGAAACCCACTAACACTCGAACGAATGTGTTTGGCTCTGTGGAGATGTCACTTCTGAACACCAACTGACGCTGTTGGAGCCCAGGATTAGGCGTGGAGCAGGCTGGGGCCTACTGGATTTTGGCAGGTGTAGGCAGCAGGAGACTTGCCATCTCCACAGCAGGGGAACAGCTGGCAGTGCTGAAACCCACTAACACTCGAACGAATGTGTTTGGCTCTGTGGAGACGACACTTCTGAACACCAACTGACGCTGTTGGAGCCCAGGATTAGGCGAGGAGCAGGCTGGGGCCTGTTGCTTTTGGCAGGTGAAGGCAGCAGGAGACTTGCCATCTCCACAGCAGGGGAACAGCTGGCAGTGCTGAAACCCACTAACACTCGAACGAATGTGTTTGGCTCTGTGTAGATGTCACTTCTGAACACCAACTGACGCTGTTGGAGCCCAGGATTAGGCGTGGAGCAGGCTGGGGCCTACTGGATTTTGGCAGGTGTAGGCAGCAGGAGACTTGCCATCTCCACAGCAGGGGAACAGCTGGCAGTGCTGAAACCCACTAACACTCGAACGAATGTGTTTGGCTCTGTGGAGACGACACTTCTGAACACCAACTGACGCTGTTGGAGCCCAGGATTAGGCGAGGAGCAGGCTGGGGCCTGTTGCTTTTGGCAGGTGAAGGCAGCAGGAGACTTGCCATCTCCACAGCAGGGAAACAGCTGGCAGTGCTGAACCCCACTAACACTCGAACGAATGTGTTTGGCTCTGTGGAGACGACACTTCTGAACTCCAACTGACGCTGTTGGAGCCCAGGATTAGGCAAGGAGCAGGCTGGGGCCTGATGCTTTTGGCAGCTGAAGGCAGCAGAAGACTTGCCATCTCCACAGCAGGGGAACAGCTGGCAGTGCTGAACCCCACTAACACTTGAACGAATGTGTTTGGCTCTGTGGAGACGACACTTCTGAACACCAACTGACACTGTTGGAGCCCAGGATTACGCATGCCGCATGCAGAGGCCAATTGGCAGCGGTTTTTATGGAGGTTGTTGACTACTACTGATTCTAACCATGCTCCACTTAGGCCTCTGGCTCCACTGTCTCTACTATTTACCCTGGCCTCCAACCCCGCTAGCTACATCTCTGAAGTGGCGTCAGCACAATCTACACTTGTTCCTGTGTTACTGGTGCTCAGTCCCGTCAGTTGATCCCCTGATGTTTGTCCGGCAAGTTCGCCAGCTCTGTCCTCATTCCCACTACTGGTTATGGGAATGTGGACAGAGCAGGAGACCTTGCCGGACACACATCAGGGGATAAACTGATGGGACTGAGCCACAGGAACACAGGAACAAGTGTAGATTGTGCTGACACCACTTCAGAGATGTAGATGGCGGGTTTGGAGGTCAGGGGAAATAGTAGAGACAGTGGAGCCAGAGACCTAAGTTGGGCACGGTTAAAAATCAGTAGTGGTTTGAATGTTGATGGAGCTGGTGACTTTGCCGTCCACACAGCAGGGGATCAGCTGGCGTTACTGAACCCCACTAACACAGGAGCTAGTGTGTTTCTCTGTGCAGACGACACATCTGAGCGACAACTGGCTGTGTTGAAGCAAAGGGATTATAGTTCAGGTGGTAGAAAAATGAACACACCAGCAGACCTGGATACAGTTGCCAACCACTAATTTAGTCTGTAAGAGGAATGGCAAAGTCTTTGGAGATCCAGGCCTTGTTCATTTTCAGAAAAGTCAGCCAGTCAACATTATCGGAAGATAGTCGCGTGCGACGGTCTGTTAGTACACCACCTGCGGCACTAAAGACACGTTCCGATAATACACTGGCAGCAGGGCAAGCCAGCACCTCCAATGCATACTGGCTAAGCTCTGGCCATGTATCCAGCTTAGAGACCCAAAACTTGAAGGGGGAAGAGCCATCTGGGAGTACAGCGACAGGGCAAGACATGTAGTCTGACACCATCTGACGGAAGCGTTGCCTCCTGCTGACTCGAGGCGTCGCTGATGGTGTAGACAATTGTGGTGGACACACAAAACTTTGCCACATTTGGGCCATAGTGGTCTTGCCTTGTGCTGCGGCGCTGCCTCTGCTCCCTCTTTGTGCAGAGTTTCCTCCACTGCCTCGACGCACAGAGCTGCTTTGTAAAGCACTAGCAACAATGCTGTCGGGTGGAATGGAAAACATTATGGACTGCACCAGTGACTCTTCGTACTCCCGCAGTTTACGCTCCCGGTTCAACGTTGGTATGAGCCTTTGTACGCTGTCCCGGTAGCGAGGATCTAGGAAGGTGTACACCCAATAATCAGCCGAGACGAGAATGTGGGCGATGCGGCGGTCGTTTCTCAGGCACTGCAGCATGAAATCAACCATGTGCTGCAGACTCCCAACTGCCAAAGAACCGCTGTCCCCTGTTTGAGGCGTGACCTCGGCCTGCTCTGCATCACCCCACCCTCACTGTACATACTGAGTAGAGGTTTGTGTACCTCCCTCCTCTGGAGAGATGTCTTCCTCCTCCATCGACTCCTCCTCATCCTCCTCACAAAGTGTCCCCTGCCTAGGCCTTTGTGAGGAAACACGTAGCGCAGACTGTCCAGAAGCAGATGGCATTTGGGACTCCTCATCCTCCACCTCTTCCGAAACCTCATCCCTTAGTGCTTGCAGTGTTTGTTGAAGCAGGCAGATAAGGGGGACAGTCATGCTGACTAGTGCATCATTTGCACTCGCCATCCGCGTGGATTCATCGAAGGCACGCAAAACGAGGCAGATGTCCTTCATAGAGGCCCACTCAATGGTGCTGAAGTGTGAACGGCGCACAGTGCGACTTGTTTGCGCCTGATGCAGCTGGTACTCCATGACTGCTGCCTGCTGCTCACACAACCGCTCCAACATATGTAACGTTGAATTCCACTGGGTGGGTAGGTCACATATGATGCGATGTTCCGGAAGGCCAAATCGTCGCTGCAGAGCAGCGAGGCGCGATCTTGCCGTGCTGGAACGTCGCAAGTGAGCGCACTCTATGCGGACCTTGTGCAACAGTGCATCAAGATCCGGATAGTCCCTCAGAAAGCTCTGCACGACCAAGTTAAGCACATGTGCCAGACATGGGATGTGTGTGAGGTTGCCTAGGCCAAGAGCTGCCACCAGATTTTGGCCATTGTCACACACTACCAAGCCCGGCTGGAGATTCACTGGCCCAAACCACACATCGCTCTCCAGCTTGATAGCATTCCAGAGCTCCTGCGCTGTGTGGCTTCGATTCCCCAAAGAAATTAATTTGAGTACAGCCTGTTGACGTTTGGCCACGGCTGTGCTCATATCGGTCGTAACAGGCTCCTGCTCTGCTGTTTCTGAGGAACTTGAGTAGGAGGAGGAGTCTATGTGTACAGACTGGAGTCCTGCAATCCGTGGCGTTGGAAGAACACGTACAGCGCCACTCTCCAGATCTGTACCCGGCTCCACAACATTGACCCAGTGGGCAGTGAGGGAAAGGTATCGTCCCTGTCCATGGTTACTGGTCCACGCATCGGTGGTCAGGTGGACCTTGCTACTAACGGCGTTTAGTAGCGCATGTTTTATTTTGCCCTCAACATGTTTCTGCAGGGCAGGGACGGCTCGCCTGCTGAAATAAAAGCGGCTGGGCACGTTGTATTGGGGGACTGCCAATACCATTAAGTCCCGGAAGGTGTCAGTGTCCACCAGCCTGAATGACAGCATTTCAACTGCCAGAAGTTTGGCAATGCCAGCATTCAGAGACTGTGCTCGGGGATGGTTTGCCGAGTAAGGGCGCCTTTTATCCCATGCCTGTGCTACCGATGGCTGTGATGGATGGGTACGTGCTGCTATGGGTGGAATCTGACAGGGTCTCCGGACAACAGTGGCAGAGGTTCTTCCTTGGCGATCCTGTGAGGAAGCCGAACCAGCAGTGTGTGAGCTGGAGGAAGAGGCCCCAACACGAACTGAAGAGGTGGTAGGTGGTGCTGTACGTTGGCCTACGTCTTCAGGGTGTCTCTGCAACTCCAACTCGTGCTTGGTGCGCACATGTTTCCACATATTTGTGGTATTGAGGTTGCTGACATTTCTCCCTCTTTTGACTATCTGATGACACAGCTTGCATTTGACAAAGCAAATGTCATCTGCAACTGTGTCAAAAAAGGACCACGCACTGCAACTCTTGGGAGCGCCCGGTTTGCCTTTGGAATGAGGAATGCTCCTAACGGGTGCCGAAGTGGAGGGTACAGGCAACCAAGTCTTCCCCCTCCCTCTGCCTCCTGTTTTGGCCGGTAGGGGAATCTCTTCCTCCGAGATGCTCCCACCACCTTCCTGTTGCTCACGCCATGATGGGTCAAGGACCTCATCATCTTCCCTCCCCTCTTCAAACAGCTGCTTCTCCGGGGTTGTCTCGCCAGCACCGTACGCACCAGAAAGTGGCAACTGAGTCTCGTCATCATCTGATGCGTACTGAGGTGTGCTGACCATAGGCACTGGCCCACTCGCCTCTTCAGATTCAGAGGGACAAAGAAGTTGCGCATCACTGCATACTCCCTCTTCTTCACATTCAGGAATGCTGCTTGGCTGGCCCCCTCTTTCCAAGCCAACAGATTCCGAGAACAGAAGTAGAGACTGTGATGGCTCCTGTCCATGTCTCTCTGATTGCCTGGGCACTTTGGCAGGTGGTGAAGAGACAGATGGTTGCTCTTCGGTGCTCTGATCCTGAGATGATGCGGAAGTAATTGAAGTCGATGCGTTAGCTGCCATCCATCCGACAACGGCTTCAATTTGTTCCTCCAGCAGCAGTGGGGTACGTTGAGGTCCTACAAAGCTGCGCATAAAGGACTGTTGCCTGCTAAAACTGGGGGATGCTGATCCACTGGTGCCCGCAGCAGGCCCAGAATCCCCACGTCCTCTACCTGCAGAATCCCCACGTCCTCTCCCTGCAGAATCCCCACGTCCTCTCCCTGCTGAAACTCCACGCCCATGCCCACGCGCCTTACTCCCTGCCTTCTTCATCTTGCCAGACTGCTTAAGATAGGCAGAAAAGTACAAAGGGGGGCCTTAGTGTGCTTATTCCTGAACAGCTGGTTACAGGTACAAGAAACACTAATTTTATGAAGTGTGTGTGTGTGGACTACACTTTAATAGGAGCTGATGTGGCCTACACAAGTTCCAAATGTAGTGTTTGGTGAACTTTTTTTGTGGTTTCTTTGTTGGAAACAAACTCAAAGTATGTGAACAAAGAATTGAAACTGATAGTATCACCAACTTTTTGGAGCTATTACAATGCAGGCAGGTAACCTACAATGCAAAAGATGAGGCTCCAAAAAAATTGGGTAATACTAATCTGGCTGCGCCGGCAGGGCACAAGCCAGAAAAAAAGGCTCCTCTATCTACTCCTATATAGTGTTTGCAACCACCCAATGTTGATGGATACGGATGGATGCACACTAATAGGAGAAGAAAAAATGAGCTGCACTCAAAGACAAATATGTGTGAGGCAGTGACGCACGTTGAGCGTCCTACAACCAGACGTAGCTGCAGGACACTCTACTCAGCGTGAGCTGCACTCACACACAATCAGAGACCTCTCAGACAGCCGTCAACAGTGCAGCTAAGTGGGCACTGGCACTGACAGGCTGCAGAAAGGCTCCGCTGTGTACTCCTATATAGTGTTTGCAACCACCGTAGATGGAGACGGATGGATGCACACTAATAGAAGAAAAAATGAGCTGCACTCAAATAAAAATATGTGTGAGGCACTGACGCACGCTGAGCGTCCTACAGCCAGACGTAGCTGCAGGACACACTACTCAGCGTGAGCTGCACTCACACACAGTCAGAGACCTCTCTGACAGCCGTGAACAGTGCAGCAAAGTGGACACTAGCACTGAAAGGCTGCAGAAAGGCTCCGCTGTCTACTACTAGTGTTTGCAACCAACGTATATGGATACGGATGGAAGCACACTAGATTGAAATTATGTAAAAAATGCAGCTCAAAAAATAAAAGATGTATGAGGCAGCAGTGATCACACTGGGTGGCCTACAGCCTGACGTGGCTGCCTGACCCACTCCACAGCGTGAGCTGCACTCACACAGCCCTTGCAGACAGCTGTGAACACTGCTGCTAGGGCAAAGAAGGCTACAGTGGTGGTTTATGTAGCCTGGGTAAAGCACTAGATGTTTGGTGGAATCGCTATTTCTAACTGTCCCTCACAGTCTTCTACAGCAGCCTGTCCCTAACTGAATTCACAGCAGGGTGACCAGAAATGGCGGCTGCGGTGGCTTTTATAGTGCATCATGACATCATTTCGGCAGCCAATCACAGCCATGCCAATAGTTAACATGCCTACATGCCTAACAGGATGTGCCCACACTTCGGAGGATTCCCATTGGCTTAATCAAAGCAAGCAGGCTCATAGCATGATGGGAACTTCCGATTCCGATTCCGGAATCCGATATGACAAAAGTATCGGAAGTCAGTATCGGAATTCCGATACCGCTAATATCGGCCGATACCCGATACTTGCGGTATCGGAATGCTCAACACTAGATACGAGTAATTTGCCCATGAGGCTTCTCAGGATGTTAAAGTAGGCTAATTACGCTTGAGACTGATGGTTACATAGTTACGTAGGTTGAACAAAGACCTAGGTCCATCAAGTTCAACCTTTCTCCACCAATTGTACAATGTTACTAATTTAGCTATAACTTAGCTATAACCCACAATGATACAGTATATGTATCAAGGAAATCATCAAGCCCTTTTTTAACCCCTTTACTCCCAAGGGTGGTTTGCATGTTAATGCCCAGGCCAATTTTTTCAATTCTGACCACTGTCCCTTTATGAGGTAATAACTCTGGAAAGCTTCCATGTATCCCAGTGATTCTGACATTGTCATCTCATGACATATTGTACTTTATGTTAGTGGTAAAATTTCATTCATATAACTTGCGTTTATTTGTGAAAAAAATGGAAATTTGGCAAAAATTTTGAAAATTTTGCAATTTTCCAAATTTGAATTTTTATGCTCTTATATCACAGAGATATGGCACACAAATAACTTAATAAGTAACATTTCCCACATGTTTACTTTACATCAGCACAATTTGGGAACCAACTTTTTTTTGTTAGGAAGTTATAAGGGTTAAAAGTTGGCCAGCAATTTCTCATTTTTACAACACCATTTTATTTTTAGGGACCACATCACAATTGAAGTCATTTTGAGGGGTCTATATGATAGAAAATACCCAAAAGTGACACCATTCTAAAAACTGCACCCCTCAAGCTGCTCATAACCACATTCAAGAAGTTTATTAATCCTTCAGGTGCTTCACAGGAATTTTTTGAAAGTTTAAAAAAAAATGAACATTTAACTTTTTTTCACAAAAAAATTACTTCATGTTCAATTTTTTTATTTTACCAAAGGTGACAGGAGAAATTGGACTAGAAAAGTTATTGTGCAATTTGTCCTGAGTACACCGATACCTGATATGTGGGGGGGAACCACTGTTTGGGTGCATGGCAGAGTTTGGAAGGGAAGGAGCGCCTTTTGACTTTTTCACTGCAAAATTGGCTGGAATTCAGATCGGATTCCATGTCAAGTTTGGACAGCTCCTGATGTGCCTAAACAGTGGAAACCCCTCACAAGTGACCCTATTTTGGAAACTAGACCCCCAAGAAACTTATCTAGATGTGTGGTGAGCACTTTGAACTCCCAAGGGCTTCACAGATGTTTATAACGTACAGCTGTACAATTAAAAAATCACATTTTTTCCATAAAAATGATCTTTTCACCCCCAATTTTTATTTTCCCAAGGGTAACAGGACCCCAAAAGTTATCATACAATTTGTCCTGAGTACGCTGATTCCCCATATGTGGGGGTAAACCACTATTTGGCCGCATGGCAGAGCTCAGAAGGGAAGCAGCGCCATTTGACTTTTTTGGCTGGAATTGAGATCGGACGCCATGTCGCGTTTGGAAAGCCCCTGATGTGCCAAAACAGTGGAAACCCCCCAATTCTAACTACAACCCTAACCCCAACACACCCCTAACCCTAGCACTAACTCTAGCCCTAACCCTAGCCCTAATGGGAAAATGGAAATAAATACTTTTTTTTATTTTATTATTTTTCCCTAACTAAGGGGGTGATAAAGGGGGGTTTGATTTACTATTTATGGCGGGTTTTTATGTTTGGCAGCTGTCGCACACTAAAAGATGCTTTTTATTGTAAAAATAGTTGATGCATCACCACATATTGAGAGCTATAATTTTTCCATATTTTGACCCACTGAGGCTACTTTCACACTTGCTTTTTTTTGCAGCGCGTTTTTCCCGCAAAAAAACGCATTGAAAAAACGCATACAAACGCATACAAATGCTGCATTTTTTTCAAGCATTTTTATGAGCATGCATGAAAAAAACGCAGCGTTTTTATGCATTTGTATGCGTTTTTAGTGCGTTTTTACCGCGTTTGCGTTTTTTCCAACATTAGGTGGCCCCTCACACTAACCCAAACCATGACTTTACTAACCCTAACCCTGACCCTAACCCTAACCCTAACTCTAACCCTGGCCCTAACCCTAACCCTAACCCTTAACCAAACCATACCCTGATCTTAACCCTAACCCTAACCCTAACCCTGACCCTAACCCTAGCCCATAACCAAACCATACTAACCCTAACCCTAACCCTTAACCAAACCATACCAAACCCTAACCCTAACCCTAAACCCTAGCTAACCCTAACCCTATCCCTAACCCTAACCTTAAAAAAAAACCGCATGGGCAAAAAAACGCATACATAAGCATGCCGATGCACACATATGCACACCCATAGACTTATAATGGGTGTCTTGCTGTAATAAAACGCATTGCGCGTGCATGCGTTTTTTTGAGGCAAGTCGGACGCCCAAAAAATGCAACAGGATGCATTTTGTGTGCCCGAGCGCATACCGCAAAAAAACGCATGGGCGGAAAAACGCATACAAACGCATGTGTATGTGCACATAAGCGCATCCCATGCAAAATATAGGGAAAAAAAACGCATGCGTTTTTTAGCGCTAAAATTCAGCGCAAAAAAAGCAAGTGTGAAACCAGCCTGAGTCATGTGAGGTCTTATTTTTTGCGGGATGAATTGACGTTTTTGTTGGTTCCATTTTCGGGCATGTGACTTTTTTGGTCGCTTTTTATTCCAATTTTTGGGACACAGAATGAACAAAAAACAGCGTTTCATTAATTTCTTTTCGTGTGCGGTAAAATTGACATAGTGGTTTTATTCTTCTGATCAGTACGGCTACAGCGATACCTCATTTATGTCTTTTTTATGCTTTGGCACTTTTATGCAATGAAAACAATTTTATATAAAAAATAATTATTTTTGCATCACTTTATTCTGCGAGCTATAACTTTTTTATTTTTTCACTGATGATGCTGTGTGGTGGCTTGTTTTTTGTGGGACAAAATGACGTTTTCAGCGGTACCATGGATATTTATATCCGTCTTTAGGATCACGCGTTATTGCACTTTTTGTTCGGCGTTATGATGACAAAGCATTATTTTTTGCTTTGTTTTTTTATTTTTATTTTTTTAAGGGATTCAATAAAGGGGTTAACTAGTGGGACAGTTTTATAGGGCGGGTCGTTTCGGACGCGGCGATACCAAATATGTGTACTTTTATTGTTTTTTTTAATTTTCAAAAAATGAATTTATTAGGGAATATTTTTTTTTAATTTATTTAGCGATTTTTTTATAAATTATTTTTACATTATTATTTTTTCTTTTTCACTTTATTACATTGTCCCGGGGGGACATAACTGTCGTGTGACAGATCACATCACAGATCGCTGTGACAGATCAGCGATCTGTCACAGGTGCTACACAGGCTTCCTCATGCCTGCGCTCTGCAGGCAATGAGGAAGCCAGCACCCGGCAGGCCACCGAAGGTCCCTGCCGCCATATTGGATCCGGGGACCTGCAGGGAAGGAGGCCCCCAGAGTAGCGCAGCACATCACGCTGCTACGGGGTCTCAGGGAAGCTTCTCTCCTATGCCGCCGGTACACTGCGATCATGTTTGTCGGGGGGTTAATGTGTCGGGGCAGTCCGTGACCGCCCCTAGCACATAGTACCGGGTGTCAGCTGTGATAATCAGCTGACACCCGGCCGTGATCAGCGGCGCTCCCCCCGTGAGCGCCGCTGATCGCGCTAGACGTACCATTCCATCCTTGGGACTTAGGTCCCAGGTCACATGGACGGAAAAGTACGTCTAATGTAGGAAAGGGGTTAAAAGCTGTTATCGTGTCTGCCAATGGTGATGTAGAGGTGTGGGTTATGAAAGAAATAAAGATAAAAAGAGGAAACATTGCATATGATTACATGTGCTGCACCTAGAGGCAGTGTGAAATTGTACGGACTCATTACAACATATTGTGAAGACATGAGAAAAATATTTACCATATTTTTCAGACTATAAGACATACATTTTTCCTCCAAAATTTTTGAAGAAAATGGGGGTGCATCTTATAGTCCAGATGTACCTGCTGTGACTGTGGATGCTGGGGGAGTGGCAGCATCGGATGAGTGAGTCACAGGTGTCAGCAGCTGGTGGCTGCAGCTGACACCTGTGCCCATTGGTAGAAGAAAATGATTATTCACTGCTCCTCATAGTTCCTCCCACCTCCTTGCACTTTTGGCGCCAAAAGGTGGGAGTGACTATGGGTGTAAAGAGCAGTGGATAGTCATTCTCTTTAATAGCAGGCACACGTGATCACCCAGCCATTGCATAAAGACGGCGGCTGTGGCTAACAGTGTGCCTGTTATTAAAGAGAAATTAGTATTTACCAGTCTTCATTCCTATAGTCCCGGATGTGGGGAGCAGAGAGTAATCGGGCAGCTGAGCTTAATGTGTATGCAGCGCATGATGTCAGTGCCACTGCTTACAAGCTGAAATTAGATGTTGACATCAGAACAGAATGTTGTGAGGGAGTAGAGGGAAGGTAAGAATTGGTTATTTTTTTATGTGTGCAGGGTGATGGGGGACATGTATACCAGCATGGGGGTTTGGGGAGCCATGCTGGTATACTTGTCAGGATAGAGATGGGGGCCATGTATACTAGGATGGGAATGAGGGGGCTATGTATACCAGGATGTGGATGAGAGAGCCATGTATACCAAGATGGTGATGAGTGGGCCATGTATACAAGGATGGGGATGAAGGGGCCATGTATACCAGGATGGGGATGAGGAGGCCATGTACACCTGGATTGTGATCATATACATCTGGATAGGGGGACCATGTATACCTGGATTGGAGACATATACATACCTGGATGGGGGATATTGGTACAGAATTGGGGACATTACCCCTATAACAGTGTCAGCAGCAGAACCCCCTAATAACACTGCATCATGACCACAATTTCTGCTTCAATTTTTTTACTAATTTCCTCCTCCAAAACCTAGGTGCGTCTTAAAGACCAAAAAATATGGTATATGTAAATTATTTTGTTAAAGTGCAATAAATCAAAATGAATAAGATAAGTGTTCAGTGGTGAAATAAATCACGTGAAGTTAGTAATTACCATGCTGATACAGCAGGTGATGTTAAAACATCTAATATTGCACAATAGCCAAGATATTAAAAAATTCACAGGAAACATTCTGTTACTAAGGTTCACTCCACTCCAGATTACTAAGTACTGAGAGGAGTTAATTGGCCATGTTAAGGGCTGGGTTTTGTGTGCACAGTACAGAGTGGATGGGAAGCTGTTCAACATATCTTCACAGCAAAGTGTGGTCCAGAAGGTTAATAGGCAGCCTTCTGACTCAGTGTTCAGTGTCTCTGAAAAGGATATCCCCAGAGCTGTGTTTGTGTTAAATAGAGCGAGGGCCGGCGTTAGCGGCAGGCAGACCAGACAGCTGCCTAGGCCCCCCTTTCCCCCAGGGCCCCCCAGGCAGTGGCTGCTGTGGGGCCTGTGAGTTGGAGGGGCCCACCTGCCGCCACCACCACCACATTCAATTATACCGCCATCTATGCAACAAAACAGTTCAATGCAATGATGGAGGCGAGAGCGTCACATGACACCCCCTCTCCCGTCATTCCCCTCTGCCTCTGACACTGCGGGTGCGTGATGATGTCAACAGAAGATTACTATATGGAGTACTTGTCCAATGATTTATGGCTTTCTCTTCCTATTTCTTTTGCTGATCTGTGAGCTCTGATGTACTCTCACTATCTTAAATTGCTCTGCCTGATAGGCTGCGCATTGCCCAATAGCGTGTCTATTGGGAGAGCAGTTGTCCCAGGTCGGCACTCAGAGGGGCCCACCCAGAGCTGCCACTACCATCAACTGTATTGGCGTGCTGAACCGATATAGTTAAGCTATGCATTAGAGCTTTGAGACATGATCTAACTGCACTGTCACTCTCCTTTCTGTAGATCACAGGTCACTTTATACCTGTCGTCTACAAAATGTGAAGATGATGCAGGGACAGAAATGCTGGTGCACTCACAGGATGTCAGAGTCCGGTTGCTGCACCATCATTGTGTCGTACCAGAACTCTGTTGTCCAATGTATATGCAGGCACTTTGCTGTTGTACTACTCAGGATCCTGGATTAGGAGAGTATATGATGTTTTCTATTTATTTAAAATGTGTGGCGTAACTGTGGGGATATCATAAAGTATGGGGGCCCCTGACACATGGTAGGGACTACTGTGCGGGCCTTCATACAGTGTAGGGCTTTCCTAAAGTATGGGGGCTATTATTCAATGTGGGAGGTAATGTGAGGGCTCTCTATTAAACCTTCAGGTTCTGATTTATTGGAATGTTGAATGAGAGCCCCTGATGTGCTTAAACAATAGAAAACCCCACAAGTGACCCCATTTTGGAAACTCAACTCCTCAAGTAATGTATCTAGATGTGTGCTGAGCACCTTCAACTCCCAAATGATTTACAGACTTTCATAACATAGAGCCGTGAAACTAAAAAATATCACATATTTTCCTCAAAAATTTTCTTTTAGTCGCAAATGTTCTAATTCCCCAAGGGTAACATGAGAAAATGGACCTCAAAATTTATTGTGCAAATTCTCTTGAGTGCGCCAATACTATATACAGTGGGGCAAAAAAGTATTTAGTCAGTCAGCAATAGTGCAAGTTCCACCACTTAAAAAGATGAGAGGTGTCTGTAATTTACATCATAGGTAGACCTCAACTATGGGAGACAAACTGAGAAAAAAAAATCCAGAAAATCACATTGTCTGGTTTTTTTTCATTTTATTTGCATATTATGGTGGAAAATAAGTATTTGGTCAGAAACAAAATTTCATCTCAATACTTTGTGATATATCCTTTGTTGGCAATGACAGAGGTCAAATGTTTTCTGTAAGTCTTCACAAGGTTGCCACACACTGTTGTTGGTATGTTGGCCCATTCCTCCATGCAGATCTCCTCTAGAGCAGTGATGTTTTTGGCTTTTCGCTTGGCAACACGGACTTTCAACTCCCTCCAAAGGTTTTCTATAGGGTTGAGATCTGGAGACTGGCTAGGCCACTCCAGGACCTTGAAATGCTTCTTACAAAGCCACTCCTTCGTTGCCCTGGCGGTGTGCTTTGGATCATTGTCATGTTGAAAGACCCAGCCACGTTTCATCTTCAATGCCCTTGCTGATGGAAGGAGGTTTGCACTCAAAATCTCACGATACATGGCCCCATTCATTCTTTCATGTACCCGGATCAGTCGTCCTGGCCCCTTTGCAGAGAAACAGCCCCAAAGCATGATGTTTCCACCACCATGCTTTACAGTAGGTATGGTGTTTGATGGATGCAACTCAGTATTCTTTTTCCTCCAAACACGACAAGTTGTGTTTCTACCAAACAGTTCCAGTTTGGTTTCATCAGACCATAGGACATTCTCCCAAAACTCCTCTGGATCATCCAAATGCTCTCTAGCAAACTTCAGACGGGCCCGGACATGTACAGGCTTAAGCAGTGGGACACGTCTGGCACTGCAGGATCTGAGTCCATGGTGGCGTAGTGTGTTACTTATGGTAGGCCTTGTTACATTGGTCCCAGCTCTCTGCAGTTCATTCACTAGGTCCCCCCGCATGGTTCTGGGATTTTTGCTCACCGTTCTTGTGATCATTCTGACCCCACGGGGTGGGATTTTGCGTGGAGCACCAGATCGAGGGAGATTATCAGTGGTCTTGTATGTCTTCCATTTTCTAATTATTGCTCCCACAGTTGATTTCTTCACTCCAAGCTGGTTGGCTATTGCAGATTCAGTCTTCCCAGCCTGGTGCAGGGCTACAATTTTGTTTCTGGTGTCCTTTGACAGCTCTTTGGTCTTCACCATAGTGGAGTTTGGAGTCAGACTGTTTGAGGGTGTGCACAGGTGTCTTTTTATACTGATAACAAGTTTAAACAGGTGCCATTACTACAGGTAATGAGTGGAGGAAAGAGGAGACTCTTAAAGAAGAAGTTACAGGTCTGTGAGAGCCAGAAATCTTGATTGCTTGTTTCTGACCAAATACTTATTTTCCACCATAATATGCAAATAAAATGAAAAAAAACAGACAATGTGATTTTCTGGATTTTTTTTTCTCAGTTTGTCTCCCATAGTTGAGGTCTACCTATGATGTAAATTACAGATGTCTCTCATCTTTTTAAGTGGTGGAACTTGCACTATTGCTGACTGACTAAATACTTTTTTGCCCCACTGTATGTAGTCAAAAACTACTTTTGAGGATTAGTGTAAAGTTCAGAAGAGAAGTGCCATATTGGAGTTCAGATTTTGCTGGATAGGTTTAAGGGTGCCATGTCACATTGGCAGAGCCTCTGATGTGCCAGAACAGCAGAAACACCCATAAGTGATGTCATTTTGCAACCTACAGTTGTGGCCAAAAGTATTGACACCACTGCAATTCAGTCATATAATATTCAGTTTCTTCCTGAAAATGATTGCAAACACAAATTCTTTGGTATTATTATCTTCATTTAATTTGTCTTAAATGAAAAAACACAAAAGAGAATGAAGCAAAAAGCAAAACATTGATCATTTCACACAAAACTCCAAAAATGCCTCAGCCTAATACTTGGTTGCACAACTTTTAGCCAAAATAACTGCGACCAACTGCTTCCGGTAACCATCAATGAGTTTCTTACAATGCTCTGCTGGAATTTTAGACCATTCTTCTTTGGCAAACTGCTCCAGGTCCCTGATATTTGAAGGATGCCTTCTCCAAACTGCAATTTTTAGATCTCTCCACAGGTGTTCTATGGGATTCAGGTCTGGACTCATTGCTGGCCAACTTAGAAGTCTCCAGTGCTTTCTCTCAAACCATTTTCTAGTGCTTTTTGAAGTGTGCTTTGGGTCATTGTCCTGCTGGAAGACCCTTGACCTCTGAGGGAGACCCAGCTGTCTCACACTGGGCCCTACATTATGCTGCAAAATTTGTTGGTAGCCTTCAGACTTCATAATGCCATGCACACGGTCAAGCAGTCCAGTGCCAGAGGCAGCAAAGCAACCCCCAAAACATCATGGAACCTCCGCCATGTTTGACTGTAGGGACCGTGTTCTTTTCTTTGAATGCCTCTTTTTTCTCCTGTAAACTCTATGTTGATGCCTTTGCCCAAAAAGCTCTACTTTTGTCTCATCTGACCAGAGAACATTCTTCCAAAATGTTTTAGACATTTTCAGGTAAGTTTTGGCAAACTCCAGCCTGGCTTTTTTATGTCTCGGGGTAAGAAGTGGGGTCTTCCTGGGTCTCCTACCATACA
Organism: Dendrobates tinctorius; assembly: GCF_039654945.1. Classification (NCBI taxonomy): domain Eukaryota; kingdom Metazoa; phylum Chordata; class Amphibia; order Anura; family Dendrobatidae; genus Dendrobates; species Dendrobates tinctorius. Next base: position 1,870,007 of record NW_027361766.1, on the reverse strand, counting down.
GTCCCTTTTCATTCAGACGCCGACGGATAGTACGGGTTGACACTGTTGTATCCTCGGACTGCAGGGCAGCTTGAACATGTTTGGATGTTAGTCGAGGTTCTTTATCCAACATCCGCACAATCTTGCGTTGAAATCTCTTGTCAATTTTTCTTTTCCGTCCACATCTAGGGAGGTTAGCCACAGTGCCATGGGCTTTAAACTTCTTGATGACACTGCGCACGGTAGACAAAGGAACATTCAGGTCTTTGGAGATGGACTTGCAGCCTTGAGGTTGCTCATGCTTCCTCACAATTTGGTTTCTCAAGTCCTCAGACAGTTCTTTGGTCTTCTTTCTTTTTTCCATGCTCAATGTGGTACACACAAGGACACAGAACAGAGGTTGAGTCAACTTTAATCCATGTCAACTGGATGCAAGTGTGATTTAGTTATTGCCAACACCTGTTAGGTGCCACAGGTAAGTTACAGGTGCTGTTATTTACACAAATTAGAGAAGCATCACATGATTTTTCGAACAGTGCCAATACTTTTGTCCACCCTCTTTTTAATGTTTGGTGTGGAATTTTTCCAATTTGGCTTTAGGACAATTCTTTTTGTGTTTTTTCATTTAAGACAAATTAAATGAAGATAATAATACCAAAGAATTTGTGTTTGCAATCATTTTCAGGAAGAAACTGAGTATTATCTGACAAAATTGCAGGGGTGTCAATACTTTTGGCCACAACTGTACATCCGTCAATGAATTAATCTAGGGGTGCAGTGAGCATGTTAACTCCACATGTGCCTCACAGGAATATATACCATTGGGCGGTGAACAAAGTATGATTTAATTTTTACCTGTAAAATGTTGTTTTAGCCCCAAATATTAAATTTTTATAATGGCTAAGGTAAAAATGGACCTCGCAGTTTGTTGTGCAATTTCTCTTGAATGCGCCAATACCCTACATGTAATCGGGAACTACATTTTAGGCACAGTGTAGATCTCAGAAGGGAAAGAGCAACATATTATAGTGCAGTCCCACAAACCATGAAGTGACCACAAGCCCTTGAAGGGCCAGAACAGGAGAACCCCACATAACTGACCCCACTTTACAAACTAAACTTCTCAATGAATTCATCTAAGAGTGCATTGATCATATTGACACCACAGCGGTGTCAGAGAATTTTATACTATTGGGCAGTGAAGAAAAAATTGTTACATTTTTACTATAAAAATGTTATTCTAACAAAACTTGTCACACAATTTCCGCTGATTTTGGAAATACCCATATGTGGCTGTACAGTACTGCTTAGCCACACAGCGAGACTTGGGAGGGACAGAGTGCTATTTTCCTCCTTGTGCACAGGTTTTCTTAGAATAGTTTGTGGACTCCATATACAGAGCCCCTAAGTACTAGAAGAACAGAATAAACCCTCAAGTGACCCCATTTTGGAAATTATACTCTTTCCAAACATGTGTATGCTAAATGTGGTTTACACATGCTGTGAGGCTCAGAAGGGGAAGAGAAATTTATAATTGGGAGCGCAGAATTAGTCGGATTTCTTTTGGGTGGTGAGGAGCCATAAAGCTTTTCCAGAGCCTTTGTATCATCAGGAACTTGGAAGCCCCCAATATTTCTGATAACAAATGATGAAACTGAAGGGGGACTTGCATTTTTTGTGGATTGAGTTGAAGCTTTTATTGGGAACATTTTACATAACGTTTGGGATCATATTTATTGTGCGCTTTACGCTGAGTTCTTACTTCGGGGTTCTTGTCTAAATCTCTGAGTGATGTGATTCAAATGAAACCTCTGAGGAATCCATTCACCATAACAAGGCAGCAGAATTACTCTGGACTCTGATGGGCCTCTCTTCAGCGGTGTCCTTATTTTCAGAAGTTCACAAAATTGTAGTCCACCACGCTTTTAGGCATGACTAAAATGATGGACAAATGCCGAATCATATGCAAGACAGCATCCACAGTGACTCCATCTGCCTCACTATAGGGAATATTCTGGCAGGAGTTCCGTCTGAATCACGTATTTCAGAGATTTAGGTGGAAAATCTGATGTAAGCGCTCAGCATACAGAGCAGGATAAATGTGAGCCGAGCCTTGCTACAACCTTTGGAATACAGAATGAAAAAATCAACAGAAATAAATATCAGATTAAAAATTGGTTTTATTTATTTTTTACACCGATCCTTATGCAGTATAAGTGATTAGATGACTTTATTCTTTGGGTCGGTGCCATTACAGCGATACCAAGTTTATATAGGTTTTTATGTTTGGCTGCTGTCACACACCAAAAGACACTGTTTTTTCAAATGCTATTTTTTTTGCATCACCATATTTTGAGAGCTATAATTTTTTCCATAATCCTGCTGAAAGAGTCATGTGAGGTCTTCTTTTTTGCTTTGACAGGTTTGCTTAACATTGTTTGATTGCTCTCTATTCTGACTTGTGGGAGGCAGAATGAACGAAACAAGCAATTCAGAAATTGTTTTTTTGGGGGGTTTTATGCCGTTTCACATGTGATAACATTGATAAGGCAGTTTTATACTTCGGGTCAGTACGATTACAGCAATATCTCATTTATGTTATTTTTTATGTTTTTGTGCACAATAAAAACTTTACTAGAAAAAGGAATTAAAACATTCTGAGAGCTATAATGTTTTAAGTTTTCCACTGGTGGAGCTATATGGTGGCCTCTTTTTTGTGAGGCAAGATGACGTATTCAGCTATATCATTTTGATTTACATTTGTCTTTTTGATTGCATTTTATTCCACATTATTTTCCTGTGCTATGATATAAAAGCATAATTTGCCACTTTTTTTATTGTGTTCACTGAAGGGGTTAACTATTATGAGACTTTTATAAATTGGGTCATTCTGGACGTAGTGATCCGTAATATTTGTAATTTTCCGTTTATTTTTATTTTGTTACATAAAAATGTGGGTCCTGTTGAAGCGCAAGTGCGTGAAACGGCCGATGTCCATTCTCTGTACATTCCTCCCGAGCCAATGCTTTTTATCCAATAAAGAATTTCTACGGTAGAACAGTGAGAGCCATCCTTTCTTTCTTTTTCCATATGATATGGTTCAGTGTTTTTCATTGGATTGAGCACCCGTTCTGAAAGTAGTAGGGCGCACGGTCCAGGTGTGTGAATTTGCATTGCAGCCACAGAACTGTTTCGGGGTTAGCAAGCAGTGCCGAATCCCCTCTCTCATTTGGAAAAAAATATATAAATAAATAAAAAACTCAATGAAAAAATACAAGAAACACAAAAACTCTAAGGCCACGTGCACATGTTGAGTATTTGGTGAGTTCTCAGTATTTGCAAGACAAAACCAGAAATGAAAAAATACAGAAGTGGTGACTAGAGTTGAGCGAAACGGGTCGAAAAATTTCAAAAGTCGCCGACTTTTGGCAAAGTCGGGTTTCATGAAACGAAACCCGACCCTAGGATGAGGTCGGCCACGAGGTCGGCGACTTACGCGCCAAAGTCCCGTTTCAAAAGTTTGTTTTGCGCTCTTTTTCAGCCAATCAGGATCCACGGACACTGTGGGCAACGTGATGACATAGGCAGGGGTCACCACCATCTTTCAGAAGGGCATGCAAGTGATTGGCTTGCTTTGGTGGGCGTCAAAGGGGGTATAAAACGGCGTGCACGCCGACCGCCATCTTACTTCTGCCGATCTCAGTATAGGGAGAGGTTGCTGCTGATTCTGTAGGGAGAGCGTTAGGCAGGGAAGAAGACAAAAAAACTGCTTCTGCTGCTAGCGATTTGGCCTGCACAACACACCAGTCACTGTGTGTGCAGTGCAAGGGGAGGCTATATAGTGGTGTATCAGTGGTGTTGGTTGTTGGGCTGCCTTCTAAGGCTTCCTGACATTCCTGCATTGCTGTTTACCCACTGCTCCGCAAACTGCTTTTTTAAAAGCATTCCCATTTTTTTTTTTGTCCTGCTGAGAAGAAAAAAAAACTGCTTCTGCTGCTAGCGATTTGGCCTGCACAACACACCAGTCACTGTGTGTGCAGTGCAAGGGGAGGCTATATTGTGGTGTATCAGTGGTGTTGGTTGTTGGGCTGCCTTTTAAGGCTTCCTGACAGGCTGGCATTGCTGTTTACCCACTGCTCTGCAAACTGCTTTTTTAAAAGCAATCCAATCTCCCTTATCCTCTAGTCACTTTTGTCACAGCTGTGCCATCGAGCCTGTGACATAGCGCTCAGATATCAGTGGGCCTCACACAATCCAAAAGTGTCCAGTGTCCACAAGTGTGTGCAGAAATTCAAAATCTCCTTTATCCTCTAGTCACTTTGGTCACAGCTGTGCCATCGAGCCTGTCACATAGCGCTCAGATATTCATTGGGCCTCACACAATCCAAAAGTGTCCAGTGTCCACAAGTGTGTGCAGAAATTCAAAATCTCCCTTATCCTCTCGTCACTTTTGTCACAGCTGTGCCATCGAGCCTGTGACATAGCGCTCAGATATCAGTGGGCCTCACACAATCCAAAAGTGTCCAGTGTCCACAAGTGTGTGCAGAAATTCAAAATCTCCCTTATCCTCTAGTCACTTTGGTCACAGCTGTGCCATCGAGCCTGTCACATAGCGCTCAGATATTCATTGGGCCTCACACAATCCAAAAGTGTCCAGTGTCCACAAGTGTGTGCAGAAATTCAAAATCTCCCTTATCCTCTCGTCACTTTTATCACAGCTGTGCCATCGAGCCTGTCACATAGCGCTCAGATATCAGTGGGCCTCACACAATCCAAAAGTGTCCAGTGTCCACAAGTGTGTGCAGAAATTCAAAATCTCCCTTATCCTCTATTCACTTTGTTCACAGCTGTGCCATCGAGCCTGTCACATAGCGCTCAGATATTCAGTGGGCCTCACACAATCCAAAAGTGTCCAGTGTCCACAAGTGTGTGCAGAAATTCAAAATCTCCCTTATCCTCTCGTCACTTTTGTCACAGCTGTGCCATCGAGCCTGTGACATAGCGCTCAGATATCAGTGGGCCTCACACAATCCAAAAGTGTCCAGTGTCCACAAGTGTGTGCAGAAATTCAAAATCTCCCTTATCCTCTAGTCACTTTGGTCACAGCTGTGCCATCGAGCCTGTGACATAGCCCTCAGATATCAGTGGGCCTCACACAATCCAAAAGTGTCCAGTGTCCACAAGTGTCTGCAGAAATTCAAAATCTCCCTTATCCTCTCGTCACTTTTGTCACAGCTGTGCCATCGAGCCTGTCACATAGCGCTCAGATATTCATTGGGCCTCACACAATCCAAAAGTGTCCAGTGTCCACAAGTGTGTGCAGAAATTCAAAATCTCCTTTATCCTCTAGTCACTTTGGTCACAGCTGTGCCATCGAGCCTGTCACATAGCGCTCAGATATTCATTGGGCCTCACACAATCCAAAAGTGTCCAGTGTCCACAAGTGTCTGCAGAAATTCAAAATCTCCCTTATCCTCTAGTCACTTTGGTCACAGCTGTGCCATCGAGCATGTCACATAGCGCTCAGATATCAGTAGGCCTCACACAATCCAAAAGTGTCCAGTGTCCACAAGTGTCTGCAGAAATTCAAAATCTCCCTTATCCTCTCGTCACTTTTGTCACAGCTGTGCCATCGAGCCTGTCACATAGCGCTCAGATATTCATTGGGCCTCACACAATCCAAAAGTGTCCAGTGTCCACAAGTGTGTGCAGAAATTCAAAATCTCCCTTATCCTCTCGTCACTTTTGTCACAGCTGTGCCATCGAGCCTGTCACATAGCGCTCAGATATCAGTGGGCCTCACACAATCCAAAAGTGTCCAGTGTCCACAAGTGTGTGCAGAAATTCAAAATCTCCCTTATCCTCTCGTCACTTTTGTCACAGCTGTGCCATCGAGCCTGTGACATAGCGATCAGATATCAGTGGGCCTCACACAATCCAAAAGTGTCCAGTGTCCACAAGTGTGTGCAGAAATTCAAAATCTCCCTTATCCTCTAGTCACTTTGGTCACAGCTGTGCCATCGAGCCTGTCACATAGCGCTCAGATATCAGTGGGCCTCACACAATCCAAAAGTGTCCAGTGTCCACAAGTGTCTGCAGAAATTCAAAATCTCCCTTATCCTCTAGTCACTTTGGTCACAGCTGTGCCATCGAGCCTGTCACATAGCGCTCAGATATTCATTGGGCCTCACACAATCCAAAAGTGTCCAGTGTCCACAAGGGTGTGCAGAAATTCAAAATCTCCCTTATCCTCTCGTCACTTTTGTCACAGCTGTGCCATCAAGCCTGTGACATAGCGCTCAGATATCAGTGGGCCTCACACAATCCAAAAGTGTCCAGTGTCCACAAGTGTGTGCAGAAATTCAAAATCTCCCTTATCCTCTCGTCACTTTTGTCACAGCTGTGCCATCGAGCCTGTCACATAGCGCTCAGATATCAGTGGGCCTCACACAATCCAAAAGTGTCCAGTGTCCACAAGTGTCTGCAGAAATTCAAAATCTCCCTTATCCTCTAGTCACTTTTGTCACAGCTGTGCCATCGAGCCTGTCACATAGCGCTCAGATATCAGTGGGCCTCACACAATCCAAAAGTGTCCAGTGTCCACAAGTGTCTGCAGAAATTCAAAATCTCCCCTGTCCTATAGACACCTTGTACCTTGTTTTACATTACTATATAGTTTGTTGGATTTTGTCTACATTTCTACCAAAAATGAGGAAGGCTGGTGGAAGAGGCCATGGAATTGGGCGGGGGTTGGCAGCTGGTAATGATGGTATTGGTGGTGGATCTGATGGTAGTGGCAAGAGCAAAATAGGACCGAATGCAGGAGGTGTTGAGCCTGCGTCATCGTCTGGCTACATAAGGCCTCGAACGCTTAGTTTTCTAGGAGTTGGCAAACCGCTTTTAAAGCCAGAGCATCAGGAAAAAGTTTTGTCTTACATTGCTGACTCAGCCTCCAGCTCTATCGCCTCCTCTTCTTCAGTTGTAAAAAGTAAAAGCACTGAGTCGTCATTGGAGGCTCATGTTCATGAACCACACCTTTCCTTGTGTCCTTCACCCCAACCAAGATTGAAGGATGACGCAGGCCATACTACTGATTACTCCATGGAGCTGTTTTCACATACCATGCCTGGATTATCAAGTCAAATGGTGAATTACCCAGGCCAAGATGAATCTGACATGGAGTGCACTGATGCACAGCCGCTGATGGATGATTCTGCTGGTACATTCACTCAGAGCACTACATTGTCCTCGCAGTGTACAGAGCCAGATTCTGACCCTGATGAGACTCAGGTGCCCCTTCCCGCACACTATACCACCATACACGGTGACACAGAGGAAGGTGCACATGACATAGAAGAGGAGGTGATGGATGACCCAGTTGTTGACCCAGATTGGCATCCATTGGGGGAAGAGGGTGCTGCTTCCAATAGCTCAGATGAGGAGCATCCACAGCAGACATCGACATCGCAACAGCTGTTATCTGGCAGGCCCGGAGCACTCCAAAGACAGGTTCCAAACATCAAAAGAGTTGCTGGATAGCTTGTCCAGAGGGTCAAAAGATCACAGCGTGCTAGGCCGCAAAATGTCTGCCAAAGTAGGAAGAGTGCAGTGTGGCACTTTTTTGAACAAAATCCTCATGATCAGGCCAAGGTTATCTGTAAGAAGTGCGCAAAGACCTTTAGCCGAGGGAAAAATCTGAAAAATTTGAATACCAGTTGCATGCTTAGACATTTAACCAGCATGCACTTGCAAGCGTGGACACAACACCAAACCTCAAGTGCCACATGTGCAACTGATCACAACGAAGGTAGTCAGCAACGCTACATTGTTTCCCCCACTGTAAGCCCACCGGTTAGCACAGCAGCAAATGTTGAGGTGTCGTTGCAAGGCCACAGCAGTCAGGGAATCCCACTGTTATATCAACGAAAGACTGATTCTAGGCCATCAGAAAGAACACCAACTCCATCACCATCATCAACCCTCTCTCAGTCCGCCCTGTCCACCGCTACTTCCACCATATGCAGCTCTCAAGTCCAGCTCACCCTCCCAGACACTATGAGTAGGTCAAGAAAGTACTCAGTCTCTCATCCGCGTACACTGGGTTTGAACGCCCACATTGCCAAACTAATCTCGTTTGAGATGGTGCCCTTTCAGTTGGTGGAAAGCACAGCTTTCCGCGAACTCATGGCCTATGCAGTACCACGCTATGACCTACCCAGTCGCCACTTCTTCTCTCGCAAAGCCATCCCAGCCCTCCACCATCATGTGAAAGACCGCATTGTCCATGCACTCAAGCAGTCAGTGAGCGGAAGGGTGCACCTCACAACTGATGCATGGTCCAGTCGGCATGGCCAGGGCCGTTACGTGTCCATCACTGCGCACTGGGTTAATGTGGTGGATGCAGGGTCCACAGGGGACAGCGGTGGTGGGACAGTGCTGCCTAGCCCACGGTATAGGAAACAGTTGGCTGTAGGCGTTCGACCCTCCTCCTCCTCCAGAAGCGAAAGCTCGTCCACAGAGCGCAGTCGTACGAGCACTCCATCTGCAGATGCCACTGTTGCACACGATGTGTCCCCCTATCGAGCAGCTAGTGGAAAGCGTCAGCAGGCTGTGTTGCAGATGATGTGTTTGGGCAACAGACACACCGCCGAGGTGCTGGCCGAGTACTTGAAGCGACAAACTGAGTCATGGCTGGGCAGTGTACATCTTGAGGCAGGCAAGGTAGTTAGTGATAACGGCCGTAATTTTGTAGCAGCCATAGCCATTTCAAAACTCAGCCATATACCTTGCTTGGCTCACACCTTGAACCTGGTGGTGCAGTGCTTCCTCAAAAATTATCCGGAGTTAACAGCCCTGCTCCAGAAGGTGCGAAGACTGTGCGCGCACATCCGCCGGTCGCCTGTACACTCCGTTCGTATGCAGAAGCTGCAGCGATTGCTCCACCTTCCCAACCACCGCCTCATTATCGACATTGCAACAAGGTGGAACTCCACCCTGTACATGGTGGAGCGGCTGTGCGAGCAGAGGCAGGCCATAATGCATTTGTGGGAGGATACACGGCCAGGCACTTTGAGAGCAGACATGGAGTTGACAGGTGTGCAGTGGTCGAAGCTGAAAGACCTCTGTAAAGTCCTTCAGTGTTTTGAGGAATGCGCACGGCTGGTAAGCGCAGACGACGCCATCCTAAGCATGAGCATCCCACTTATGCGTCTGCTCATGCAAACTTTGACGCACCTTAAGGAGCAGGCGTCTGCAGCCAATGTTGATGAGGAGGAAGAGGAGGAGGGAATCCTTGATGACATTCAGCCATTGTCTGCTCAGGGACCTCTCCTGGACGAGGTGGAGGAAGAAGAGGAGGAGGATGATGGGGATGATTACTTAGGGGAGGAGGATGCATCTCGTGGGGCAAGTGAAAATGTTGGCGTGGCAAGGTCTGGTACAGGGTTTGTGCGTGACTGGAGGGATGTGGATTTGCCAGAAAGTGCTCCTCCACCCAGCACTCGCAGTGCATCATTGACACCGGGAACATTGGCCCACATGTCAGATTATGCCTTGCAGATCCTATAAAGGGACCCACGCATTGTCAAAATGATGAACGATGACGACTACTGGTTGGCCAGCATCCTGGATCCACGCTATAAAGGCAAATTACAAAACATCATGCCACAGGAGAACCTTCACCTAATATTGGCTAATAAACAAGCAACTCTGGTAAATCGGTTGTTTGAGGCATTCCCAGCACACAGCAGCGGTGATGGTTCTCACACGAGCCGTACGGGCCGGGGGCAGCTTGGCAGACGTGTTCGTGGTGCACACAGCAGAAGTGGCGTTGGAGACAGGGGTTTCATGACAATGTTGTGGACTGATTTTTCAAATACCGCTCACACAACTGGTAATACTGCATCGATGGAAAGTGACAGGAGACAGCAGTTGTCAACTATGGTTACAAACTACTTTTCCTCTCATATCAATGTTCTCCCACACAGGTCATTACCCTTTGACTATTGGGCCGCTAAACTGGACACCTGGCCTGAATTGGCCCAATATGCCTTACAGGAGCTCGCTTGCCCAGCTGCAAGTGTGCTATCGGAAAGAGTCTTCAGTGCAGCTGGATCAATCCTGACAGAAAAAAGGACCCGTCTGTCAACCCAAAATGTGGATGATCTAACCTTCATTAAAATGAACCATGCATGGGTTTCCAAGGATTTTGTCCCACCTTCCCCTGATGACACATAGGGTGACAGAAAAATGGCTTGCTTTGGTCCACCTCTTCCTGGGACTTCACCTATTTCGCCTTTTGCATCAGCTGAATGTCCAACATCAACATATGCCACTTTCTAAAACTCCCTAACTGTGCTGCCTCCCCCCCCCCATGGCCGGGGTCACCACCTAGCGCACGACACCGTGCGAGTGCCGTTGCCCTGGACAGGTGGGTAGGCCGACTCTTGGGTGCGGGCACTGGCACAGGGTCCATCATAGTGCAATCAAGTGTCTCTGACGGTGGTGGTGCACACCCGCCGTCAGACACACCGCCGTACTATGAGGGGCCCAGTGCCAGTACCGACGCCCACGAGTGGGCCCCCCTTGCTTGGGCAGGGCCCCAGCATTTGCAATCTTTACCTCTCCCTGCTCCTCCGCTGTGTAATCTGGGCCGTCAAATCCATACTGTGCCTGACACCGTCTGAGCCTGCCTCCTGATGTACAGACATATATTTTGAATGTGTACGCTATCCATACATGTTATCCGGGGATACGGTACACTTTCTAACCTTTGTGCAATCACGTGCAATCCATACTGGGCCTAACACCGTCTGAGCCTGCCTCCTGATGTACAGACATATATTTTGAATGTGTACGCTATCCATACATGTTATCTGGGGATACGGTACCCTTTCTAACCTTTGTGCAATCACGTGCAATCCATACTGGGCCTAACACCGTCTGAGCCTGCCTCCTGATGTATAGACATATATTTTGAATGTGTACGCTATCCATACATGTTATCCGGATATACGGTACCCTTTCTAACCTTTGTGCAATCACGTGCAATCCATACTGGGCCTAACACCGTCTGAGCCTGCCTCCTGATGTACAGACATATATTTTGAATGTGTACGCTATCCATACATGTTATCCAGGGATACGGTACCCTTTCTAACCTTTGTGCAATCACGTGCAATCCATACTGGGCCTAACACCGTCTGAGCCTGCCTCCTGATGTACAGACATATATTTTGAATGTGTACGCTATCCATACATGTTATCCGGGGATACGGTACCCTTTCTAACCTTTGTGCAATCACGTGCAATCCATACTGGGCCTAACACCGTCTGAGCCTGCCTCCTGATGTACAGACATATATTTTGAATGTGTACGCTATCCATACATGTTATCCAGGGATACGGTACCCTTTCTAACCTTTGTGCAATCACGTGCAATCCATACTGGGCCTAACAGCGTTTGAGCCTGCCTCCTGATGTACAGACATATATTTTGAATGTGTACGCTATCCATACATGTTATCCGGGGATACGGTACTCTTTCTAACCTTTGTGCAATCATGTGCAATCCATACTGGGCCTAACACCATCTGAGCCTGCCTCCTGATGTACAGACATATATTTTGAATGTGTACGCTATCCATACATGTTATCCAGGGATACGGTACCCTTTCTAACCTTTGTGCAATCACGTTTAATCCATACTGGGCCTAACACCGTCTGAGCCTGCCTCCTGATGTACAGACATATATTTTGAATGTGTACGCTATCCATACATGTTATCCGGGGATACGGTACCCTTTCTAACCTTTGTGCAATCACGTGCAATCCATACTGGGCCTAACACCGTCTGAGCCTGCCTCCTGATGTACAGACATATATTTTGAATGTGTACGCTATCCATACATGTTATCCAGGGATACGGTACCCTTTCTAACCTTTGTGCAATCACGTGCAATCCATACTGGGCCTAACACCGTCTGAGCCTGCCTCCTGATGTACAGACATATATTTTGAATGTGTACGCTATCCATACATGTTATCCAGGGATACGGTACCCTTTCTAACCTTTGTGCAATCACGTTTAATCCATACTGGGCCTAACACCGTCTGAGCCTGCCTCCTGATGTACAGACATATATTTTGAATGTGTACGCTATCCATACATGTTATCCGGGGATACGGTACCCTTTCTAACCTTTGTGCAATCACGTGCAATCCATACTGGGCCTAACACCGTCTGAGCCTGCCTCCTGATGTACAGACATATATTTTGAATGTGTACGCTATCCATACATGTTATCCAGGTATACGGTACCCTTTCTAACCTTTGTGCAATCACGTGCAATCTATACTGGGCCTAACACCGTCTCAGCCTGCCTCCTGATGTATAGACATATATTTTGAATGTGTACGCTATCCATACATGTTATCCGGGGATACGGTACCTTTTCTAACCTTTGTGCAATCACGTGCAATCCATACTGGGCCTAACACAGTCTGAGCGTGCCTCCTGATGTATAGACATATATTTTGAATGTGTACGCTATCCATACATGTTATCCGGGGATACGGTACCCTTTCTAACCTTTGTGCAATCACGTGCAATCCATACTGGGCCTAACACCGTCTGAGCCTGCCTCCTGATGTACAGACATATATTTTGAATGTGTACACTATCCATACATGTTATCCGGGGATACGGTACCCTTTCTAACCTTTGTGCAATCACGTGCAATCCATACTGGGCGTGAGAACGGCTGGCGAGCTGTTAAGCAAGCTACAGCACCTGTGGTTTGCACACGTAAGTTTTTCATTTTTTCAGGAATGACGGTTAGGCCTAATTCCGGAACTGCTGTTGACCTGCACTTACTGGGAAATCATTGTTCGCGGATAATAATTGTAATCAGTGATCCCCATCACTAACGTTGATCAGCGGGTTATCTGCACCTGCTGGCCTTTTCAGTGTAGCGCACATGCAGCCACGGACATGTAATGGCATGACACACCAGTTATTGGCCAATCTCATGTGCCAGAGCCTCACGTGTCCCTCTAGTAAGCCGGACTCGGACCGCGGGGCATGACGGAGTCTCGTTCGTTAACGGAATTAAGCTTGCAATGTGTGCATCTGTTCTGTAGCTGGCATGGTTGAGGTTTCCCAGGTGGAGTCGAATTTAACCGTAGGCTCCACTCCTGGTGGTACCCTTCTGGACATTCCTTTAAGGTTCAGCTTTGCAACCATACTGCCCACGTAAAACAAACACTTTGCCTTCATGAACGCTGTTTGGAGGGTCATGACTCGTGGGAATAACGCCGCCCAATCAGTTAACCTGCTAGAGAGATCCTTCGTTGCTCCCAAGCATGACATCACACTCCCTAGGAAGAAGGTAATGCCACTGTGGCGACCGTACTCCTGGGGGCGACACAAATGCACTGATGCCCAGCCACTGGTCGATGAATCTGCTGGTACATTGACCCAGACCACTACATTCCCCTCACACGCTACTCGGCCTGAATCTGACCCTAATGAAACTCAGGTTACCCTTCCCATATACAGTTCCATCTTACACGGTGACAAAGAGGAAGCTGCAGATGAAAGTGCAGGTTCGGCCCACCCGCCATCAGACACACCACCGTACTATCAGGGGCCCTGTGCCAGTGCCGTCGCCAACGAGTGGGCCCCCCCCGCTTGCTCAGGATCACAGCACTTGCAAAGTTGAAATACTGTGCAGTGAGATGGAAGATGGGGACGACGAGGAGTCCAGACAAGTACAGGGATTCCCTAGCGAGGAGACTTATTTGATTGTTTTCAATGTTGGGACAGCAATTTTTGGGGAGCACTATACTCTGGAGAATGATAGATGGTGCCCACCATACACTCGAACATTCCAAAGGTGGACATCAGACACTGGAGCAGCATTTACAGGGCCCATTATACACTAGAGCAGTAGAAATGGGGCCCATTATGTTTGGAGCATTATTTGGGCCCATAAGACAGTGGAGATTCATCCATGGGGACCAACATATACTGTAGCATTATGTGGAGCTCATCATATACTGTTTCAAACATTATATGGGACCAATGATTCTGTATGGAGAAATAGATGGGCCTCGTCATGAGATGTAAAAAGTGAAGTATTTTTCATTGTACTATACCGCTATTTCTCTGCCGTATCGGAGCATGATGAGTTGTGGTATGTGTTAAAGGGGCGCTCTTTCACCCAGGGCACATGAAAACCTGGAGCCAGCCCTTCCCCCCCACAACGTTAGCCAAATAACCCCCATTTTTCAGTGCGTAACTTGTATTATGAAGTTAGTTAAGGTTGACAAGCTTAAGTAAGAAGAATTGATGCTTTTGACATTCAAATGGGCACTGTAGGTGTGTTTCCTGTCCTCCTCTCACTACCGACTTTTATTCCCCATTGACTTACATTGGGTTTCGTGTTTCGGGACGACCCCGACTTTTCCCTATAATCGGACAATCTTGCTCGACCCGACTTTTGGAAAAGTCGGGTTTCACGAAACGAAACGCGACCCTAAAAAACCAAAAGTCGCTCAACTCTAGTGGTGACGTGTTTCTACAGTATTATACATTCCCTCTGATTGTTCCTCTCCTGGTTTTGGCTTACAGATAATGATGTCAAATACTGATAGTGTGAAAGTGGCCTGATTTACCTAGTAGGTGCAGCAATGCTGCAGAAAATCTGCAATATCAAAACATCACTAATTACTAGAGTTGAGCGACTTTTGTTTTTTTAGGGTCGCGTTTCGTTTCGTGAAACCCGACTTTTCCAAAAGTCGGGTCGAGCAAGATCGTCCGATTATAGGGAAAAGTCGGGGTCGTCCCGAAACACGAAACCCAATGTAAGTCAATGGGGAATAAAAGTCGGCAGTGAGAGGAGGACAGGAAACACACCTACAGTGCCCATTTGAATGCCAAAAGCATCAATTCTTCTTACTTAAGCTTGTCAACCTTAATTAACTTCATAATACAAGTTACGCACTGAAAAATGGGGGTTATTTGGCTAAAGTTGTGGGGGGAGGGCTGGCTGCAGGTTTTCATGTGCCCTGGGCGAAAGAGCGCCCCTTTAACACATGCCACAACTCATCATGCTCTGATACGGCAGAGAAATAGCGGTATAGTACAATGAAAAATACTTCACTTTTTACATCTCATGACGAGGCCCATCTATTTCTCCATACAGAATCATTGGTCCCATATAATGTTTGAAAAAGTATATGATGAGCTCCACATAATGCTACAGTATATGTTGGTCCCCATGGATGAATCTCCACTGTCTTATGGGCCCAAATAATGCTCCAAACATAATGGGCCCCATTTCTACTGCTCTAGTGTATAATGGGCCCTGTAAATGCTGCTCCAGTGTCTGATGTCCACCTTTGGAATGTTCCAGTGTATGGTGGGCCCCATCTATCATTCTCCAGAGTATAGTGCTCCCCAAAAATTGCTGTCCCAACATTGAAAACAATCAAATAAGTCTCCTCGCTAGGGAATCCCTGTACTAGTCTAAACTCCTCGTCGTCCCCATCTTCCATCTCACTGCACAGTATTTCAACTTTGCAAGTGCTGTGATCCTGGGCAAGCAGGGGGGGCCCACTCGTTGGCGACGGCACTGGCACAGGGCCCCTGATAGTACGGTGGTGTGTCTGATGGCGGGTGGGCCGAACCTGCACTTTCATCTGCAGCTTCCTCTTTGTCACCGTGTAAGATGGAACTGTATATGGGAAGGGTAACCTGAGTTTCATCAGGGTCAGATTCAGGCCGGGTAGCGTGCGAGGGGAATGTAGTGGTCTGGGTCAATGTACCAGCAGATTCATCGAGCAGTGGCTGGGCATCAGTGCACTTGTGTCGCCCCCAGGAGTACGGTCGCCACAGTGGCATTACCTTCTTCCTAGGGAGTGTGATGTCATGCTTGGGAGCAACGAAGGATCTCTCTAGCAGGTTAACTGATTGGGCGGCGTTATTCCCACGAGTCATGACCCTCCAAACAGCGTTCATGAAGGCAAAGTGTTTGTTTTACGTGGGCAGTATGGTTGCAAAGCTGAACCTTAAAGGAATGTCCAGAAGGGCACCACCAGGAGTGGAGCCTACGGTTAAATTCGACTCCACCTGGGAAACCTCAACCATGCCAGCTACAGAACAGATGCACACATTGCAAGCTTAATTCCGTTAACGAACCAGACTCCGTCATGCCCCGCGGTCCGAGTCTGGCTTACTAGAGGGACACGTGAGGCTCTGGCACATGAGATTGGCCAATAACTGGTGTGTCATGCCCTTACATGTCCGTGGCTGCATGTGCGCTACACTGAAAAGGCCAGCGTTTGTCGCTTACAGGTGCAGATAACCCGCTGAACAACGTTAGTGATGGGGATCACTGATTACAATTATTACCCGCGAACAATGATTTCCCAGTAAGTGCAGGTCAACCGCAGTTCCGGAATTAGGCCTAACCGTCATTCCTGAAAAAATGAAAAACTTACGTGTGCAAACCACAGGTGCTGTAGCTTGCTTAACAGCTCGCCAGCCGTTCTCACGCCCAGTATGGATTACACGTGATTGCACAAAGGTGAGAAAGGGTACCATATCCCCGGATAACATGTATGGATAACGTACACATTCAAAATATATGTCTCAGGAGGCAGGCTCAGACGGTGTTAGGCCCAGTATGGATTGCTCGTGATTGCACAAAGGTTAGAAAGGGTACCGTATCCCCAGATAACATGTATGGATAGCGTACACATTCAAAATATATGTCTCAGGAGGCAGGCTCAGACGGTGTTAGGCCCAATATGGATTGCACGTGATTGCACAAAGGTTAGAAAGGGTACCGTATCCCCAGATAACATGTATGGATAGCGTACACATTCAAAATATATGTCTATACATCAGGAGGCAGGCTCAGATGGTGTCAGGCACAGTATGGATTTGACGGCCCAGATTACACAGCGGAGAAGCAGGGAGAGGTAAAGATTGCAAATGCTGGGGCCCTGCCCAAGCAAGGGGGGCCCACTCGTGGGCGTCGGTACTGGCACTGGGCCCCTCATAGTACAGCGGTGTGTCTGACGGCGGGTGTGCACCACCACCGTCAGAGACACTTGATTGCACTATGAGGGACCCTGTGCCAGTGCCCGCGCCCAAGAGTCGGCCTACCCACCTGTCCAGGGCAACGGCACTCGCACGGTGTCGTGCGCTAGGTGGTGACCCCGGCCATGGGGGGGAGGCAGCACAGTTAGGGAGCTTTAGAAAGTGGCATATGTTGATGTTGGACATTCAGCTGATGCAAAAGGCGAAATAGGTGAAGTCCCAGGAAGAGGTGGACCAAAGCAAGCCATTTTTCTGTCACCCTATGTGTCATCAGGGGAAGGTGGGACAAAATCCTTGGAAACCCATGCATGGTTCATTTTAATGAAGGTTAGATCATCCACATTTTGGGTTGACAGACGGGTCCTTTTTTCTGTCAGGATTGATCCAGCTGCACTGAAGACTCTTTCCGATAGCACACTTGCAGCTGGGCAAGCGAGCTCCTGTAAGGCATATTGTGCCAATTCAGGCCAGGTGTCCAGTTTAGCGGCCCTATAGTCAAAGGGGAATGACCTGTGTGAGAGAACATCGATATGGGAGGAAAAGTAGTTTGTAACCATAGTTGACAACTGCTGTCTCCTGTCACTTTCCATCGATGCAGTATTACCAGTTGTGTGAGCGGTATTTGAAAAATCAGTCCACAACATTGTCATGAAACCCCTGTCTCCAACGCCACTTCTGCTGTGTGCACCACGAACACCTCTGCCAAGCTGCCCCCGGCCCGTACGGCTCGTGTGAGAACCATCACCGCTGCTGTGTGCTGGGAATGCCTCAAGCAACCGATTTACCAGAGTTGCTTGTTTATTAGCCAATATTAGGTCAAGGTTCTCCTGTGGCATGATGTTTTGTAATTTGCCTTTATAGCGTGGATCCAGGATGCTGGCCAACCAGTAGTCGTCATCGTTCATCATTTTGGCAATGTGTGGGTCCCTTTTTAGGATCTGCAAGGCATAATCTGACATGTGGGCCAATGTTCCCGGTGTCAATGATGCACTGCGAGTGCTGGGTGGAGGAGCACTTTCTGGCAAATCCACATCCCTCCAGTCACGCACAAACCCTGTACCAGACCTTGCCACGCCAACATTTTCACTTGCCCCACGAGATGCATCCTCCTCCCCTAAGTAATCATCCCCATCATCCTCCTCCTCCTCCTCTTCTTCCTCCACCTCGTCCAGGAGAGGTCCCTGAGCAGACAATGGCTGAATGTCATCAAGGATTCCCTCCTCCTCTTCCTCCTCATCAACATTGGCTGCAGACGCCTGCTCCTTAAGGTGCGTCAAAGTTTGCATGAGCAGACGCATAAGTGGGATGCTCATGCTTAGGATGGCGTCGTCTGCGCTTACAAGCCGTGTGCATTCCTCAAAACACTGAAGGACTTTACAGAGGTCTTTCAGCTTCGACCACTGCACACCTGTCAACTCCATGTCTGCTCTCAAAGTGCCTGGCCGTGTATCCTCCCACAAATGCATTATGGCCTGCCTCTGCTCACACAGCCACTCCACCATGTGCAGGGTGGAGTTCCACCTTGTTGCAATGTTGATAATGAGGCGGTGGTTGGGAAGGTGGAGCAATCGCTGCAGCTTCTGCATACGAACGGAGTGTACAGGCGACCGGCGGATGTGCGCGCACAGTCTTCGCACCTTCTGGAGCAGGGCTGTTAACTCCGGATAATTTTTGAGGAAGCACTGCACCACCAGGTTCAAGGTGTGAGCCAGCAAGGTATGTGGCTGAGTTTTGAAAGGGCTATGGCTGCCACAAAATTACGGCCGTTATCACTAACTACCTTGCCTGCCTCAAGATGTACACTGCCCAGCCATGACTCAGTTTGTCGCTTCAAGTACTCGGCCAGCACCTCGGCGGTGTGTCTGTTGCCCAAACACATCATCTGCAACACAGCCTGCTGACGCTTTCCACTAGCTGCTCGATAGGGGGACACATCGTGTGCAACAGTGGCAGCTGCAGATGGAGTGCTCGTACGACTGCGCTCTGTGGACGAGCGTTCGCTTCTGGAGGAGGAGGAGGAGGGTCGAACGCCTACAGCCAACTGTTTCCTATACCGTGGGCTAGGCAGCACTGTCCCACCACCGCTGTCCCCTGTGGACCCTGCATCCACCACATTAACCCAGTGCGCAGTGATGGACACGTAACGGCCCTGGCCATGCCGACTGGACCATGCATCAGTTGTGAGGTGCACCTTTCCGCTCACTGACTGCTTGAGTGCATGGACAATGCGGTCTTTCACATGATGGTGGAGGGCTGGGATGGCTTTGCGAGAGAAGAAGTGGCGACTGGGTAGGTCATAGCGTGGTACTGCATAGGCCATGAGTTCGCGGAAAGCTGTGCTTTCCACCAACCGAAAGGGCATCATCTCAAACGAGATTAGTTTGGCAATGTGGGCGTTCAAACCCAGTGTACGCGGATGAGAGACTGAGTACTTTCTTGACCTACTCATAGTGTCTGGGAGGGTGAGCTGGACTTGAGAGCTGCATATGGTGGAAGTAGCGGTGGACAGGGCGGACTGAGAGAGGGTTGATGATGGTGATGGAGTTGGTGTTCTTTCTGATGGCCTAGAATCAGTCTTTCGTTGATATAACAGTGGGATTCCCTGACTGCTGTGGCCTTGCAACGACACCTCAACATTTGCTGCTGTGCTAACCGGTGGGCTTACAGTGGGGGAAACAATGTAGCGTTGCTGACTACCTTCGTTGTGATCAGTTGCACATGTGGCACTTGAGGTTTGGTGTTGTGTCCACGCTTGCAAGTGCATGCTGGTTAAATGTCTAAGCATGCAACTGGTATTCAAATTTTTCAGATTTTTCCCTCGGCTAAAGGTCTTTGCGCACTTCTTACAGATAAACTTGGCCTGATCATGAGGATTTTGTTAAAAAAAGTGCCACACTGCACTCTTCCTACTTTGGCAGACATTTTGCAGCCTAGCACGCTGTGATCTTTTGACCCTCTGGACAAGCTGTCCAGCAACTCTTTTGATGTTTGGAACCTGTCTTTGGAGTGCTCCGGGCCTGCCAGATAACAGCTGTTGCGATGTCGATGTCTGCTGTGGATGCTCCTCATCTGAGCTATTGGAAGCAGCACCCTCTTCCCCCAATGGATGCCAATCTGGGTCAACAACTGGGTCATCCATCACCTCCTCTTCTATGTCATGTGCACCTTCCTCTGTGTCACCGTGTATGGTGGTATAGTGTGCGGGAAGGGGCACCTGAGTCTCATCAGGGTCAGAATCTGGCTCTGTACACTGCGAGGACAATGTAGTGCTCTGAGTGAATGTACCAGCAGAATCATCCATCAGCGGCTGTGCATCAGTGCACTCCATGTCAGATTCATCTTGGCCTGTGTAATTCACCATTTGACTTGATAATCCAGGCATGGTATGTGAAAACAGCTCCATGGAGTAATCAGTAGTATGGCCTGCATCATCCTTCAATCTTGGTTGGGGTGAAGGACACAAGGAAAGGTGTGGTTCATGAACATGAGCCTCCAATGACGACTCAGTGCTTTTACTTTTTACAACTGAAGAAGAGGAGGCGATAGAGCTGGAGGCTGAGTCAGCAATGTAAGACAAAACTTTTTCCTGATGCTCTGGCTTTAAAAGCGGTTTGCCAACTCCTAGAAAACTAAGCGTTCGAGGCCTTATGTAGCCAGACGATGACGCAGGCTCAACACCTCCTGCATACGGTCCTATTTTGCTCTTGCCACTACCATCAGATCCACCACCAACACCATCATTACCAGCTGCCAACCCCCGCCCAATTCCACGGCCTCTTCCATCAGCCTTCCTCATTTTTGGTAGAAATGTAGACAAAATCCAACAAACTATATAGTAATGTAAAACAAGGTACAAGGTGTCTATAGGACAGGGGAGATTTTGAATTTCTGCACACACTTTTGGACACAGGACACTTTTGGATTGTGTGAGGCCCAATGAATATCTGAGCGCTATGTGACAGGCTCGATGGCACAGCTGCCTGTGACAAAAGTGACTAGAGGATAAGGGAGATTTTGAATCTCTGCACACACTTTTGGACACAGGACACTTTTGGATTGTGTGAGGCCCAATGAATATCTGAGCGCTATGTGACAGGCTCGATGGCACAGCTGCCTGTGACAAAAGTGACTAGAGGATAAGGGAGATTTTGAACCTCTGCACACACTTTTGGACACTGGACACTTTTGGATTGTGTGAGGCCCAATGAATATCTGAGCGCTATGTGACAGGCTCGATGGCACAGCTGCCTGTGACAAAAGTGACTAGAGGATAAGGGAGATTTTGAATCTCTGCACACACTTTTGGACACTGGACACTTTTGGATTGTGTGAGGCCCAATGAATATCTGAGCGCTATGTGACAGGCTCGATGGCACAGCTGCCTGTGACAAAAGTGATTAGAGGATAAGGGAGATTTTGAATCTCTGCACACACTTTTGGACACTGGACACTTTTGGATTGTGTGAGGCCCAATGAATATCTGAGCGCTATGTGACAGGCTCGATGGCACAGCTGTGACAAAAGTGACTAGAGGATAAGGGAGATTTTGAATCTCTGCACACACTTTTGGACACTGGACACTTTTGGATTGTGTGAGGCCCAATGAATATCTGAGCGCTATGTGACAGGCTCGATGGCACAGCTGTGACAAAAGTGACTAGAGGATAAGGGAGATTTTGAATCTCTGCACACACTTTTGGACACTGGACACTTTTGGATTGTGTGAGGCCCAATGAATATCTGAGCGCTATGTGACAGGCTCGATGGCACAGCTGCCTGTGAGAAAAGTGACTAGAGGATAAGGGAGATTTGGAATCTCTGCACACACTTTTGGACACTGGACACTTTTGGATTGTGTGAGGCCCAATGAATATCTGAGCGCTATGTGACAGGCTCGATGGCACAGCTGCCTGTGACAAAAGTGACTAGAGGATAAGGGAGATTTTGAATCTCTGCACACACTTTTGGACACTGGACACTTTTGGATTGTGTGAGGCCCAATGAATATCTGAGCGCTATGTGACAGGCTCGATGGCACAGCTGCCTGTGACAAAAGTGACTAGAGGATAAGGGAGATTTTGAATCTCTGCACACACTTTTGGACACTGGACTCTTTTGGATTGTGTGAGGCCCAATGAATATCTGAGCGCTATGTGACAGGCTCGATGGCACAGCTGTGACAAAAGTGACTAGAGGATAAGGGAGATTGGATTGCTTTTAAAAAAGCATTTTGCAGAGCAGTGGGTAAACAGCATTGCCAGCCTGTCAGGAAGCCTTAAAAGGCAGCCCAACAACCAACACCACTGATACACCACAATATAGCCTCCCCTTGCACTGCACACACAGTGACTGGTATGTTGTGCAAGCCAAATTGCTAGCAGCAGAAGCAGTTTTTTTTTCTTCTCAGTAGGACAAAAAAAAAAAAATTGTGATTGCTTTTAAAAAAGCAGTTTGCGGAGCAGTGGGTAAACAGCAATGCAGGAATGTCAGGAAGCCTTAGAAGGCAGCCCAACAACCAACACCACTGATACACCACTATATAGCCTCCCCTTGCACTGCACACACAGTGACTGGTGTGTTGTGCAGGCCAAATCGCTAGCAGCAGAAGCAGTTTTTTTGTCTTCTTCCCTGCCTAACGCTCTCCCTACAGAATCAGCAGCAACCTCTCCCTATACTGAGATCGGCAGAAGTAAGATGGCGGTCGGCGTGCACGCCCTTTTATACCCCCTGTGACGCCCACCAAAGCAAGCCAATCACTTGCATGCCCTTCTGAAAGATGGTGGTGACCCCTGCCTATGTCATCACGTTGCCCACAGTGTCCGTGGATCCTGATTGGCTGAAAAAGAGCGCAAAACAAACTTTTGAAACGCGACTTTGGCGCGTAAGTCGCCGACCTCGTGGCCGACCTCATCCTAGGGTCGGGTTTCGTTTCATGAAACCCGACTTTGCCAAAAGTCGGCGACTTTTGAAATTTTTCGACCCGTTTCGCTCAACTCTACTAATTACTCATCATGGGAGATAACCTTGGCATTTTTTTTTGTACCTCTCAGTTGTAGAAAGTTTGAGCATTTATTATGTTGTATGCACAATTTCCAACCTGCAAGACCAAATATAATCACTTTGCTCTGGAATCATACTGCTCCAGGGCTGTCAGATCCATTGAGACTATTTGACAGAATGACTGTGTTCTGTCTCCAACATGCTGCCTGCTTATTTTGTGCTTCTAAACACCAATTACACGATGTACCGAGGAGCCGCAAGATTAATTTATCATCTATTATAACAATGTCCTGGTTCCAAAGTAGAAAAATGTGACTATTATGTCTAAATGTTTAATAAAACATATATGACGCTATTGTACTGGGTGTAAAGGAGGCAGAAAAAAAGAGAAATTCAAACATAATCAATGTTTGGTTTCTAAGGATATGCTGGGCACAGTTTGGGTGCAAAAAAGAGAAACTGACTTGTTGCAAAATCTTCAATTATAAAATATTCAACAATATTTTTTGCTGTTCAGAACAATAAAATGTGGTTCCCACAGGTGGAGAGACCATTAAAGCTATTTTGTAAAGCATCTACTGTTTTATGATTCCGTTTTGTTTGTTCAGATCATTGTACCGTATATTCTACTGCTGTGTATAAAGTGTATCTCCACCTGTGAGTAACCGTACCTGAACACGCAACAGACGTAAAATGTCATATTTTGCATTATTACATCTATAGTTGTACAAAATATATCTAAATAGGAAGCAGCCTGGATTTTGCTGTTGACTGATAAATGGTTCACATAATATATGTATATGTATGTATATATATATATATATATATATATATATATATATATGTTCAAGTTTATAATGAAAAACTGCTTTGATTGATCTGACAGCACTGTCACATGGTTGAAGGTGGGCTGCAGTGGTAATATGTTCATTGACCAAACAGAACGTACAGAGATCAACTCTATTTAGAAACATAAAAATAGTACCATGTTTGGACACCTTGTAGGAAAAATTGATGAGGAACCCTTTTTACATCTACCTAAGTTCAATACAGGATAGATTTTTCTATTACTGAATTATTTTCATTTAATTTCATGCTAATAGGAGCAGAGCGAATATGAGTCCTGCATTACCCATAGGGAAGTATTGAAAATTTATCATATACCTTGAACAAGAGTCTGTCATCAGATTTCAACCTATTAATTCAATAACAGCTCTGAGTAGCCAATTTAAAAGCATATGAAAACATACTATACCTTAGTACCCCAAACAGCTCAACCAAGTAGCATATCAATTGAAAGTATTAAAATATCTTATATCCAGCAGAATATTTTGATGTTGACAAAGACCTTTCTTTCCCTGGCAGGCATAGATTTTTTTGTTTGGGAATAAAAAAAAAGATAAATTATATTTGATTTGTGAAAATCAAATAATGTTAACATAAAATTGCTGTATCACCTCTATGCCGATGACACGCAGATCTACCTATCTGGACCCAACCTCGCCTCATTACTGACTGAAATCCCACAATGTCTGACTGCTATCTCAGCCTTCTTCTCTGCTCGCTTTCTCAAACTGAACATGGACAAAACAGAATTCATCATCTTTCCCCCATCTCACTCTACCCCTCCACCAGACCTATCCATCAATGTCATTGGCTGTTTCTTTCCCCAGTCCCACACGCTCGGTGCCTTGGGGTGATCCTCGACTCTGCGCTCTCTTTCAAACCACATATCCAAGCCCTCGCCTCCTCCTGCCGCCTCAAACTCAAAAATATTTCCCGGATCCGCTCATTCCTCAACCACAAAACCACAAAACCACTAGTGCATGCTCTTATCATCTCCCGCCTCGACTACTGCAACCTCCTACTCTCTGGCCTCCCCTCTAGCACTCTGGCTCCTCTCAAGTCCATCCTACGCTCTGCTGCCCGACTAATCCACCTGTCTCCCCGCTATTCCCCAGCCTCTGCCCTATGCCTTGCCCTTCACTGGCTTCCTATTGCCCAGAGGCTCCAATTCAAAACCCTAACCATGACATACCAAGCCATCCACAACCTGTCCTGTTATGAACGAGTCACCGTAGGAGGCAAAAACAGAAATGCTAGCTAAGTCCAGAAAACCAGAGAAGTCGGTAGCTATCGGATTGCAGACCCCTGAACCTATCAACAACAACTAGCAGTAGCCGTGGGGGGTTCCTACGGTGCCCTAGACCCCTCAATCACAGCCGGAGAACTACATAGCCTAAAGACAGAAAGGGAAATCTAACTGCCCAGAGCAGACCCCAAAGCAATAGGCAGTCCCCAACATATAATGATGGAGAAGCAAGAAGAAAAAACACTAACACAGATAGAAAGATAGACTGAGCAAATGATGGGGCCCAAGCTAACTAGATAGGACAGGATAGAAAAGCTGCTGTCTGCAATCCGCCAAAAACCCTATCAAAACAAGAGCCTACAGACTGACAGGGAAAAAGGCCCTGAAGACGCTAGGCTTCAAAAAGACTATGTCAGTAGTCAGGTATTTTCTGAAGACAGAGCAAAAAGACACAAAGGAATTCAGCTCACCCCAGCAGGGAATGGCAGAATCCAGAAAAGCAAGGCAAAATAAAACCAAAACACAAATGCAAAAAGCAAGGCAGAAAACTTAGCTTTTGAGGAGCAGGAATCAGACGGGTCTCCTAGAATCCCTCAGAGAAATCACCAGCGAGGCAGAAGGGCGTCGGCTGACTTATATCCAGTCAGCAATTCCCATCACCCAGTCATCCTCTACCAGCTCAGGTGTTTGGTAATCAGCCTCACTACCTTCCTTCACCAGAAGAGGGAGTTCATCAGACCTTAATGGTGAAGGGGAAAATTAACTCATAACACTGTCCCCTCCATACATCTGCGACATGGTCTCTAGGTACCTACCCGCACGCAACCTTCGATCATCTCAAGATCTCCTTCTCTACTCCCCCCTTATCTCTTCTTCCCACAACCGCATACAAGACTTCTCCCGTGCTTCCCCCATACTCTGGAACTCTCTGCCGCAACACATCAGACTCTCACCATTAACGGAAACCTTCAAGAAGAACCTGAAGACCCACCTGTTCCGACAAGCCTACAGCCTGCAATGATCCTCGGTCTACTGAATCACCGCATGACCTGCTCTACCCTCTCCTACTGTATCCTCACCCATCCCTGTAGACTGTGAGCCCTCGCGGGCAGGGTCCCCTCTCCTTATGTACTAGTGTGTCCCTTGTCTGACACATGTTTATTATTCTTGTCTATATTTCCCTTTTTCACATGTAAAGCGCCATGGAATAAATGGCGCTATATAAATGCATAATAATAATAGTAATAATAATAATAAAATTGCATTGCTTATAAATTCTTTTAATTTTAGTCTATGGAGGAATATATGTTTGAGTTATTTTTTATGTCCTCAACCCTACTTATTGGGTCTTCTCCTTTTTTAATAAAACAAAATTATGCATATTTTCTTCCATTAAAGGAGTTTTCCATTAATCATTTTCATACTGAAATCAGTCTTCTTTTTCCTCTGGAACCAGACACTACATTCCCTGTTTACTTCCCTTGCAGGAAGAGTCTTCGTAGCTGTGCAGCTATACGACTTTAATTGCTTCTTTAGTGTTCTGTTACACAATACTACTAAAACTACTCTGCTCCTTTCCCGACAGGGAGTGTAGAAATCTATATTACTCTGCAGTGAGCAGAGGAATACTAATCAGGTTACTGAAGGGGGAATGACGGAGCATGCTTTTCCACATGCTCTAAGCTCATTTGGTGGAAGGAAGTTGCTTCTACCATCATAAATAATGCAAACTTTGTTCACTTTTATGATCTGAATGGTAAATGACATTTTATATAATATTTTGCAGCATATTAAAAATATATTTTAATCATTCTGTTATATATATATACAAGTGCCTACAAGTAGTATTCAACCCCCTGCAGATTTAGCAGGTTTGATAAGATGCAAATAAGTTAGAGCCTTCAAACTTCACACAAGAGCAGGATTTATTAACAGATGCATAAATCTTACAAACCAAAAAGTTATGTTGCTCAGTTAAATGTTAAAACATTTTAAACATACAAGTGTGGGTCAATTATTATTCAACCCCTAGGTTTAATATTTTGTGGAATAACCCTTGTTTGCAATTACAGCTAATAATCGTCTTTTATAAGACCTGATCAGGCCGGCACAGGTCTCTGGAGTTATCTTGGCCCACTCCACCATGCAGATCTTCTCCAAGTTATCTAGGTTCTTTGGGTGTCTCATGTGGACTTTAATCTTGAGCTCCTTCCACAAGTTTTCAATTGGGTTAAGGTCAGGAGACTGACTAGGCCACTGCAAGACCTTGATTTTTTCCCTCTTGAACCAGGCCTTGGTTTTCTTGGCTGTGTGCTTTGGGTCGTTGTCTTGTTGGAAGATGAAATGACGACCCATCTTAAGATCCTTGATGGAGGAGCGGAGGTTCTTGGCCAAAATCTCCAGGTAGGCCGTGCTATCCATCTTCCCATGGATGCAGACCAGATGGCCAGGCCCCTTGGCTGAGAAACAGCCCCACAGCATGATGCTGTCACCACCATGCTTGACTGTAGGGATGGTATTCTTGGGGTCGTATGCAGTGCCATCCAGTCTCCAAACGTCACGTGTGTGGTTGGCACCAAAGATCTCGATCTTGGTCTCATCAGACCAGAGAACCTTGAACCAGTCTGTCTCAGAGTCCTCCAAGTGATCATGAGCAAACTGTAGACGAGCCTTGACATGTCGCTTTGAAAGTAAAGGTACATTACGGGCTCGTCTGGAACGGAGACCATTGCGGTGGAGTACGTTACTTATGGTATTGACTGAAACCAATGTCCCCACTGCCATGAGATCTTCCCGGAGCTCCTTCCTTGTTGTCCTTGGGTTAGCCTTGACTCTTCGGACAAGCCTGGCCTCGGCACGGGAGGAAACTTTCAAAAGCTGTCCAGGCCGTGGAAGGCTAACAGTAGTTCCATAAGCCTTCCACTTCCAGATGATGCTCCCAACAGTGGAGACAGGTAGGCCCAACTCCTTGGAAAGGGTTTTGTACCCCTTGCCAGCCTTGTGACCCTCCATGATCTTGTCTCTGATGGCCTTGGAATGCTCCTTTGTCTTTCCCATGTTGACCATGTATGAGTGCTGTTCACAAGTTTGGGGAGGGTCTTAAATAGTCAGAAAAGGCTGGAAAAAGAGATAATTAATCCAAACATGTGAAGCTCATTGTTCTTTGTGCCTGAAATACTTCTTAATACTTTAGGGGAACCAAACAGAATTCTGGTGGTTTGAGGGGTTGAATAATAAATGACCCTCTGAATAAACTTTTCACAATTTAAAAAAAAATTAAGCAAAGAAATAACATTCTTTTTTGCTGCAGTGCATTTCACACTTCCAGGCTGATCTACAGTCCAAATGTCACAATGCCAAGTTAATTCCGAATGTGTAAACCTGCTAAATCTGCAGGGGGTTGAATACTACTTGTAGGCACTATACTAGATTAAGGCCCGATGCTATCGCATCGAGAGGATAGTGACACACCTCTTGCCATGATAACCCTCAATACACACACCTCCTCAACATACACTCCTCTCACCTTTCACCATCTCCACTCACATCCACTCACTCTTTCACTCCACATACGACCCTTTCTCTCACTCCGTCTCTCATACTCATACTGTCATCGTCGCTGATCCATGATCCCCGACATCTTCTTCCGCCGGCGCCATCCTGGATCCCGACGTTGTCCACGCCGGCGACATGTTCTTGCGGCCATGCCATCTTGAGTATTCTGAAATCCTGCGAGTGGACATTAGTGGAGATAGTGAAAGGTGAGAGGAGTGTGTGTTGAGGAGTGGTGTGTTGAGGGTTAACATGGCAAGAGGTGTGCTGTGACGTCACCAGTTACAACTGGACGGAAGTTGTTACAACCTGGAAGCTGATTAGCGCATTTATTATAGTAGATTAAGGCCCGATGCTATCGCATCGGGAGGATAGTGACACACCTCTTGCCATGTGAACCCTCAACACACACTCCTCCTGAACACACCACACCGCCTCAACACACACTCCTCTCACCTTTCACCATCTCCACTCACTCTTTCACTCCACATACGACCCTTTCTCTCACTCCGTCTCTCATACTCACACCGTCATCATCGCTGCTCCACGATCCCCGACATCTTCTTCCACCGGCGCCATCCTAAATCCCGACGTTGTCCACGCCGGCGACATGTTCTTGCGGCCACGCCATCTTGAGTATTCTAAAATCCTGCGACTGGACGTTAGTGGAGATAGTGAAAGGTGACAGGAGTGTGTGTTGAGGAGGAGTGGTGTGTTGAGGGTTAACATGGCAAGAGGTGTGCTGTGACATCACCAGTTACAACTGGACGGAAGTTGTTACAACCCGGAAGCTGCTTAGCGCATTTATTATAGTAGATAGATGTATCACACCTATGTTTTTATGTGGATAAGATATTTACATAGTGAGCCTCAAGAAGGACAGTATTACTGATGTATGTAAAGTGCTATTGAAATAATAGTACTCTATTAATAAATAAAAAAATAATTATTATTACCTAAGTTATGTAGGTATGTGTTAGCTATGTAGTTGAAATCTACGTATGTTTGCCTAAATTTTTTTTGTTTTTGCCTTTTTTTTTTTAATCTATATATACCTATACCTATGTATATTTTTATGGATTTAAATATGTCTATGACATATATGTGAAAGAGATAATTAGTGTAAGATATATCTATCTGCTTAAAATATTTATATATATAACATATATCAAGCTATGTATAGAAGTCTTAGAAGTCTATTATCTATATCTATTTAGAATGTAACTATTATTTATATATCTATATATCTATCAATTCCAGGACCAACTTAAATAGTTTAAAGTAAGACATTTTTGTAAACGACATTTCTAGTGAAGATTTTTGGGCTATTAGGTAGCAATTGTCCTTGAAGTGGTGTATCCACCACTTTGACCCTAACGTTGCTGCGTTGCTTTACTCGGGAGACTGCAACATACAATTGTCCATGGGCAAATACAGGTTCGGGCAAAAAAATTCCAACTCGATTGAGGGTCTGTCCTTGGGATTTGTTAATGGTCATAGCAAAAGCAGGTTTTAGAGGAAACTGTCGACGTTTTAATTTAAAAGGTAACCCAGTTTCTGAAGGACACAAATCGATGTGTGGAATAAACACAATGTCTCCTTCAGCTGAGCCAGTAATCACTATAGCCTGTATGATGTTGTGGAGTAAGGCAATGACAATGAGGCGAGTGCCATTGCAGAGACCTTTCTTGGTGTTTAGGTTTCTTAATAGCATCACAATGGTGCCAATTTTAAGTTTTAAGAGATGTGATGGCATTCCTGATGGTGTCATAGAGTTTAAAAATTCAACTGGGTAGTTTTCACATTCCTCTGCCTCATCAGCATCGACAGAATCATCACTTGTATATATTCAGTATAATCACCACTAATGCGATCCATTACTTTACAGTTCAGAAAATCGACGTCATCATTTTTCGGACATAGTATAGCATGTGATGCAGCAGTGTCGAGGCTTTGTTGGTCATTAACATCAATGCAAATATGGTCTCCAAAGATCTCGGTTACTATAGAGCCAGTGCAAAGCATGTCTGGAGGAATTTCAATGACATCCTCTCCAAGGTTATGTTCATTAGACAGCTCACCATTTCCAAGTTTAAGCAACCAAGTGCTGTATTCAGGATCAGTGGAGCGCATGTTGTTAATTAGCGGTAGTCTGGTAAAATGTTGCCAATGTTCTGAATATTTAATGCAGGAATCTACAATGTCTATTCTTGTTCCATGAGCGATGACGGGAAGACATTGTCTGAAGTCTCCTCCAAGAACAATAACTTTACCTCCAAATGGTGTTTTATTTTTTTCAGCAACATTTGTTGTCATGATGTCACGTAGAAGTCTATCTATCACATTCAATGCATGTTTTTGGACCATAGTGCACTCATCAATAATAAAAAGTTTTGTACTCTGTAAATGTTTTCCTGCATTTGTATCGTTTTTAATCCTGGAAACAGATGTTTCGTTGATCGGAATAGGTATGCCATATAGAGAGTGGATTGTTCGGCCTCCTTGTATCAACTTAGATGCTATTCCTGTAGTTGCTGCAGGTGACACAATTTCTCCTTGTCCTCTTAAATGATGTGTAAGTAGATGGTATAGGTAGGTCTTTCCACTGCCACCAGGTCCATCGAGAAAAAAGCACTTTGGTATTAAACTGCTATTTTGTAAAGCTTCAGTAATGACATCATAGGCAAAAAGTTGCTCCTGATTAAGAGTTTCTTTCATCTCTGCAGCTTTTTTTAACTCATAATCCTTATCATATTGTTTAAGGAGTTGTTTAATATTTTTTGCTGGGCGTGGTAAATTATAATCGGCAAAAGTTTTTCCATGGACTATGAGGACATCTTGGACATCTTTCATAGCATATCCTTCACAATCGATACACTCTTCAGTGTTGCTGTGGTATGTATGACAATAGTCTTGTAAAAAATGGTCCTTAAATTCATTCCACAATTCAAGTGGATTACTGGGGGGGCCAAAAATACAGATATAAGCAAACATGTCTCTAAGTTGAGAAGGCATGTTAAGAATGCAAGCATCTGTTAAAGTATGTCTCCAGATGCTATCATCGAATAATAATCCAAGTGCTAACGCAGCATCCTTAAAGGTTTCATGCATAACTCCATTGACGGTTTTAATGCTGTCAAAACTGGCAGCAGCTTTTACATGCAGTAACAACAAACGTAAATAATAGCGTTCTTGGTCTTTCACACTAACAGTATACATTCTTCCAATAACTGTGAGACCCCCTCGTTTTCTTTGTTCCCATGTGCCTTGTTTCCAAACGTAGTGTTCTGGAATTTCGCGGTAGAAATAGTTATGTGCATTGTGGTCGATCTTATTAAGGTTGAAATACGCCATAAGTGTAGAATTGGAATTGAGCTTTTGATGGATGTTGTCTGCAGAGTCATTCTCATGAAAATAGAGTGGTTGAGAATTAGGCAGATGTACGGCTAGGCGAATGATGGCATGAGATTGTTTATGCATAGGAAAAGCAAATATCCGCCATGCAGCCTCAGGTGCACTAACATATCTGTATCCGTAAATTTGTGTGTTTCATCATGTTGGATGTTATTTTGGGAAATTTCAAGGTTGGCTTTGTCATGTCCTTTGTAAACGTATTTAAATAAATATTTTACACTTTGAATGGAAGCACATATTTCTACATTAATATGGCACTTGTATTTGGTGAGTAAAAATGGGTTATATGGAACTACCCATGAATTGTCAATCGTCTTAGAATGGTGTTCATATGTTTTGCCAATGGGTCTGCGGTAAGTGGGATAGCAATCCTTTTCTTTGATGGTATATGGTTGGTTTTGTTTTGGGAAACCTTTGCTACACTTTCCAAGATCCATACAGGGAGAATTAGGATTGTGTTCTCCACAGGGACCATGAATCATGTGTTGAAGAACAATGTTATGGAGCTGAGGGTAGATTGTTTCATCAGGTATTTCAGCCCAGACTATATTGTCTATGTCCGCCTCAGTCCGTAATTTAGACAGGCTGTCAAGAATAATTAAAATATGAGCGTGTGGGAGACCACGCTTCTGAAATTCAATGACATGGACCATTGCAGTGACGTTTCCAAATAATCCACTGCTAATGTCTTTTAAGAGGGATTCCAGTTTAATTTTAAAGACACGTGCAACCAAGTCTGGTCTGTGTTCAACACGCTGCCACGGTTCAAAATGTGTAGTAATCTCATTCCACTTAGGATTACATGTCATGGTGATAAATAGATCTGGTCGACCATACTTTGTAACAATAGCCATAGCATCCTGGTAGCGCTGCTGCATGTTTCTTGGACTGCCTTCAAAAGAAGATGGTAAAATGATGGTTTTCCCAATAGGGATGCCCTTTTGAACCGATTTTTTGAGTAGATGTTCTTGAAGGAGGCAGTAATCCTCCACTTTTAAAACTTTTTGGTGTTTGCTGATGTAATGTAGGCGATTAGCTTCGATTTTGACATAAGCATCTACTAAATATTGCTGTGTTAGCTTACCACCATTGAGGAGTGGATTAAAGTAATTTCTGACAGATAACATATAGCAATAGTATTGGAGTTGAGTGATCCTCCTCGAACTTTTGCCTTGTTGTTTGAGTCCATCATGCCATCCTTGGTCTCCATAAGGGAAAAATATTGGATAGAGGAGGGCATCCAAATTGCTATGGAGAATACTAATTTGTTGTGTTTTTGGAGCTAAAGGGTTATGGGGATCAGGTTTTAAATGAATTAATATGTCTCTATTGAAAGGTGGCTCACCATTGTCATTTTGAAACACGACTGCTACTTCACTGACAGTGGGATTATTGTAGCGTCGAGGGTCTTGAGTACGATCTTGTTTAATAGCCATAGTGATGTTTGGCATGACAGTTCCGTTTTGTAGAGATTTAATTTTTTCTTGTTCT
Organism: Dendrobates tinctorius; assembly: GCF_039654945.1. Taxonomy (NCBI): domain Eukaryota; kingdom Metazoa; phylum Chordata; class Amphibia; order Anura; family Dendrobatidae; genus Dendrobates; species Dendrobates tinctorius. The sequence continues at coordinate 1,836,372 of NW_027361766.1, read as the reverse complement.
TCCACATCACGTAACATTTGATAAGCTTCCACAAAAGGATTAATAGTTTGGATTTGAAGGGCAATAATGTTCATCAATGTAGGATGACATTTTTGATTTTCTTTACATCGTAAGCGTTGTTCGTTTGCGGTAGTGGTATCGAGAATGTAAAGTTGGGCAAATGCGCGTTGCTGGTCATCTGAGGGATGTAGTTTTCCAGTTCTATGATAGATCTGGCCATGTATGCGGAAACAGTATGGGCCATATCCAGGAGGTGGTGAAATATTTGCACCCATGGAGGCAAAAGCAAAGGAACTGTTAATACTTCGAATATTATTCATGAAATTTTTGCTAAATTCACTTTGCCCTTTCAGCAAACGTGTAAAGACATCAGGATATTGTAGTATGGGTACATGGACTTTACCCTTCTGACAGCAGAGCGTAAAGTTGTTATCAGAAGGTATCTCTGCTACAAAATGCAAAGCTTCGCAATGCTCACATACATGGGTCATGTCACCACAGCTGTGTTCGGTAATACTATTTTCATCATTAGTGAAAATGTGAGGTTGTAGTAGAAGTGCATGTCCAACCGATGGGGTGCGCCTAGTTTTGAGACCAACGTATATTTGTCTTGGTTGCACTTTCTACGGGCTAACTGCAGCTTGTATGTGAAGAAACTGTGCGTTGGTATTGAATGGTGGTATTGATAGGGCAGAAACAGATTGCTGATTAGTTATGTCAGTGAACGGCATATAGGATGAAGTGTGGTAGTAACTTGTTCCACATGCTGATGTGGAAGCATCCTGTTGTGAGTCTACTAATAATGATGAGGAAGAAGCCGTCTGTTGTTGGCGGTGATGGCGTGTAGAGGCTTCTTCAGCCAATGTAATAGATTTAGAGTTAGGGGATTCGTGTGTGAGACGATGGCGTTTATAAGCCTTAATCTTGTCAAGTCGATGCTGTTTTTCCTCAGGAGTCTCATTAGCACGGCGTTGTTTTTGTCATAGTGCTAAAGCTGCTTTCCTTTCACTGGCATTGGCATACTGTGCATCGGTATTGAATGGTGGTATTGATAGGGCAGAAACAGATTGCTGATTAGTTATGTCAGTGAACGGCATATGGGATGAAGTGTAGCAGTAAATTGTTCCACATGCTGATGTGGAAGCATCCTGTTGTGAGTCTAATAATAATGATGAGGAAGAGGCCGTCTGTTGTCGGCGGTGACGGCGTGCAGAGGCTTCTTCAGCCAATCTTATGGATTTAGAGTTAGGGGATTCGTATGTGAGGCGACGGCGTTTATAAGCCTTAATCTTCTCAAGGCGATGGTGTTTTTCCTCAGGCGTCTCATTAGCACGGCGTTGTTTTTGTCGTAGTGCTAAAGCTGCTTTCCTTTCACTGGCATTGGCATACTTTTTGTTATGACTCATGTTGGCACAGGAGCAAGGCAGCAGTAGTTATGGCGGTACAGGAAATTGGTCCAGTAATTAGACACCGGCAGTAAACAGGCATAGGACCAAGGCAGCAGTAGTTATGGTGGTACAGGCAATGCCAAGCGTCCGCACAGCAAGTCGGCGTGAGGTAAATGACGCAATTTCACGAATGCAAGATGGCGTCGGCGAAATCTCGCGAGATTTCGCCGACGTCGTTAACACCTCTTGCCATGTTAACCCTCAACACACCACACCGCCTCAACACACACTCCTCTCACCTTTCACCTCCACTCATGTCCACTCACTCTTTCACTCCACATACGACCCTTTCTCTCACTCCGTCTCTCATACTCATACTGTCATCGTCGCTGCCCCGACATCTTCCTCCGCCGCCGCGATCCAGGATCCAGACGTTCTCCAGGCCGCCGACATGTTCTTGCGGGACGCCATCTTGGATTTCGTGAAATCCCGCGATATTCTAGATAGCGTCGCCGCAACAACATGTCGCTGGCGTGGACGACATCGGGATCCAAAAAGATGGCGTCGGCGAAATCTCGCGAGATTACGCCGACGCCATTTTGGATCCCGATGTCGCCCACGCCAGCGACATATTCTTGCGGGACGCCATCTTGGATGTCGTGAAGTCCCGCGATATTCAAGATGGCGTCACCGCAACAACATGTCGCTGGCATGGGCGACATCGGGATCCAAAATGGCGTCGGCGTAATCTCGCGAGATTTCGCCGACGCCATCTTTTTGGATCCCGATGTCCACGCCAGCAACATATTGTTGCGGCGACGCCATCTTGAATCTCGCGGGACTTCACGACATCCAAGATGGCGTCCCGCAAGAACATGTCGGCGGCCTGGAGAACGTCTGGATCCTGGATCGTGGCGGCGGAGGAAGATGTCGGGGCAGCGACGATGACGGTGTGAGTATGAGAAACGGAGTGAGAGAAAGGAATGTATGTGGAGTGAAAGAGTGAGTGGACATGAGTGGAGGTGAAAGGTGAGAGGAGTATGTGTTGAGGCGGTGTGGTGTGTTGAGGGTTAACATGTGCGTGTGTGTGTGGTGACGTCACCGGTTACAACTGGACGGAAGTTGTTACAACCGGAAGCTGGTTAGGGCATTTATTATTATAGATATACACATATATCTTCATTTTTCTTCAGGTCAGTCTGCCCCGTGCATCATGTAAGGGTATGTGCACACGCTGCGGATCCGCAGCAGTTTTGGCTCTGCGAGTCCGCAGCAGATTCTGCTGCGTTGTACAGTACCTATATTACCTAGAAAAAAAAAACGCCGTGCACGTGCTGTGGATTATTCCGCGTGGTATTGCTGCAGTTTACAATCCGCAGCATGTCAATTCTTTGTGCGGTTTCCGCTGCGGTTTCACACCATATCATTATGAGATGTGAAATCGCAGGGCAAAATCGCAGGCTAATGCGCAGAAAAACTGCAGGACTTTTGTCCTGCGGATTTACCTGCAGATTTTCCAACAAAATCTGCACAACCAAAAAACTACGTGTGCACTTACCCTAAGTGTGTATCCTTGGAGTGTGCGCAAATTTTGTTCAGATCTTGTGTTCCCTTCATGGGCAAACTTTAGGTGACTTAAAAAAATCAGAATATTGGGAACTTTGGTTTCATGTGGCCATCCAGTACGTAGGTTCAAAGGCTTATTGGGGTGCTTGTAACTTTGGGGCAGGGCAGGTCTTGCATTCAATGCATAAGCAAACAGTATGGGAGTATCAAATGAATAATTTGAACTTGGTTTTCCTATGGCCATCCAGTACGTGGGTTCAAAGGCTTATTGGGGTGTGTGTAACTTTGCGGCAGGGCAGGCCTTGCATTCAATGCATAAGCAAACAGTATGGGAGTATGAAATGAATACTTGGAATTTTGATTGCATGTGGTCATCCATGATGTCTTTTCAATGGATTGTTGGGGTGCATCCAAATTTTTTGCAGTCTTGCCACACACTGCTTAAGCAATAACAGTATTAGGGACCCAATGTTTAATAATGGGAACAAAAATACATAGCCGGCTTATGGCTGTCTAAGAAAAGTGTGGGCCGACTGTTGGCTCTATAAAAATAGACTTTGTGACTTTCAAAATCCCCCCTTCATAAATGAAACAGGATGTGTTTGATGATGTGTCACACACCACATGGCCAGATAAGGTTGTAAAATGTTAAAATGACATTTCCCAGTTAATGCATTTGTCTTGGATGAAAGCAATAGTAAAGTTGAAAAACACATTAAAAACGCTACATGTGAACGTAGTCCAAGTGGTGGAGGAACATTTTTGTTTTAGGATAATTCTTTTGTCTTACATAGAAATCATTACCATGGAAAGGATGTTCCTAAACATATTTCCCAGGAAAATCCAATTTGGTTTCATTTTTGCATGTTTTAGTGTGCGCCTGTAAAAGTGGCAGAACTCTCTGACAACATTGTTCAGCAGTGACCTAGGAGTCAGAAATGCTTCCAGGGGTCTTCCTCATGATGTTCCCGTGTCATTTGAGCACTGTTCCCATCTATTTTAGATGTTTTTAGACCCTAAAATGACCTTAGGGGGATTGCAGCAAAAATGCTCTGTTTTCCCATAGACTTACATTGGGTTTGTTGCTCAGGTCGAGCACCTGAGCATTCCAATTTGCTCGACCCGAGCATTGAGCACCCGAGCATTTTAGTGCTCGCCCATCACTACTCCCTACTAACCAGAATCCCACAATGTCTGTCTGCTATTTCATTCTTCTTCTCCTCTAGATTTCTAAAAATTAATATGGATAAAACAGAATTCATCATCTTTCCCCCATCTCACTCGCCCCCCCAATGGACCTATGCATTAAAGTAAATGGCTGCTCACTCTCCCCAGTCCCACAAGCTTGCTGCCTTGGGGTAATCCCTGACTCTGATCTCTCCTTCAAACCACATATCCAAGCCCTTTCCTCTCCCTGACGACTTCAACTCTAAAATATTTCCCGGATCCCTACATTCCTCAACCAAGAACCTGCAAAACCCTAGTCCATGCCCTTATGATCTCCCGCCTTGACTACTGCAAATTCTTGCTCTGTGGCCTCCACTCTAACACTCTCGCACCCTCCAATCTATTCTAAACTCTGCTGCGCAACTAATCCACCTATCCCCCTGCTATTCCCCGACCTCTCCCCTCTGTCAATCCCTGCACTGGCTCCACATTACCCAAGATTCTAGTTCAAAACCCGAACCATGACATACAAAGCCATCCACAAGCTGTGTCCTCCATACATCTGTGACCTTATCTCTCCGTACTTACCTGCATGCAACCTTCAATCCTCACAAGAGCTCCTTCTCGACTCCCCTCTTTTCTCCTCTTCCCACAATTGCATGCAAGATTTCTCTCTACCACAACATATCAGACTCTCGCCTACCGTGGAAACATTCAAAAAGAAACTGAAGACCTACCTCTTCCGACAAGCCTACAACCTGCAGTAACCACCGATCGACCAAACCACTGCACGACCAGCTCTATCCTCACCTATTGATCCTCACCCATCCCTTGTAGATTGTGAGCCCTCGCGGGCAGGGTCCTCTCTCCTCCTGTACCAGTCATGACTTGTATTGTTTAAGATTACTGTACTTGTTTTTATTATGTATACCCCTCCTCACATGTAAAGCACCATGGAATAAATGGCACTATAATAATAAATAATAATAATTATAATAATTATTTGAATGTATAACGTTTAACTATCATTCTACTATATGGTTATTGGGATATTCTTTGCATTAGCTGCTGCAACTGCAGAGAGAGATTTACTAGTCATCAGACTTAATATAGTAAAAAAGAATGCTCTTTTTCAAATGTCACAGCAGCGCTAACGTAAGCGGCCATACCGCAGCTTACTGTGCTTCTTTTTTTGCATTCTAATTAGCATTGATTGCGAAAGGTCGTATATTCTAACCAAAATGTCATGCTTTGGGATTGTCTGGCAATAAACAAAACAACTACATTTCAATTTGATAAAGAAGGATGAGTAATTTTTACTATGATAAATGGCAAGGGTTTGAGAATTACTTTTCTTAAGGGGCCACATGAGAGACCATGACTGTTGTGGAAAGCCAAACCAACCATAATTCTATTTATTAATATTATCATTTCATATTAATTTGCATCACGTAATATTAAGCAGATTTAAGTCTGCTGACTATCTGATATTGCTAATACTTGTACATGCTTTCATTTTGCTAATACCAGTAATTACATAACCATTGTGTCATTAAGCAGTCAAAAGTGTAAAATCAGTAATCATTGATTGTCATTTTGTATGTCAAATATCATTTCAATAAATATAGTGCAAAACAATTCATATTAATGATCTTGCAATCCACCAAACCTATGATTCACAAGTGTATTGAAACTCCCTTGTGGTTCCATATCACATGGTCATTCAATAAAATACCTTCACATTGAGTATTCATGGCACCCACATTGTGCTCAGAATGATGCATGTCTAACTATTACAGTTCTTATTAATTCAAGGGTTACTTTAATACTGTTATATAGTACAGTTTATTACAAATTAGTCCATACATGGGCTTTGAATATCGATATGCAACAATTACTTGCGATGTGTTAAAAAATAATAATCTTTACTAGCCCCAGAAATTAACAACTATATTGGTTATACGTATAGTGCATGACAATTATTTTGAATTAATCTGGGTTAGGTAGATTCCCCATATAATATATGGAGCACTAACATTTTTCAAAATGAATCAGGCATGCATCAATGCCGACTTTCAGTCACCTATGGCTGATGCCAAAGATTAATTTGGCCGTATCATTTACCTGCTTGACTGCCTGACTGTCTGCTGTCTGTATTCTTCACCATTCTGCTGCTCACAGAGCCGATGGCCCATGTACAGACGGACATATGCTCCCTGTAGACATTATTGAATCTTTCTAAATTACAGTTCACCAGATTTGGCAACTTCTCCCTCAAGATTTGATTTGTGGTGCATAAATTCCTGTGAGTTTCAGTACTACAGTGAAAAGCTTGTAATCTCTCAGAAAATATACTGTATGTGGTGTAGAGGTATGAGAGAGAAAGAGAACCCCGCTGGCAATAAGAACTTATACACTGTAGGAGAGAGAGAAGACCCTGCTGAAAGTAAGAATTCACACAACACAAAAGAGATAGACTTGATTGACTGCAGATGGAAAATGACTCTTGTGTAGAAACTGTGCTCCACTGGAACCCAATGATCTGTGATAGCCCAGCTATTGACCAAAAATTTCAAGAGATTTGACTCAAAGTCGATCCTTCACGGATTGATCTGTTTATCTCTAACTTCAGTCCATCATTTCATCCGTTCTGTAGTACTGCTACTGCTGGATCTGCCTGTGCTTACCTTAACTGCCAGATATCTCCTGCCTGCCCCATACTAAATCTCTTTCCTGCTCCATCCACCAAACACCCACCCTACATGCACATCTCCCTGTTGCCCGCTGTGTTTATAGTGCTAGACTGTACTGTTGATGCCAGGGATGTCAATGTTGGACAAGAATTGGCACACATCTCCCTGGCTGCACTGTCCATATTCTTTAACATGGTCCTCCAGCCTCTTCCACTGCACAGCCACACCAGCCAAACATCTTCTGGTTGCCAACTGTGATTTATGGTGCTGCACTATACTGCTGCTGGGGCAGCGGTTGTTGTCCCTAAACTGCCAGACATCTCCTTGCTTGCTCCATCCTAACTCTCTGACACATTTTGAGATTACATGGTGTTTTATATTACAGAGTTCAAACTAGGTTCAATAAACTCCAAGGAGATTTAGGAGTTGTAAAAACATACTTTTAGGGCAATTAAGGACTTTTTAATTATGCAATTTGCGGCATCTTTATGTGAAGTGAATCAAATCGTTTGGTAACATTTGACGAACTGTTGAATTTCAAATAATCAAGCCATCTCTGGTTAGCACCTGTTTAAAAACTGGTTGCTCCTGCTTTATTATCATTAATGAGAAAAGCTAATAGGACCTGAGATGTTGCATGGGTTAATAAAAGATTTATTTCACTGAATGTACTGGACATATTTTATTGTCTAAAATATTTTGGTATGCAGTAGCATTAAGATTTCCCTTTTCTGGAACCAACGTATGTAAGCCAACCCCTGAAAAGCAACCTCATAGCATTATTTGTCTTCAAACAAGTTTTGCAGTTGGCACAATGCAGTCAAGTAATTAATGTTTAATGGCATTCACCAAATCCAGACTCATCCATTCCACAGAACACATTTCCATTACTTTAAAATCCAGTGGCAACATATTTTACTTCATAAATTGCATATAAGAAAGGGATCGACCCGCACTGCAAAATTAGATGGGCTTTGTGCCATATACCAAAACAGCATGTATAGAAAGAAGAAAAGCATACAGTATGTAAAGCACCAATAAGCCCGTAATAATAACATATTTTAAGCATATACAAAAGTAATAAGTTAAAAAAAATGCATTTACATATATAAAGTGCACAGAAAACTATTAAAAACACTTAAAACAGCAAAAAACAAGGGGGAGTGAGTTATCCGTCTGAAAGAGGGCCTTGTTATAATAAATATGGACACACAGACATTTCTCCAAATAGTCAACGATATGAGCTAAAAGTAATATAGTATTAGAGCTAGTTGCTACAAGTGGGACAGAATTTTTTATGCAATAAAAAGCAGTAAAACTATCTGCAAATACTGGAAACAAACCTGTCAAATAAAGTGGAACACATATTAAAGGTCCTAAATGGAATAGGAATAGTACCTCAGTCCAGAATGGAATAAGACAAGAATACTGATGTGTGACCATACAACGCAACTAAGCAGAGATTTGAAAAATGGATGGGAGAGGGCAAAATGTCCCAAGCCTCACATCACGTGCAGTGGCTTCATGAGGAGTTTGATGTCAGTATTTTACTCCACTGCATCCAACGATTGGCAATGGCCAGAGATGTAAATTTTGCATGGAGCATCTCAGTCATGGATATCCATGCCATTAAGCGACTTGTGCACACTTTTTATGTCCGATAATGTCAAGGGAGTTTTGGAACTCCAAAGGTAGCAGAGTTTCAAAAATTTTTATGTGCCATGCGGCTCATCTATTGGTGAGCCCTCTTTGTAACTTTAAGTTACCTGTGGCTAGTAAATACTTCCATTTTTCAATAAAACCATTCATAATTGATTGTGTAATATTTAATGTTTATGCTGCAGCCAGGATCATATTCCTCGCCAATTGTTACACTGATGCCTCTACCTTGTGCCAGTCCTTACACTGGCTACCCATCCACTCCAGAATCCAATACAAACTTAATACCCTCACCCACAAAGCACTCCATGGCTCAGCACCACCCTACATCTCCTCCCTCATTTCAGTTTACCACCCTACCCATGCCCTCCGTTCTGCTGATGACCTGAGGTTAGCATCCTCAATAATCAGAACCTCCCACTCCCGTCTCCAAGACTTTACACATGCTGCGCCAATTCTTTGGAATTCACTTCCCAGGTCAATACAATTAGTCCCCAATCCCTACAATTTTAAGCGTGCCCTGAAAACGCATTTATTCAGATTGGCCTACTGCCTCAACACTAACCTAACTTTCCCTGTGTGGCTCAGTCAAAAGTTTTACCATAACCAGGTTCTCCGCATCATGTTCCCACATGCTTTGTGTCTATCAGCCCTCTGTGTCTGTACTGTTACACACTTAACATTATGGCTTACCCAAACAATCAGGGCAATTGTTACCACCCACCTTTCGTCTACCTTTTTCCTCATAGATAAAAAGCTTGCGAGCAGGGCCCTCATTCCTCTTGGTATCTGTTATGATCTGTGTGATTATTGTTAGGCCGTAATGTCTATCATCTGTACAAGTCCCCTCTGATATGTAAAGTGCTGCGGAATATGTCGGCGCTATAGAAATAAAATGTATTATTATTATTATTATTATTAGGAGGGAAGACATTTTGTGAATGGACTTGTTGCAATGGTGGCATATTCAGTTAACGTCAAATTCAATGAATCAATATTGTATAGCTAGGTGCTATATTTTATACATATGTTGCAAAGGGACTGAATGAAAAACCTGATTTTAATAATTCACCCAATAAGGATTAGGTAATTTTTCTACCTTTGTTTTTTTTCTACCCTTTTCCCAATAAACATATTTTTTTAAATTTCCGTTGACAAAGCCATGTAAGGGCTTGCTTTGCAGTACAAGTTACAGTTTCAAATGACATTTAAAGAGGTTGTTGACAACTTTTGCATTGATGGACTATCCTAAGGATAGGTCATCAATGTCTGATTGGTCGGGGGCCGGCACTCAGCACCTACGCCAATTAGATGTTATGCGTGGCGGCGGCCCAGGACAAAAGCACATACTTGTGGAGCTGGCCATCTACTTGTAATGGTTGGGGCTTGGTACTGCACATCCGTATCCTATACAAATCAATAGGAGGCGGATGTGCAGTAATAAGCCCCGGCAACTACAAGTAGGTGGCCAGCTCCATGAGTAAAGGTACTGTCACACTAAGCGATATCGCTAGCAATATCGCTATAACTTGTGACGTTATAGTGATATTGCTAGCGATATCGCTGTGTCTGATACTTACCTACGACCGGCTCCCCCGCTGGTTATCGCTGATCGCGCGAGAACGTCCTGGACCACTTCTCGTCGTCAGCTTCCTGCGGATAGACGAGCGACGAGCGTGGAGCCGGGCGGGAGGACGCAGGATTGCCTAGTGTGACAGGTAAGTAGCGACCCCCATCCCCAGCGATGTCGCTGGTGAGATCTGCCTGTGTGGCAGCTCACTAGCGACCACTTAGCGATGTACCTGCGATCCTGACCGCGTCATATCGCTGGTCGGGATCGCTGGTACATCGCTAAGTGTGACAGTACCTTAAGTACTTCCAGTCATCAACCGCCGACACCGATGATGACTATCAACTTATAGGTCATCAATGTAAAAGTAATGGACAACCTCTTTAATTTAATATTCAATGCAGTGTAAAATTAAAAAAAAATATGTGCAAGTAGGGTGAAATTGTATAAAAAATTCAATTTCACTGTTTTTTTATGTTCTGTCTGTGATAAAAATAATTATGATTCATTATGTCTGTATTTTTACATATATATTTTCTTTTTTTAACATTTCATTTAAGTGGAGAAAGATAAATCAAAAGTTTTGAAAAAAAAAATTTTGTTTGTGTTGCCATGTTTTGAGACTGATAAAAAAAATTCCACATCAATTGAAATGTTTGATAGCTTGTTTTTGTGTATGACAATTGGATGGTTACATTTATCTGTATTGGTGATAGAGATGACATTTTGTTTAGAATTTCTTGCATTTTTTAAGGAAGGAGTGGTGAACACAATTCTGCCATTTTGAATTTTCTCTTTATAGTGTTTACCAATCAAATTAATTAATGTTACAGTGGGGCAAAAAAGTATTTAGTCAGTCAGCAATAGTGCAAGTTCCACCACTTAAAAAGATGAGAGGCGTCTATAATTTACATCATTGGTAGACCTCAACTATGGGAGGCAAACTGAGAAAAAAAAATCCAGAAAATCACATTGTCTGGTTTTTTTTCATTTTATTTGCATATTATGGTGGAAAATAAGTATTTGGTCAGAAACAAGCAATCAAGATTTCTGGCTCTCACAGACCTGTAACTTCTTCTTTAAGAGTCTCCTCTTTCCTCCACTCATTACCTGTAGTAATGGCACCTGTTTAAACTTGTTATCAGTATAAAAAGACACCTGTGCACACCCTCAAACAGTCTGACTCCAAACTCCACTATGGTGAAGACCAAAGAGCTGTCAAAGGACACCAGAAACAAAATTGTAGCCCTGCACTAGGCTGGGAAGACTGAATCTGCAATAGCCAACCAGCTTGGGGTGAAGAAATCAACTGTGGGAGCAATAATTAGAAAATGGAAGACATACAAGGCCACTGATAATCTCCCTCGATCTGGTGCTCCACGCAAAATCCCACCCCGTGGGGTCAGAATGATCACAAGAACGGTGAGCAAAAATCCCAGAACCACGCGGGGGGACCTAGTGAATGAATTGCAGAGAGCTGGGACCAATGTAACAAGGCCTACCATAAGTAACACACTACGCCACCATGGACTCAGATCCTGCAGTGCCAGACGTGTCCCACTGCTTAAGCCTGTACATGTCCGGGCCCATCTGAAGTTTGCTAGAGAGCATTTGGATGATCCAGAGGAGTTTTGGGAGAATGTCCTATGGTCTGATGAAACCAAACTGGAACTGTTTGGTAGAAACACAACTTGTCGTGTTTGGAGGAAAAAGAATACTGAGTTGCATCCATCAAACACCATACCTACTGTAAAGCATGGTGGTGGAAACATCATGCTTTGGGGCTGTTTCTCTGCAAAGGGGCCAGGACGACTGATCCGGGTACATGAAAGAATGAATGGGGCCATGTATCGTGAGATTTTGAGTGCAAACCTCCTTCCATCAGCAAGGGCATTGAAGATGAAACGTGGCTGGGTCTTTCAACATGACAATGATCCAAAGCACACCGCCAGGGCAACGAAGGAGTGGCTTCGTAAGAAGCATTTCAAGGTCCTGGAGTGGCCTAGCCAGTCTCCAGATCTCAACCCTATAGAAAACCTTTGGAGGGAGTTGAAAGTCCGTGTTGCCAAGCGAAAAGCCAAAAACATCACTGCTCTAGAGGAGATCTGCATGGAGGAATGGGCCAACATACCAACAACAGTGTGTGGCAACCTTGTGAAGACTTACAGAAAACGTTTGACCTCTGTCATTGCCAACAAAGGATATATCACAAAGTATTGAGATGAAATTTTGTTTCTGACCAAATACTTATTTTCCACCATAATATGCAAATAAAATGAAAAAAAAACAGACAATGTGATTTTCTGGATTTTTTTTTCTCAGTTTGTCTCCCATAGTTGAGGTCTACCTATGATGTAAATTACAGACGCCTCTCATCTTTTTAAGTGGTGGAACTTGCACTATTGCTGACTGACTAAATACTTTTTTGCCCCACTGTATATTTTCATATCTTAGGCTTTTAAAAGACGGGGATAATGTTCTTCCTTATTGACCATCTTGTGGGATATGATAGTTTGGGTCAACGTGTAATGTGGATAGTGACATTCCTTCCCGAACATTCTTTATCTGGCACATTTTCTCTATCTGCACATAAAGGTGATGGGTGTGAGTTTGGTAATATTATTCCATGTCTGTATACAATATTTTCATGTTGCATGCTTTGGAATTGGGAAATGTTCTATGATTCCCCCTAAACTTTGCATTTCCACATTTACACCTAAGTGGTATTGTCATGGTCATGTGTGTCTTGTCGCCGATGATACCGCAAGGCGGACCCATAACACACGTGACCCTGGATACAGCGCCTCCAGTGGCGAATTTAAATAATAAAACGTGCAGATGGATACACCGCCTCCACCTGGCGAATTTAGGAATTACACGTTATGAATACATTCTGGAAACCCCGCCTCCAGTAAGGCGAATTAAATAATAAGGGGGACCTGGGTAACATTAGGGTAACATTAACAATGGTGGGCCCTGCAATAGGGAATAAGGAAGTGGAGACCTCCTGAGCTCCCCTGAGCCAGTGTCCCTGCACTGCTAACGTTCCCTATGCCGGTTCAGCACCGGGCGCCGCACGCGTACCTCAAAGCCCTTGCTCGCCCTGACCCTAAACCCTCACTAGGGAATTGGTCGGTGCGGAAACTAATCCCACCACTGCACTAACAACACACATGAGGAAAGAAGACAATACAGGGGAAACACCACTTAGCTTTCCTCTGTTGCGTACGCTCCTAGCAACAGAGCCCACCACCTGCGTGCATCTTCTCCTCCACCCAGATCCATCACCATCCCAGATCCTTCACCATAGTGCAGCCTTGGAGCAGAGTCCACCACCAGTTGCTGCTGCTTAGTAACAGAGTCCCAAAGATGAGTTCAGCTTCTGCCACGAAGGCAAGCATGCTTGAGTCCAGCTCAGCAGCCAAGTCCCACATGGTGAGTGCCACTCTCCATAGTCGCCACTCCACCAGTCCATGCAGACACTTCCTGCCGACACCATCACTGCGACCCCACCACGCCATGCTAGCCCTTCGTCCAGACACCATAGCTGACACACGTCCCCCTGGCTAAGCTGCGCAGGACTCCTCCTCAGCTCCATCCTTCCACCAGGCTCTCACCAACTCAGAATCAATCAATCAATGAATGAATATCACCAGCAGTGATTGCACACCCTGAGACTCACTTATAGAGCCCCACACCTAATTCGTAATTACGTGCACATTAAACCCAAAGTGCGATACCACTAACCACCACCGGGGACAGTCAAGTCACTTGGCACTTGCCAAAGTAAAAAAGTTCACTCTGTGCAATTTAAAACTGTCAGATCAAATTCAGATCATGACAGGTATTTGTTGAAATTGAATTCTAATCCTATAGAACAAAAGTTGATTTACGTTTTCCCCATTTCGCTGTTGCTTTAAGCAAGTTTTCCGGTATTTTAAGAAAGGAGATAGTATAATTTAAAATCATAACTTACCTTTCACATCCTTTTCCATTCCAGCACCACTGCTCCAGTAGTCCTTGCTGGTCTCCCACCCAGTCACCTAGTCGCATATCATAAACTTTTCATCTAACTGATTTAGCCTATTAATGGTTTGGGCAGTCATATACTGTACACACCAGAATCACTTCAAAGCCTTAGATAGATAGAAAGGCAGACAAAAAAAATAGATAGAGACTTATAGGTAGATACTAGATTGCCAAAAAGGAGGACTACAATCCAATAGTTAATGTGCAAAAAAGACAAACTCTTTATTAACCTATGAAGTGCAGTGCAATGTTTTATCTCAAATATTAAACCTTCATGTGTATGGGCTTAAAAAAAAAAAACCTAAAGCAATTAATTGGAATATAAGTTGATGAGCATGCAGCATTGAAGTGCATGTTAACACTGGTTACTAAACAGACAAAACCCAAGAAACATAATAATCAAATACCCTGCAGTAAATGAATAGACAGCAATAGTGCATGAAAATAATATAGAATACTTAGTTAACATAATTTTGATAAAAAAATGCAAATGTCATCCCACCACATCACGGTGACCCTTATCTGGATGGTCCTAATCTCTAATATTAAAACTTTACAGTTTGTCAAGTGACATGCATGTGGATAAGTGCTGAGAAGGTCTGAGACCCTGCTAGTGGACACACAGCCATGGGGAACCACATCAATATAATGCACAGCTCAAAGGAAAGGCAGGCCACACCTTTTATAGGCACAAACTAGAAAAAAAATCCTATAGTAAATTTGCAAAAAAAAGCAAAAACAGAGCCTTTCTGATTATGGGCTACTCAAGAGTTTTGTTTTTACACATTCACTATAGGAGTGCTGCTCTAACTCTCTTTTTTGTATTTCTTTTTGGACAGACAGACAGACAGACAGATTACAAAAAACATTAAAACTTTTCAAGAATACTATTTCATGATCATGATGACATACAGTATTGTTTTTGTTCTGAAAAATACTGAAAGTTCTTCTAGCTTTGTAATAGTCTGTAGTCAGGAAGTAGTTACACATAACAAATGAGGGCAGACGATTTATGTCTGCAATTACAATATACCAAACTGATATATTAAAAATCCTTAAAGCATAGAGAACATGTTGTGCAGTTTGCATTTTGTGACCTTTTTGTATATCCAAAAATATAATTACTTTTTAATGAACCAAATAAATCTAACAAATCCTGCAGCGACACTGAAACTATTACTTATACATTTTGTATTACTTTTTTTGCCTTCAAACAATGCAATATAGGCTGCAGATGTTGTGTAAACAGTGATAATTTGTTTATTTTGTTGTTGTTTTTTCTTTTTTATAGTGTGCATGTTTTTTTGTGGGGGGGGGGAGTGAATTATAACATTAAGGCAGTCACTACTGTATTTAGGCTTCCCAAAAACAAATATTAAATTTACTACACAACACAAATTCTAAAAAAGTTGGGACACTGTGTAAAATGTAGATGTAGATAGTGGGATATTAAAAATCTTTGCAATTTTATGTTGAGGAACATTTTTTTTTAATTGGTCCACAATTTTTTTTTCTGAGATAATCATCAACAAAAAAACATTTTCTTGATATCTCACAAGTAAAAAACTATGAATAATTAGATGTTACCAGATGTAACCATATCAATTAAATGTTATTAAAAAGTACATTTTTTATTCAATAATGCTAATAAACAGACGAGATATTTATAAAAATCATGATAAAAGATGAATCCACACAAATAGAACAGTGAAACATCATGGATCCCTGAGAAACAAACCGCATATATTCCAAACTGGAGAACAATGTACAATGGATATGAAAAGTGTACATATAAAAGGTGTACGCACCCCTGTTAAAATTTCATGTTTTTGTCATCTAAAAACAATAATTCCAAGAAGAATCATTTCAGAACTGTTTCCACTTTCAACATAACTCATAATCTGAACAAATCTTTTGAGAAACAAGCTGAATTCACTTTGAAGGGGAAAATAAAGATTGCAAAGCTAAAATAAAATGGTTGCTTAAGTCTGAAAACCCTTTTATAATTAGGAATGTGGTTGTTTTCAGAACTGGACAATCACAATTTTTTTTTTAAACTCTTTTTATTGAAAGATTCCACAAATTAATACAACAAGCATAGACATTGCAGTATAAAAATACAGGTCAGCCTATCATTATTATACAAAGTGGATATAGAAGCATACTTTCAACAATAGAGTGAACAACTACTACAAATAAAGTATAACCTTTCTGCAAAGCATTGCATCCTCAACCAACAGATTCTTTATTAGCGTTTGAGTCTGTATTTATTCAGATTGTAATAGATATTTATTCTTGAGGTCACTCACAACACCACTTTCATACATAGAAGATGGTGTGTCTTATGAGCTATACCAATGATGAGGTTATAACATCTGGGGCCAGATGTGTCAAGGGTGAATCTCACCATCTTTCCAAAATCTTGTGGAACTTTTGGGGGCACCCTCTATGCCTATACAATATATTTTCGTATGGAATCACATCATTCACTAATTTTTTCCACTGCCGAATTGAAGGAGATTTCCCTCCCATCCGTCTCAATGCGATCGCCTTTCTGGCCATAAATAGCACTTCCCGGAGGAATATTCTATCATGATGAGTCCAACTTTCCTCATCCACTACACTCAGAATGCAGAGCTCTGGACGACATTCAATCGTTATTCCGATTATCCATTCCATAGTAGCTATTACGTCATTCCAATATCTTTGAATGATTCTGCAGTGTCAAATAAGATGCCAGAAGTCCGCACCTCCATCTCCACACCTATGACATTCATCAGTTGTTCTTCTGTCAAATTTATATAGCCTACTTGGGGTTAAATAGGATTGATGAAGAATATACAATTGAATTAACTTATTGTTTGCGGCCGGAGACACCACCATATGCGCCTCCAATGCGTCACCCCATTGATCGTCTGTAATAGATGGGATCAAGTGCTTCCACTTATCCTCCACAGTGTCATGATCCATGCTGGATCAGGACCGATATAAAGCACAGGTAACCTTTTTTTCCTGTGCTTAGGTGTTGTTTTTGCCCCCTGGTGGTCATTAGGATTATTGCACTGTGGTGTTGTTTGTTCTTAGTTTGTCCCCGGTGGTGGTGAGCGTCATTGCACTCTGTTTCTTTAGTTAAGTGCACTTGATTGTAATGCAGGTGTGATTGCTGGCTCTGCTATAAAAGAGTCACAGGTGTTGCAATCAGCGTTGGTGATAGTATTCATTTCCAACCATCCCTGGTGGAGGAAGGAGCTGGAGAGAGCTCCTTGCAGCACGGTCAGAGCCCTGGTGTGGAAGGAGTCAGAGGGGATTTCCTTGCAGCTCTGACAGAGCTTGGGGGCAGCGTTTCAGGAGGAGAGCTGCAATCTGGTGGTGGACTCTGTTGCCAGGAGCAAGTGCAACAGAGTAAAGCTAAGTGGTGTTTCCCTGTCTGTGCCTTTCCTTTATGTGTGTTTCAGTGCAGTGGTGGGATTAGTCTCTGCACCGGCCATTTCACTAGAAAGGGGTTGGTGCAGGGCGAGCTAGGGTTTAAAGGTATCCTGAGTGGTGCCCGGTGCAGAACGGGCCTTGGGATCGGTAGGAGTGTAGTGACACTGACTCAGGGGAGTGCAGGAGGTCTCCATGTCCCCGTTCCCTATCGCAGGGCCCACCATTGTAATTGTTTCCCTGGTGTTTCCCCTTATTATTTAAATTCACCCTGCTGGAGGCGGTGTATCCGGTTTTACGTCTATTTCTGAAATTCGCCTGCTGGAGGCGGTGTATCCGGCTGCACGTCTTATTATTTAAATTTGCCTTACTGGAGGCGGTGTATCCAGGGTCGCGTGTGTCATAAATTCACCCTGCTGGAGGTGGAGTGTCCAGTCACACATAACCATTACACACAGCTAGTTGAGTGGATGCGATCCTAGAATTGAACAGGAAAGTATATAGGGAGGATATCACACCTGTGGGCCCCTGGGTTGACAATAATATCAACAGGTATTTAGAAATTCGTCTTCTAGGAAACGGGAATTGACATTGTATGGCGTGTCTCAACTGCAAATATCTATAAAAATCTTTATGGGGAATCTCAAACTTCACATGAAATTGTTCAAATGATAATAAGGTTTGGTCCTCAAAAATCTGATTGAGCGACACAACTCCGTATCGCTTCCAGAAATCCGGATTATACTATGTGAGAAGCTTTGTGAAGACATCGTATTGTATG
Organism: Dendrobates tinctorius; assembly: GCF_039654945.1. NCBI lineage: Eukaryota > Metazoa > Chordata > Amphibia > Anura > Dendrobatidae > Dendrobates > Dendrobates tinctorius. The sequence goes on along the minus strand of NW_027361766.1, from coordinate 1,818,096 downwards.
AGGGGCTGTGTGGACACAACATACTGTGAGAGAAACTGTGTGGGAATAATGCATGAGGGGCTCTGTGGGGACAAAATAATCATACTATGTGCAGGCCAATGTGTGATCATCGTGCTGTGTGGCGTTCCTTGTTGGGACATAATATTGTGTGGTGCTTTGTGGGGACATCACACTGAGTGGGGTTTGTATGAGGACATCATACAGTTTGGTAGGCTGTGTGGGTACATCGTACTGCATGGGGGGATGTATGGGGACATTTTAATGTGTCGGGGGCTGTTTGCAGATATCATACACTATAGGGCTGTTTAGGGACTGCATGAGAAGTTGTGTGTGTGTGTTCTTTATGGTAACATCATACTATGGCGAGTGCTTATACTGTGAGAGGGGCTTTGTACGACATCATACTCTGTGGGGGCTATGTGTAGACATCAAACTGGTGGGCTATGTGAGGACATAATACTGTATGGAGGCTTTGTTGAGTTCTTCATGGAGACATAATATTGTGTGAGGGAAATTATAGTGATAGCATTCTCCATGGTGAGCTAAACAGGAGAAATAAGTATTGAACAATTTCTAAGGTAAATATATTTCTAAAGGTTCTATTGACATGAAATTCTCACCAGATCAGTCAGGAACAACCCATAGTATCCACAAAAGCAAATTAAACAAACCGTAGACGTTGATAAATTAATAATAATAATGAGGAATGACACATGGAAAAAGTATTGAACACACTGAAATTTATTTAATGCTTCATACAAAAGCCTTTGTTGGTGATAACAGCTTCAAAACGCCTCATGTATGGAGAAACTAATCACATGCATTGCTCAAATGTGTTTTTGGCCTGTTCTTCCACACAAACGTTCATCACACCCTGAAGGTTCTGTGGGCTCTTTCTATGAACGCTGATCTTTAGTACCTTTAATGAATTTTCTATTGGATTCAGGTCAGGTGATTGGCTGGGCCATTCTAGCAGCTTTAATTTCTTTATCTGAAGCAATTGAGAGTTTCCTTAGTTGTTCTTTGTGTTTAGAATCATTGTCTTGATGAAATGTCCACCCTCATTTCATCTTCATCACGCTGGTACATGGCAACTGATTTTTATCATGAATGCCTTCATACCCTCCAAACTTCACAGATGGGATGGTGTTTTTGTGGTTATATGCAGTGCCTTTTAGCCTCCAAACATGGTGTGCATTATAGCATCCATGGAGGTGAAGTGAATGTAAACCCGCATTGCCAAGAATTCAATAAATGATAAGAGGCCAGATGCAGGATGGATGCGGTTTTATTTGTCAGCGCATTTCAAGTTAATCATACCTCTTCATCAGGACAAATCACAATGATCAGGTGTAGTATTTTGACTCCATGGGTATTCAACAGAGACAAGCAGCAAAAGCTATTGTTATATGAAAATTGCAAATCTGCCACTATAGTGCCTGTAATGTGTAGTGTCCAGTTTGTCGTATTGCCCATACATTTTGCCCAGCTTGTTTTTCTGGAGACAAATACTCCATAAATTAAGCAGGCTCTCATTACTACTGAAATGCCCAACATGTGGATGCTAAATGCAGCTTAGGTCCATTGTGAGATTCAGAAGGTAAGATAGCAAAAACACTCATAAGTGACCCAAGTATACAAACAATACCCTTCAATGAATTCATCTAGGGGTGTAATAAGCATGTTGACACCACATGTGCCTCAAAGAATTTTATATCATTGGGTGGTGAAGAAAAATTAATTACATTTTTACCACTAAAATGTTGTTTTAGCCACAAGTTTTTAATTTTTATAAGGCCTAATCGGAAAAAGTGGACCTCACAGTTTGGTGTTATTTCTCCTGTGAGCTTCAATAATCTACATGTAATCGAGAACTACCTTTTTGTCACAGTGGCAAGCTCAGAAGGGTAAGGAGCGCCATATTATAAGAAGAGGAGTTCTCCAGCGATGAATCCTTTTCTAAGTGTAAAACTTGAAGTTTATTAGAAAAAGTATAAGGCTGAGTTCACACGTGGCGTTTTTTTCGCGTTTCGGCGGCGGTTTTAGCCGCGAAATCGCGAAAAATAAGCATCCCATGCATTCCTATGGGATTCCACAATGCTGTGCTAATGCTGCGGTTTTTACCGCGGCGGAATCGCTTCGCGGTAAAAACCGCAGCATGCTCATTAATTTGCGGAATCGCGGAGATCCCGCACCCATAGGAATGCATTGTTCTGCTTATTTCCCGCATGTGGCTGTGCACACCATGCGGAAAGTAAGCAGAACAATTGCGGATGGTACCCACGGTCCGGAGGAGAGGAGTCTGTCCTCCGGGCTTTGGGTACCATATCCCTGTAAAAAATAGAATTTTAAAATAAAAAATATTGTTATTCTCACCCTCCGGCGTCCCGCGCAGCCTTCCTGCTTCTCTTCACGCTCTCGTTCCCAGTAGTCCTTTGCGAAAATGCCCGCGATGGCATCCATTCTCGCGGGATCGCGAAGTCTCGCGGTCATTCACGCGACGTCATCGCGAATGACCGCGAGACGTCGCGATCCTGCGAGAACTGACGTCATCGCGGGCATTTTCGCTAAGGATTACTGGGAACGGATGCGCGGGGCGTCGGAAGGTAAGAATAACACCATTTTTTATTTTTTTTTTACATTCTATCTTTTACTACTGATGCTGCATAGGCAGCCTCAGTAGTAAAAAGTTGGTCACACTTGTCAAACACTATGTTTGACGAGTGTGACCAACCTGTCAATCAGTTCTCCAAGCGTTGCTACAGATCGCTTGGAGAACGCTAGCATTTTGCAAGCTAAATACGCTTGCAAAATGCTAGTTTTTCCGCAGGAAAATCGCGGAAATTTAAAATGCGATTTTCCCGCGGACTGGAATTCAGGAATTCTCGCGGTAATTTCCGCGAGAGTTCCGGTACGTGTGCACTTAGCCTAAAAATGTGCATAGCACTAGAGGAAAAAAATACGTGAGGTGAAGAAAAAACCGACGCATTGTGGCGTATAGCCTTAGTCATGGTTATACGCAAATGGTTATACGCTGACATTGAATACACCATATTAAAATTATAAACCTGACACAATCAGTGGGTATAAGTTAAAAGCAAGCATAAATTAAAAACAAATCAGACACAGAAAGCAAATCAATCTTAACCCCTTAACGACCATGGTTATTTCAGTTTTTGAATTTCTGTTTTTTGTTCCCCTTCTTCCCAGAGCCATAACTTTTTAAGTTTGTGTCAATATGGCCATGTGAGGGCTTGACTTTTGTGAGACAAGTTGTACTTTTGAACAACATCAGTGGTTTTAACATACTGAAAACGGGAAAAAAAATTCCAAGTGTGATGAAACTGCAAAAAAAGTGCAATTCCACAGTTGAGTTTTTTTTATCATGTTCACTAAATGCTAAAACTGACCGGCCATTATGATTCTCCAGGTCATTACAAGTTCACAGACACCAAACATGCTTAAGGCTAATTTCACACTTGCTTTTTTTTGCAGCGCGTTTTTCCCGCAAAAAAACGCATTGAAAAAACGCATACAAAAGCATACAACTGCTGCGTTTTTTTCAAGCATTTTTATGAGCATGCATGAAAAAAACGCAGCGTTTTTATGCGTTTTTAGTGCGTTTTTACTGCGTTTGCGTTTTTTCCAAACATTAGGTGGCCCCTCACACTAACCCAATCCATGACTTTACTAACCCTAACCCTAACCCTGACCCTAACCCTAACCCTAACCCTAACCCTGACCCTAACCTTATCCCTGACCCTAACCCTTAACCAAACCATACTTAACCCTAACCCAAACCCTAAACCCTAACTAACCCTAACCCTGACTCTAACCCTAACCCTAACCCTGACCCTAACCCTAACCCTAACCCTGACCCTAACCTTAACCCTGACCCTAACCCTTAACCAAACCATACTTAACCCTAACCCAAACCCTAAACCCTAACTAACCCTAACCCTGACCCTAACCCTAACCCTAACCCTAACCCTGACCCTAAACCCCCTTAACTAACCCTAACTCTAACCCAAACCCCTAAATTCCATGGTTAACAAAAAAAACGCATGTGCAAAAAAACGCATACATAAGCATGCCAATGCGCACATATGCGCACCCATAGACTTATAATGGGTGTCTTGCTGTAAAAAAACGCATTGCGCGCATGCGTTTTTTTGAGGCAAGTCGGACGCCCAAAAAATGCAACAGGATGCATTTTGTGCGCCCGAGCGCATACCGCAAAAAAATGCATGCGCGCAAAAACGCATACAAACGCGTGTGTATGCGCACATAAGCGCATCCCATGCAAAGTATAGGAAAAAAAAACGCATGCGTTTTTTAGCGATAAAATCCCGCAAAAAACGCAAGTGTGAAACCAGCCTTAGTTCTTTTTTATTTAAGCGGTGGAAAAAAATTCCGAAGTTTGTAAAAAAGAGAATAAAAATTGTGCCATTTTCCGATACCCATAGCGTCTCCATTTCTAGTGATCTGTGGCCTTATCTTTCAGACTATAAAATGCACTTTTTTCCCAAAAATTTTTAAGGGAAAATGGGGGTGCATCTTATAGTCGGAATATACTTAAAAAATACTTTGGCGGCAGTCCCGGTCTGACATTGCAGGGAGATGCAGCCTCCCTTCCCAGGCTGGTGTGGGGGTCATGCTCTGTGGTGCGGCGGTGGTGCTCTGTGGTACAGGGGGGCTCCGCCAGAATTTTGTGAAAGCCTGGAGGCCCCCACAGATCCACTGTGAGAGATGAAATCTTGGTGCCGAGATCTGAATGTCAGCCTGCCCCCGCCCCCAGCGGCCATTTTCCCGTAGGCCACCGCATTGCAGCAAATTGAGATCTCGGCAACGAGACCTCATCCAGAGATCTCAGGAGATGAGATCTTGGGATGAGATCTTGTTACTCGTTGCCGAGATCTCAATTTGAGCATGCGCTGACCGCTGCGGCCATTTTCCCGGAGGCCACCACATTGCAGCAATGGATCTGCGGGGACCTCCGGGCTTTCACAAAATGCCAGCAGAGCCCCGCTGCACCACAGAGCATCACCGCTGCACCTGTTGCAAGTTGCCGGCGGAGCCCCGCTGCACCACCGCCGAACCTGTTACAAAATACCGGCGGAATCACCGGGAACCCCAGAGCACCACCGCTGCACCAGCCTGTGATGGGATTTACCTGAGGCACCAGACCAGCCTGGACCACCAGACAACCCATGCTCCCCTGTGATCACTCCACCTGTGCCAATCCCCCCCACCCCAGTAATCTGAATTCGGACTGTAAGACGGACCCCCATTTGATATATTTTCTTTTCCCTTTGGGGTGCGTATTATGGTCCGGTGCATCTTTTAGTCTGAAAAAATATGTGTTTATTTCATTTTTTTTTAAATTGTTTAATTTTGAATGGGGTGAAAGGGGGTGATTTGAACTTTTATATTTTTTTATTTCTTGAATATTTAGTATTTAAAAAACTTTTTTTTCACTTTTTTGCATAGTCAGTAGTCTCCATGGGAGACTAGAAACTGCAATACTTTGGCAAAAAAAAAAAAACAACTATGGGACTTTATTTCTTTTGCAATTTCACCACACTTGGAATTTTTTTCCCACTTTCCAGTACATCATATGATAAAACCAAGGATGTTGTTCAAAAGTGCAACTTGTCCCGCAAAAATCAAGCCCTCACATGGCTATTTTGATCAAAAAATAAAAAAGTAATGGCTCTGGGAAGAAGGGGAGCAAAAAACAAAAGCACAAAAATGGAAACTGGCTCGGTGTTAAGGGAGTTAAGTATATTGTAATAGAAGGTCTTGTCTAACATTAAGATCTGACCGGGCTCTAGTTTCCAAAGTGAAGATCCAACAGGATTCCGGATAAAGTAATTTTTTGTGTGTTCCCTTCCCTCTTTGGTTTAAACACCATTTCAACACCTGCAAACTTTAGTGCAAAGGTGTCACACTTACACATGTGGTGTTAGGCGTCGGGATTCTCCCACTTCACGGGATAGATCCCAAGCATTATCTGGATCTGTGGTCTCCTATTCAAGTCTGGCTGCTGCGATTGCTGCTCAGCACAGACGTCAGTCACAGCGTCTTGCTCAGGCTTGTGGTATACATTTGGTTACTGCTGGCTCTTCAGCCAAGTCTATGGTAATCAGCGATATGCAGGTGCAGCCTTGTGCTTTGGAGTCTAAGTCCATAGATCACCCTACTGAGCATGGTCCCTGATGTAGCGTCTTCTTATTTGTGGTCGGATATTAGCTGCTCTGGTGATGTGGCAGCTCCGGATTGCCCCGCGGGCATTGTCTCGACCGACTGGGCATGAGTGTTTGGGGTTGAGCATAGCATGTAAAAGGCTCTTAGTGGCCCACGTGGGTGAGCTAGTGTCATTTACGTTTTGGTGTGAGTGGGTGGTTACCCTATCTCTCTGTTTGCAAGTTTCTGTGTGTCTGTCTATGTTCAAAGACCGTACATGTTGGCAGGCAGGTAGCAAACTTATGCGGATTTGTGCCCATGGCTCAATGCCTGAGTCTCTAGTCTGCTATATGCTTAGGGTGCCAGTCAGACACAAATTCATTAGTGTCTGAAATAGGGTAACTAGCCACTTGGATTAGCATCTGTTTTGTTCATGTGTGCGGTTAGCACAGTTCAGTTACAGAGCAAGCTCAACCCTTATGCTTCCTCCCTGTGAAGGTAACAGAGTATAGTACTAAGCTTTCTTGTGCTGTACCACTCTGTGAAGTAACTGAACTTGGTACTCAGTGTTCTGATCACTCTGTGTGGCGTTAACACAGTGTGTTTAAGGTAATGCTCGCTGTGTTGTTTCCTTCATTGTTTTTACTAGCATCAGGTTTATCTCTGCTCGGTGGACCCCGGGTTGCAATTGCACTTTATTTTATATTTTGCTTAGTGCAATCCGCAAACCCTAACACGTGGTCAAAATTATTGGCACCCCTTGTTTAATGACTGAAAAGCCCACAATGATGACAGAAATAACTTGAATCTGACAAAAGTAATAATAAATCAAAAATCTATGAAAATGAACAAATGAAAGTCAGACATTGCTTTTCAACCATGCATCCACAGAATTAAAAAAAATAAAACTCCTGAAATAGGCCTGTACAGAAATGATGGTACCTTTAACATAATATTTTGTTGCACAACCTTTTGAGGCAATCACTGCAATCAAATGATTCCTGTAACTGTCAATGGTATTCTTGAGATTTCATTGTACTCTGCATAGATTCTAGATACCCTGTGCCAGATGCAGCAAAGCAGCCCCAGAACATAACAGAGCCTCCTCCATGTTTCACAGAAGGGACCGTGTTCTTTTCTTGATCTGCTTCATTTTTGCATCTGTAAACATAGAGCTTCCCAGGCTATAAACATCTGCCCCCAGCTGTCTGCTTTCCTTCTGCAAAGTTACGAAAATTACGCAGGAGCCCACGCCATTTTTTTTCAGAAAAATAATATTTTATTAATTAAATACATGTACAGTAATTTGCACACACACTTTACTAATTGTATTTGTTACAGACATCTATATATGTACCTATTCTATTTGTATTTACTGTATGTAATCCATCTCTTCCATCCTGATGGCTCCTGCTGTGATTTTACAGTACGCAGCTGCTGAATTGCTGGTTTGGCTTTTCTTCTATCTATGTAATATATACATATACAGTATATAGATACCAACATTAGAAAATTCAAAAAAATAAATTATGGTTCAAATCAAGATACAAAAATCAATAAGTGTGAATATGAACATGAAACTGTTGTCCAGGACACACCACAAGAACCATAAAGTTAATTGAGTTAGTTTAAAAAGTAGTTTTTATTAATACTTATTAAAAATAAATGAACCAATTTAATAAAGAGTCATACATAAGGTGCCTCAAAAGATAAGGAAATGCCACCATAGCACAAAAAGTAAATAAGCACTACAAATAAACCCAAATTTAGACCAAACAATATAATGAAATTGTATCTATTAAAGTAATTGATTTTAGATATAAATAAAGGCTTTTTTCATAGCACAACATATATAGTAGTAATGGGAAAAAGTACCAGTGCCATAATCCACAGTCCCATATAACTACCTGTCATACAATCCCATATAAAGATCATAGATATAAAGCATATTGCACATTTACCTATGTTTGTGCCAGGTTCACTGTGGTACACAGGGGTCCAGTAAAGTGCTGTAAGTGCTGGTGGCGTTTCTCCCACCCCAACGCACGTTTCGTTACTTCTTCCTCAGGGGCGTGAGAATAACAATATTTTTTATTTTTTAAATTATTTTAACATCCTATATATCACATTTCCGAGCGATGCTAATCGCTTGGAATGCGCAAGCATTCCGCAAGCGAAAAACGCTTACAAAATGCTTGTTTTCCGTGAGAAAAATGCATGCGAATTCGCATGCATTTTACCCGCGGCAGGAGGGCGGAAATGTTGCAGAAATTTCCGCAGCATTTCTGCAACGTGGGTACATAGCCTGAAAGTGACTTTTTGTCCTCATGTCCCATCAGGCCTCTGGCCTTCTACCACTACATTGATGATATGTTAATCATCTGGACGGAATCTGAGTCACAGCTAAAGACGTTCCATGAACAGTTTAATTCATTTCATCCCACCATCAACTTAACACTCAGCTACTTCAGTACTGAATTTTACTTTTTGGACACCATCATTGAGCTATAGAACAATGAAATAGAGACATCCCTGTATCAGAAGCCAATCGACTATTCAACATACCTTAAATGGGACAGTTTCCATCCAAAACACATAAAAAATTCTATTATCTACAGCCAAGCCATCAGATACTATCGTATATGTTCCAACCCCATGGATAGAGATGAACACCTTGGTGGCAAAACATTTTTGTATCCTTGATCACACTACCATAGACATTAAATTACTTCTATTAAAAGGTAACGTCAAAGCTCAGAGAGACAGAAGAGCCTGGGAGTATAAACTTATGACAACCTTTGACACACTCAATGCAGGAATGAAAGTGTTGCATGAATTTATGTCTTTTACATCAGGAATTTGCTCCTCAGACCTTCTGGGGGTATCACAACACAGAACCAGACCCCAATCAGAAGGACAATAAAACATTCACACTCCTTATCTATGAACTGTTCACTCTCCCATAATGATCGTTCTGCTTCACGTAACTAATGTTATCAATTGCTTTATTTCTTTCTGTGCTGTGTTGTGTATAAATTTGTGATTCTTCAGATTTTGCATTAGTCTTTGCCTGATGAAGAGAACTGAGTAGTCTCGAAAGCTTGCAATTTGTTACCATCTTTTCAGCTAGCCATTAAAAGGTGTCAACCACTGGGAACTCTCAATTCTAAATATTTTTCTATCTACTGGCTAACACAGTACAAAGATACATATCTTTCCTGTATTTGATGAATCCATTCATTAATGATGCAGCAGGGTTACTCTGTACTCTATATGATCTCTGTTCAGCGGTGTATGAAAGGTGCAAAGGTGCACAAAATTTTGGTTGCATGCACAGAAAAATACGTAAAAGGAAACAACACTGCTGGATCACAGGCCAGATGTTAGTTCAAAATGACTCCATCTGCTTTGCTACAGTGAATATTCTGTCTGGAATTTTGCCTGAATCACGTTTTTCAGAAATGTACACAGAAACACCAGTGCAAGCACTCAGCGTAGAGCACAGAATAAATGTAAGCCAAGCCTAACTGCGACCTTTGGGAGACTGTATGATGAAAAAACCTAGTGCTTGCTATGTTTTTTGTATTTTTTAACATGCTGACTGTGGCAGTTAAATAGTGTGACAGTTTTGCAGATCAGTTTGTTCCGGATGCAACACTACCAAATATGTATATTTTTTTAATGTTTTTACATAAATATATGTATTTATTCTCCTTAATTTTTTTTGTGCTTTTTTATACTTTTACAGTTTTTTTTTACTTTTTCTTTAAGTTTTTTATTTAGTCCCTCTATGGGACTTCAAATTTTATTACTCAGATCACTGATAAATTGCATTGCCATGCACAAGCACTGCAATACATTACTCCTGTAAGTGTTACACTGGCAGAATGCCTTTTAGATCATGCTCCTATTATGGTCTAACGGGCCACCATAGCTGATAGTCAAGAAGATCATTATTTGACCTCTTGCTGTCATGGCAACTACTTGGCCTCCTTGATCATGTCTCATGGGTGCTGATCAAGTCATCCCCTCCGTCTCCTAACTTTCTAAATGCTGCAATTGCGATGAATCACAGCATTTAGAGGGTTAAACAGCTGGGAGCTGAGCAGGCACCACCCCTCACTGTGACTACTACTTAAGCCGAGCTCCCGGTGGCAATCATCTGGGCCCTCACGATCGTTATGATGTCCATATGCAGGAAGCACTCGTAAGATGTCAGGAAAGGGATAATGTATCTGGAACCTTTTATTTTGTACTAATAAATTGTTAAACTTTTAAATTTGATGGGACTGTTAGCGTGGGTGGTCAGGAGCCGGAATCTCCGGGAGTGGACCCTCTGGACCGTGGCACCTAGGGGCCCCGGGCAAGCTGCCAGGTAGATCCGACCCTTATCCAGGGACCATTAGGAGCAGGCCCAGGGGTTCAAGTACAACAGTAGCCAGTACCGAGAGGGGCGGCTCAGAATGGACTGGAGTAGGAGTGCGGGACTGAAGCGTAGACTGTAAGGCTGGAATATGGAGAGATGGCTGGAGTGGAACACAGGAGACAGGACTGGAGTAGGACTGTAGAAGTGTGGATAGCTGGATGGAGCAGGAACACCGAAGGCAGGTCTGGAGTAGGATGGAACAGGAACGCTGGTGCAGGATCGGAGTAGAACGGAACTGGGACACAGGAACACAGGAACAGGACTGGAGTAGGATGGAAATGGAACACAGGAACAGGACTGGAGTAGGATGGAACAGGAACAGGACTGGAGTAGGATGGAATAGGAACGCAGGAGCAGGACTGGAGTAGGATGGAACTAGAACACAGGAACAGGACTGGAGTAGGAAGGAACAGGAACACTGGAGCAGGACTGGAGTAGGACGGAGAATACTGCAGGGAACACGGGAGACAGGGCTGCGAGGCTGCTGCAAGAAACACCGCGGAAGGAACCGAGAGGCTGCAGAGAGCACAGGAGGAAGCAGGGCCCAGAGTGCAAGGTAACACAACGATCAGGCGCCTCCCTCAGGGGGAAGTGGCCTGATATAGCCCCGTCTGGTCTGCCATTGGTCCGAAGGTGCTTCCTGGTCAGGGCACAGCTGGAGCACAAGAAGCAGCAGGGAGGCACAGCCGCGGCCTTATGGCGCATGCACATTGCATGCAGAGATGGCGTTGGCCGCGAGCCTGTCAGAGGTGACCGCCGTGGCCATCGGGTGGAGAGAGGCTGCGGCATGGGAGCAGAGGCCGGCTGTGGCATGGGAGCGGAGGGCGGCTGCGGCGTGGGAGTGGAGGCCGGGTGAGTATGACGGAGCGGTGTAACAGTACCCCCTCCCCTAAGCCACCCTCCCCGGAGATTAGCAAGAAATATCTTGAGGATACGGGGAGCATTGATATTCTCCCGAGGCTCCCAGGATCTCTCCTCAGGATCAAAGCCCTTCCAATCAACAAGAAAGAATGTCCTACCTCTAACCCTCTTCATAGCGAGAATGTCCTGCACTTCAAAGACATCATCGGCACCCACCGGCTGAGGACCAGGATCCGGCAAGGAATCGAAGCGATTCAGCACCACAGATTTCAGGAGGGAGAGGTGGAAGGCGTTCGGGACCCGGAGCGAAGCAGGCAACCTCAATTTGTAGGTGAATTCGTTGATACGTCCAAGAATTTCAAACGGACCGATGTAGCGTGGTCCCAACTTGTAGGAGGGCAGTTTCAACAGGATGAATTTGGAGGAGAGCCAGACTTTGTCCCCAATCTCCTTTTGTCGGCATAATTCTTCATCTGATCAGCGGACCTCTTGAGTGACGTATTGGTCTTGGCCCAAATCTTGGAAAATTCAGAGGACAAGGCGTTGGCCGCGGGTACCTTGGAGGCAGGGGTTATCGGAAGAGGAACACCAGGATGTCTGCCAAAAACAATGAAGAATGGAGACTTGGCCGAAGACTCGCCAGCATGATTGTTATAAGCGAACTCTGCCCAGGGGAGTAAGTCGACCCAATCGTTCTGGTGAGCGTTGGAGAAATGACATAGGTACCCCGTCAATGTCTGGTTGGTACGCTCTACCTGTCCGTTGGACTGTGGATGGTAGGCCAAGGAGAAGTCGAGGGAAACTTTCATGAGCTTGCAAAGTGAACGCCAGAACTTGGAGGTAAACTGAACCCCTCGGTCAGACACAATGCGTTGAGGTAGTCCATGGAGTCTGAAGATTTGATGGATGAAAACTTTGGCCAGCTCCGGCGCCGAGGGAGGACCGGGCAGAGGGACGAAGTGGGCCATCTTGGAAAAACGATCCACCACCACCAAAATGACTGTGCAGTCCGAAGAGCGGGGTAGGTAGGTGATGAAATTCATGGCGATGTTCTCCCAAGGAACTGCAGGAACGGGCAAAGGAAGCAACAAGCCGGACGGAGGTCTTCATGGCACTTTGTTTTTAGCACAGGATGGACAAGAAGCCACAAAGTCGAGTATATCATGGCGAAGCGAGGGCCACCAGTAGTGACGAGTGATAAGATCAAGGGTCTTCTTAGTTCCGGCATGGCCGGCCAGTTTGGAGGAGTGCCCCCATAGGAGGACCTTTCGCTTGAGGTTCTCAGGCACAAGCGTCTTGCCTGGAGGAGGAGTAAGCCAGTTTACTGGAGCCACTGTGATGATCCTAGTGGAATCAATGATATGCGAAGGTTCCTCCGTGGCTTCATGTGGCTGGAAGACCCTGGACAGGGCATCGGCTTTGGTATTCTTGTTGCCAGGACCGAAACGGAGCTCGAAGTCAAATCGGGCGAAAAATAAGGACCATCTGGCCCGACGAGGGTTGAGTCTCTGGCAGACTAGAGATAGGCCAGATTCTTGTGGTCTGAGAAGATGACAAAGGGATGGACAGCTCCTTTCAGGAGGTGACGCCATTCCTCCAAAGCCAACTTGATGGCCAGGAGTTCCCGGTCGCCGATCGAGTAGTTACACTCGGATGGAGAAAAAGCCTTCGAGAAGAAGCCACAGGGGTGCATTCGACCGGAGGTGGTTCTCTGGGAAAATACTGCCCCGAACCTGTCGAGAAAGTGTCCACATCGAGTATAAAAGGTCGATTGCTCTCAGGGCGATGCAGGAACGGAGCCGTGGAGAAAGCCCGTTTTAGGGTCAGAAAGGCCTCTTCCGCATCAGGAGTCCAATCTTTGGGGGTAGTCCCCTTATGGGTGAGAGCAGAAATAGGTCTTGTGATCGCAGAGAAGTGGGAGACAAATTGCCGGTAATAACTGGCGAATCCGAGAAATCGTTGTATCGCCTTTACTCCGATGGGGAGAGGCCATTTGAGAATGGGAGACAACTTCTTGGGGTCCATCCTTAGACCAGCATCGGAGATAATGTATCCCAGAAACGTCAGAGAGGTCTGTTCGAAAAGACATTTCTCGATCTTCGCATACAGGCGGTTCTCCAGAAGATGATATAGCACCAGGCGGGGCGGACACTCTTTCTGTGGGACGAGAGGTCCGGCGAGAAGACGAGAATGTCATCTAAGTACATGACCACACAGGATTACAAGAGATCCCAGAAGATCTCATTGACTACCTCTTGAAACACCGCCGGAGCATTGCAGAGACCAAAGGGCATGACCAGGTACTCGTAATGGCCGTCTCAAGTGTTGAAAGCAGTCTTCCACTCGTCACCTGCATGGATACTGACCAGATTATAGGCTCCCCTGAGGTCCAGCTTGGAGAAGACCCGATGGTCAAACACCTCCAGAATAAGTGGAAGAGGGTACCTGTTCTTGATGGTAATTTCATTCAAGCCCCTATAGTCAATGCACGGCCGTAGAGTTCCGTCCTTCTTTTTGACGAAGAAGAACCCGGCTCCGGTGGGTGAAGAGGATTTTCATATAAAGCCTTTGGGGAGGTTCTCTCGGATGTACTCAGACATGGCAGTGGTCTCTACGGGAGACAGGGGGTAGATTCTTCCCCTTGGAGGGCTTGAACCGGGAACAAGTTAAATTGGGCTGTCAAACGGCCGGTGTGGAGGAAAGACCTCCGCTTCCTTCTTATCAAAAACATCAGCGTAGGAGCTGTAGACTGGAGGAAGACCCAGAAGGTCTGGAGGTGACTGAGGAGCGGCCACCAGGCGGACAGAAGTCAGACAGCGAGCTTGGCATGGGTGCCCCCAGCGGCGTATCTCCCCTGGAGACCAATCGAGAACAGGCTGATGAGTCCTTAAAACCGAGTAGAATGGCAAACCGAGTAGAATGGCATGAGAGAGCTTAGGCAAAACGTAAAAGGCTATCTTCTCTCGGTGTAAGGCTCCGACTTGCAACTCCACTTCTCCAGTGACCAAGGTGACGGTCACCTGTAGCGGTTTGCCATCCAATGTGGCAATCTGGATAGGGTTAGACAGAGTAACCACGGGAATTTGGTATTTGTCCACCTCTTCAGGTCCAAAGAAGTTACCTGCCGAGCCCGAATCCACGTAGGCCACCTCGGACCCACGTCTCTCCCCTGAAACCAAAAGCACAGAAATCGTAAGAGGTTGAGAGGGATCATCATCACCTAGGGAGCCCTCTCTTACCTGACCTAGGTGGGGTAGTTTCCCTGTCTCTTAGGACAGGTGCGGATATAGTGTGACGAATCACCGCAATAGAGGCACAAACCTTGTGCCCGCGACTCTCTGACGCAACTCGGCCAACTCTAGGCAACCTATCTGCATGGATTCGACTGAGGAGGAAGCAGAGGACCCGGCCGAACGAGGACTGGCAGAACGGGTGAAAAGGGAAGCTGACCCGGTGGACCTCCTGTCTCTGGCTGACTCCTGAGTGCGCTCCTGGAAGCGTAGGTCAATGCGGGTAGCCAGCGAGATAAGGTCCTCTAATGTGGACGGGGTATCTCGACCTGCGAGTTCATCTTTTATTTTGCCTGAAACACCGTGCCAGAATGCCCCTACCAAAGCCAAGTTATTCCAGCCGAGCTCGGAGGAGATAGTGCAAAAGCGAATAGCGTACTGTCCGACCGTGAGAGAACCCTGATGTAAGTTAAAGAGTGACTCAGTGAGAGAGGCTAACCGGCCCAGCTCATCGAAGACTCTGCGAAAAGTATCCAGGAAAACTGAGAGACTCGAGACTACAGGGTCGTCATGTTCCCAGAGAGGATTCACCCAAGACAGGGCCTCTCCCTCCAGATGGGACATGATGAAGGCCACCTTGGCCCGGTCCGAGGGATATTGCTGCGGGAACCATTCAAAGTGGAGGCTACACTGATTTAAAAAACCCCTACAGAGCTTGGGATTCCCGGTGAAGCGAGGCGGTTTGGCAAGGTGGGGCGTCAGGAGAGCTGTAGATGCGGGGGGGAGGAGTCGAGGCTGCAGTGGCAGCCTGGAGGGCAGACAAGCGACTGTCAAAGGAGGCCATGTAAGACAAAATGTGGGCTTGAGTATCTTGTTGCTGACCCAGCTCCTGTTGGCGACTGGCCAGCTGAGTAGCATTTCCAGGATCGGCCACCTGCAGGGCCGACAAACGGGTGTCTATAGACTTCATGACCGACATAATACGTCCCTGATTCTCCCGCAGGAAGAGCAACTCTTTCTGGGTAGCAGTCGTAGTACCGGCGGAGTCCATGGCCTGATCGTACTGTTAGCGTGGGTGATCAGGAGCCGGAATCTCCAGGAGTGGACCCTCTGGACCGTGGCACCGAGGGGCCCCGGGCGAGCTGCCAGGTGGAACCGACCCCTATACAGGGACCGATAGGAGCAGGCCCAGGGGTTCAAGTACCACGGTAGCCAGTACCGAGAAGGGCGGCTCAGAATGGACTGGAGTAGGAGTGCGGGACTGGAGTAGGAGTGCAGGACTGAAGTGTAGACTGTAAGGCTGGAATATGGAGAGATGGCTGGAGCGGAACACAGGAGAAAGCACTGGAGTAGGACTGTAGGAGTGTGGATAGCTGGATGGAGCAAGAACACTGAAGGCAGGACTGGAGTAGGATGGAACAGGAACGCTGGTGCAGGACCGGAGTAGAACGGAACTGGGACACAGGAACAGGAACACAGGAACAGGACTGAAGTAGGATGGAACTGGAACACAGGAACAGGACTGGAGTAGGATGGAACAGGAACACAGGAACAGGACTGGAGTAGGATGGAACAGGAACGCTGGAGCAGGACTGGAGTAGGGTGGAACTGGAATACAGGAACAGGACTGGAGTAGGTAGGAACAGGAACACTGGAGCAGGACTGGAGTAGGACGGAGAATACTGCAGGGAACACGGGAGACAGGGCTGCGAGGCTGCTGCAAGAAACACCGTGGATGGAACCGAGAGGCTGCAAAGAGCACAGGAGGAAACAGGGCCCAGAGTGCTAGGTAACACAACTATCAGGTGCTTCCCTCAGGGGGAAGCAGCTTGATATAGCCCCGTCTGGTCTGCCTTTGGTCCGAAGGTGCTTCCGGGTCAGGGTACAGCCGGAGCACAAGAAGCAGCAGGGAGGCGCGGCCTATGGCGCATGCGCATTGCATGCAGAGATGGTGTCGGCCACAAGCCTGTCAGAGGTGACCGCCGTGGCCATCAGGTGGAGAGAGGCTGTGGCATGGGAGCAGAAGCTGGCTGCAGCATGGGAGCGGAGGCCGGCTGTGGCGTGGGAGCGGAGCCCGGCTGCGACGTGGGAGCGGAGGCCGGGTGAGTATGACGTTGCGGTGCAACAGGGACCATAACCTAAAATGTCTCTCACTTGCTGAAAACCTACAATTTTAATGGCAACTACAGGATCCAGCTTTAATTAAAAATGCCTTAAGCTGATAGGAGAATTGCTCAGTCAATAGTAGCTTTTTTTTATTGGGCTACAAGTCTGCAGTCATTCTTTGGAATTGCAGACTGTTGAATCCTCACACTGCGTGCACTGCAGCTGTGAGGATTCTCAGGTGGTGGCGCAGAGAGAGGGCAGTCGCATGACAGCAAGTATGGATTTTGCATACCTCTGGCCACCTTCCAAATACTCGTTTCCAGCCTCGCTTAATACACTAACATTGAGAAAGGCAGTAGACATCTAGTCATCATGTGACCACATGCATGCAAATTGCATAATGGTGGTCATGGGCCCCTCACTCCTGACACTGGCATGTAAGAATCACAAGTTTGCAGTCACATAAAGTGGTTGCAGACTTATACCCTAAGGCTGGATAACCCCTTTAATTTGCTTTGTCAGCATCTCAAGCCAAGCAGGGGCTTTTACTTTCCTTGATCTTCACATCCAATCTAAAGCAGCTGGCGAATTTCATACATTGTGCAATGCAAGTGGTAGTAGTTGGTCGCCCTCCCAGGACTGTGGGGTACTCGGTACCAGGCCGGTCTCTTAGAGGGGATTGTCACAGCAGCGGTGACCCGGTCCGTGGCCCTGGGCGCCCATGTAAAAGGGGTTGAGTTGGGAATAAAGTTTATAAGTGATTCGTGACGCCACCTGTGGTGTTCGGCAAGGGAGATGTTAAGCCGACGCTGCAGACAGATCCTCTGGGACAGATGGTGTGGTGCAGCAATGATGTTATAGCCCTCCACAGGCAGGACTGTAGTCCCAGGGCAGAGTAGCGGAATGTTTATGAAGAGGGTGCAGTGTTTGGCACAGAGATGTAGCCGTGCTGAGGATGTTGCAGGAAGGAGGCAAGGACACAACAGGGTGCAGTTTCTTTACCTTTACTTGGCAAACACAGTCCAGGGTCCTGGTTACAGATGGCACAGGAGCAGGCTAGCTTGGAAGCAACTCAGGGATCTCTCTATCAGATGGGTTGTGTAGTCTCCTTCCTAGCGCTGGCTTGAGGTACATGCAGTACAGGGTTACACTGAAGTTCCTCCTTCTTATCTTCTCTTAGAACTACCTCGTATGGCAGACAGCTGTAGCCCTCTATCTCTCTTGGCTCACCCATCGCTGTTGTGCCTCCGAGTCTTAGATGGGAATAGAGCATTTACAGCTTCCTATTCCTCTGGTTTCTGTTGCAGGACCTTCAGTATCCATACAACCGTGGAGACCAGGCTCAAGATCATGCGCTATCACTGGGAGGGAGCTCTCTATCCTCAGCTCAACCTCCAGCTTCTCTCCACATGTCTACACATGTTGCCCTCCTCACACTAACTCCTCATTTTCCTTCCTGGCCCTCAGAGAGCACTCCTCCCCCAATCCTGGTTCAGAGCTCTCTCTGCTGGCCTGGAGTGGGAACTGTGTTGCATGACATGGTTAACTGCTAGAGAGACCCTTTATTGCCTCCAAGCCTGACATCACCCTCCCTGAAGGAAGGCAATGCCACTGTGGTGACCATACTCCTGGGGGGCGCCACAGTAGTGGGTCGACCCGTCCCAGGGCTGTGGGGTACTCGGTACCGGGCCGGTGTCAGGGGAGTGTGTCACGGCAGCTGTGACCCGGTCCGTGGCCCTGGGCGCCCAAATTAATGGTGGTTTGAGATATAGTTTATGTGATAGTTTGTGACGCCACCTGTGGTGTTTGGCAAGCAAGATTTTAAGCCAACGCTGCGTGCAGATCCTCTGGGGCTGATGGTGTGTTGCAGCATAGATGATGTAGTTCCCCACAGGTGAAGCTGTAACCCCAGGGCAGTGTATAGGCGCAGGCGGTGTGAGGAATGTTGGTACCCAGATGTAGCAGTGCTGACGGTGTTGGCGCACAAAGGAATGGAGGACACCAGGGCTTGTAGTTCCAAAGCTTTACTCACAGTTCGTGGTACACACTGGTGCCTGCCTCCGTGCTGTGTCCTCCGGGGTAGAGACTCAATCAACCTCCCGGGCAAGTCAGGATTCTCCTCCCCAACAACCCGCCAACATGTACCTCTCCTGAACGACTCCTCTATTGCACCTTGTAGTGTGAAGAGCTCCAGTACCGTGGTACTCTGAAGTTCCTCCTGTCAGATGTTCCTAACAACTCTCCTTGTATGGCAGACAGCTGTAGCCTACTTCGGGGACTCCCTTTATCCTGAGTCTCGGCTCTCTATACAGATGCTGTTGTGCCCCAAGTCTTGGATGGGAGTAGTGCATTTACAGCCAACTACTCCACAGGTGTCTGCTGCAGAACCATAAGTGTCCATACAACCTCGGGGACTGGGCCCCGGCCTTGCACTGAGAACCTATAGGCAGGGTTCCTCTTCCATCCCACAACTCCTCTCTGTTCTCCTACTCCTTCATTCCGCGCTGTTCCTTCTCTCTCTTATGGAAGCTTAGGTTGCAGTTCTATGTCTTTCTCCTTCTGTTCCTTTCCCGTGCCAGCTGGCTCAGGTCACTGAGGCAGCTGCAGTACTCCTTCCTCCATCCCTTCTTCCAGGGATCCGTCCTCAGTCTCTCCTGACTGACTGACCCTCAGACAGAACTAACTCAACTGAACTCCAATCCTAAACTTCCCCACTCTTTTATATAAACTCCACCCACCTCCCAGCACATCTCGTGTTACGAAGCAAGGAACCACGAAAGGTGCTCTGCTACCCACTAAGCATGAAGCCGCAATGTGGTCAGTGCTGAACTATCCTGTGTGTGGGATGCAGGTGTTGGATGGTGGAAAGGAGTTCCCAAATTACCTAGGTGGTGAGGAACTACCCCTTAGTAGAAGGTGCACTACCTCTGTGGCGACTGAGCCTCAGGGGCACCACATACCCCCCCATTAAACACAGCATGTCTGCGGGCTGCAAGATAACAAAGTAGACAGCAAAGAAACGTACAAACATTTTGTAATGCATAACAAACTTTTCTTATACTAATCTTCCTAGTATAGGAGGTACTCATCTTGAACGTTACAAACAATTCTATCTTAAATTCTATCTAAAATTTTTAATTCTAAGTGCAATTCTCAATTCAGAGTGCTATTCTCTGTAACACATTTTCTCTAATTTTTCTCTCTTTCTCTAGATGCAAGAAGCTGACCGCAAATACCTGGTCCGTCACCTGTCACTTTCAATTCTTTATTCATATCGCTCCTCTCTATATCAGACATTCCTAATTCTTCAATAAAAGCCATTTCTCAGTTACTAATACTCTTATAAAACACATTATTAAATACTTCACAGTAAAACATTCAACAATTATTCTTGTAAGTGCTGGACACCGCTCCCAGCCGGGATTTCTTGCAGTGTCCTTTGAGGTAGACATCATCTTCGAAAAGTGTCCATGCAAAACATTATCTTCGCAAAGTGTCTTTTATATGTAAAACCAAGAGAGGGCACCTAAAGAGGCGCAACTATTTACAGGTGAGAGTTTTTGGATCACTCCAAGTTCATGATCGCTAGTTCAAAATTGGAAAAACGCTGCCATTGCAAAAACTAGGCAACAAAAGTGCTACCGGCAAAACATGATAACAAAAAGGCACAACTGGTGCAAACAAACCCTCCTGGGTAACAAGATTTGCAAAGTGTTTACTTGTGTTCCCCTCCTGGGGTTCTGGAAGCTGAACTGGAACTGCTACCAGATTCAAGGTAAACGTTGACAATCTTTAAATATTCTTCCTCCCATGGTGTCAAGCCAGGGATCTTTGGTCTGGACCGCCGTACTGGAGCAGATGCAAGAGCAGCCTGGTTCCTGGGAGCAGGTACCTGAGCAGTCTGGGTAACAACGGTGGGTGGAGGGGCAGCAACAGGTGGCTTCGGCTTGTACCTCTCAATAAGCTCTTCTGGAATACGACGTACATTCAGGGCATACCACCCCCTGAGCCCTTCATGCCGGGTGAATGTCACATACTCCCCAGGCTGCAGGTCTCTGTCAGGATGTCCCTTCCTCAGATGTGACTCAACATCCCTCCTGCTGAAGAACAAGTCACTAATTCTCTTGGGGTCCGCAATAAATCCAAAACCCCTCTCCTTGTTCACATTCAGCACTTGCCCCCATCCAGCTGCATCCCGGGGGCCGTAATGACCTGCACGGGCCCTCTCCTTCTGGGCCAGATCCGGGCCCAGCACAGCCATCTTTTTCTGCTCTCTCTCCCTATATTCCGCTGCCATCTGCCGGATGGTGGCCCGACATCCTGCCCAGCTCTCCTCTTCCTCCCGCTCTTTCCGGGACCGCTCCTCGCCCACCGGGGCCCACGGCACCACCGTTAGGGGTCCAGATGTTTCCCCCTGGGGACAGTCATCCCGGTCCCAGACCAGGTCTAGCACAACCTGGCCAGCCACTGCAGCCGTGGTGCACCCCAGGGCCTTCCCAGGTGGAGGAACATCCGACGTACCTGAGGCCTCCTGGCGGTACGGTCTCTGCTCCGGTGCAGGCTCGTGACGGTGGGCAGCTGCAGGGATATCCACCGGAATGGTTGTCCGGGCGTCGGTGGTGGTGAGGCCGATGGCAGCTCTGGGTCCGCGGGGGGTTCAGTCGGGACCTGCGCAGCCGCAACAGGTCCGGGCAGGTGCAAGGTCTCAGCTCTCGGGTCCTCCAGTACACTCAGCTGCACAGACAGCGTGGAGGTGAAAATCAGCACTGCAGGAGGACAGTCCGGTGCAGCGGTAGCAGGTACCGGTGGAGCGGGTACCGCAGGTGTAGGCCCCTCCTGGGCCTGCTGCCATCTCAGCTGCTCCAAGGCCTCCTGCCTCAGCTGCAGATGGGTGGTCAGTTCAGCAATTTCATCTTCTAGTTGCTGGCGGTTCATTCCGGAGTTCGGGTTGGAGCCGTCAGCCATGGCGCCAGGGAGATCCATTTCCCCACGCTCCACAGGCCTCCTTCCCTCACTCTCCAAAATGGCCTTCTGGTGTTCTTCTTCCTACCTCGGCCCCTTTCCCGCCACTGGCTTCTTTTGCCGTTCCTTCCGGGGGCGGCGTCTTCTTCCAGCGCCTCCATACCAAGCCGGTATACAAACCTCTCGGGGGGTGGGCCATGCATCTGTCACATAGTAATTCAGGCAGGGAAGGCCCAATACTCTTCACAGTCTTTTCCTAGGACCTCCCATCTCTTCACGCCCTTCTTCTCCGCACCAGCGGCCATTTCTAATGTCCATTTTACAGTCTATCAAATCAGGTCTTCCACACATTTTCAAAAGTTTAAAGTCTCACAAATTTCAGGCTCACAAAACCCGATGGCATCGGGTCTCGTCATCCTGTTCGTGGTGCCAAAATTGGGTCGCCCCGTCCCAGGGCTGTGGGGTACTCGGTACCGGGCCGGTGTCAGGGGAGTGTGTCATGGCAGCTCTGACCTGGTCCATGGCCCTGGGCGCCCAAATCAATGGTGGTTTGAGATATAGTTTATGTGATAGTTCGTGACACCACCTGTGGTGTTTGGCAAGCAAGATGTTAAGCCAACGCTGCGTGCAGATCCTCTGGGGCTGATGGTGTGTTGCAGCATAGATGGTGTAGCTCCCAAAGGGTGAAGCTGTAATCCCAGGGCAGTGTATAGGCGCAGGCGGTGTGAGGAATGTTGGTACCCAGATGTAGCAGTGCTGACGGTGTTGGCGCACAAAGGAATGGAGGACACCAGGGCTTGTAGTTCCAAAGCTTTACTCACAGTTCGTGGTACACACTTTTGCCTGCCTCCATGCCGTGTCCTCCGGGGTAGAGACTCAATCAACCTCCCAGGCAAGTCAGGATTCTCCTCCCCAACACCCCGCCAACATGTACCTCTCCTGAACGACTCCTCTATTGCGCCTTGTAGTGTGAAGAGCTCCAGTACCGTGGTACTCTGAAGTTCCTCCTGTCAGATGATCCTAACAACTCTCCTTGTACGGCAGACAGCTGTAGCCTACTTCGGGGACTCCCTTTATCCTGAGTCTCGGCTCTCTATACAGATGCTGTTGTGCCCCAAGTCTTGGATGGGAGTAGTGCATTTACAGCCAACTACGCCACAGGTGTCTGCTGCAGAACCATAAGTGTCCATACAACCTCGGGGACCGGGCCCCGTCTTTGTGCTGAGAACCTATAGGCAGGGTTCCTCTTCCAACCCACAACTCCTCTCTGTTCTCCTACTCCTTCGTTCCGCGCTGTTCCTTCTCTCTCTTATGGAAGCTTAGGTTGCAGTTCTACGTCTTTCTCCTTCTGTTCCTTTCCCATGCCAGCTGGCTCAGGTCACTGAGGCAGCTGCAGCACATCTTCCTCCATCCCTTCTTCCAGGGATCCATCCTCAGTCTCTCCTGACTGACTGAACCTCAGACTGAACTAACTCAACTGAACTCCAATCCTAAACTTTCCCACTCTTTTATATAAACTCCACCCACCTCCCAGCACATCTCGTGTTACGAAGCAAGGAACCACGAAAGGTGCTCTGCTACCCTCTAAGTATGAAGCCGCAATGTGGTCCTGCTAAACTATCCTGTGTGTGGGATGCAGGTGTTGGAGTGTGGAAAGGAGTTCCCAACTTACCTAGGTGGTGGGGCACTACACCTTAGGAGAACGTGCAGTACCTCTGTGGCGACTGAGCCTCAGGGGCGCCACAGTAGCACTTTACACCAGGGCACAGCTTGAAGTAGGAATGCCGTGGGGAGGCTCAGAGCTCAGCCATTTTCTACTCTGATGCAACTGTCCCCTGAAACAGGAATGACAATGATAATTATATTGTTGACAAAACCTGGTAACGAGACAAGGGTACAGTGTGGTACTGTCATCAGAAAAGTAGGTTTTTGGCCTCGGTGATACACAGCACAGATCCTCTATGGTAAAATCTGCTTGTTTTGCAGGAAACATACATGCAGGCATCTCGTGTGTGGGATTATATTTGCACATTGCCACAGGCCATTTTTTTGACAGACTGAAGGCTCTGGTAGAGGAAAATATGCATTGGACATCCTGATTTGCATAGACTAGGAATCAGGCCCAGTTTTAGGTAAAGCTTAACTGAGGTAAAAAATTAAAAGCGAGACCAGATAACATGTATGGATAGCGTACACATTCAAAATATATGTCTATACATCAGGAGGCAGGCTCAGACGGTGTCAGGCACAGTATGGATTTGACGGCCCAGATTACACAGCGGAGGAGCAGGGAGAGGTAAAGATTGCAAATGCTGAGGCCCTGCCCAAGCAAGGGGGGCCCACTCGTGGGCGTCGGTACTGGCACTGGGCCCCTCATAGTACAGCGGTGTGTCTGATGGCGGGTGTGCACCACCACCGTCAGAGACACTTGATTGCACTATGAGGGACCCTGTGCCAGTGCCCGCGCCCAAGAGTCAGCCTACCCACCTGTCCAGGGCAACGGCACTCGCACGGTGTCGTGCGCTAGGTGGTGACCCCGGCCATGGGGGGGGAGGCAGCACAGTTAGGGAGTTTTAGAAAGTGGCATATGTTGATGTTGGACATTCAGCTGATGCAAAAGGCGAAATAGGTGAAGTACCAGGAAGAGGTGGACCAAAGCAAGCCATTTTTCTGTCACCCTATGTGTCATCAGGGGAAGGTGGGACAAAATCCTTGGAAACCCATGCGTGGTTCATTTTAATGAAGGTTAGATCATCCACATTTTGGGTTGACAGACGGGTCCTTTTTTCTGTCAGGATTGATCCAGCTGCACTGAAGACTCTATCCGATAGCACACTTGCAGGTGGGCAAGCGAGCTCCTGTAAGGCATATTGGGCCAATTCAGGCCAGGTGTCCAGTTTAGCGGCCCAATAGTCAAAGGGGAATGACCTGTGTGGGAGAACATCGATATGGGAGGAAAAGTAGTTTGTAACCATAGTTGACAACTGCTGTCTCCTGTCACTTTCCATCGATGCAGTATTACCAGTTGTGTGAGCGGTATTTGAAAAATCAGTCCACAACATTGTCATGAAACCCCTGTCTCCAACGCCACTTCTGCTGTGTGCACCACGAACACCTCTGCCAAGCTGCCCCCGGCCCGTACGGCTCGTGTGAGAACCATCACCGCTGCTGTGTGCTGGGAATGCCTCAAGCAACCGATTTACCAGAGTTGCTTGTTTATTAGCCAATATTAGGTCAAGGTTCTCCTGTGGCATGATGTTTTGTAATTTGCCTTTATAGCGTGGATCCAGGATGCTGGCCAACCAGTAGTCGTCATCGTTCATCATTTTGGCAATGCGGGGGTCCCTTTTTAGGATCCGCAAGGCATAATCTGACATGTGGGCCAATGTTCCCGGTGTCAATGATGCACTGCGAGTGCTGGGTGGAGGAGCACTTTCTGGCAAATCCACATCCCTCCAGTCACGCACAAACCCTGTACCAGACCTTGCCACGCCAACATTTTCACTTGCCCCACGAGATGCATCCTCCTCCCCTAAGTAATCATCCCCATCATCCTCCTCCTCCTCCTCTTCTTCCTCCACCTCGTCCAGGAGAGGTCCCTGAGCAGACAATGGCTGAATGTCATCAAGGATTCCCTCCTCCTCTTCCTCCTCATCAACATTGGATGCAGACGCCTGCTCCTTAAGGTGCGTCAAAGTTTGCATGAGCAGACGCATAAGTGGGATGCTCATGCTTAGGATGGCGTCGTCTGCGCTTACCAGCCGTGTGCATTCCTCAAAACACTGAAGGACTTTACAAAGGTCTTTCAGCTTCGACCACTGCACGCCTGTCAACTCCATGTCTGCTCTCAAAGTGCCTGGCCGTGTATCCTCCCACAAATGCATTATGGCCTGCCTCTGCTAGCACAGCCGCTCCACCATGTGCAGGGTGGAGTTCCACCTTGTTGCAATGTCGATAATGAGGCGGTGGTTGGGAAGGTGGAGCAATCGCTGCAGCTTCTGCATACGAACGGAGTGTATAGGCGACCGGCGGATGTGCGCGCACAGTCTTCGCACCTTATGGAGCAGGGCTGTTAACTCCGGATAATTTTTGAGGAAGCACTGCACCACCAGGTTCAAGGTGTGAGCCAAGCAAGGTATGTGGTTGAGTTTTGAAAGGGCTATGGCTGCCACAAAATTACGGCCGTTATCACTAACTACCTTGCCTGCCTCAAGATGTACACTGCCCAGCCATGACTCAGTTTGTTGCTTCAAGTACTCGGCCAGCACCTCGGCGGTGTGTCTGTCGCCCAAACACATCATCTGCAACACAGCCTGCTGACACTTTCCACTAGCTGCTCGATAGGGGGACACATCGTGTGCAACAGTGGCAGCTGCAGATGGAGTGCTCGTACGACTGCGCTCTGTGGACGAGCTTTCGCTTCTGGAGGAGGAGGAGGAGGAGGAGGGTCGAACGCCTACAGCCAACTGTTTCCTATACCGTGGGCTAGGCAGCACTGTCCCACCACCGCTGTCCCCTGTGGACCCTGCATCCACCACATTAACTCAGTGCGCAGTGATGGACACGTAACGGCCCTGGCCATGCCGACTGGACCATGCATCAGTTGTGAGGTGCACCTTTCCGCTCACTGACTGCTTGAGTGCATGGACAATGCGGTCTTTCACATGATGGTTGAGGGCTGGGATGGCTTTGCGAGAGAAGAAGTGGCGACTGGGTAGGTCATAGCGTGGTACTGCATAGGCCATGAGTTCGCGGAAAGCTGTGCTTTCCACCAACCGAAAGGGCATCATCTCAAACGAGATTAGTTTGGCAATGTGGGCGTTCAAACCCAGTGTACGCGGATGAGAGACTGAGTACTTTCTTGACCTACTCATAGTGTCTGGGAGGGTGAGCTGGACTTGAGAGCTGCATATGGTGGAAGTAGCGGTGGACAGGGCGGACTGAGAGAGGGTTGATGATGGTGATGGAGTTGGTGTTCTTTCTGATGGCCTAGAATCAGTCTTTCGTTGATATAACAGTGGGATTCCCTGACTGCTGTGGTCTTGCAACGACACCTCAACATTTGCTGCTGTGCTAACCGGTGGGCTTACAGTGGGGGAAACAATGTAGCGTTGCTGACTACCTTCGTTGTGATCAGTTGCACATGTGGCACTTGAGGTTTGGTGTTGTGTCCACGCTTGCAAGTGCATGCTGGTTAAATGTCTAAGCATGCAACTGGTATTCAAATTTTTCAGATTTTTCCCTCGGCTAAAGGTCTTTGCGCACTTCTTACAGATAACCTTGGCCTGATCATGAGGATTTTGTTCAAAAAAGTGCCACACTGCACTCTTCCTACTTTGGCAGACATTTTGCGGCCTAGCACGCTGTGATCTTTTGACCCTCTGGACAAGCTGTCCAGCAACTCTTTTGATGTTTGGAACCTGTCTTTGGAGTGCTCCGGGCCTGCCAGATAACAGCTGTTGCGATGTCGATGTCTGCTGTGGATGCTCCTCATCTGAACTATTGGAAACAGCACCCTCTTCCCCCAATGGATGCCAATCTGGGTCAACAACTGGGTCATCCATCACCTCCTCTTCTATGTCATGTGCACCTTTCTCTGTGTCACCGTGTATGGTGGTATAGTGTGCGGGAAGGGGCACCTGAGTCTCTTCAGGGTCAAGATCTGGCTCTGTACACTGCGAGGACAATGTAGTGCTCTGAGGGAATGTACCAGCAGAATCATCCATCAGCGGCTGTGCATCAGTGCACTCCATGTCAGATTCATCTTGGCCTGGGTAATTCACCATTTCACTTGATAATCCAGGCATGGTATGTGAAAACAGCTCCATGGAGTAATCAGTAGTATGGCCTGCGTCATCCTTCAATCTTGGTTGGGGTGAAGGACACAAGGAAAGGTGTGGTTCATGAACATGAGCCTCCAATGACGACTCAGTGCTTTTACTTTTTACAACTGAAGAAGAGGAGGCGATAGAGCTGGAGGCTGAGTCAGCAATGTAAGACAAAACTTTTTCCTGATGCTCTGCCTTTAAAAGCGGTTTGCCAACTCCTAGAAAACTAAGCGTTCGAGGCCTTATGTAGCCAGACGATGACGCAGGGTCAGCACCTCCTGCATTCGGTCCTATTTTGCTCTTGCCACTACCATCAGATCCACCACCAACACCATCATTACCAGCTGCCAACCCCCGCCCAATTGCACGGCCTCTTCCACCAGCCTTCCTCATTTTTGGTAGAAATGTAGACAAAATCCAACAAACTATATAGTAATGTAAAACAAGGTACAAGGTGTCTATAGGACAGGGGAGATTTAGAATTTCTGCACACACTTGTGGACAGTGGACACTTTTGGATTGTGTGAGGCCCACTGATATCTGAGCGCTATGTGACAGGCTCGATGGCACAGCTGCCTGTGACCAAAGTGACGAGAGGATAATGGAGATTTTGAATCTCTGCGCGCACTTTTGGACACTGGACACTTGTGGATTGTGTGAGGCCCACTGATATCTGAGCGCTATGTGACAGGCTCGATGGCACAGCTGTGACCAAAGTGACGAGAGGATAATGGAGATTTTGAATCTCTGCGCACACTTTTGGACACTGGACACTTGTGGATTGTGTGAGGCCCACTGATATCTGAGCGCTATGTGACAGGCTCGATGGCACAGCTGCCTGTGACCAAAGTGACGAGAGGATAATGGAGATTTTGAATCTCTGCGCACACTTTTGGACACTGGACACTTGTGGATTGTGTGAGGCCCACTGATATCTGAGCGCTATGTGACACGCTCGATGGCACAGCTGCCTGTGACCAAAGTGACGAGAGGATAATGGAGATTTTGAATCTCTGCGCACACTTTTGGACACTGGACACTTGTGGATTGTGTGAGGCCCACTGATATCTGAGCGCTATGTGACACGCTCGATGGCACAGCTGCCTGTGGCCAAAGTGACGAGAGGATAATGGAGATTTTGAATCTCTGCGCACACTTTTGGACACTGGACACTTGTGGATTGTGTGAGGCCTACTGATATCTGAGCGCTATGTGACACGCTCGATGGCACAGCTGCCTGTGACCAAAGTGACGAGAGGATAATGGAGATTTTGAATCTCTGCGCACACTTTTGGACACTGGACACTTGTGGATTGTCTGAGGCCCACTGATATCTGAGCGCTATGTGACACGCTCGATGGCACAGCTGCCTGTGACCAAAGTGACGTGAGGATAATGGAGATTTTGAATCTCTGCGCACACTTTTGGACACTGGACACTTGTGGATTGTGTGAGGCCCACTGATATCTGAGCGCTATGTGACAGGCTCGATGGCACAGCTGTGACAAAAGTGACTAGAGGATAAGGGAGATTGGATTGCTTTTAAAAAAGCAGTTTGCGGAGCAGTGGGTAAACAGCAATGCCAGCGTGTCAGGAAGCCTTAAAAGGCAGCCCAACAACCAACACCACTGATACACCACAATATAGCCTCCCCTTGCACTGCACACACAGTGACTTGTGTGTTGTGCAGGCCAAATCGCTAGCAGCAGAAGCAGTTTTTTTGTCTTCTTCCCTGCCTAACGCTCTCCCTACAGAATCAGCAGCAACCTCTCCCTATACTAAGATCGGCAGAAGTAAGATGGCGGTCGGCGTGCACGCCCTTTTATACCCCCTGTGACGCCCACCAAAGCAAGCCAATCACTTGCATGCCCTTCTGAAAGATGGTGGTGACCCGTGCCTATGTCATCACGTTGCCCACAGTGTCCGTGGATCCTGATTGGCTGAAAAAGAGCGCAAAACAAACTTTTGAAATGCGACTTTGGCGCGTAAGTCGCCGACCTCGTGGCCGACCTCATCCTAGGGTCGGGTTTCGTTTCATGAAACCCGACTTTGCCAAAAGTCGGCGACTTTTGAATTTTTTCGACCCGTTTCGCTCAACTCTAACAGCCACTGCTAGATGATTCTGCTGGTATAATGACCCACAGCACTACATTACCCTTGCAGTCTATTGAGCCAGAATCTGACCCTGTTGAAACCCAGGTGCCCCTTCCCGCACACCATACCACCTTACACGGTGACACAGAAGAAGGTAAAGAGGAAAGTGCAGATGACTTTGAAGAGGAGGTAATGGATGACCCAGTTCTTGACCCGGATTGGCATCAATTGGGGGAGGAGGGTGGCGCTGGCAATAGTTCTGATAAGGAGAAGGATCCACAGCAGGCATTGACATCGCAGCAGCGGTTATCTAGCAGGCCCGTAGCTGTCCTAAATAGTGGAACAAAAACTAAAAGAGTTGCAGGACAGCTTGACCAGACGGTCAACTTAGCACAGCGTGCAAGGCCAGAAAATATTTACCATAGTAGGAAGAGTGCAGTGTGGCACTTCTTTGTCCAAAATCCTACTGATGAAGCAAAGGTTACCTGTAAGAAGTGCGGAAGGACCTTTAGCCGAGGTAAACAACTCATAAATTTGAATACCAGTTGCATGCTTAGACATTTAATCAACATGCACTTGCAAGCGTGGACGGACTACAAAACCTCAGGTAGCACATGTGCAACTGCTCTGACTTAAGGTAGCCAACAACGCTCCATCACTACCCCCACTGTAAGACCACCTCCACCATTAAGCACACCACCAGCACTAAATGTGGAGGTGTTGATGCAAGGCCAAAGCACTCAGGGAATCACAATGGTCTTGCAACACAACACTGAATCTAGGCCATCAACACCAATACAATCACCAACCCCCTCTCACTCCAACCGGTCCACCGCTACTTCCCCCATATGCAGCTCTCCAGTCCAGCTCACCCTACCAGACACTCTGAGTAGGAAAAGAAAGTACTCATCCTCTCAACCGTGTACACTGTGTTTGAACACCTACATTGCCAAACTAATCTCATTAGAGATGATGCCCTACCATTTGGTTGAAAGTGAAGCTTTCTGCGACCTCATGGCCTACGCTGTCCCACGCTATGACCTACCCAGTCGGCACATCTTTTCTCAAAAAGCCATCCCTGCCCTAAACCGGCATATGAAAGACTGCATTGTCCATGCACTAAAACAGTCAGTGGAAAGGTGCACCTCACAACAGATGCATGGACCAGTAGGCAAGGCAAGGGCCGTAACGTGTCCATCACTGCACACTGGGTTAATGTGGTGGATGCAGGCTCCACTGGGGACAGCGGCGGTGGAATAGTGCTGCCTAGCCCACGGTATAGGAAACAGTTGGCTTTAGGCTTTCCCTCCTCCTCTTCCTTGTCTATCAGCGAAAGCTTGTCCACACGAGGTGTCCCACTATCGAACAGCTAGTGGTAAGTGTCAGCAGGCTGTGTTAAAGATGATGTCTTTGGGCGACAACAGACACACCACGGAGGTACTGGTCGACTACTTGCAGTGACAAACAGAGTCATGACTAGGCAGTCTACATCTTGAGGCAGGCAAGGTAGTCAGTGATAACGGCCGTAATTTTGTGGCAGCCATAGCCCGTGCAAAACTCATACACATACCTTGCCTGGCTCACACTTTGAACCTGGTGGTGCAGTGCTTCCTTAATAATTATCCGGAGTTAACATCCCTGCTCCATAAGGTGCTAAAACTGTGCTCGCACATCCGTCGCTCGGCCGTACACTCCAGTCGTATGCAGAAGCTGCAGCGATTGCTCCACCTCCCCAAGCATCGCCTAATCATAGACGTTGCAACAAGGTGGAACTCCACCCTGCTCATGGTTGAGAGGCTGTGCAGAGGCAGGCTGTAATGCATTTGTGGGAGGATACACGGGCAGGCAGTTTGAGGGAAGACATGGAATTGTCGGGTATGCAGTGGTCAAAGCTGAAAGACCTCTGTAAAGGAGGAGGAGGAGGGAAGCCTTGATGACAGTCAGCCATTGTCTGGTCAGGGAACTGTCCTGGACGAGGTGGAGGTAGAAGAGGAAGAGGAGGAGGATGAGGGGGATGATTATTTTGGGCAGGAGGATGTTTCTCAGGGGGCAAGAGAAAATGTTAGCGTTCGAAGGTCAGGGACAGTGTTTGTGCGTGACTGTAGGGATGTCGATTTGCCAGAAACTGCTCCTCCACCCACCATGGGCAGTGCATCATTGACACCTTGAACACTGGCCCACATGTGCGATTATGCCTTGCGGATCCTAAAAAGGGACCCCCGCATTGCCAAAATGATGAGGGATGACGACTACTGGCTGGCCAGCATCCTCGATCCACGCTACAAAGGCAAATTACACAACATCATGCCACAGGAGAACCTAGAGATAATATTGGCAAAGAAACAAGCAACTCTGGTAAACCGTTTGTATGAGGCTTTCCCAGCACACAGCAGCGGTGCAGGTTCTCCCATGAGCCGTAGTGGGCACAATGGAAGAGGTGTTCATGGTGCACACAGCAGAAGTGGCGTTGGAGACAGGGGTTTAATTACCATGCTGTGGAATGATTTCTCAAGTACCGCTCACACGACAGCTAATAAAGTATCGATTAAAAGTGACAGGAGGCAGCAGTTGTCAACTATGGTTACAAACTACTTTTCCTCCCATATCGATGTTCTCCCTCACAGGTCATTCCCCTTTGACTATTGGGCCTCTAAACTGGACGCCTGGCCTGAATTGGCACAATATACTTTACAGGAGCTTGCTTGCCCTGCTGCTAGTGTGTTATCTGAAAGAGTCTTCAGTGCTGCTGGATCAATCCTGACAGAAGAAAGGACCCGTCTGTCGACCCAAAATGTTGATGATCTAACCTTCATTAAAATGAACCATGCATGGGTTTCAAAAGATTTTGTCCCACCTTCCCCTGATGACACATAAGTTAGGCTACTTTCACACATCAGGTTTTCGGCGTCAGGCGCGATCCGGCGTCGTGCCGGAACGCCGGATCCGGCAAATGTTTAGTAAAACCGGATGTGACGGATCTGGTTTTCTGCCGGATCCGTCTTGTTCTTGACAGACAAAACCGGATCCGTCTCATCCGGTTCATCCGTTTTTCTATCCGTTTTTCGACGCATTACGCCGGATCCGGTTTTTAAAATTGACCCTTGTGGCCTTCCGAACGGGATTGGCTACTGGAAAACTATATATAGAGTGTTCCTACAGCCCTTCTTTGACAGGTTGTCGAGGAGAAAGTGCAGGTTGGAGAGAAGAGCAAGTTACTGGCGACGATGGATGTTGTGATTGGAAATATTTTGAAGAATTTGGCGGATTTTATAGCGGAGGCGAATCGTTTGAGGGTGATTGTTCTGGAGAAGGAGAGAGCGAGACAGCAGCGCATCAGGCATCGTAGACGACGTTTGTGGATCCACCCCATCACAGCCAAGAGAATGACGCGTGGGGTCTATTCTACACTCTGCATGGACCTTCGACGAAACCCGGATACATTTTTTGGATATGTTCGGATGAAAATGGAGAATTTTGATTACTTGGTGGAGCGCATTGCACACCTCATTAGAAAAGCAGACACCTATTGCCGCTTCTCTGTTTCACCCGCAGAGCGTCTGATGGTGACTTTAAGGTAAGCCACATTTATTGGATGTGATCGCATCAGAGCACACTTTCACTGCAATCTTGTTGGTGGTAGTTTGTATCTCCAAGTGTTATAGCTGAGTTTTGGTATGTAATGCTGTGATTTTAAACTAATTGATTGTCTTTTAATTCCCCACAGATTTCTTGCAACTGGAGAATCCCTTTCGTCACTGCATTTCCAGTACAGACTCGGGATTTCCACCATATCAGGAATAGTGAAGTACACATGCCGTGCACTGTGGGACTCCTTAGCTGAAGAGTTTTTACCAGAGCCCACAACAAAGAGGTGGATTGAAATTGCTGACAAGTTTTAACAGATATGTCAGTTTCCCAACTGCTTGGGCGCTGTGGACGGGAAACATATCCGCATTGTAAAGCCAACCGGATCGGGATCGGAATATTTCAATTACAAGAAATATTTTTCAATTGTCCTCATGGCCATCGCTGATGCGGAATACAAATTTATTGCTGTGGATATTGGGGCCTATGGCCGCTCCAATGACTCTCAAGTTTTCAAACTGTCTGCCATGGGGCGTAATCTGTATGGAAACACCTTCCAGTTCCCACCACCTAGACCGCTGCCGCAAACATCTGGTCCACCTATGCCATTTGTCTGTGTAGGGGATGAAGCCTTCCAGCTGTCAGAACACCTTTTGAAACCGTACTCTAGGAGAGGATTGACAAGACCAAAACGCATTTTTAATTACCGCCTCACAAGAGCAAGAAGAATGGTTGAATGTGCCTTTGGTATTCTGAGCCAAATGGCGGGTCCTATTGACTGCGATCAACCTCAAGACAGAAACTGTTGACGAGGTGATCAAAGCTTGCGTGGTACTCCACAATTTTGTTATCTGCAAGGAACCCATTTCCATTGAGGACACCTCTGAAGAAACCACCTTGCAAGATTACCATGACATTACCACTAGAAGTTCTGTGACGGTTTCAGTAATGAGGGACAATTTTGCACTATACTTTATGTCACCTCAAGGCAGAGTACACTGGCAGGATGACAGAGTGTGAAAGATTTGTGCCCTAACCAAACTTGTGTACCTTCTGTACCAACAGTATATACCTTTGCCAACCAAAGTTGGCTATCTTGTCATGGTCTCTATTTTTAGCTTTAGGCCACAGGTGTGTACCTGGTTGTGTTTTATGCAAAGTATTTCACCTTTTAACAAAAGTTGTGTACATTGTTATGAAATCACCAACAATAAACACAACTTTTTAGGTGAAATACTTTGCTTCAAACACAACCAGGAACACAACTGTGGCAAAAAGCTAAAATTTACCCACAGTTATATACCTGGTTTTGAATACCTTTTTACCTTTTAAATACCCTTTATTTAACCTTTTTTTTAAACATATTTCGCCGCAGAAAGAAATGACAGACAACCAGTGTAAACAATAATTTAACTTTTATTTAAAATATTTTTTTGTTTGTAAACTGTTTTTAAAGTTAAAAAAACTTTTTTAATAAAGGTTTGAAAAAAAACTGGGCATTTTTATTACAAAACACATCATAAATCTGTGTAGTGTGGGGTGGAAATACTGCTGGAGGGGCTGCGGGACACTTCGACACTGGGAGTGTGGAGAGAGGATTGGGATCGTGGTGGGGAACGAACAGTTAGAGGTGATGGTGTGGAAAAAGCTACAGAATGGGTGGACATGTGGGAGGCAGAAGAGGTGGTGGGCGGTGGAGTGGAGGGTTGGGCAGGGACTGTAGGAGCAGATGATGTTGATGGAAAGTTGTATGGGGAAGGAGTTTGGTACGGGGAAGGAGTTTGGTACGGGGAAGGAGTTTGATACGGGGCAGGTTGCTGGAAGTGGGGAGATGTCTGGTACTGGGGAGGTTGCTGGTACTGGGGAGGTTGCTGGTATGTAATAGGAGGGGGAGGATGGAAAGTGGCTGGAGGGGGTGCAGATGTAATAGGAGGGGGAGGATGGAAAGTGGCTGGAGGGGGTGCAGATGTAATAGGAGGGGGAGGATGGAAAGTGGCTGGAGGGGGTGCAGGTGGAGGAACTACAGTGGTGGGAGGTGGAGGTTGGGAGGTAACCTGCTGTAGAGCACCATGGCACGAATGCATTACATGCATCTGCTGGGTAGGAGATAGTGTTGCCATGCGCTCCACAACAGACCTGAAAAAGGTGTGGTTTGGCGAAGATCTTGCTTCTGAATGCATGGTTTGCAGAAGTGTCTTCACCTCCAGAATGCTGGAGTTGATCTGCTGAAAGCCTGCGGAGATTTGCTCTGACAAGACTTTTAGACAGTTCTGGAAAGATGCATTCAGATGCAAGAACTCTGGCGCATAACTCTTCTCCTGACCCCTCTGCCGCTGCCGCCCAGTACCCACAGGTGTACTAGAGGTGGCAGGGGCAGAAGGGTGGGGTAAAGGGAAAGCGATCTCCTCACCAGCAGCTTCATGTAATGTAGGCGGCCACGATGCTCCTGTGCTGGTGGATGGGACAGATGGGTCGAATGTGTGGGAAGGCTGGGAAGGTGCAGATGTACCGGGGCGGTCGAAGTGTCCCTCGGTGCCGGTCTCCTCAGGGATCGCCTCAGAAGGGTCCAATCGTGCAGGCTCCCGAGTGCTGCTCACCGTGCTGTGGAATAAAGAGAAAAAAAAACAATTAAAATAGTGACATGGTATGGCCCTGGCTGAAAAAAAAAAGTTACATCTAAACATTTTTTTTGTCACATGTGGTGTGTAATATTTACCTTCTGGTGAGCATTGTCTCCCGGAGGAACGACAGGGCTCGTGCGTACTTGTGCTTGCTCCTGCGTCCTCCAGATCCACTCGGGGCCCGCATCTCTTTATTGAACTCCTTCTTGAAACGATCCCTCACAGACCGCCACCGCTTCACAATTCTCTCCCCTGAAACGAGAAAGGACAAAGTGGTTAGTATACAACATCAGTGTTTCCCAAACTCCAGTCCTCATGGTCCCCAGGGGTCATGTTTTCAGGATTTCCAAAGTAAATAGAAATCCTGAACACATGATCCGTGGGGACCACGAGGACTGGAGTTCGGGAAACACTGGTTTAAATCAAGCAACCGGTACTGTATATACTTACGCTCTTTAATCTGGGCCTGAGCTTCGAGGTCCTCCCAGCGGTCCACAAGGAGCGAACAGATTTCCTCCCAGAGTCGTCGGGTAACGATCAGGTCAGCGTGGCGGCGGTCAGCCATATTCCAGAGCGGCTCCCTTTCTCTGACGAGATCGATGAGGCGGTCCACATCAATCCCTCCATCCTCACCGTCAGAGTCGGGAGCACGCTGTGAAGGCTGTTAAAGAAAAAGACAAAAATAACATAATTAGCCTCCACAAAAGAAATGAAATAAAAAGTGCAAAAAAACAAAGCAAAAATATTTATACTTACACGCTGGTGACCGCCGCGTTGCTGTCGCCAACGACCCTGGGAGGCATTGCGAGGACCTCTTGGCCGAGCACCAGATTGGGAAGACTAGAGAAGAAAACAAAAAATGTTATGTCTTTGGATGTAGGCATTTGTTTGCTGTGTGGTCTGCAGAACATTGTTTTCTATGTGTTGTGTGTAGTGTGATGTTGTGTTTCTGCGTTTGATGCAAAAAACTTACCAATTGTGAGCCCACTCCAAGTGTCTGTCCACCCCTTCCTTCTTCTTCTGGGAGCTCCTCTTCATCTTGTGATTCCTGTTTTGAAATAAAAGGCAATGAATAGACATATATTACAGAGATGATGGATTTTGGAAATAAAAACTTACCGTCAAACGCTGACGATGCGAGGGAGGGCTCCCAGAAGAAGATGTGCTGTCTTCCTCATGGCCAGACTCCATGGCTGTGGGTGGTGTTTCTGCTGCTGCCATTGCTGCTGCATCTATTGGGCGGCTGTTGAGTAAAGAGAAACAAAGGGCCAATGAATATCTTGATATTCCATAGCCCTAGTTTGGAGGAATGGGGGATTTGATAATTACCGTCTCTCATCTGCTGCTGGACTCCCCTCCCGTTGTTCAGCATGCTGCTCCATTTGGGGTGGTGCTGATGGTGCTGCTGCTGCAGATGTCTGCTGCCTTCTCCTGCTCCTGGTTCTTGGCTTGGGTGGCATGTTGGGTGTGGCTGAGGGTCCCACTGTCTTGCTTTTATATATGTCTTGTGGGCAGAGCTACTGAGCATGCTCAGACCAAAGAAACCGGATCCGGCCGCCGGATCCGGCTGTCGCCGGATCAGGCGCATTGCGGCGCTCATAGGCTTTCATTGTATGAAAAAGCCGGACACGCTGGATCCGGCGTGTCCGGCTTTTTCGCCGGAGACAAAAAACATTACAGTAGCCGTTTTTTCCAGACGCCGGATCGCGTCACATTGCCGGATCCGGCGAAAATCGGATGAAACGCATGGCCATCCGGCTCTAATGCAAGTCAATGGGGGGGAAACCGGATCCGGCATTGCATTTCGCCGGATCCGGTTTTAGTCAAAAGCGCCGGATCGCGCCTGACGCCGAAAACCTGATGTGTGAAAGAGGCCTTACCAGAAAAGTGCCTTGGTTTTTTCCTCCTCTTAATAATAATAATAATAATAATAAATGTTATTTCTATAGCGCCGACATATTCCGCAGCACTTTACATTTCAGAGG
This sequence comes from Dendrobates tinctorius, assembly GCF_039654945.1. Classification (NCBI taxonomy): domain Eukaryota; kingdom Metazoa; phylum Chordata; class Amphibia; order Anura; family Dendrobatidae; genus Dendrobates; species Dendrobates tinctorius. Next base: position 1,780,212 of record NW_027361766.1, on the reverse strand, counting down.
GGACTTGTACAGACAATAGACATTACAGCATAACAATAGTTACATAGATCATAACAGATACCAAGAGGAATGAGGGCATTGCTCGCAAGCTTACAATCAATGAGGAAAAGAAAAAAAAAGGGAGACACGAAAGGTGGGTGGTAACAGTTGCCCTGATTGTATGGACTAGCCATAATGTTAAGGCTACTTTCACACATCAGTTTTTTGCCGTCAGGCAGGATCCGGCTATTTTTAGAAAAAACGGATCCGGCATAAATTTTGGAGAACTGTAGAAACGGATCCGTTTTTTTGCTGGATCCGTCTAGCAGGTTATATCTGTTCCTGGGGGCTGGCCAATTGGATCTGAGCATGCGCAGACTTAAAAAAACCGGATCCGGTGGCTGGATCCGTCTTTTTCTGGATCCGGCGCATTCCGGCGCCCATAGACTTTCATTGTAGCAAAAAGCTGGAAGCGCCGGATCCGGCGCTTCCGGCTTTTTCGCCGGAGACAAAAATCGTTACAGTAGCCGTTATTTCCAGACGCCGGAATGAGACAAGTTGCCGGATCCGGCAAAAAATGGATGAAACGCAATGCCATCCGGCACGATCCGGCGCTAATGCAAGTCAATGGGGAAAAACTGGATCCGACATTGCATTTTGCCGGATCCGGTTTTACAAAAAAAAGCCGGATCACGCCTCAAGGCAAAAAACTGATGTGTGAAAGAGGCCTAAGGGTGTAACAGTACAGACACAGAGGGCTAATGGATGTATAAAGCATGTGGCAACATGATGCGGGGAACCTGGTTATGGTAAAAACTTTTGGCTGTGCCACACAGGGATAGATTAGGTTAATGTGTTGAGGCGGTAGGCCAATCTGAATAAATGAGTTTTCAGGGCACCCTTAAAATTGTGGGGATTGGGGACTAATCGTATTGACCTGGGAAGTGCATTCCAAAGAATTGGCGCAGCACGTGTATAGTCTTGGAGACGGGAGTGGGAGGTTCTGATTATTGTGGATGCTAACCTTAGGCTCCTCTTCCTTGGACTTGCCCAATTACGCCCTTTGCAGCAGCTGAATGTCCAGCCAACACATCTACATATGCCAATTTTTAAACCTCCATAACTGGGCTGCCCACCCCTCCCCCAAAGGCTGGGGTCAAGACCTGGCGCACCCGGGCAAGTGCCGTTGCTCTGAACAGGTGGATGGGCCCACTGATGACCGACGGCAATGGCACAGGGCCCCTCATAGTACAATACAGTGTCTCAGACGGTGGGGGGGCCCACTCGCCGTCAGACACACCAGCGTACTATGAGGGGCCCTGTGCCAGTACCGTCGACCAGGATTGTGCCCCCCTGCTTGGTCATGGCCACATCACTTGAAAGTTGTATTACTTACCTCTCCCTGCTCCACCGCTGTGTAGTCTGGGCAGTTAAATCCTTCACAGGGACGGCCACTAGAAATTTGATGTATTGATCAATGATGGTTAAGATGTAGCTATGGCCTGTCCTGCTGGCCTCTACCTTCAGATGATCAATGGCTACCATTTGAAATGGACATCAACTTACAAGCAGATGCAGTGGTGGTTTATGATCACCTTTCACAGTTGTGATAGTCACAGACGTGTGACATTCCTGCCACCATTTTTCAATGTCTCCTCTCATGCCAATCCAATAGAATCGCCTACGGCCTGTGGCTTCTGTCTTTTGCACTTCAAAATGACCAGACACATCATGATAGGCAGTGAGGACCATGGGTACATCTCTCCATGTGATCACAATTTGATAGAGACGAGTAACGGTGATGTGATCCACACTACAGCGATATAGCAATCCTTTCTTCACAAACAACCTTTTTCGCTTTCTCCACAGACACAGTAATTGAGGGTCTGCATCTCCTCTGTAACATATACCGGGAGGTTTTCCCACGATGAGTAATTCCAAAATTTCTGCTGACACTCGACTTTGCATCTATACTTGTATCCATGTAGTTTCCAGTTGTGGAGATTCTTGACTGGCTTACTGAGATTGAAATATATACGAACATTTAAAAGTACCACAACACTGTATACTGATGTACGCTATGAATACCTTTCCCTTTTTCTACTTTTTTAATTTTGGTGTAACACATAGTGAGCCTGTGAGTGTCTGTGTCTGACTCCAGAAGTATAGATGGAAATTTAACCCTAGACTGGACACACCTGGTATGTGCTGCTACAGTACCTTGTTTCAAAAATTTGTATTAAGGTATCATCTGTAGGATAACCAACTGTGGGGGGAACCTCTTCTTGCCGCAGACAAACACGACACTGAGACAGAGTTTGTATTGAACAGGTCCATTTTTAGTGCCCATCCTTCTGTCAACAACAGCAATTCACCACAGCTGTTTCACATTTCTCTGTACACAGGCCCCAGTACCTTCACTTCCTTTGTAACTATAATCGTGGCGTCCTCTGTGGCTCTTCCACTGTGGCTGGCCTAGGCCCAACCACCACAGCGCTGCACCAGTCTGAGCACATCGTCTGTATGATAGCCCTAGGCCGTCTGCGTCTGTGGCTACCGTCCTCTGGCCCACCCCCCGTGACCGCCTCAACAGTCAGTCCTCTCTGGAGCCTTTCCACTGTTTCTATTTCCTCAGCAGAACTTCCTCTTTACTGTGCTCCCTTCGCTGACTGACTCTTCCAGAACCTTCCCTCAGGCTTTTATACTTCCAGTTCTGGTAACTCCGTCCACCATCACCTAACAGTTTCTCTGACCAATGGCAGTTATTCAGTCCCACTCCTACACTCTCCACTGCCCTCCAATGGGCAAGCTAAAACACTGCACCCTTTCTCTTTATCTTAGCGGTTTCACACCTACACTGCGCTACACCTCTGCTTCTCACTACAGGCTGGTTTGTCTGTCAGTCCACCTTCCCTACATCATCCATAGTGAGTGAGCGTGTGTGGGTTACGCCTTCTATATATAGGGTGAATCAGAGAAACAAATTTTTACACTATACTCGATACAGCTTGTATCTTGTTATACAGTAACTTTGTTCGACATTTAGCATTACGGTCCAATCCATATTGTGTAAGCGTCTGAGAGTGACTACGGGACTATTTACAGTTGTGGCCAAAAGTATTGACACTCCTGCAATTTTGTCAGATAATACTCCGTTTCTTCCTGAAAATGATTGCAATCACAAATTCTTTGGTATTATTATCTTCATTTAATTTGTCTTAAATGAAAAAAACACAAAAGAGAATGAAGCAAAAAGCAAAACATTGATCATTTCACACAAAACTCCAAAAATGGGCCAGACAAAAGTATTGGCACCCTCAGCCTAATACTTGGTTGCACAACCTTTAGCCAAAATAACTGCGACCAACCGCTTCCGGTAACCATCAATGAGTTTCTTACAATGCTCTGCTGGAATTTTAGACCATTCTTCTTTGGCAAACTGCTCCAGGTCCCTGATATTAGAAGGGTGCCTTCTCCAAACTGCCATTTTTAGATCTCTCCACAGGTGTTCTATGGGATTCAGGTCTGGACTCATTGCTGGCCACCTTAGAAGTCTCCAGTGCTTTCTCTCAAACCATTTTCTAGTGCTTTTTGAAGTGTGTTTTGGGTCATTGTCCTGCTGGAAGACCCATGACCTCTGAGGGAGACACAGCTTTCTCACACTGGGCCCTACATTATGCTGCAAAATTTGTTGGTAGTCTTCAGACTTCATAATGCCATGCACACGGTCAAGCAGTCAAGTGCCAGAGGCAGTAAAGCAACCCCAAAACATCAGGGAACCTCCGCCATGTTTGACTGTAGGGACCGTGTTTTTTTCTGTGAATGCCTCTTTTTTCTCCTGCAAACTCTATGTTAATGCCTTTGCCCAAAAAGCTCTACTTTTGTCTCATCTGACCAGAGAAAATTCTTCCAAAACATTTTAGGCTTTTTCAGGTAAGTTTTGGCAAACTCCAGCCTGGCTTTGTTATGTCTCGGGGTAAGAAGTGGGGTCTTCCTGGATCTCCTACCATACAGTCCCTTTTCATTCAGACGCCGACTGATAGTACAGGTTGACACTGTTGTACCCTCGGACTGCAGGGCAGCTTGAACTTGTTTGGATGTTAGTCGAGGTTCTTTATCCAACATCCGCACAATCTTGCGTTGAAATCTCTTGTCAATTTTTCTTTTCCATCTAAATCTAGGGAGGTTATCCACAGTGCCATGGGCTTTAAACTTCTTGATGACACAGCGCATGGTAGACACAAGAACATTCAGGTCTTTGGAGATGGACTTGTAGCCTTGAGATTGCTCATGCTTCCTCACAATTTGGTTTCTCAAGTCCTCAGACAGTTCTTTGGTCTTCTTTCTTTTCTCCATGCTCAATGTGGTACACACAAGGACATAGGACAGAGGTTGAGTCAACTTTAATCCATGACAACTGGATGCAAGTGTGATTTAGTTATTGCCAACACCTGTTAGGTGCCACAGGTAAGTTACAGGTGCTGTTAATTACACAAATTAGAGAAGCATCACATGATTTTTCGAACAGTGCCAATACTTTTGTCCACCCTCTTTTTTATGCTTGGTGTGGAATTATATCCAATTTGGCTTTAGGACAATTCTTTTAGTGTTTTTTCATTTAAGACAAATTAAATGAAGATAATAATAACAAAGAATTTGTGTTTGCAATAATTTTCAGGAAGAAACTGAGTATTATCTGACGAAACTGCAGGGGTGTCAATACTTTTGGCCACAACTGTATACAGAGATTTCAATTGTCCCCACAAAATATTTACTTGCTATCTTGTTATTCAGGAACTTTTTTACAACATTTTTTATTATGGTCGAAACCAAACTGAGTGAGCGTCTGAGGGTGAGTATGGAAATATATACCGATATTTTCAATTTGGCCAACACTGTATACAGCAGAACGCTTCTGATACAGTAACCTTTTTAGTTATTTAGATTCTGGTGTAATCCATAATGAGCCTGTAAACATCTGTCTGTTACTCCGGCAATATATTTATAACTTTAAGATTACCCCAACACTGTATACAGCTGTATGCTTGTGTTACAAAGCCCATTTACAGCTTTTCATATTCTTGTGTAATCCATACTGGGCATGAGAGCGTTTGTGTCTGCCTCCTGAAATGTATATGGAGAATCAGAAAGTTTACACTATACTATATATACCTTTTATCTGGACTATATATACCTTTTATCTGGTGATACTGTACCCTTTTTCAACTTGTTATTTTATTGGATAATCCATACTGAGCCTGTGAGCGTCTGTGTATGCCTCATGAAATATATACGGAGATTTACTGTTATCCATAGACTGCATAGAGCTGTGCACTTATGATACAGTACCATATATCTGCTGGTATTTTGGGTCCATTTTCAAAAACATGAGGAAGTATGGTGGAAGAGGACGCGGATGTGGACGTGGAGGGCCACCTGGTACTGATGGTGGTGGTGGTGCATCTGCTGGTAGTGCCAAAAACACAATAGCAGCTAAGGCAGGAGGTGTTGAGCCAGTGTCATGGTATAGCTCTGGAAGGCCTGTAAGGCTCCCTTTTCTGGGAGTAGGTAGACTGCCTTTAAAGCCAGAGTATCAGGAACTTACATTGCTGAAACAGCCTCCAGCTCTATCGCCTCCTATTCTGAAGTTGAAAAAAATGCAAGCACTGAGTTGTAACTGCAGGCTTCTGGTCAGGAACAACCCCTTTCCTTGTGTCCTTCACCCACACCAAAAGTGAAGGATGTTGAAGCACACACCTCAGATTACTCCATGGAGCTCTTTTCACATACCATGCCTGGGTTAATTAAAAATTGGGCCCATCATGTACTTGAGCAATGTAAATGGGGCAGATCACACAATGGAGCAGCATCTAAGGGGCACATTATACACTGGAGCATAACAAATGTGGCCCTTTATATGGAGCATTATTAGAGCCCATCATACACTGGAGCATCATCCATGAGGCTTATCATGTACTGGAGCAATGTAAATGTGGCAGATCACACACTGGAGCAGCATCTAAGGGGCACATTATACACTGGAGCATAACAAATGTAGCCCATTATATATGGAGCATTATTAGAGCTCATCATACACTGGAGCATCATCCATGAGGCCCATGATGTACTGGAGCAATGTAATTGGGGCATATCAGACACTGGAGCAGCATCTAAGGGGCACATTATACACTGGAGCATTACAAATGGGGCCCATTATATATGGAGCATTATTGGAGCCCATCGGACACTGGAGCATCATCCATGAATCCATGAGGCCCATCATGTACTGGTGCAATGTAAATGGGGCAGATCAGACACTGGAGCAGCATCTAAGGGGCACATTATACACTGGAACATTACAAATGGGGTCCATCATATATGGAGCATTATGGGGAGCTCATCAGATACTGTATGGAACATTATATGTGACTAATTATTTGGTATGGAGAAATATATGGGGCTCATTATTCTGTATGGCGCACAATGTGGTGGCCATAACACTGTATGGAGTAATATACTGTCCTGTTTTTGAGCTATTGTACAGCTTAAAATAGATCAGTCATGTCATGTAAGCAGTGAAGTATGTGTCATTGTACTATACCTATATTTCTGTGGCGTATCGGAGCATCATGAGTTATGGTATGTGTTAAAGGGGAGCACTGACACTCTTTGGCCCAGGGCACACGAAAACCAGGAGCCAGCCCAACCCCCCCACAACTTTAGCCAAATAACCCCCAGTTTTCAATGCGTAACTATTATTAGGAAGTAAATTAAGGTTGACAAGCTTCAGTTTTAAGAATTGATGTTTTTGGCATTGAAATGGGCACTGTAGGTGTGTTTACTGTCCTCCACTCCCTGCCGGCTTTGCTTCCCCATTGACTTGCAATGGGTTTCGTGTTTCAGTCGGCCTCCGACTTTTCCCTATAGTCGTCCGATTTTGTTCTACCCGACTTTTGCGAAAGTCGGGTTTCATGAAACCCGACTGGACCCGTTTTAAATGCAAAGTCGCTCATCTCTAGTGAAGACGCCAGGGCAACGTACCTTGCCTTAGCTCCTGAATCAACCCTCAGTCGGTACCTCTCACCTACCAAGGGAAGAAGGGAGTAGTAATGTACTGTAATACACCAACCAGACTTACAATGTAATACGAAAAAGGATAAAGGAAAATACCAATCATACAAATGCACTCCCACAAACAACAGAGGTATACACCGAGAGTGGAGGATGTGGTCAAACCAAAGTAGGAGAAGGAGGGGATTTAGCACACACCCAAAACCTAGCAACAGTCTCAAATGAATCCACCAAGATTTGTTGTACCGAGTGGAGAAAATACGTGGGGAACTGGTAGAACAGTTCCTCATACCTCAGACATATCGTAGGCTGGTAATGGACTTAGCGCATGCACATGTACTTGGTGGGCATTTGGGCCAAAAGAAAACCTCAGGAGGTTAACGGGGAAGAGCATCCCATTAGTTTCGTAAGCCGCAAGCTTACCCCAGCTGAAACCAGGTACAGTATTCTGGAGAGAGAGTGCCTGGCCATCAAGCGAGCACTGGAGTCATTGCGCTACTATTTGCTGAGGAGAACATTTTGGTTGGTGACAGATCATTCCCCTCTTACGTGGATGATTCAAGCTAAGGAGAGGAATGCCCAAGTCACCAGGTGGTTCCTGTCCCTGCAAAATTTTTAATTTTCAGTAGATTATCGGGCAGGCAGATTACAGGGGAATGCCGATGCCCTGTCCAGAGTTCACTGTATGTCATGTGTCCACCCCTCTAGGGTTAAGCATAGGAGGGAGGTATGTGGTACAGTAAAGGGTGTTTTACTGGATGGGAGATACATTTCTCCCAGCAGATTGACGTTTGGATGAGTTTTTCCCTAAAGACAGGACCTGCGATGATGTCATGGTCACGTGATCAGCCCATGTGATGACTACCTCACCGGTGGGAGGGGTTATGGGCTATGTAATGAAGGTTGGTATTTGGCACATGGTGAGTGTGTGTCTGGAAGTTACAGGAACTTGCCTGGACTTAGCCTGAACTTGTATACAGGATCCCCGTGCTGCAGGACTATAGCAGCAAGACTCTCAACAACCCTGGGAATGGCACCTGGTGGATGCCGCGGACCTGGTAGCAGCTTAGTTAAGCCTGTCCCGTGCAAGGGGTGAGTCTGGGACCAGTGGTTCTCCAAGCTGGAGTATATTTATGTTTTCCTTACTTTCTGTTAAACTTGCTGTTTGGAACGTGACATTAAACCACTGAAATTTGACTGTAAGCCTGTGTGTTGCCTTGTTACTGCATCCCTGCCATTACCTACCAGAGCGAATCCCTACAATATACAGTGTATATATATATATATGTGTGTGTGTGTCACTGACATACTGTGTATATATATATATATATATATAAATATACATACACCTATTCTATGTGTATACATGTATTCTATCTTTTGTATTATAACATGTCAGTGTGATTTTACTGTATAGCCGCATATGAATTGCCAGCTTTTCAAAAGACACCGGTGCGTTAAAATCGGACAGCACTCATATGGTGCGAGTGCCATCCAATTTTTTTCTCTCACCCTTTGACTTGCATTGGCGGGTCTCGTCCGAGATATGCAGCAATATGCAGCATGCTGTGACTTTTTTCTCAGTCCGATTTTGGCTGAGAAAAAAACTTGCAAATGAGATGTCACCTATTGAATAACATTGGTCCAAGTTCAATCCGATTTTTTAACGTATTTCTCACAAGTGAGTATGAGCCCTAAGCATGAACCTTGTACATTTGTATACATGTTTGGATTCCCAATCATATTCCTCAAAATCGGCAACAGTCGGCCAAAGTTCTGTAAATGATCGAGTTTCCACTAAGGCTGTGTGCATATGGAGACTCTCATCGGTGGTACTGGTACCACCGGTAAGATAATTACCGTCGGTCAGAGCGCTGAGGGGACACCCTGTCAGGTGTCAGCGTGAACCCGCAGCTATGACTGAGACCCTCGGTAACAAGCTTACCGCAGATCACAAGCATCAGCTAATGAGAGAGTTCTACTTCCATCAGCCTATGTGTGGTGTCACTGATAACAACAGGAGCAGGTGGTGGCTGATGGGTGTAGTCATCCGCTAGCGTCTGTGTAAAGTGAAAAAAATGTTAAAATAAAGAAACTAATTTTGAAATAAAAAATAAAAACACAGTATATACTTACCTTACGCCTAATCCCTAAAGCACTTGTCTCCTGTAAAAAATAAAAACTTAAAAAATACCTTATTCTCAAATTAACGACTAGTGTTGAGCATTCCGATACCGCAAGTATCGGGTATCGGCCGATATTAGCGGTATCGGAATTCCGATACTGACTTCCGATACTTTTGTCATATCGGATTCCGGAATCGGAATCGGAAGTTCCCATCATGCTATGAGCCTGCTTGCTTTGATTAAGCCAATGGGAATCCTCCGAAGTGTGGGCACATCCTGTTAGGCATGTAGGCATGTTAACTATTGGCATGGCTGTGATTGGCTGCCGAAATGATGTCATGATGCACTATAAAAGCCACCGCAGCCGCCATTTCTGGTTCACTCTGCTGTGAATTCAGTTAGGGACAGGCTGCTGTAGAAGACTGTGAGGGACAGTTAGAAATAGCGATCCCACCAAACATCTAGTGCTTTACCCAGGCTACATAAACCACCACTGTAGCCTTCTTTGCCCTAGCAGCATTGTTCACAGCTGTCTGCAAGGGCTGTGTGAGTGCAGCTCACGCTGTGGAGTGGGTCCTGCAGCCACGTCAGGCTGTAGGCCACCCAGTGTGATCACTGCTGCCTCATACATCTTTTAATTTTTGAGCTGCATTTTTTACATAATTTCAATCTAGTGTGCTTCCATCCGTATCCATATACGTTGGTTGCAAACACTAGTAGTAGACAGCGGAGCCTTTCTGCAGCCTTTCAGTGCTAGTGTCCACTTTGCTGCACTGTTCACGGCTGTCTGAGAGGTCTCTGACTGTGTGTGAGTGCAGCTCACGCTGAGTAGTGTGTCCTGCAGCTACGTCTGGTGGTAGGACGCTCAGCGTGTCACTGCCTCACACATTTTTCTTTTATTGCAGCTCATTTTTTCTTCTATTAGTGTGCATCCATCCGTCTCCATCTACGGTGGTTGCAAACACTATATAGGAGTACACAGCGGAGCCTTTCTGCAGCCTGTCAGTGCCAGTGCCCACTTAGCTGCACTGTTCACGGCTGTCTGAGAGGTCTCTGACTGTGTGTGAGTGCAGCTCACGCAGAGTAGAGTGTCCTGCAGCTACGTCTGGTTGTAGGACGCTCAACGTGCGTCACTGCCTCACACATATTTGTCTTTGAGTGCAGCTCATTTTTTCTTCTCCTATTAGTGTGCATCCATCCGTATCCATCAACATTGGTTGGTTGCAAACACTATATAGGAGTAGATAGAGGAGCCTTTTTTTCTGGCTTGTGCCCTGCCGGCGCAGCCAGATTAGTATTACCCAATTTTTTTGGAGCCTCATCTTTTGCATTGTAGGTTACCTGCCTGCATTGTAATAGCTCCAAAAAGTTGGTGATACTATCAGTTTCAATTCTTTGTTCACATACTTTGAGTTTGTTTCCAACAAAGAAACCACAAAAAAAGTTCAACAAACACTACATTTGGAACTTGTGTAGGCCACATCAGCTCCTATTAAAGTGTAGTCCACACACACACACTTCATAAAATTAGTGTTTCTTGTACCTGTAACCAGCTGTTCAGGAATAAGCACACTAAGGCCCCCCTTTGTACTTTTCTGCCTATCTTAAGCAGTCTGGCAAGATGAAGAAGGCAGGGAGTAAGGCGCGTGAGCGTGGGCGTGGAGTTTCAGCAGGGAGAGGACGTGGGGATTCTGCAGGGAGAGGACGTGGGGATTCTGCAGGTAGAGGACGTGGGGATTCTGGGCCTGGTGCGGGCACCAGTGGATCAGCATCCCCCAGTTTTAGCAGGCAACAGTCCTTTATGCGCAGCTTTGTAGGACCTCAACGTACCCCACTACTGCGGGAGGAACAAATTGAAGCCATTGTCGGATGGATGGCAGCTAACGCATCGACTTCAATTACTTCCACAGCCTCTCAGGACCAGAGCACCGAAGAGCAACCATCTGTCTCTTCACCACCTGCCAAAGTGCCCAGGCAGTCAGAGAGACATGGACAGGAGCCATCACAGTCTCTACTTCTGTTCTCGGAATCTGTTGGCTTGGAAAGAGGGGGCCAGCCAAGCAGCATTCCTGAATGTGAAGAAGAGGGAGTATGCAGTGATGCGCAACTTCTTTGTCCCTCTGAATCTGAAGAGGCGAGTGGGCCAGTGCCTATGGTCAGCACACCTCAGTACGCATCAGATGATGACGAGACTCAGTTGCCACTTTCTGGTGCGTACGGTGCTGGCGAGACAACCCCGGAGAAGCAGCTGTTTGAAGAGGGGAGGGAAGATGATGAGGTCCTTGACCCATCATGGCGTGAGGAACAGGAAGGTGGTGGGAGCAGCTCGGAGGAAGAGATTCCCCTACCGGCCAAAACAGGAGGCAGAGGGAGGGGGAAGACTTGGTTGCCTGTACCCTCCACTTCGGCACCCATTAGGAGCATTCCTCATTCCAAAGGCAAAACGGGCGCTCCCAAGAGTTGCAGTGCGTGGTCCTTTTTTGACACAGTTGCAGATGACATTTGCTTTGTCAAATGCAAGCTGTGTCATCAAATAGTCAAAAGAGGGAGAAATGTCAGCAACCTCAATACCACAAATATGTGGAAACATGTGCGCACCAAGCACGAGTTGGAGTTGCAGAGACACCCTGAAGACGTAGGCCAACGTACAGCACCACCTACCACCTCTTCAGTTCGTGTTGGGGCCTCTTCCTCCAGCTCACACACTGCTGGTTCGGCTTCCTCACAGGATCGCCAAGGAAGAACCTCTGCCACTGTTGTCCGGAGACCCTGTCAGATTCCACCCATAGCAGCACGTTCCCATCCATCACAGCCATCGGTAGCACAGGCATGGGATAAAAGGCGCCCTTACTCGGCAAACCATCCCCGAGCACAGTCTCTGAATGCTGGCATTGCCAAACTTCTGGCAGTTGAAATGCTGTCATTCAGGCTGGTGGACACTGACACCTTCCGGGACTTAATGGCATTGGCAGTCCCCCAATACAACGTGCCCAGCTGCTTTTATTTCAGCAGGCGAGCCGTCCCTGCCCTGCAGAAACATGTTGAGGGCAAAATAAAACATGCGCTACTAAACGCCATTAGTAGCAAGGTCCACCTGACCACCGATGCGTGGACCAGTAACCATGGACAGGGACGATACCTTTCCCTCACTGCCCACTGGGTCAATGTTGTGGAGCCGGGTACAGATCTGGAGAGTGGCGCTGTACGTGTTCTTCCAACGCCACGGATTGCAGGACTCCAGTCTGTACACATAGACTCCTCCTCCTACTCAAGTTCCTCAGAAACAGCAGAGCAGGAGCCTGTTACGACCGATGTGAGCACAGCCGTGGCCAAACGTCAACAGGCTGTACTCAAATTAATTTCTTTGGGGAATCGAAGCCACACAGCGCAGGAGCTCTGGAATGCTATCAAGCTGGAGAGCGATGTGTGGTTTGGGCCAGCGAATCTCCAGCCGGGCTTGGTAGTGTGTGACAATGGCCGAAATCTGGTGGCAGCTCTTGGCCTAGGCAACCTCACACACATCCCATGTCTGGCACATGTGCTTAACTTGGTCGTGCAGAGCTTTCTGAGGGACTATCCGGATCTTGATGCACTGTTGCACAAGGTCCGCATAGAGTGCGCTCACTTGCGGCGTTCCAGCACGGCAAGATCGCGCCTCGCTGCTCTGCAGCGACGATTTGGCCTTCCGGAACATCGCATCATATGTGACCTACCCACCCGGTGGAATTCAACGTTACATATGTTGGAGCGGTTGTGTGAGCAGCAGGCAGCAGTCATGGAGTACCAGCTGCATCAGGTGCAAACAAGTCGCACTGTGCGCCGTTCACACTTCAGCACCATTGAGTGGGCCTCTATGAAGGACATCTGCCTCGTTTTGCGTGCCTTCGATGAATCCACGCGGATGGCGAGTGCAGATGATGCACTAGTCAGCATGACTGTCCCCCTTATCTGCCTGCTTCAACAAACACTGCAAGCACTAAGGGATGAGGTTTCGGAAGAGGTGGAGGATGAGGAGTCCCAAATGCCATCTGCTTCTGGACAGTCTGCGCTACGTGTTTCCTCACAAAGGCCTAGGCAGGGGACACTTTGTGAGGAGGATGAGGAGGAGTCGATGGAGGAGGAAGACATCTCTCCAGAGGAGGGAGGTACACAAACCTCTACTCAGTATGTACAGCGAGGGTGGGGTGATGCAGAGCAGGCCGAGGTCACGCCTCAAACTAGGGACAGCGGTTCTTTGGCAGTTGGGAGTCTGCAGCACATGGTTGATTTTATGCTGCAGTGCCTGAGAAACGACCACCGCATCGCCCACATTCTCGTCTCGGCTGATTATTGGGTGTACACCCTCCTAGATCCTCGCTACCGGGACAGCGTACAAAGGCTCATACCAACGTTGAACCGGGAGCGTAAACTGCGGGAGTACAAAGAGTCACTGGTGCAGTCCATAATGTTTTCCATTCCACCCGACAGCATTGTTGCTTGTGCTTTACAAAGCAGCTCTGTGCGTCGAGGCAGTGGAGGAAACTCTGCACAAAGAGGGAGCAGAGGCAGCGCCGCAGCACAAGGCAAGACCACTATGGCCCAAATGTGGCAAAGTTTTGTGTGCCCACCACAATTGTCTACACCATCAGCGACGCCTCGAGTCAGCAGGAGGCAACGCTACCGTCAGATGGTGTCAGACTACATGTCTTGCCCTGTCACTGTACTCCCAGATGGCTCTTCCCCCTTCAAGTTTTGGGTCTCTAAGCTGGATACATGGCCAGAGCTTAGCCAGTATGCATTGGAGGTGCTGGCTTGCCCTGCTGCCAGTGTATTATCGGAACGTGTCTTTAGTGCCGCAGGTGGTGTACTAACAGACCGTCGCACGCGACTATCTTCCGATAATGTTGACCGGCTGACTTTTCTGAAAATGAACAAGGCCTGGATCTCCAAAGACTTTGCCATTCCTCTTACACACTAAATTAGTGGTTGGCAACTGTATCCAGGTCTGCTGGTGTGTTCATTTTTCTACCACCTGAACTATAATCCCTGTGCTTCAACACAGCCAGTTGTCGCTCAGATGTGTCGTCTGCACAGAGAAACACACTAGCTCCTGTGTTAGTGGGGTTCAGTAACGCCAGCTGATCCCCTGCTGTGTGGATGGCAAAGTCACCAGCTCCATCAACATTCAAACCACTACTGATTTTTAACCGTGCCCAACTTAGGTTTCTGGCTCCACTGTCTCTACTATTTCCCCTGACCTCCAACCCCGCCATCTACATCTCTGAAGTGGCGTCAGCACAATCTACACTTGTTCCTGTGTTCCTGTGGCTCAGTCCCATCAGTTTATCCCCTGATGTGTGTCCGGCAAGGTCTCCTGCTCTGTCCACATTCCCATAACCAGTAGTGGGAATGATGACAGAGCTGGCAAACTTGCCGGACAAACATCAGGGGATCAACTGACGGGACTGAGCACCAGTAACACAGGAACAAGTGTAGATTGTGCTGACGCCACTTCAGAGATGTAGCTGGCGGGGTTGGAGGCCAGGGTAAATAGTAGAGACAGTGGAGCCAGAGGCCTAAGTGGAGCATGGTTAGAATCAGCAGTAGTCAACAACCTCCATAAAAACCGCTGCCCATCGGCCTCTGCATGCGGCATGCGTAATCCTGGGCTCCAACAGTGTCAGTTGGTGTTCAGAAGTGTCGTCTCCACAGAGCCAAACACATTCGTTCAAGTGTTACTGGGGTTCAGCACTGCCAGCTGTTCCCCTGCTGTGGAGATGGCAAGTCTCCTGCTGCCTTCACCTGCCAAAATCCAGTAGGCCCCAGCCTGCTCCACGTCTAATCCTGGGCTCCAACAGCGTCAGTTGGTGTTCAGAAGTGTCATCTCCACAGAGCCAAACACATTCGTTCGAGTGTTAGTGGGGTTCAGCACTGCCAGCTGTTCCCCTGCTGTGGAGATGGCAAGTCTCCTGCTGCCTTCACCTGCCAAAAGCAACAGGCCCCAGCCTGCTCCTCGCCTAATCCTGGGCTCCAACAGCGTCAGTTGGTGTCCAGAAGTGTCGTCTCCACAGAGCCAAACACATTCATTCAAGTGTTAGTGGGGTTCAGCACTGCCAGCTGTTCCCCTGCTGTGGAGATGGCAAGTCTCCTGCTGCCTTCACCTGCCAAAAGCAACAGGCCCCAGCCTGCTCCTCGCCTAATCCTGGGCTCCAACAGCGTCAGTTGGTGTTCAGAAGTGTCGTCTCCACAGAGCCAAACACATTCGTTCGAGTGTTAGTGGGGTTCAGCACTGTCAGCTGTTCCCCTGCTGTGGAGATGGCAAGTCTCCTGCTGCCTTCACCTGCCAAAATCCAGTAGGCCCCAGCCTGCTCCACGCCTAATCCTGGGCTCCAACAGCGTCAGTTGGTGTTCAGAAGTGTCGTCTCCACAGAGCCAAACACATTCGTTCGAGTGTTAGTGGGGTTCAGCACTGCCAGCTGTTCCCCTGCTGTGGAGATGGCAAGTCTCCTGCTGCCTACACCTGCCAAAATCCAGTAGGCCCCAGCCTGCTCCACGCCTGATCCTGGGCTCCAACAGCGTCAGTTGGTGTTCAGAAGTGTCATCTCCACAGAGCCAAACACATTCATTCGAGTGTTAGTGGGGTTCAGCACTGCCAGCTGTTCCCCTGCTGTGGAGATGGCAAGTCTCCTGCTGCATTCACCTGCCAAAAGCAACAGGCCCCAGCCTGCTCCTCGCCTAATCCTGGGCTCCAACAGCGTCAGTTGGTGTTCAGAAGTGTCATCTCCACAGAGCCAAACACATTCGTTCGAGTGTTAGTGGGGTTCAGCACTGCCAGCTGTTCCCCTGCTATGGAGATGGCAGTCTCTCCTGCTGTCTCCGCATTCCAAAGACAGTAGGCCTCTGCCTACACCCTCCTATTTCCTGGGCTTCAACACAGCCAGTTGTAGCTCGGAAGTGCCGTCCACACGGAAAGAGACACTTGCTCCCGTGTCTCAGTGGGGTTCAGTAACGTCAGCTGATCCGCTGCTGTGTGGATGGCAGTCTCTCCTGCTGTCACCACATTCCAAATACAGTAGGCCTCTGCCTACACCCTCCTATTTCCTGGGCTTCAACACAGCCAGTTGTAGCTCGGAAGTGCCGTCCACACGGAAAGAGACACTTGCTCCCGTGTCTCAGTGGGGTTCAGTAACATCAGCTGATCCCCTGCTGTGTGGATGGCAGTCTCTCCTGCTGTCACCACATTCCAAATACAGTAGGCCTCTGCCTACACCCTCCTATTTCCTGGGCTTCAACACAGCCAGTTGTAGCTCGGAAGTGCCGTCCACACGGAAAGAGACACTTGCTCCCGTGTCTCAGTGGGGTTCAGTAACGTCAGCTGATCCGCTGCTGTGTGGATGGCAGTCTCTCCTGCTGTCACCACATTCCAAATACAGTAGGCCTCTGCCTACACCCTCCTATTTCCTGGGCTTCAACACAGCCAGTTGTAGCTCGGAAGTGCCGTCCACACGGAAAGAGACACTTGCTCCCGTGTCTTAGTGGGGTTCAGTAACGTCAGCTGATCCCCTGCTGTGTGGATAGCAGTCTCTCCTGCTGTCTCCACATTCCAAATACAGTAGGCCTCTGCCTACACCCTCCTATTTCCTGGGCTTCAACACAGCCAGTTGTAGCTCAGAAGTGCCGTCCACACGGAAAGAGACACTTGCTCCCGTGTCTCAGTGGGGTTCAGTAACGTCAGCTGATCCCCTGCTGTGTGGATGGCAGTCTCTCCTGCTGTCACCACATTCCAAATACAGTAGGCCTCTGCCTACACCCTCCTATTTCCTGGGCTTCAACACAGCCAGTTGTAGCTCGGAAGTGCCGTCCACACGGAAAGAGACACTTGCTCCCGTGTCTCAGTGGGGTTCAGTAACGTCAGCTGATCCCCTGCTGTGTGGATGGCAGTCTCTCCTGCTGTCTCCACATTCCAAATACAGTAGGCCTCTGCCTACACCCTCCTATTTCCTGGGCTTCAACACAGCCAGTTGTAGCTCGGAAGTGCCGTCCACACGGAAAGAGACACTTGCTCCCGTGTCTCAGTGGGGTTCAGTAACGTCAGCTGATCCCCTGCTGTGTGGATGGCAAAGTCTCCTGCTGCCTACACAGTCGTACCACTACTGATTTTTAACCGTGCTCCAATTAGGCCTGTGGCTCCACTGTCTCTCGTATTTCCCCTGTCCTCCAACCCTGCCAGTTACAGCTCCGAAGTGGCGTCTGCACAATCCACACTTGTTCCTGTGTTACAGGTGTTCAGTCCGGTCAGTTAGTCCCCTGATGTGTGTCCGGCAATGTCGCCTGCTCTGTCCACATTCCCATAACTCGTCAGAGCCTTTGGCCTAGGTGCCTCCATCTCGGTATCCGAGTTCCGGCAACGTCTGCTGGTCCTTGGTAGTGCTTTGTAGCACAGGTACCTCCTGCTTAGTAACCGGGTTCCAGCACCGTCAGCTGGTCCTCGGTTGTGCCATTGGCTCTTGTTCCTTCTGCTGCCCCTCCGGGTGCCAGTACCGTCAGCTGGTTCAAGAGGACAAAGAACAGGAAGACAACCACCAAGATGCAGAACAACAAGAGAGAGAAGACAAAGAAGCATAAAAAAACAAAGCAGAAGAACATTAAGCATAAGACTAATACTCTGAGCAAATGATATTATCTTATTTATAAGCAGAAGAAGACTAAGCAGTGTATGGGGGTGAGTCCGTTCCTCCTCGTGGTGCCCCTGGAAAAGGCCTGCTGCTGCAGGCCAAACTGAACGCGGACAAATCCTGTTGTAAATCTTTTGTGACAGGCAGAACGGAAGGTGTAAACTTCTAACTTTTCTAGATAACTACTACAGGAATGCCTGACACAAACAAGAATATGATGAAGAAGAATAGGAAGAAGATGAAGAAGTTGAATATGTAGAATAATAATTGTTGAATAAGAAGTATATGAAGAATGTAAGAAAAGGAAGAAGAAGAAGAATGTAAAAAAAGGAAGTAGAAGAATTTAAAAAAGGAAGAAGAAGAAGAATGTAAAAAAAGGAATAAGAAGAAGAATGTAAAAAAAGGAAGTAGAAGAATTTAAAAAAGGAAGAAGAAGAAGAATGTAAAAAAAGGAATAAGAAGAAGAATGTAAAAAAAGGAAGTAGAAGAATGTAAAAAAAGGAATAAGAAGAAGAAGAAGAAGGTAAAAAAAGGAAGAAGAATAAGAAAGAAGAAGAAAGAAGAAAGAAAAAGAAGACATACATGTCTGGCAAAATATAAATGAGGCTAACATAGTCAATATCTTTGTAACTCCTAACGTCTTTAAAAAAAAAGTTTAATTCCTGCTATTCCATTTGATTGGGCTAAACCTGTATGGCTTTAATGTCTCCTCCACCTCCCACAATACATTCTACATTATTCTTAGTTGTTTTTCTTCATGTAGAATTAACCTACAAGGAAAGAAAGGGTTTTTTTAATTCCGATATTTTGGCCCCATTGACTTGCATTGGTTCCCGGTATCGGAATCGGCGATACCGATACTTTTTTTTAAGATCGGCCGATCCATTCCGATCTGATATTTTCAAGTATCGGCTGGTATCGCTCAACTCTATTAACGACTAATCACAGATGCCCATTTCACCTAGAAAAAAGAATAAACCACCATATTCCTAACTTAACTTCTGCAATCCATACTCTCCCATGACAATTCAGATCACTTGTAGAGTAGTTACATTAGCTGATATGACTGCTCTACCAAGCAACCAAACAGCCGGCGACACACTCTTAAGAGCGTGTAATCACTCCTGCAGTGTGCAGCATTGAACTGTGGTGAGAAAGTTCACCAGAGTTGATCAGCTGATGAGCACCAGTGATCTCACTTCTGGCACCACTGCTGCGTGAGAAAGTTGTAGTCCGGGTAGAGCAGTCACTGATGTGGCTCAAAGTCATCGGGATCATCATGGGACATTACGGATTATCTCTTCACTTTGGAAAGGTGAGGAATATATTTTTTTATTATTTTAATTCATTTGCAGGGGACATTGGCTTCAGTTGACTGGGTGATGACGTGAGTATGGTTTAAGTTAGAGTCAATAAAGGAGTCTGTGTCATTAGTTAAAATAAAGGACTTTATTTTGAATGTGTTTTTTATACAATATCACTATGGGGTTAATAATGGGGATGTCTTATGGACGCCTCTCTATTAGTAACCTTTGGGCTTGATGGCACCGGACAATACAAAGGTGACATCATTTCCAGAAATTTGAACCTCACTTGCCACCATCAAAGGGAACATGGAAAGAGGCGAGCAAAGCTCCAAAATTGGCATATCTAATAAATGTGCCTCTTCTGGGGTGGTTGCGGGCTGCTATTTTTGCCTGGCTGGTTATACTGTGTACCAAGGTTTTGTCACTTTGACAATTTTGAGTGTTCCTGATAGATTTTTTCATGCTGATTTCAAAAACGACTTCAGATTTTTCCTATCTCGCAAGGTTTTTGAGAAATGATACGAAACATTATGATATTCTGTTATAATTGTAAAAACTCATATATGAACTTTTTCTGAAACAGTCTATTCTGAATTTTCCACTGAAATAACATAAATCCCTGATCTACACATATGCAAGCACTTATTATGCGAATCCCACGCAGTGAATCATTCGGCTGACCATGTACAGAACATACCACATCTCCTGGGCAGTGGAGGAATCACAAGACAATACTGACATACTTAGAGCATGGCTGAATGGATCACGACCTTCAATGTCGTTTGCTGTCCCAATGATATGGCGAGAGCAGAGAGATCATGTAAGATATTGCTACTTCTGCCTTACAAATGTAACAGAATATTCAGGAAAGAACAAAAAATCAATAGAATATCCTAATCTTCCTTCAGCCATAAGACCAGTGCCACACAATGAAAGTCTTCATGTTCCAGGGCCACCCAAAGTATGGACAATGGAGGACGATGAAGATGAACTAACAATGTCAGTGGAAAATGAAACTGCTGCAGACCCAGACTTTGAAATTTATACATCTAATCCACATCTGTTCAGTCAAGCTGATCTGAGTGACTTGGTCAGAGATTTGAAATTGTCAAAGAGGCAGGCAGAATTATTGGGATCAAGACAACAAGAACGGAATCTCTTATTACCAGGAAGAAGAGTTTCTGTTTTTCGCAGTCGTCAAGAAGACCTTAATCAATTTTTCAACCATGTCGACAGTTTAACCTTTTGCAGCGACATCTTGGGGTTGTTTGGTGCTTTTGGATGCGAACATGACCCAAAGGAAAGGCGACTGTTCATTGACTCATAAGTATTAAGTTTGAAGGCTACACAATGGAAATATCTATCCTTCTATACCTATTGGACATGCCTTACACATGAAAGAAACGTATGAGAATATGGAGTTACTGGTGACCCACATTAATTATAGAAATTATAACTGGACCATATGTGGTGATCTAAAAGTTTTTGCACTTGTTCTTGGACTGCAGCTTGTATATACCAAGTATTGTGGTTTTATTTGTGAGTGGGACAGTCGTGCACGAGAAATGCACTATTTCAGAAAGGACTGGCCACTCCGCGAAAACCTGGTTGCTGAACAGAAGAATGTTAAACATAATCCTCTCGTTGATCCAGCAAAGATATTTCTCCTTCCTTTGCATATTAAACTTGGGCTTATGACGAATTTTGTCAAAGCAACGAACAAAGAATCGGAAGCTTTTTCTTACTTGCAACAGAAATTTCCAAGAAAAATTGATGCAAAGAATAAAGAAGGTATTTTATTGACCCACAGATCAGAGATATAATGAATGACATTAGCATTGATGGTCTTTTGCAAGGTGCTGAACAAGTGGCATGGAGAGCCTTTAAAGATGTGACCTTCAACTTCCTTGGCAACAGCAGGGCACCGAACTTTGAACAACATGCTCACAGCATATCATTTGATGAAATGCAATATGTCACTAAAAATGCATTTTCTACAATTTAACTTGCACTTTTTTCCAGCCAATCTTGGTGCCGTTAGCGATGAACACTGTGAAAGATTTCACCAAGACATTGCGCTGATGAAGAAAAGGTACAAGGAAAAGTGGAGTACGTCAATGCTGGCTGACTATTGCTGGAATCTTATTTGAGAAGCATCTGACACGGATTATAAATGAAAGTCATCTGCAAAACACTTTTGAACAATTGCTTTTGCTACTGACATCGATGTACATGTACTGTATGTAGTGTCGCGGACATCATAATATAGACTATAAACTGTTGTTTCTTAAAAACCTTACATGATACAGACTTTTGGAGCACATATTCGTGTTCAGCATATCAAAAGCTATAAGATACAATAACATTTTCTCAGGGGACAAGAACTTCCCTGAAATTTGTTGCGGTATTATTAAAAATACAGGGGGTCAATTGGTGGGTCAATTGATGCCACTTTCCTGGTGTCTGCCCCTAATTTGAGATGTTTTGGCAACTTTTGGGCACCCCTGAATGTGTTGTCTATGCATTTGGTTTTACCTCATTTTGAATTTAATGGTGTTTGATTATGTTCAAACTGTTCGGCGAACATCGGAAAGTTCGCTGAACATAGCCGAACCTTTAAAAGTTCGCTCATCTCTAATCTTTACCAAGGTGCCAACAAGAAACATTTTGTGAAAGGTAAAATTAGTGATAAACTTTTTAAAATTTCTAAACTACTGAAGCTTCCCATGAGCACTGATGAAGTCATAATCCGGAAGTGGAAAGAGCATCATTTTACCATAAACCAGTGACGACCAAGTTTTCCCTTCCCTACAACATTTCAGGCAGAGGATTGAAAAAAATTTTCAGAAGAGTTATCCAAGAGACAAGGACCACCTGTGGAGAGCTACAGAAAGCACTGGAATCAGCAGGTACAATTATTTTAAAGAAAACAATAAGTAATGCACTCAACCTCAATGGCCTGTGTGCACGATCACCATGCAAGACTCTATTGCTGTACAAAAAGCATGTTCAAGCTCCTTTAAAGTTTGCTCAACAACATTTAGACAAAACTGTGAAATACTGGGAGAATGTAATCTTGTCAGATGAGAGCAAAATTGAACTCTTTGGATTCCATAATCCACATCAAGTTTGAAGGTCAAAAGGCATTGCATATCACGCCAAAACACCATACCAACAGTAAAGTTTGGAGGTGGAAACATCATGGTGTGGGTTTATTTTTCAGTGTTTGCCACTAGAAAACTTCATTTAACTGAAGGAAGAATGAAATAACAAAATAAAGCTGCTTGAATGGCCCAGCCTATCACCTGACCTGAATCCAATAGAAATTTTTTTAAATGAACTAAAGCTCATAGAAGGAGCCCGCAGGAACTTTAGGATTTCAAGAATGTTTGTGTGGAAGAATAGTCTAAAATCACACTTGCATGCAACTAGTTTATCCAAACAGGAGGCAGTTAAAATTTGTCATCACCAATAAAGGGTTTTGCACAAAGTATTAAAGAAATTTCAGTAAGCATGTTCAATATTTCCTCCCTGTGTCATTTCTCAGTATTAGACTGTAAAGGCAGTTAGTGGACAATATTCCGTGCTGCCGACAGAATGGAGATGTATATCCCAGTATGATACAGTAAGGTGATGGTTTATTTCATGCGTTTCGAAGTACCATATTTTTCACTTTATAAGATGCACCTGATTATAAGACGCACCCCCAAATTTGGTGAAGAAAAGCAGAAAATTTTTATTATGTTAATTGGAGGTGTGAATTATACTGCCAGTGTCCGTCTTTCAAATCATATACCATTTATGTCCCTCATCCTGGTATCTATATAACCCCCATCCCGGCACATTGCCCGCTTGTGCTGGCACAAAACCCCCCATACCATCCTGGATATGGCCCCCCGGCCACTATATGCCCCCCTGCTGGCATGCACATGGCCCCCCTCTGTCTATATGCCTCCCTGCTGGTATGCACATGGCCCCTGCGTCCCTATATTCCCCCCTGCTGGCATTCACACGCCCTCATTCCTATATTCCCCCTGCTGATACACATTGTCCCCCCATCCCTATATTCCCCCCTGCTGGCACACATTGTCCCCCCATCCCTATACTCCCCCCTGCTGGCACACATTGTCCCCCATCCATATAATCCCCCCTGCTGGCACACATTGTACCTCCATCCCTATATTCCCCCCTGATGGCACACATTGTCCAACATCCATATAATCTCCCCTGCTGGCACACATTGTACCTCCATCCCTATATTCCCCCCTGCTGGCACACATGGCCCCCCGTCCCTATATTCCCCCCTGCTGGCACACATTGTCCCCTGTCCATATATTCCCCCCTGCTGGCACACATTGTCCCCCCTGTCCCTATATTCCCCCATACTGGCATACATGGCCCCCGTCCCTTTATTTCACCCCGCTGGAAAGCACATGATAAAATAACAAACAGTTAACTCACCTTCCGATGATGGATCCTGCTCCCGTTGCTTTCCTGTGTCTGTGCTGACATACTCCTCATGCGAGGGTGCACGCAGCAGCTGCTCATTCAGGCAGTTAATTGTAGCTACAGGACCTTCCATAATGTGACCAATAAGACCTGCGGTCACGTGACTCCCAGTGCACACTGGGAGTCACGTGACCGCAGGTCCTATTGGTCACATCATGGAAGGTCCTGTAGCTACCATGAACTGCCTGAATGAGCAGCTGCTGCTGCTCGACTTGCAGGAGGAGGATGTCAGCAGACTCAGCACAGACATAGGAAAGCCACGAGGGGAGCTGGGAGCAGGAGCCATCATCGGAAGGTGACTGTAGTGATGGGGGGGATAGTGCAGGCACATGTAATATGCGCTATTCCCCTGTCTACCAACTCGGCGTGGCTTCAGCACCGAGGTGATGAACAGCGGGTGCAGTGAATATTACATGAGCCTAATGAGCGGGAGCACAGGACCTCCCGCTGTCGCTGCAGCTCACAGCCAGTGCAACCCAGCCCCCTGACACCATCCCAGAGCCGCCCCCTCCTCTACAGCACACAGATTCGGATTATAAGACGCACCCCCCACTTTCCCTCAAAATTTGGGGGAACAAAAGTGCGTCTTATAATCCGAAAAATATGGTATATAAATTCTTCTTCAGGAAAAATGACGTGTATCTTCCTGAAAAAGAAGTTATATACTTTGAAACGAGTTGAAATAAACCATTCATTGAAAAAAAGCTTCCAAAGCATTCCAAAATTTATTTGAACATTTAAAAACAGAGACTAGTGGACAGCGCGCACATGTTTTCAATAGCAATGCGTTTCGAAGAATCAACTGTTCTTTTTCAAAGCTGCTTACAATTACACATCCTGCAACTATATACAATTCAATTCAAAGAAGCTTTATTGGCAAGGCCAAATAAACATTAGTTTTGCCAAAGCATGTGTCCAGTAGGGAATAGGGAGTAGGGACTGTGGGGATAATGGAAGGGACTGAAGGAATGATGGATGGGGTACAGGGTGGGGGGGTAAGCAAGTCCATGGCATATCATGGTTCTCTTTCTCGCAGCCTATGGCATGCGCTCACATACTGCGCTGCTATCTCCACCGCGCTTTCTTCTTCCCCCAGCAGGATATATGTTTTCTTTTCCACCTTCATGGAGCTGAAATCCGGGAAGAGATTGGATAGTTTCCTGAGGAGAGTGTCCCTCACTGCTGAGTATTTGGTGCAGTGTAGCAGGAAGTAGGTCTCATCCTCTAGGGCCTCCAGGTCACAGTGTAGGCACAGTCTGTCTTCCCTGGGCTTGTAGCTCTGTTTGTGCCGGCAGACCTCGATGGCCAGATTGTGGGCACTGAGCATATACCGGCTTAGGATCTGTTGGTTTCTGGGGTCCGAGAGTTTCTCCAGATATTGAACCAGTCTGTAGTCTCTCTGTAGACTCTGGTACGTGGTCAGTTTCTGAGAGCTGCTGATCTCGTTCTTCCAGTCACTTACGTACTTCTCCTGCCCCTCAACTACCATCTTCCTTATTCTGGCTTTTGTCAGGTTCCTATGGTAGAGAGAGTTTGGTCAGGTTGGGTTTGGGTGAGCTGTTCCAGGGGTCCTGGTTTTTGGAGACCACCTATATGTAGCATGGCTTTAAGGTGATGGGAGCTTGGGTTGCTACTCTGTAGGTGAGCCTGGAAGGACA
The DNA here is from genome assembly GCF_039654945.1 of Dendrobates tinctorius. Classification (NCBI taxonomy): domain Eukaryota; kingdom Metazoa; phylum Chordata; class Amphibia; order Anura; family Dendrobatidae; genus Dendrobates; species Dendrobates tinctorius. The sequence continues at coordinate 1,754,908 of NW_027361766.1, read as the reverse complement.
GTGCCCTCTTCAGAACCGCTAGGTGCAGTGGGAATCTGCCCAGCTCAGCCCAGCAGGCACTGTTGGTGGTGCTCCAATGGACCTGGAGAACGTGTTTACAGATTTCCAGGTGGAATATTTCTGTTGGACTGGAATCCCACTTTGACCAGTCTGGGTATGTGTGAGGGCCCCAGACTTCACTGCCGTACAGGAGGATTGGGGTGATTATGGCATCAAAGATTTTTAGCCAGACCCTCACTGGCGGCTTCAGATGGTAGAGTCTCCTACGGATGGCATAGAAGGTTTTGTAGGCCTTGTCCTTCAGGTCTCTATGGCTTGTTTGAAGCTCCCAGACTGGTGAATTTCCAGGCCCAGGTAGGTATATTTGTCCGTTTCTGTAAGAACGCAGTTGTTTAGCACAAATGGAAGGTGTTGGTCTGATCTTGGTTTTCTTTTCTGGAACACCAAGATGTTGGTTTTCTTTTCATTGATCGGTAGTGCCCATGTGGAGCTGAATTTCTCCAAGATACTCAGGTTATCTTGGAGACCTTTCTCAGTTGGTGACAGCAGCAGTAGGTCATCTGCATACAGCAAAAATTTCACCTGGGAGTCATGGAGTGCGAGACCTGGTGCTGTGGAAGATTCCAGAGCGGTGGCCAGCTCATTGATGTAAATGTTGAAGAGCGTTGGACTTAGGGTGCAGCCCTGTCTGACTCCACGGCTCTGCTGGAATTCAGCCGTTCTTCTACCATTCACACTCACGCTGCAGCGGTTCTTGGTGTAGGAGCTTTTGATGACATCATAGGTCTTTCTGCCTATTCCGCTCTCCAGCAGTTTCAGTAAAAGGCCCAGGTGCCACACTGAGTCAAAAGCCTTTCTAAAGTCCACAAAACAAGCATACATCTTCCCGTGCTTTGTGTTGTAGACGTGGCTCTGAATGAGGCTGTGCAGGGTGTAGATGTGGTCGGTAGTGCGGTGGTTTGGCATGAACCTTGCTTGGCTCTTGCTGAGGACGTAGTGCTCGGTGAGGAAACTGAGGATCCTTTTGTTCAGGATACTGTTGAACAGTTTCCCCAGGTTGCTGCTGACACATATACTCCCACTACCTAATCACAGATACAATCACATATGGTGCATAATGACTAAAATCAAAAAAACACAATAACCAATAAAACGCTAATACAAAAAATAGAACTAAATCCAATGTAAGATAAATAGATCGCACTTTAAAAATGGAACATTATTTCTTTATGGGCATTCAATCCAGCAGGGAAACATGTTTTCAAAAAGAACATCCAGTATGCCTCTCGGGTTATAAGGCGTCTTTTTAGATCTCCACTTCTTGCCGATGCCATGACTTTTTCGATTCCCATTACTTGTAATGAAGAAATGCTTCTCTGATGTTGAGATACAAAATGTTTAGATGCAAAAGATATTGCCCGGCTGGAGCTGGTGGAAGAAATAACATCAGTTATGTGTTCAGAAATTCTTATTTTCAATTTTCACGTTGTGCACCCCACATAGCTTAATTTGCATTCAGTACATGTTATCAAATACACAACATTTTTGGTGTTACAATTAATAAATTGTTTAATTTTAACCCCTTCCTGACATCAGACGTACTATCCCATCCATGGGACCCGGGCCCCTATGCCCATGGATGGGATAGTACGTCTCAGCGATCAGCGGCGCCCACGTGGTGAGCGCCGCTGATAAAGGCCGGGTGTCAGCTGATTATCACAGCTGACACCTGGCACAATGTGTCAGGGGCGGTCATAGACTGCCCCCGACATGTTAACCCCTTGGACACCATGATCAAACATGATCGCGGTGTACCGGGGGTTAAAGGGAAGCATCGACAGGGAGGGGGCTCCCTCCATGCTTCCCTGAGCCCCCTACGGCAGCGCAATGTGCAGCGCTGCTCCGGGGGGGTTCCTTCCCTGCAGGCCCCCAAATCCAAGATGGCGACGGGGGCCTTCGGGGGCCTGCAGGGAGCTGGCTTCCTAAGTGCCTGCAAAGCGCAGGCATGAGGAAGTCTGCAGCAGTGCCTGTGACAGATCGCTGATCTGTCACAGTGATCTTTGATGTGACAGATCAGCAATCTGTCACAGGACAGTGATGTCCCACCTGGGACTATGAAAAAAAGTTAAAAAAAAAAGTGTTAAAATAATTTTAAAAAAATCGCCAAATAAATTAGAAAAAAAAAATATTCCCCCAATAAATCTAATTTTTGGAAATAAAAAAAAAACAATAAAAGTACACATATTAGGTATCGCCACGTCCGTAATGACCTGCCCTATAAAACTGTCCCATTAGTTAACCCCTTTAGAGAACCCCTTAAAAAATAAAAATAAAAAAACGAAGCAAAAAATAATGATTTATTATCGTACTGCCAAACAAAAAGTGCAATAACGCGCGATCAAAAAGACACATATAAATATCCATGGTACTGCTGAAAACATAATCTTGTGCTGCAAAAAATGAGCTGCCACACAGCATCATCAGAGAAAAACTTAAAAAGTTATAGCTCGCAGAATAAAGCGATGCAAAAATAATTATTTTTTTATGTAAAATAGTTTTAATTGCATAAAACTGACAAAACATAAAAAAGACCTAAATGAGGTATTGCTGTAACCATACTGACCCGAAGAATAAAACCTCTTTATCAATTTTACCGCACGCGGAACGGTGTATACGCACCCCCCAAAAGAAATTCATGAAACGCTGGTTTTTGTTCATTCTGCGTCCCAAAAATCAGAAAAAAAAGCGATAAAAAAAGTCACGTGCCTGAAAATGGTACCAATAAAAACATCAACTCGTCCCGCAAAAAATAAGACCTCACATGACTCGATGGGTCAAAATACGGAAAAATTATAGCTCTCAATATGTGGTGATGCAAAAACTATTTTTACAATAAAAAGCGTCTTTTAGCGTATGACAGCTGCCAAACATAAAAACCGCCATAAATAGTAAATCAAACCCCCTGTTTTCACCCCCATAGTAAGGGAAAAATAATAAAATTAAAAGAAAATGTATTTATTTGCATTTTCCCATTAGGGTTAGGGCTAGGGCCAGGGCTAGGGTTAGGGCCAGGGCTAGGGTTAGGGTTAGGGCTAGGGCTAGGGTTAGGGCTAGGGTTAGGGCTGAGATTAGGGTTACGGGTGTGTTGGGGTTAGGGTTGGAGTTAGAATTGGGGGTTTCCACTGTTTGGACACATCAGGTGCTCTCCAAATGCAAAATGGCATCTGATCTCAATTCCAGCCAATTCTTAGTTGAAAAAGTCAAATGGTGCTCCTTCCCTTCCAAGCTCTGCCATGCGCCCAAACAGTGTTTTACCCCCACATGTAGGGTGTCAGCCTACTCAGGACAAATTGCAAAACATCTTTTGGGGTCCAATTTCTCCTGTTACCCTTAGTAAAATAAAAAATTGGAGGCAAAAATATCATTTTTATTTTCACGCCCGGGCGTTAGAAACTTCTGTGAAGCAATTGGGGGTTCAAAGTGCTCACCACACATCTAGATAAGTTCCGTGGGGGGTCTCGTGTCCAAAATGTGGTCACTTGTGGGGAGTTTCAATAGTTTAGGTACATCAGGGGCTCTCCAAACGCACATGACACCCGCAGACCATTCCATCAAAGTCTGTATTCCAAAACGTCACTACTTCCCTTCCGAGCCCCGACGTGTGCCCATACAATAGTTTTCTCCCACATATGGGGTATCAGTGTACTCAGGACAAATTGGACAACAACGTTTGGGGTCCAATTTCTTCTGTTACCCTTGGGAAAATAAAAAAATTGGGGACTAATTGATCATGTTTGTGGAAAAAATACGATTTTTTTATTTTCATGCCCGGGCATTATAAACTTCTGTGAAGCCCTTGGGGGTTCAAAGTGCTCACCACACATCTAGATAAGTTCCTTAGGGGGTCTAGTTTCCAAAATGGGGTCATTTGTGGGGGGTTTCCACTGTTTTGGTACATCAGGGGCTTTCCAAACGCGACATGGTGCCAGATCTCAATTCCAGCCAAAAACGTCAAATGGCGCTGCTTCCCTTCCGAGCTCTGCCATGCGCCCAAATAGTGGTTTACCCCCACATGTGGGGTATCAGCGTACTCAGGACAAATTGCACAATAACTTTGAGGGTCCTGTTACCCTTGGAAAAATAAGAATTGAGGGTGAAAAGATCATTTTTGTGGAAAAAATATGATTTTTTAATTGTACCGCTGTAAGTTATAAACTTCTGTGAAGCCCTTGTGGGTTCAAAGTTCTCACCACATATCTAGATAAGTTCCTTGGGGGGTCTAGTTTCCAAAATGGGGTCACGTGTGGGGGGTTTCCACTGTTTAGGTACATCAGGGGCTCTCCAAACATGACATGGCATCTGATCTGAATTCCAGCCAATTTTGCATTGAAAAAGTCAAATGGCGCTCCTTCCCTTCTGAGCTCTGCCATGTGCCGAAACAGTGGTTCCCCCCCACATATCAGGTATCAGCGTACTCAGGACAAATTGCACAATAACTTTTGCAGTCCAATTTCTCCTGTTACCCTTGGTAAAATAAAAAAAATTGAACCTGAAGTATTTTTTTTGTGAAAAAAAGTTAGATGTTCATTTTTTTTTAAATATTCAAAAAATTCCTGTGACGCACCTAAAGGGTTAATAAAATTCTTGAATGTGGTTTTGAGCACCTTAAGGGGTGCAGTTTTTAGAATGATGTCACTTTTGGGTATTTTCTATCATATAGACCCCTCAAAGTGGCTTCAAATGTGATGTGGTCCGTAAAAATAAAATGGTGTTGCAAAAATGAGAAATCGCTGGTCAATTTTTAACCCTTATAACTTCCTAACAAAAAAAAATTTTGGTTCCAAAATTGTGCTGATGTAAAGTAAACATGTGGAAAATGTTACTAATCAAGTTTTTTGTGTGCCGTATTTCTGTGATTTAAGGGCTTAAAAATTCAAAGTTGGAAAATTGCGAAATTTTCAAAATTTTTGCCAAATTTCCATTTTTTTCACAAATAAACACAAATTATTTGAATGAAATTTTACCACTACCATGAAGTACAATATGTCACGAGAAAACATTGTCAGAATCACCGGGATCCATGGAAGCGTTTCAGAGTTATTACCTCATAAAGGACAGTGGTCAGAATTGTAAAAATTGGCCCGGTCATGAACGTGCAAACCACCCTTGGGGTTGAAGGGGTTAAATTATTGCACATTATCCCTATCTGCAAGTGAATGTGCTGTTGTGGAATGGGTGCACGTTCTACACATGGCTCCACCACAATGGTAAAAACCTTGGTGATGTAACTATTATTATTATTATTATTATTATTATTATTAATATTTATTTATATAGCGCCATTAATTCCATGGTGCTGTTCATGAGAAGGGGGGTTACATACAAAGTTATAGTTATCGTTAACAGTAAACAAATTTACAATGACAGACTGGTACAGAGGGGAGAGGACCCTGTCCTTGCGAACTTACATTCTATGGGATAGTGGGGAAGAGACAGAAGGTCTGGGTGCAGCAGCTCTGGTAGTTTTGAGGCGGCGGCTCGGGCGGTGGTGAGGCGGCAGAATGGTTATTGCAGGCTGTAAGCTTTCCTGAAAAGATGAGTTTTCAGGTTCCATTTGAAGGATCCGAGGGTAGTGGATAATCGGACGTGTTGAGGCATGGAATTCCGTTTGTGTAAGGATCGAATAAGTGTGGAGGAGAGTAGGAGGTCTTGGGAGGATCGAAGATTAAGTGAGGGAAGATATTGGGAAATTAGTTCAGAGATATAGGGAGGGGATAGGTTGTGGATGGCTTTGTAGGTCAGTGATAGTAGTTTGAACTGGATGCGTTGGTGAATTGGTAACAAGTGGAGGGATTTGCAGAGGGGAGAGACAGGGGAGTAGTGACGAGAGAGGTGGATTAGTCGAGCAGCAGAGTTGAGGACAGACTAGAGTGGTGCAAGAGAGTGAGCAGGGAGGCCACAGAGGAGCGTGTTGCAGTAGTCAAGGTGGGAGATAATGAGGGCATGTACAAGAGAGTTTTAGTAGATTGAGTGCTGAAGAAGGGACGGATTCTGGAAACATTTTTGAGTTGGAGGTGACAGGAAGTGGCAAGAGTTTGGACGTGTGGTTTGAAGGACAGGGCAGAGTCAAGAGTTACTCTGAGACAGCGGATTTCAGGTGCAGGAGAGAGCGTGATGCCGTTTACCATAATAGATAGATCGGGTAGGGAAGATACATGAGATGGAGGAAAGATAATGAGTTCAGTTTTGTCTACATTGAGTTTTAGGAAGCAAGAGGTGAAAAAGTGTGCGTCTTGCGCCTTCTGAATTAAAAAAAACTCGGTGAGATCACATTACCTAATGTGGCCGCTTTTTTTTGCCACAGTTTGACAACCTTCTGAAAGAATAGTTGACAAGATATCATTTTTATATAAAATTCCAATGTTCTTATGAATTAATTCTCTAATGGCATTAAATTGAGGGCTAAACTGAATTGAACATACTAATTTTTTATTTTTAATTTTGTCATTAATTACATTATCCCTTTTAGGTTCAAGTAGCTCACACCACTTCTTTTTATAAGCTATTTTTTCAGCTCTTTCTAGTGACCATTGTGGGTAACCCCTTTTACTAAGTCTCTCACAGCATGCATCAATTTCCTGTGTAAGGATACCTCTATCATTGCAATTTCTAGTGATCCTAGTTAGTTCCCCTACAGGAATCGACCTTATGGTATGATTTGGATGGCCGCTGGCAGCATGCAATATGCTATTGCTTGCCATGGCCTTACAATGTGTTGAAGTAGCAATATTTTTGCCCACACCACCCCACAGGTTTGTATCTAAAGAAGATATACATGAAGGATCACTTTGATATGTAAAGTGTAAATTGACATAGTTCTGATTGAGATATCCAACAAATTCTCGTATGGCAGACACATCGCCACTCCAAATTAGGAGTGTGTCATCATTGTATCTGCCATACCAGAAGATGTCAGACACAAAGCGATTGTTAGGCGTATACAAAAAACATTCCTCCTAATAAGCCATAACTAAATTGATAATGGGCGGAGAATATTTACCTCCCATTGACACTCCCCTACATTGAAGGGAGAACTGCTGATCAATCAGAAAATAGTTACGCTTCATAATGTAACAGATTGCCTGAATAATATATTCACATAAATCCTTTGTGTATTCGCTATATTTATCCAGATGGAATTGTACTGCTTCAATAATTAATTGCTATGGTATAGACGTATACAACGCCACAACATCACATCCAATCCATTGGAAACCCTCTTTCCATATAATCCTAGATAATTGATTTAATACCTCCTTGGAGTCCTTCAAAAACCCTGAGGTACAAATGCAAAGTGGCTGCAAAAGAGAGTCTAACCAATAGCTTAGGTGCTACGTTACTGAGCCAATGAATGATACAATAGGATGCATTGGGTGGGGTGAAATACCCTTATGCACCTTAGGTAGAGCATATAGTATGGGAATAACCGGGTGTTCTATTTTTAAATACTCAGTTTGTGTTTTTGTGAGTACCCACAAATTAAATCCTTCATCAACAAAATCAAATAATTCTTTCTGAAATATCCCTGTTGGATCTGTTGGCAATTTTTTATAGGTGAAATCATCTTTTAACAAAACCTCTATTTGATCCCTGTAAATAAACCCCCACCTTACTGTACCATACTGGGATATACGTCTCCATTCTTTCGGCTGCTCTGAATATTGTCCACCAACTCCCTTTACAGTCTGATGGTCACTAGCTGACTAGTCGATTAGCTGCGGCTGATTTTCTACATTATATGCGTATTTAACATATTGAACAGGTGAGTTTAATCTGAGTGCTAAACTAACTGTATTTCTCAGATATGACCCTATTTGGGCTGATTTCTCCTACAGTTTCTTGGTTATTTCTTAATATTCCACATAGTTTAATTTATGTACATTTATGGTTTAACCCTCCGTCAGGCGCAATAGATCTGACAGGCACACAGTAATTAGTTTCACTTCTCTCTCCTTGCCCACTTATCAGAAAACCCCACCCCTCCTAGTTATCTCCTGACTCTACAGGCTCTGTGAAACCTGATATCACAGTGACTCAGCAGACCTTCTAGTGAGCAGATATCAACACTTTGGCTTCTCAGGCACATTGCGCCTGATTTCAACACAAATTGAAAGGTTAGTATTTTGTTTTTTTATTCATCACGATTGTGTATTTAGCTTGTTTTATGAAGGATTAATGCTAAGTTAGTGTACATAAGTACTGTTTTCTTAGACAAAAGGAGGGTGGCTTCTAAGGCACATTGCGCCCTAACACATACTCTTTCTCTCTTGCTCCAGATTTTCTGCTGCAATGGCCAGAAAACAGTATGATTCATCTAAACCCCTTCATTTAGAAGAAATGAAGATTTTTTTGTTAGAAGATGATGAGGAAGAACCAGCAGTAACTGAGGATTTAGAGGAATCTAGTCACATTTCATCTGAAGATGAGGTAGCAGAATGTAACACTGATTCTGGAACAGAGCAGGATGGTGATGACACTGATACAGAGGAAACAGACACAGATCTAGCTTATTATTTGGGCAAAGATAAAAATACAAAGTGGAACAAAAAGGCACCCAAGAACAAACAGCGCAGAGAATCCCACAATATTATTACACACCTTCCTGGAGTTATTGGAAGTGCTAGAAAAGCTAAAACTGCAGTGGAATGTTGGAGTAATCTAATTACAGATAGCATGTTGGAAACTATTGTTCGGTTCACTAACCAGTATATTGACACAATCAAAGAGCAATTCTCCAGAGAGAGGGACATCAAAAACACTGATGTGATTGAACTCAAGGCATTTATTGGCTTGTTATACCTAGCTGGTGCTTTCAGAGCAAATAGGCAAAGTTTGGAGGAGCTGTGGGGGACAGACGGTGATGGCATCGAAAAATTCAGCCTTGTGATGAATCTGAAACGATTCAAAGTCCTGATCCGTTGCCTCCGTTTCGATGATCGAAGTACCCGGACAGAACGAAAAGGTTATGACCGGCTTGCACCAATTCGGGACATATTTCAACAATTTATTATGAATTGTCAAAAAAGCTATTGCCCGGGGCAAAACCTCACTATTGATGAGATGCTTCCAGGTTTCCGTGGAAGATGTGGTTTTCGGCAATATATACCATCAAAGCCAAACAAATATGGAATTAAAATTTTTGCCATGGTTGATGCAAGGATGATGTACACTATGAACATGGAAGTTTATTGTGGAAGACAGCCACCAGGTCCTTTCAATGTGAGCAACAAGCCTAGTGATGTGGTAAAGAGAATTGCTGAGCCAATGTTTGGATCTGGTCGAAATATCACTGCTGACAACTGGTTTACTGACTTTGATCTGATTGATTTTTTAAAAACGAAAAAGCTGTCATATGTGGGAACTGTTAGAAAAAACAAAAGGCAGTTGCCGCCAGATTTTCTATATACAAAAGGCAAACAACAGTATAGCACTATGTTTGGGTTCAGTAATGGAAAGATTTTAGTTTCTTACATCCCACGCGAGAGGAAAAATGTGATTTTGGTCTCTTCATTACATAATGATTACACCATTGATCCAGAGTCTGGGGAGCTAAGGAAACCAGAAATCATAACTTTTTATAATTTGACCAAAAGCGGCGTTGACACTGCTGACCAAATGTGTGGCAATTTCAATGTAAGTCGAAATACCAAACGCTGGCCGATGGTAATCTTCTTTACAATGCTGAATGTGGGTGGCATCAACTCACAAGTAATTTACCTCGGTAATGAACTTAAACAAATGCGCAGAAGAATGTACCTAAAACAATTGGCTAATGAACTGGTGAGTGGAGAGCTAAGCCTAAGAAGTACAAAGACGGTTGGAATGCCCCTTGCCCTGCAACACCGGTTGAAGAGATATCGTCCCAAGGACGTTCCAGAACAAACACCGACTCTACCACCTTCTAAAAGACGCAGTTGTACTACCTGCTCATTTGTATCTGGTTTCAGAAGGCTTTCTAAATATGACTGCAAAATATGTAAAGAATCAATCTGCCTTTCCCATGCAACTTTCGTCTGCCAGCCTTGCTTTTCTAAGTGTACCTGTGCTGCTTCTGCTGCAATTGAAACCACTGAAGATGGGTAGAAAATAATTAAGTAACATCTAAGTGCAATATCCTTTAAGTTTTTTTCCATAATTTTATATTTAAGCAATAGTTAAGTAAAGATAACTGGAGCCTATTTGGCAGTACTACCGAAAAGTGGTACTTTTAGTTTTAATAAGTTTATGGTTAATAAATGTTTTTTTTGCATCTGATTTGGTGTAATCTCTTTTAATACATTCCTATGAAGGTCACTGACTACTTCTATAGTCCTGAAATTGAAATATGTAGCTACTATAGGTGGTTTTCTGACCTGTGCTTGTCAGGCACATTGCGCATGAACTGAGGAGAATCTATATTGCGCCTGACGGAGGGTTAATGTCTTTGCCTGTGTGGATTGGATTGGTTGTTACCAACATCTGGTATTTCATAGCAAAAGCACCTTTATAAATATATTTACTTAGAAAATTGGTGACATATTTCCCTTCGCCACAGGGCAAACATTTTATAAATATGATGGAATCAGTATTGCCATTACTTGCATTGCACAAGTATGATCATTGCACAGACTGTTTATTTTTAAAGAGATGCTGTCAACAGAAAGTTACCTCTTGTATAACTCCTTAACCATCACCAATATGTATTTTAACGGCGGTGGTTAAAGGGCCTTATTCCTCAGCACCACTTTTTAATGGCACTGAGGAATAAAAGTATAGCGTATGTGAAAGCTGACACCCTGTGGTATCGGCCCCGGATGGTTTTGCGACAGCTGTCAATCACGACAGCGGTATTTAAGTTGTTACAAGACCCCCTTAGTAACCAGGGCTGCTATCAAGCCATTACTGCCCTTACTGGTGTACAGGGCCCGGTGAGCAGAAGCAAAGAGGAGGGGCTCAGACTGGGTGAGATTTTCTGTCGGGCCTCCCACTTTGGTTCTGCTAACTGGGCTCCTAGGCAGGGGCAGAACTAGTCAGTTAAATTCGAGGTCTGAGCCCCGGATCAAAAGCTTGATGCTCTGAACCTCCTGAGGGCATGTTCTTCCAGAGCAGCCTGACACAGCAGCACTGCCTTTCCTGATTCCTCTCCTGCACCCGGGAGCACAACGCAGTTATGTGACTGCTCCTGCAAGTGTCTGTGCTCCACGCAGGAGAACAGCTACACAAGAACCCACTGCATCTACTGCACTCACTGCTCTGCACCGGCTGCTGCAATCTTCAGACAGTTTGACACTGCCTACTCCCCTGAGCCTCCTGCAGAGTAGAGCAGAAAGCTGCCTCCAGGATGAAGAAGCCCCTTCTCTACTGACTGACAGGTTTGTTCTTACAGCAGCATGAGAGATACTAATCCCTTTGCCCCCTATTCAGCACTATTGCTTCTCACCAGCCACACAACAATCATTATACCTCCCCTTCAGAACTTTCCAGTACAGCTAGTAGTCGGCAATCAGGAGGGGGAGGGGAGCAGTCTGATGCACATGGAGCACTTAGTGAGGGTCCTGCGCCCCCATTGCTTGAGACTGAGGATGCATGATGCCCAGTTCTATATACAGTGTACATGTGCACAGTACATGTAATGTGTATGTCTACTAAATGTGTCATTTGTGTAATGCATGTTTGTGTCTGTGCTTGTGCACTGCAATTCCTAGATGTGTGCATTTGTGTATATATAAGGCATATATCTGAATTTGTGTGTATGAAATAGCATATGTATGGGTAGGTACACACATTAAGTATTTGCTGCAGACATTTACACACCAAAAACATGTCTTGTGACAGTAAAAATGCAATATAAAACACACACGGTTTTTCCTCATTTTCTACTTGTATTTTTGTGTGTTTTTTACTTGCTTTTCTTTCTCCCAGTGTGAAAAACACTGAAAAAAATGACATGCTGCAGATTTGAAACTGCTTCAAACCTGCAAGGTAAAACTAAGCAACATGTGTATGAGACTTCAGGAATCTCATTCACTTAGTTGGTAATAAGAAATTCTGCAGTTTTTCTGCAAAAAACACAGGGAATACTTAAACAACCACTCCAGCATTTTTTTAATGTCAGTACTGGAGTGGTGCTTTACATCCCAGTCCCCTATCTGATTCTCACCTTGTGGAGTCTTCATGTTTTATCAATGCCACTCCACTCCGTATCCAGCTGTTTGTGGCCTGCAGTATTTGTCCTCTCTTTGTGGTATTAATCAGTTTCTATGCAGTGGTAATATGTGGTCTGGTCATGGTATGGCAGTATTTTTTCCTTGTATGTAGAATTATCCGGTCACTATGTGATGGTAATATGTGATCTGGCCACAGTGGGGAGGCATTTGCCCCTTGTATGTGATTTTATTCTGTCACTGTGGTGGTAATATGTGGTTTGGTCACAGTGTGGTGGTATTTGCCCCTTGTATGTGATATTATTCGGTCACTATATGGTGGTAATATGTGGTCTGGTCAAGGTGTGATGGTATTTGTCCCTTGTATGCGGTATTATTAGGTCACTATGTGGTCTGGTCATGGTGTGTCATTATTTGTTCCTTGTATGTGGTATTATTTGGTCACTATGTGGTGTTATGGATGAGTCACCGAAGGAGGAAAAAACAAAAATAATAGCTAAGTCCAGAAAACCAGAGAAGTTGGCAGCTATCGGATTGCAGACCCCTGAACCTACCCACAACAACTAGCAGTAGCCGTCGGGGGTTCCTAAGGTGCCCTAGACCCCTCGATCACAGCCGGAGAACTAAATTAGCCTAAAGACAGAAAGGGGAAATCTAAACTGCCCCAGAGCAGACCCCAAAGCAATAGGCAGCCCCAACATATAATGACTGTGATGCAAGATGAAAAATACTAACACAGATAGAAAGGTTGAGCAAATGATGGGGCCCAAGCTAACTAAATAGGACAGGATAGAAAAGCTGCTGTCTGCAATGCGCAAAAACCCTATCCAAAAATGTACCAACAGACTGATAGGAAAAACAGGCCTGAAGTCGCTAGGCTTCAAAAGACTATATCAGCACTCAGGTATATTCTGAAGACAGAGCCAGAGATCAACAGATCAGAGACAAAAATGGAATTCAGCTCACCCCCGGCTGGGGATGGCTGAACTCCAAAAAACAAGGCAAACAGAACTAAAGTGAACAAAAAGCAGAGCAAAACTTAGCTTTGAGAAGCAGAAATCAGACTTGTCTCCAAGAATCCAGCAGGAAAATCACCAGCAAGGCAGCAGGGCATCGGCTGCCTTATATCCAGTCATCATTTCCTGTGACCCAGTCATCATCTACCTGCTCAGCTGTTTGGTAATCAGCCTCACTACCTTCCTTCGCTAGAAGAGGGAGTTCATCAGACCTCACTGGTGAAGGGAAAAATGAACTCACAACAATGTGGTCTGGTCATGGTGTGATGGTATTTGTTACTTGTATATGGTATTACATGGTCACTATGTGGTGGTAATATGTGGTCTGGGCATGGTGTGATGGTATTTGTCCCTTGTATGTGGTATTACTCGGTCACTGTGTGGTGTTAATATGTGGTCTGGTCATGGTGTGGCAGTATTTGCTCCTTGCATGTGGTATTATTTGGTAACTATGTGGTCTGGTCATGGTGTGACAGTATTTGGTTCATGTGTGTGGCATTATTCTGTAAATATGTGATGGTAATATGTGGTCTGGTCATCGTGTGCTGGTATTTGTTCCTTGTATGTGGTATTATTTGGTCACTATGTGGTGGTAATATATAGTCTGGTGATGGTGTGGCAGTATTGGTTCCTTGTATGTGGTATTATTTGGTAACTATGTCGGCTGGTCATGGTGTAGCTTTATTTGTTCCTTGTATGTGGTATTACTCGGTAGCTATGTGGTGGTAATATGTGGTCTGGGCATGGTGTGATGATATTTGTCCTTTTGTATGTGGTATTATTCAGACACTATTTGGTACCAATAAGTGGTCTGATCATGGTGTGGCAGTATTTGTTCCTTGTATGTGGTATTATTCGGTAATTATGTGGTCTGGTCATGGTGTGACAGTATTTGGTCCTTGCATGTGGTATTATTCGGTCACTATGTGGTGGTATTATGTAGTCTGGTCATGGTATGATGGTATTTGTTCCTTGAATGTGGTATTAACTAGACTTCGCATAGTGTATTATGTTGTGTATGGAAGTCACTTGTTTGCTCAGATTTCAATAAGGGGAAGATATTTATTTACATTAGAGATAAATTGCTTGGATGTTTAACCCCTCCCTGTCCTGTGACTGTTACACAGTAGCAAATATGCAGTTACAGAGGTTCTCTTTTGAAAGCAAGTAAACACCTATCCCAAAGACACATTCAGTATTTGGTCAGAATTTTGCATCAGTATTTTTAATCCAAAGCTAGAAGTGGGTGAAAAAAGCAGGATTAGTGACTAGGGATGAGCTAATAGCTTCAGATAAGAGCTTATCCGAATAGCTATAGCGCTTACCGAATAGCTGCATCGGGAGCCCGGACACCTGGAGTGCTCCTGATGATTAGCTGTTTGGCGCCACAGCTGCATGTGTTGCATTTGTTTCATTGCCACAGCACATGTATGGAGAGCCCAACAAACAGGCTCCCCATCATGCATGTGTTGTGAATGTCACACAGCCACGACACATGCAGCTGCGGCACTGAACAGCTGATTATCGGAAGCTCTGCAGGTATCAAGGTTCCCAATGCAGCTATTCGGTAAGCGTTAAAGCTATTCGAATAAGATCTAATCTGAAGCTGTTCGATCAACCTTAGTAGTGATGTGTTTCTATTCTACTTTTCCTCCGATTTTCTGCTCCTTATTTTGGTTTACAAATAAATTATGTAAAATACTGAATGAGTGAACGTGGCCTGAGATAAGTGATAACTTATTGATTGGTGAGGGTCTGACTTCTTGGACCCGCACTGATTGTCCGAATATGGAACTTTTATCCCCATTAGAACGGAGCTCATGTGCGACTCGACCACTGATCCATTCATTCCCTCAATGGCTACACTTGGCTTTTTCTTGAAGCCCCAAAGAGAATGAATGGAGCTGTGGTCAGACATCCCACCTGCTGCTGCATTTTAAAATGGGGATAAACTTTTCTCATTCTTCAGATTGTTGCAGTTTCAGATGGTTGGATTTTTCCACGAGTGGACGGTGGATCTGTGGACAGTTTGAGGGTTGGAGGCAGGAATGAGGTAGAGCCTGGGTGGAGTCTCAAGGAGGCCTGAAAATGTTTCCAATATGGGGCCCTGAAATTCCTGGTGACAGCCCTGTTAGTAACCATAAAGCTCTAGCGATGAGAATCGCTGTTCCCGATGGTTACCATGGTACCCAGAGGTCATGTGATCACCCCAGGGTGAGATCCAGCAATAAGCTGAGTCTCACAGGCAGCAGTCAGTGAGTCACTAGCAGTCTGATACACTGCTGTACACGAGTATAGGAGTGTATGAGAAAAGTGAGCAAAATAAAAATTATGCATGTCCAACATTGGGACTAAGCAAAAAAGTGAAAAAGAGTAAAACTTGTAAAAAAAAAGTAAAAACAAACATACAAAAGAGTGCACACAAATCACTAAAATCTTTTTTGCCACTCAAAATGTGCAGTTTATGATAAAACAAAAATAAACCAAAAAAAGTACACTACCTTTCAAAAGTTTAGGGTCACAAATTTCCTTATTTTGAAAGAAAAGCAGTTTTTTCAACTGAAGCTAACAGTAAATGATTCAGAAATACACTCTATACTTTGTTAATGTGGTAAATGACTATTCTATCTGCAAACGTCTGGTTTGTAATGCATTATCTTCATATGTATATAGAGACCCAGTTCCAACAACCATCACTCCAGTGTTCTTATGGTACTTTGTGTTTGCTAACTGTTAAGAAGGCTAATGGACAGTTAGAATACCCTTGAAAACCCTTGTGCAAGTATGTTAGCACAGCTGAAAGCAGTTTGGCTGAATAGAGAAGCTATAAACCTGACCTTCCTTTGAGCTAGTTGAGAATCTGGAGCATTACATTTGTTGGTTCCATTAAACGCTCAAAATGGCCAGAAAAAAAGAACTTTCATGTGAAACTCGACAGTCTATTCTTGTTCTTAGAAATGAAGGCTATTCCATGCGAGAAATTGCCAAGAAACTGAAGATTTCCTACAATGGTGTGTACTACTCCTTTCAGAGGAGAGCACAAACAGGCTCTAACCAGAGTAGAAAGAGAAGTGGGAGGCCCCACTGCACAACTGAGCAACAAGACAAGTATATTAGAGTCTGTAGTTTGAGAAATCGACGCCTCACAGGTCCTCAACTGGCAGCTTCATTAAATAGTATACGCAAAACGACAGTGTCAATGTCTATAATGAAGAGGCGACTCCGGGATGCTGGCCTTCAGGGCAGAGTGGCAACGAAAAAGTCATATCTGAGACTGGCTAATAAAAGGAAAAGATTAATATGGGCAAAAGAACACAGACATTGGACAGAGGAAGATTGGTAGAAAGTGTTATGGACAGACGAATCCAAGTTTGAAGTGTTTGGATCACACAGAAGAACATTTGTGAGACGCAGAACAACTGAAAAGATGCTGGAAGAGTGCCTGACGCCATCTGTAAAGCATGGCGGAGGTAATGTGATGGTCTGGGGTTGCTTTGGTGCTGGTAAAGTGGGAGATCTGTACAAGGTAAAAGGGATTTTGAATAACGAAGACTATCACTCCATTTTGCAATGCCAGGCCATATCCTGTGGACAGCGCTTGATTGGAGCCAATTTCATCCTACAACAGGACAATGACCCAATGCACAGCTCCAAATTATGCAAGAATTATTTAGGGAAGAAGCAGGCAGCTGGTATCCTATGTGTAATGGAGTGGCCAGCGCAGTCACCAGATCTCAACCCCATTAAGCAGTTGTGGGAGCAGCTTGACCGCCTGGTACGCAAAAAGTTCCCATCAAGCCAAACCAACTTGTGGGAGGGGCTTCTGGAAGCATGCGGTGGAATTTCTCCAGATTACCTCAGCAAATTAACTGATAGAATGCCAAAGGTCTGCAATGCTGCAATTGCTGCAAAGGGAACATTCTTTGACGAAAGCAAAGTTTGAAGGAGAAAATTATTATTTCAAATAAAAATCTTTTTTTGAACCTTGTCAATGTCTAGACTAGATTTTAAATTCATTTGGCGACTTATTTGATTTCATGGAAAACACAAAATTGTCTGGGTTACCCCAAACTTTTGAACGGTAGTATACTGTATATATAGTTGATATTGCAGCATCCATAACGACCAGCTCTATAAAACTGACATGTTATTTATTCTGTTTGGCAAACTCTGTAAAAGAAATAATAAAAAACACTCCAAAAATTCACTTTTTCCACATATTGATTCTCAAAAAAAGTGAATAAAAAGCGATCAAAAAGTCATATGTAAAGAAATATGATATAAATGAAACCGTTAAACCTTCCCGCAAAAAAATAAGCCCTAATCTGGCTCATTTGGCTAAAAAATAAAAATGCTACAGCGCTCAGAATATGATGATGCCAAATGTTAGGCGCTGGGTTTCTCCCTCTGCACAGGAGGAATTCCAAGCCATGTCTTCTCCTGCAGTCTCCTATTTAGTCTCAGCCACTGCGGATTCTGCTCAGTAGAGACATCGGTCTCAGTGTCTTGCTCAGACCCAAGCTGTGCAATTGATTGTTACTGCCTCTCCAGGTTCAGCTATAGCAATCAACAGCAAACAACAGCAAGCAGTCATTCCTGAGACTAAGCCCAGGTTTTGCCCTATTGAGCATGCTCATGAGGTGGCAACCTCTCATTGGTGGTCGCCACTCAGCTGCTCAGGTCCTCAAGTTAGCCTGGATTGGTCCACTAGCAAGGTCCTGGCAGACTGGGATGTATAAAAGGATCTCACAGCTGCATGGCCGTGTGCTAGTATAGACCATGCGGAGTGAATGTTGCATGCACGTGTGGGGAAGGTGACCTGATGGACGGACTTGTCAGAATAGAGAAGGAAAGGTTTGCACAGTTTAGACAGGTGTCAGTTACTACAGTGGGAAAACATCTAGGAAAGTGTAGTGGACGTGCAGTACCTTGGGTTGACCATTAGAGGGCAGGGAGGAGTGTGAGCAAAGGACTTGACATCATCTTAGGGATTAGGAAACCGTTGGTCATGGGGGCGGAGTTACAGGGAACCGGGAATTATATAAATACTGAGGGAGGGTTCCAGAAAGTTCCAGTCCCCAGGGGGAGCTTGAGTGACAGGAGGACTACGACAGTTTGTGCACTCTGAGGAAAACCAAACCAGGGGGACTGAGGAGAGAGAACGTCAGGGGGTGGTCCTGACAGGAAAATACCGCAGTATAGATGAGGCACCGAGGTAAAGCATACCGTATTGAGAGAGGGAGATGACTGTTCAGTAGAAGTACTGTTGGTTTACGGGCCTAAGGCAGCCACAGTGACGGATCTGACAGGAGCGTCAACAAGTGAAGAGGGGCCGGTATGTATATGTACGTCCCCGGTGTAAAGTACGTTGTGAGAGAAACGGCTCTGGAAACGAAGAGCCGATAAGTGAAGTGAAGTTAAGTGAAGTAAAGTATATTGAAGTGCGGTGTACTGCGGAGGCCGTCAGGTGGACGGCGAAGAGAATAAAACTTGGACCTGTTGTACCCGATATTTGCCTCCATCGTGTCTCTGTTACATCTCTGTGCGGTAAGAGAGGGACCACCCCCCTGCTCGGCCCACCGACCCTACACACACATGAATATCTCTGGTGACTGACTCATTATGAAACCCCTACCCTTGGTATGTATGAGTTGCTCAGCCCTGCCAGTTAGTGCCTAGGCTGATAGTTCAGGTAGGAGGCAGAGTCAGTGCCTAGCGTCAGCACCAATTTTTGTCATCGCTTGGTTGAGCCTAGAGACCTCACTCTTGCCAAATCAGCTTAGCCCTGTGACATTTAACAGGGAACAGCGTTCTATTTACATAGTTGCTGCGGCTCTGTGAAGTAACAGTTCACCGATGTTCACACCAGGTGACTTCTAACTCGCGTGTTTTAGGCGTTCAACCACCATCTTGTTCCGCCATTACTTAGCAGCAGGTTCCATCTCTGCATGGTGGACCCCGGGTTACGAATGCACCTTAAAATTATTATATTTCATTTGGTGTGTTCCGCCAACCCTAACAACAAAACAAATTAATTTTGCTAAAATATTGTTTTCAGTCTGTAAAAAGAGCAAAACTTAAAAAAATATACAGGATAAAAGCCAAGCTAAGTCAAGGCTCGTTAAAGGGTCGACATTGACTTTTAGGATTGCTACTTCCAATAGGTCACACTAGAGTTCTAGTCCTCATCCTCTCTGAAGAGACAATTTGCATAATTAGCATATTTCCCAGAGGAGCATTGCGGCTTAGTCTCCTCATCTCGACATGATTAGTATGTCATTCTCTGCAAGGAGAAACGATACTTCTAGGATATCGTGTATACGTTATAAACTTCTGTGAAGTATCTTGGGGATCAAGACACATATAGATAAGTTCTTTGAGGGGTCTAGTTTCCAAAATGTGGTCACTTGTGGAATTTTTCCACTTATTAGGCACATCAGGGGCTCTCCAAACACAGCATGGCTTCCGCTCTTGATTCCAGGCGGTTTTACGTTCAAAAAATCAAACAGTACTCTTTCCCTTTCGAGCTCTGCCGTACACACAAATAGTAGTATTACTCCACATATCAGGTATCAATGTACTCAATAGAAAATTTACAATAAATTTGGGGGTCCATTTTCTCCTGTTACCCTTATGAAAATAATAAATTGGGGCTAAAATTACATTTTTGTAGTTTTGTATTTTCACACCTCTACGATAAACTTCTCTTATGCACCTTGGGGTTCAAGATGCTCTTGATACATCAAGATAAGTTTCTTTTAGGGTCTAATTTCCAAAATGGTGTTACTTGCAGTGGGTTTCCAGTGTTTAGGCACATAGGAATTCTCTCAACGCGACATGGCGTCCTCTCTCGATTCTAGATGGTTTTGCGTTCAAAAAGTCAAAAGGTGCTCCTTCCCTTCCGACCCTGCTATGCACCCAAATAGTAGGATTCCCCCTCATATGGGGTAGCAGCATACTCAGTAGAAAAAATGCATCTAGTTTTAGGGTCCAATCTCTCCTGTTACCCTTGGGCTAAAAGTACATTTTTGTGGGTTTACTGTGAGCTTGTCGGCAGAGGGAAGCATGAAGTGCTCTAAAATTTCCTGGTAGATGGCTGCGCTGACTTTGGTCTTGATAAAACACAGTTGAACTACACCAGCAGATGACATGGTTGCCCAAACCATCACTGATTGTGGAAACGCGACAGAGTCTGAATGAATGCAAAATTTACTTTCATCTGAAACAACACCTTGGACCACTGAGCAACAGTTCATTTTTTTTTCTCCTTGGCCCAGGTAAGACACTTCTGGCATTGTCTATTGCTCATGAGTGGCTTGACGCAAGGAATATGACATTTGTAGACAATGTCCTAGATATGTCTGTGTGTAGTGGCTCTTGAAGCAATGACTCCAGCAGCAATCAATTCCTTGTGAATCTCCCCCAAATTTTTGAAACACCTTTTCTTAACAATCCTTTTAAAGCTGTGGTTATGCCAGTTGCTTGTGCATCTTTTTCTACCACACTTTTTCCTTCCACTCAACTTTCCATTAATGTGCTTGGATACAGCACTCTGTGAACAGCCAGTTTCTTTAGCAATGAGCTTTTGTGGCTTGCACTCCTTTTGGACATCTGTCAAGTCAGCAGTCTTCCCCATGATTGTTGAGCCTACTGAAACAGACTAAGGGACCTTATTAAATGCTTAGGAAGCCTTTGCAGGTGTTTTTGTCAATTATTCTAGCTTACTGAGATAAAGACTTTTGGGTTTTCATTGGCTCTAAGCCATAATCTTCAACATAAACAGAAATTAACACTTGAAATAAAACACTCTTTGTAATGACTCTATGTAATATTTGAGTTTCACTTTTTGTATTGAATAACTGAAATAAATTAACTTTTAGATGATATTCTAATTTTGGGAGAAACACCTGTATCTATTTTATCTATTGTATTGAAACCTGTCACTCTGTGATTTTACTGTACGTGGCAGATGAATTACTGGCTTTTATTATATCTATCTATCTATCTATCTATCTATCTATCTATCTATCTATCTATCTATCTATATCTGTTTTGAATAATATTTCCTTTGAAAATGATGTGTAAATGACAGAGAATTGATCTATGTAAAAGCTCATGTTAAAATCTCATTGCAATGAGACAGCATTCGCACTGCATTCAGATGGAAATCAAATACTTGGTGTGAAAAATCGGATTGTACTCGCATGACACTTTTGCGACCCTCGGCAGTGAGAATCGGACTGATTCTTTATATGTTTAGCGTGACTTCAGCATTAGTCAGAGTCTAGGACTCAGGAAGTGCAAGTTCTGGGTGGCGTGGAGAGCAAGGCTAAATATAGCAGGGTTAGCAGGCTCCAGTGCAGTGAAGTTGCAGCAGAGAAGAACGAGTACAGTCAGTGCAAATTTCCCAGAAGAAGGAGTGCACATCTCCAGTACATCTGGATGCCTGGACATTCATGTACAGTACCTAAGTTTCAGAAGTGGTATAGAGAGTCATGCCTCTGTCTCCCTGATGAGGAGAATGTCAGCTGGGCCACAGAGTGGGGTGAAAATGGTGGGTTATCTGATGGAGCACAAAACCAAGGGAACATCACTAAAAAGAGAGTAAGGGTATGTGCACACAGTGCAGATTCTGCTGCGGTTCCGCAGCGTTTCTGCAGCTGCGGGTCCGCAGCATATTCTGCTGCAATGTACAGTACCTTTATTTCCTATGGAAATTAAAAAACGCTGTGCACATGCTGCGGATTTTTCCGCACGGTTTTGCTGCGGTTTACAATCCGCAGCATGTCAATTGTTTGGTGCAGAAACGCTGCAGTTTTACACCTCATCCATTATGAGTAGTGTTGAGCGATACCGTTCGATACCCAAAAATATCGTATCGGATGGTATCGCCCGATACGAAAAAAATATCGGGTATCGCCGATTCCGATACCGGAAGTCCCATTCACGTCAATGGGACTTCCGGTATCGGAATTAAAAAAAGCTCTTTATTTCTTTGTTGGCTAATTCTACATAATTGAAAACAAATAAGAATCATGTAGAATGTATTGTGGGAGGTGGAGGAGACATTAAAAGCATAGTGGTTTATTCAAATCACATGGCATAGCATTAATTCCAATTTTTTTTTTCAATACGTTCGGAGTTAAAAAGATATTGACTATGTTAACCTTTTTTATATTTTGTCAGATATGTACTGTATGTTTCACAACTTCCATGCTCTTCACCTTCTTTTGTACTTCTCCCACACTTTCTCCTTCATGATCCGCAGCAGTAGCATTTTTTCATCAACTTTTTCTTCACCTTATTCATCTTCTTCTTCTTCATCTTCTCCCCATTAATTTTTTTTTCCATTCTTCATATTCTTCTTATTCAGCTATTATTAATTTTAATATGCTATTTCTTCATCTTCTTCCTATTCTTCTTTGTCTTCATTTTCTTATGGTGACAGGCATTCCTGTAGTACTTATCTATAAAAGTTATAAGATTACACCTTACGTTCTGCCTGTCACAAAAGATTTACAACAGGATTTGTCCGCGTTCAGTTTGGCCTGCAGCAGCAGGCATTTTCCAGGGGCACCACGAGGAGGAACGGACTCACCCCCATTTACTGCTTAGTCTTCTTCTGCTTATAATTTTGATTTCTTCTATGCTGATTTTTAGTCTTATGCTTAATGTTCTTCTGCTTTCTGTTCTTCTGCTTTTGCTTCTTCTGCTTCTTGTTCTTCTGTCTTTTGTTCTGTATCTTGGTGGTTGTCTTCATGTTCTTTGTCCTCTTGGTCTTATTATTTAGGGTCAAATTTCTGGTCTTCTTTGGTGTGGTCTTCAGGGTCGTCATCATCAGGGTCGTCGTCATGGAGATCAATAAGGATTACCAAAGACAATTTCAAAAAGCTTTATCTTGGAAATGTAGCAGAAGGTACAAGAAGGCTGAGAAACTGGCGAGAACCAGCAGACAGTGCTGGCACCCGGATGGGTAGCAGAAGGAACAAGAGCCAATGGCACTACCGAGGACCAACTGACGGTGCTGGACCACGGTTACTAAGCAGAAGGTACCTGTGCTAAAAAGCACTACCAAGGACCAGCTGACGGTGCTGGACCTCGGATACCGAGATGGAGGCACCTAGGCCAAAGGCTGTGACGAGAACCAGCAGACAGTGCTGGCACCCGGATGGGTAGCAGAAGGAACAAGAGCCAATGGCACTACCGAGGACCAACTGACGGTGCTGGACCACGGTTACTAAGCAGAAGGTACCTGTGCTAAAAAGCACTACCAAGGACCAGCTGACGGTGCTGGACCTCGGATACCGAGATGGAGGCACCTAGGCCAAAGGCTGTGGCGAGAACCAGCAGACAGTGCTGGCACCCGGATGGGTAGCAGAAGGAACAAGAGCCAATGGCACTACCGAGGACCAACTGACGGTGCTGGACCACGGTTACTAAGCAGAAGGTACCTGTGCTAAAAAGCACTACCAAGGACCAGCTGACGGTGCTGGACCTCGGATACCGAGATGGAGGCACCTAGGCCAAAGGCTCTGGCGAGAACCAGCAGACAGTGCTGGAACTCGGGTGGGTAGCAGAAGGTACCCATTCAAAGCAAAGTAGCCAGGCCGCAAGCCGGCCGCAGTTACCGAAACCCACAGTCCTACAGGGGGTCCATGTCCCATTGGCACTACGGATCCAGCCTTCAGTGCCAGTTCCCGCAGCCCACATAGGAGTCACCTAAACTGCAGGCACCGTAGAGTCGGCTAACCCGGCCGCAAGATGACAGGACAACGGATTGGTGGCATAGTGACCTTGACACTACCCGGAAACAGCAGGCATGCTGAAAACAGGCTGGGCAACAGGGAGTACCCGTGCCAAAGACACTGCTGAGAACCAGCTGACGGTGCTGGAACCCAGATGGGTAGCAAAAGCTACAAGAGCCAAAGGCACTACCGAGGAACAGCTGACGGTGCTGGACCACGGTTACTAGGCAGGAGGTACCGGTGCTAGAAAGCACTACCAAGGACCAGCTGACGGTGCTGGACTTCGGATACCGAGATGGAGGCACCTAGGCCAAAGGCTCTGGCGAGAACCAGCAGACAGTGCTGGAACCCGGGTGGGTAGCAGAAGGTACCCATTCAAAGCAAAGTAGCCAGGCCGCAAGCCGGCCGCAGTTACTGAAACCCACAGTCCTACAGGGGGTCCATGTCCCATTGGCACTACGGATCCAGCCTTTAGTGCCAGTTCCCGCAGCCCACATAGGAGTCACCTAAACTGCAGGCACCGTAGAGTCGGCTAACCTGGCCGCAAGATGACAGGACAACGGATTGGTGGCATAGTGACCTTGACACTACCCGGAAACAGTAGGCGTGCTAAAAACAGGCTGGGCAACAGGGAGTACCCGTGCCAAAGACACTGCCGAGAACCAGCTGACGGTGCTGGAACCCAGATGGGTAGCAAAAGCTACAAGAGCCAATGGCACTACCGAGGACCAACTGACGGTGCTGGACCACGGTTACTAAGCAGAAGGTACCTGTGCTAAAAAGCACTACCAAGGACCAGCTGACGGTGCTGGACTTCGGATACCGAGATGGAGGCACCTAGGCCAAAGGCTCTGGCGAGAACCAGCAGGCAGTGCTGGAACCCTGGTGGGTAGCAGAAGGTACCCATTCAAAGCAAAGTAGCCAGGCCGCAAGCCGGCTGCAGTTACCGAAACCCACAGTCCTACAGGGGGTCCATGTCCCTTTGGCACTACGAATCCAGCCTTCAGTGCCAGTTCCCGCAGCCCACATAGGAGTCACCTAAACTGCAGGCACCGTAGAGTCGGCTAACCCGGCCGCAAGACGACAGGACAACGGATTGGTGGCAAAGTGACCTTGACACTACCCGGAAACAGCAGACGTGCTGGAACCAGGCTGGGCAACAGGGAGTCCCCGTGCCAAAGACACTGCCGAGCACCAAATGGCGTTGTTGGAGCCCAGGGACAATCATGGTGTAGGCCGAGGTGGTAGTTTTAGATTGTTTGTAGGCTACAACAGACTGTCAACGTGCTCCAATTAGGCATCTGTCTCCACTCTGTTTCCAGGATTTCACGAGACCACCAACACCGCCAGTTTATGCGTACAGTAGCCGTCTGCCCAATCCACACGTGTTCCTGTGTTACTGGTGTTCTGTAATGTCAGCAGATCCCCTGATGTTTGTCTTCCAATGTCTCCTGCTCTGTCCACAATCCCACCACTTGCAGTGGGAAGGTGGACAGCGCAGGAGACAGTGGCGGACACATATTGGGGGATCTGCTGACGTTACAGAACCCCAGTAACACAGGGACACGTGTGGAATGCGTGGACGGCAACTGTGAGCAGGAACTGGCGGTGTTGGAGGTCAGGGGAAATACTAGAGACAGAGTGGAGACAGAGGCCAAATCAGAGAATGTTTAAATCTGAAGTAGTTACAATTTGGAGTCAGCAGCAGTTTGCCCTCCACACAGCAGGGGATCAGCTGACGTTACCGAACCCCACTTTCACATGAACGAGTGTGTTTTTCTGTGTGGACAGCACTTCCGAGCACCAACTGGCGTTGTTGGAGCCCAGGGACAATCATGGTGCAGGCCGAGGCCTACTAGGAGCCAGGTGTAAAGCTGAGGTATTTTGACTTTGGAGGGAGCAGGACACTTTGCCATACACACAGCAGGGGATCAGCCGACGTTACCGACCCCCACTTTCACATGAACAAGTGTTTTTTTCTGTGTGGACAGCACTTCCGAGCAACAACTGACGATGTTGGAGCCCAGGGATAGTCATTTTGTAGGCTGAGGCCTACTTGGAGGCAGTTTAAGATCAGACGTTGTTTGAATTTGGAGTCAGCAGCAGTTTGCCCTCCACACAGCAGGGGATCAGCTGACGTTACCGACCCCCACTTTCACATGAACGAGTGTGTTTTTCTGTGTGGACAGCACTTCCGAGCATCAACTGACAATGTTGGAGCCCAGGGATAGTCATTTTGTAGGCTGAGGCCTACTTGGAGGCAGTTTAAGATAAGACGTTGTTTGACTTTGGAGGGAGCAGGACACTTTGCCCTCCACACAGCATGGGATCAGCTGACGTTACTGACCCCCACTTTCACATGAACGAGTGTGTTTTTCTGTGTGGACAGCACTTCCGAGCACCAACTAGCGTTGTTGGAACCCAGGGACAATCATGGTGCAGGCCGAAGCCTACTAGGAGCCAGGTGTAAAGCTGAGGTATTTTGACTTTGGAGGGAGCAGGACACTTTGCCATACACACAGCAGGGGATCATCCGACGTTACCGACCCCCACTTTCACATGAACAAGTGTTTTTTTCTGTGTGGACAGCACTTCCGAGCACCAACTAGCGTTGTTGGAGCCCAGGAAGAATTATGGTGTAGGCCGAGGCCTACTTCGTGGCAGTTTTAGATTGTTTGTAGGCTACAACAGACTGTCAACGTGCTCCAATTAGGCATCTGTCTCCACTCTGTTTCCAGGATTTCATGTGACCACCAACACCGCCAGCTTATTCGTACAGCAGCCGTCTGCCTAATCCACACGTGTTCCTGGGTTACTGGGGTTCTGTAATGTCAGCAGATCCCCTGATGTGTGTCTGCCACTGTCTCCTGCTCTGCCCACATTCCCACCGCTTGCAGTGGGAAGGTGGACAGCGCAGGAGACAGTGGCGGACACATATTGGGGGATCTGCTGACGTTACAGAACCCCAGTAACACAGGGACACGTGTGGAATGCGTGGACGGCAACTGTGAGCAGGAACTGGCGGTGTTGGAGGTCAGGGGAAATACTAGAGACAGAGTGGAGACAGAGGCCAAATCAGAGAATGTTTAAATCTGAAGTAGTTACAATTTGGAGTCAGCAGCAGTTTGCCCTCCACACAGCAGGGGATCAGCTGACGTTACCGACCCCCACTTTCACATGAACGAGTGTGTTTTTCTGTGTGGACAGCACTTCCGAGCAACAACTGACGATGTTGGAGCCCAGGGATAGTCATTTTGTAGGCTGAGGCCTACTTGGAGGCAGTTGAAGATAAGACGTTGTTTGACTTTGGAGGGAGCAGGACACTTTGCCCTCCACACAGCAGGGGATCAGCTGACGTTACTGACCCCCACTTTCACATGAACGAGTGTGTTTTTCTGTGTGGACAGCACTTCCGAGCACCAACTAGCGTTGTTGGAGCCCAGGGACAATCAGGGTGCAGGCCGAGGCCTACTAGGAGCCAGGTGTAAAGCTGTGGTATTTTGAATTTGGAGGCAGCAGCAGTTTGCCCTCCACACAGCAGGGGATCAGCTGACGTTACCGAACCCCACTTTCACATGAACGAGTGTGTTTTTCTGTGTGGACAGCACTTCCGAGCACCAACTAGCGTTGTTGGAACCCAGGGACAATCAGGGTGCAGGCCGAGGCCTACTAGGAGCCAGGTGTAAAGCTGAGGTATTTTGACTTTGGAGGGAGCAGGACTAGAGTTGAGCGAAACGGGTCAAACAATTTCAAAAGTCGCCGACTTTTGGCAAAGTCGGGTTTCATGAAACGAAACCCGACCCTAGGATGAGGTCGGCCACGAGGTCGGCGACTTACGTGCCAAAGTTGCGTTTCAAAAGTTTGTTTAGCGCTCTTTTTCAGCCAATCAGGATCCACGGATACTGTGGGCAACGTGGTGACATAGGCAGGGGTCGCCACCATCTTTCAGAAGGGCATGCAAGTGATTGGCTTGCTTTGGTGGGCGTCACAGGGGTTATAAAAGGGCATGCACGCCGACCGCCATCTTACTTCTGCCGATCTTAGCATAGGGAGAGGTTGCTGATTCTGTAGGGAGAGCGTTAGGCAGGGAAGAAGACAAAAAACTGCTTCTGCTGCTAGCGATTTTGCCTGTGGAACACACCAGTCACTGTGTGTGCAGTGCAAGGGGAGGCTATATTGTGGTGGATCAGCGGTGTTGGTTGTTAGGCTGCCTTCTAAGGCTTCCTGACAGCTGCATTGCTGTTTCCCCACTGCTCTGCAAACTGCTTTTTTAAAAGCAATCCCAATTTCTTTTTGTCCTGCTAAGGTACTGAGCGTGCATTTATTCACACCATACAGCGGTGTACGCTCCTCACACAGTACCGTGTAACGGCTGTTATCACAGCCACAGTGAAGCTATCTGTGTGTCACTGTGGAAGGATAAGTGGAGGACTTGTTCCATTCTTACAGACCTACACTCTAGGGAGATTCCTATTCTGCCCAATTCTACAATTCACTTTTTTCACACCTGTGCCATCGAGCCTGTGACATAGCGCTCTGATATTCAGTGGGCCTCACACAATCCAAAAGTGTCCAGTGTCCACAAGTGTCTGCAGAAATTCAAAATCTCCCTTATCCTGTAGTCACTTTTTTCACACCTGCTGCATCGAGCCTGTGACATAGCGCTCTGATATTCATTGGGCCTCACACAATCCAAAAGTGTCCAGTGTCTGCAGAAATTCAAAATCTCCCTTATCCTGTAGTCACTTTTTTCACACCTGCTGCATCGAGCCTGTGACATAGCGCTCAGATATTCATTGGGCCTCACACAATCCAAAAGTGTCCAGTGTCCACAAGTGTCTGCAGAAATTCAAAATCTCCCTTATCCTGTAGTCACTTTTTTCACACCTGTGCCATCGAGCCTGTGACATAGCGCTGTGATATTCAGTGGGCCTCACACAATCCAAGTGTCCAGTGTCCACAAGTGTCTGCAGAAATTTAAAATCTCCCTTATCCTGTAGTCACTTTTTTCACACCTGTGCCATCGAGCCTGTGACATAGCGCTGTGATATTCAGTGGGCCTCACACAATCCAAGTGTCCAGTGTCCACAAGTGTCTGCAGAAATTCAAAATCTCCCAGAAATTCAAAATCTCCCTTATCCTGTAGTCACTTTTTTCACACCTGTGCCATCGAGCCTGTGACATAGCGCTGTGATATTCAGTGGGCCTCACACAATCCAAGTGTCCAGTGTCCACAAGTGTCTGCAGAAATTCAAAATCTCCCTTATCCTCTAGTCACTTTTTTCACACCTGTGCCATCGAGCCTGTGACATATTGCTGTGATATTCAGTGGGCCTCACACAATCCAAGTGTCCAGCGTCCACAAGTGTCTGCAGAAATTCAAAATCTCCCTTATCCTGTAGTCACTTTTTTCACACCTGTGCCATCGAGCCTGTGACATAGCACTGTGATATTCAGTGGGCCTCACATAATCCAAGTGTCCAGTGTCCACAAGTGTCTGCAGAAATTCAAAATCTCCCTTATCCTGTAGTCACTTTTTTCACACCTGCTGCATCGAGCCTGTGACATAGCGCTGTGATATTCAGTGGGCCTCACACAATCCAAGTGTCCAGTGTCCACAAGTGTCTGCAGAAATTCAAAATCTCCCAGAAATTCAAAATCTCCCTTATCCTGTAGTCACTTTTTTCACACCTGTGCCATCGAGCCTGTGACATAGCGCTGTGATATTCAGTGGGCCTCACACAATCCAAGTGTCCAGTGTCCACAAGTGTCTGCAGAAATTCAAAATCTCCCTTATCCTGTAGTCACTTTCTTCACACCTGTGCCATCGAGCCTGTGACATAGTGCTGTGATATTCAGTGGGCCTCACACAATCCAAGTGTCCAGTGTCCACAAGTGTCTGCAGAAATTCAAAATCTCCCTTATCCTGTAGTCACTTTTTTCACACCTGTGCCATCGAGCCTGTGACATAGCACTGTGATATTCAGTGGGCCTCACACAATCCAAGTGTCCAGTGTCCACAAGTGTCTGCAGAAATTCAAAATCTCCCTTATCCTGTAGTCACTTTTTTCACACCTGCTGCATCGAGCCTGTGACATAGCGCTGTGATATTCAGTGGGCCTCACACAATCCAAGTGTCCAGTGTCCACAAGTGTCTGCAGAAATTCAAAATCTCCCAGAAATTCAAAATCTCCCTTATCCTGTAGTCACTTTTTTCACACCTGTGCCATCGAGCCTGTGACATAGCACTGTGATATTCAGTGGGCCTCACACAATCCAAGTGTCCAGTGTCCACAAGTGTCTGCAGAAATTTAAAATCTCCCTTATCCTGTAGTCACTTTTTTCACACCTGTGCCATCGAGCCTGTGACGTAGCACTGTGATATTCAGTGGGCCTCACACAATCCAAGTGTCCAGTGTCCACAAGTGTCTGCAGAAATTCAAAATCTCCCAGAAATTCAAAATCTCCCTTATCCTGTAGTCACTTTTTTCACACCTGTGCCATCGAGCCTGTGACATAGCGCTGTGATATTCAGTGGGCCTCACACAATCCAAGTGTCCAGTGTCCACAAGTGTCTGCAGAAAATCTAAATCTCCCCTGTCCTATAGACACCTTGTACCTTGTTTTACATTACTATATAGTTTGTAGGATTTTGTCTACATTTCTACCAAAAATGAGGAAGGCTGGTGGAAGAGGCCGTGGAATTGGGCGGGGGTTGGCAGCTGGTAATGATGGTGTTGGTGGTGGATCTGATGGTAGTGGCAAAAGCAAAATAGGACCGAATGCAGGAGGTGTTGAGCCTGCGTCATCGTCTGGCTCCATAAGGCTTTGAAGGCTTAGTTTTCTAGGAGTTGGCAAACCGCTTTTAACGCCAGAGCATCAGGAAAAAGTTTTGTCTTACATTGCTGACTCAGCCTCCAGCTCTATCACCTCCTCTTCTGAAGTTGTAAAAAGTAAAAGCACTGAGTCGTCATTGGAGGCTCATGTTCATGAACCACACCTTTCCTTGTGTCCTTCACCACAACCAAGATTGAAGGATGACGCAGGCCATACTACTGATTACTCCATGGAGCTGTTTTCACATACCATGCCTGGATTATCAAGTGAAATGGTGAATTACCCAGGCCAAGATGAATCTGACATGGAGTGCACTGATGCTCAGCCACTGATAGATGATTCTGCTGGTACATTCACTCAGAGCACTACATTGTCATCGCAGTGTACAGAGCCAGATTCTGACCCTGATGAGACTCAGGTGCCCCTTCCCGCACACTATACCACCATACACGGTGACACAGAGGAAGGTGCACATGACATTGAAGAGGAGGTGATGGATGACCCAGTTGTTGACCCAGATTGGCATCCATTGGGGGAAGAGGGTGCTGCTTCCAATAGCTCAGATGAGGAGCATCCACAGCAGACATCAACATCGCAACAGCTGTTATCTGGCAGGCCCGGAGCACTCCAAAGACAGGTTCCAAAAATCAAAAGAGTTGCTGGACAGCTTGTCCAGAGGGTCAAAACATCACAGCGTGCTAGGCCGCAAAATGTCTGCCAAAGTAGGAAGAGTGCAGTGTGGCACTTTTTTGAACAAAATCCTCATGATCAGGCCAAGGTGGACTGTGTTGTAAGAAGTGCGCAAAGACCTTTAGCCGAGGGAAAAATCTGAAAAATTTGAATACCAGTTGCATGCTTAGACATTTAACCAGCATGCACTTGCAAGCGTGGACACAACACCAAACCTCAAGTGCCACATGTGCAACTGATCACAAAGAAGGTAATCAGCAATGCTACATTGTTTCCCCCACTGTAAGCCCACCGGTTAGCACAGCAGCAAATGTTGAGGTGTCGTTGCAAGGCCACAGCAGTCACGGAATCCCACTGTTATATCAACGAAATACTGAATCTAGGCCATCAGAAAGAACACCAACTCCATCACCATCATCAACCCTCTCTCAGTCCGCCCTGTCCACCACTACTTCCACCATATGCAGCTCTCAAGTCCAGCTCACCCTCCCAGACACTATGAGTAGGTCAAGAAAGTACTCAGTCTCTCATCCGCGTACACTGGGTTTGAACACCCACATTGCCAAACTAATCTCGTTTGAGATGATGCCCTATCGGTTGGTGGAAAGCGCAGCTTTCCGCGAACTCATGGCCTATGCAGTACCACGCTATGACCTACCCAACCTACCCACTTCTTCTCTCGCAAAGCCATCCCAGCCCTCCACCATCATGTGAAAGACCGCATTGTCCATGTACTCAAGCAGTCAGTGAGTGGAAAGGTGCACCTCACAACTGATGCATGGTCCAGTCGGCATGGCCAGGGCCATTACGTGTCCATCACTGCGCACTGGGTTAATGTGGTGGATGCAGGGTCCACAGGGGACAGCGGTGGTGGGACAGTGCTGCCTAGCCCACGGTATAGGAAACAGTTGGCTGTAGGCGTTCCACCCTCCTCCTCCTCCAGAAGCGAAAGCTCGTCCACAGAGCGCAGTCGTACGAGCACTCCATCTGCAGCTGCCACTGTTGCACACGAGGTGTCCCCCTATCGAGCAGCTAGTGGAAAGCGTCAGCAGGCTGTGTTGCAGATGATGTGTTTGGGCGACAGACACACCGCCGAGGTGCTGGCCGAGTACTTGAAGCGACAAACTGAGTCATGGCTGGGCAGTGTACATCTTGAGGCAGGCAAGGTAGTTAGTGATAACGGCCGTAATTTTGTGGCTGCCAGAGCCCTTTCAAAACTCAGCCACATACCTTGCTTGGCTCACACCTTGAACCTGGTGGTGCAGTGCTTCCTCAAAAATTATCCGGAGTTAACAGCCCTGCTCCATAAGGTGCGAAGACTGTGCGCGCACATCCGCCGGTCGCCTGTACACTCCGTTCGTATGCAGAAGCTGCAGCGATTGCTCCACCTTCCCAACCACCGCCTCATTATCGACATTGCAACAAGGTGGAACTCCACCCTGCACATGGTGGAGCGGCTGTGCGAGCAGAGGCAGGCCAAATGCATTTGTGGGAGGATACACGGCCAGGCAATTTGAGAGCAGTCATGGAGTTGACAGGTGTGCAGTGGTCCAAGCTGAAAGACCTCTGTAAAGTCCTTCAGTGTTTTGAGGAATGCACACGGCTGGTAAGCGCAGACGACGCCATCCTAAGCATGAGCATCCCACTTATGCGTCTGCTCATGCAAACTTTGACGCACCTTAAGGAGCAGGCGTCTGCAGCCAATGTTGACGAGGAGGAAGAGGTGGAGGGAATCCTTGATGACATTCAGCCATTGTCTGCTCAGGGACCTCTCCTGGACGAGTTGGAGGAAGAAGAGGAGGAGGAGGATGATGATGGGGATGATTACTTAGGGGAGGAGGATGCATCTCGTGGGGCAAGTAAAAATGTTGGCGTGGCAAGGTCTGGTACAGGGTTTGTGCGTGACTGGAGGGATGTGGATTTGCCAGAAAGTGCTCCTCCAACCAGCACTCGCAGTGCATCATTGACACCGGGAACATTGGCCCACATGTCAGATTATGCCTTGCGGATCCTAAAAAGGGACCCCCGCATTGCCAAAATGATGAATGATGACGACTACTGGTTGGCCAGCATCCTGGATCCACGCTATAAAGGCAAATTACAAAACATCATGCCACAGGAGAACCTTGACCTAATATTGCTAATAAACAAGCAACTCTGGTAAATCGGTTGCTTGAGGCATTCCCAGCACACAGCAGCGGTGATGGTTCTCACACGAGCCGTACGGGCCGGGGGCAGCTTGGCAGACGTGTTCATGGTGCACACAGCAGAAGTGGCGTTGGAGACAGGGGTTTCATGACAATGTTGTGGACTGATTTTTCAAGTACCGCTCACACAACTGGTAATACTGCATCGATGGAAAGTGACAGGAGACAGCAGTTGTCAACTATGGTTACAAACTACTTTTCCTCCCATATCGATGTTCTCCCACACAGGTCATTCCCCTTTGACTATTGGGCTGCTAAACTGGACACCTGGCCTGAATTGGCACAATATGCCTTACAGGAGCTCGCTTGCCCAGCTGCAAGTGTGCTATCGGAAAGAGTCTTCAGTGCAGCTGGATCAATCCTGACAGAAAAAAGGACCCGTCTGTCAACCCAAAATGTGGATGATCTAACCTTCATTAAAATGAACCACGCATGGGTTTCCAAGGATTTTGTCCCACCTTCCCCTGATGACACATAGGGTGACAGAAAAATGGCTTGCTTTGGTCCACCTCTTCCTGGGACTTGACCTATTTCGCCTTTTGCATCAGCTGAATGTCCAACATCAACATATGCCACTTTCTAAAACTCCCTAACTGTGCTGCCTCCCCCACCCATGGCCAGGGTCACCACCTAGCGCACGACACCGTGCGAGTGCCGTTGCCCTGGACAGGTGGGTGGGCCGACTCTTGGGCGCGGGCACTGGCACAGGGTCCCTCATAGTGCAATCAAGTGTCTCTGACGGTGGTGGTGCACACCCGCCGTCAGACACACCGCCGTACTATGAGGGGCCCAGTGCCAGTACCGACGCCCACGAGTGGGCCCCTCTTGCTTGGGCAGGGCCCCAGCATTTGCAATCTTTACCTCTCCCTGCTCCTCCGCTGTGTAGTCTGGGCCGTCAAATCCATACTGTGCCTGACACCGTCTGAGCCTGCCTCCTGATGTATAGACATATCTTTTGAATGTGTACGCTATCCATACATGTTATCCGGGGATACGGTACCCTTTCTCACCTTTGTGCAATCACGTGCAAGCCATACTGGGCCTAACACCGTCTGAGCCTGCCTCCTGATGTATAGACATATATTTTGAATGTGTACGCTATCCATACATGTTATCCGGGGATACGGTACCCTTTCTCACCTTTGTGCAATCATGTGTAACCCATACTGGGCGTGAGAATGGCTGGCGAGCTGTTAAGCAAGCTACAGCACCTGTGGTTTGCACACATAAGTTTTTCATTTTTTTCAGGAATGACGGTTAGGCCTAATTCCGGAACTGCGGTTGACCTGCACTTACTGGGAAATCATCGTTCGCGAGTAATAATTGTAATCAGTGATCCCCATCACTAACGTTGTTCAGCGGGTTATCTGCACCTGTAAGCGACAAACGCTGGCCTTTTCAGTGTAGCGCACATGCAGCCACGGACATGTAAGGGCATGACACACCAGTTATTGGCCAATCTCATGTGCCAGAGCCTCACGTGTCCCTCTAGTAAGCCGGACTCGGACCGCGGGGCATGACGGAGTCTCGTTCGTTAACGGAATTAAGCTTGCAATGTGTGCATCTGTTCTGTAGCTGGCATGGTTGAGGTTGCCCGTGTTGAGTCAAATTACGCCGTAGGCTCCACTCCTGGTGGTGCCCTTCTGGACATTCCTTTAAAGTTCAGCTTTGCAACCATACTGCCGACGTAAAACAAACACTTTGCCTTCATGAACGCTGTTTGGAGGGTCATGACTCGTGGGAATAATGCCGCCCAATCAGTTAACCTGCTAGAGAGATCCTTCGTTGCTCCCAAGCATGACATCACACTCCCTAGGAGGAAGGTAATGCCACTGTGGCGACCATACTCCTGGGGGCGACACAAGTGCACTGATGCCCAGCCACTGCTCGATGAATCTGCTGGTACATTGACCCAGACCACTATATTCCCCTTGCACGCTACCTGGCCTGAATCTGACCCTGATGAAACTCAGGTTACCCTTCCCATATACAGTTCCATCTTACACGGTGACAAAGAGGAAGCTGCAGATGAAAGTGCAGGTTCGGCCCACCCGCCATCAGACACACCACCGTACTATCAGGGGCCCTGTGCCGTCGCCAACGAGTGGGCCCCCCCTGCTTGCTCAGGATCACAGCACTTGCAAGGTTGAAATACTGTGCAGTGAGATGGAAGATGGGGACGACGAGGAGTCCAGACTAGTACAGGGATTCCCTAGCGAGGAGACTTATTTGATTGTTTTCAATGTTGGGACAGCAATTTTTGAGGAGCACTATACTCTGGAGAATGATAGATGGGGCCCACCATACACTGGAACATTCCAAAGGTGGACATCAGACACTGGAGCAGCATTTACAGGGCCCATTATACACTAGAGCATTAGAAATGGGGCCCATTATGTTTGGAGCATTATTTGGGCCCATAAGACAGTGGAGCTTCATCCATGGGGACCAACATATACTGTAGCATTATGTGGAGCTCATCATATACTGTTTCAAACATTATATGGGACCAATGATTCTGTATGGAGAAATAGATGGACCTCGTCATGAGATGTAAAAAGTGAAGTATTTTTCATTGTACTATACCGCTATTTCTCTGCCGTATCAGAGCATGATGAGTTGTGGTATTATGTGTTAAAGGGGCGCTCTTTTGCCCAGGGCACATGAAAACCTGGAGCCAGCCCTACCCCCCCACAACTTTAGCCAAATATCCCCCATTTTTCAGTGCGTAACTTGTATTATGAAGTTAATTAAGATTGACCAGCTTAAGTAAGAAGAATTGATGCTTTTGGCATTCAAATGAGCACTGTAGGTGTGTTTCCTGTCCTCCTCTCACTGCCGACTTTTATTCCCCATTGACTTACATTGGGTTTCGTGTTTCGGGACGACCCCGACTTTTCCCTATAATCGGCCGATCTTGCTCGACCCGACTTTTGGAAAAGTCGGGTTTCACGAAACGAAACTCGACCATAAAAAACCAAAAGTCGCTCAACTCTAAGCAGGACACTTTGCCCTCCACACAGCAGGGGATCAGCCGACGTTACCGACCCCCACTTTCACATGAATGAGTGTGTTTTTCTGTGTGGACAGCACTTCCGAGCAACAACTGACGATGTTGGAGCCCAGGGATAGTCATTTTGTAGGCTGAGGCCAACTTGGAGGCAGTTTAAGATAAGACGTTGTTTGAATTTGGAGGCAGCAGCAGTTTGCCATACACACAGCAGGGGATCAGCTGACGTTACCGAACCCCACTTACACATGAGCGAGTGTTTTGTCTGTGCGGACAGCACTTCTGTGCCCAACTGGCGGTGTCGGAGCCCAGGGAAAATCAGGTAGCAGGCCGAGGCCTACTTGGTGGCAGTTTGCGATTGTTTCTAGACTACTACTAACTGTCAACGTACTCCAATTAGGCCTCTGTCTTCACTCTGTTTTGAGTATTTCCTCTGGCTTCCAACCACGCCAGTTGCTGCTCTGAAATGCCTTCTGCACAACCCACACTTGTTCCTGTGTTACTGGGGTTCTGTAACACCAGCTTCTCCCCCCTAGAGGTGAGTCAGGCAATGTCTCCTGCTCTGTCCACATTTCCACTACAAGTAGTGGGAATGTAGACAAAGCAGGAGACATTGCCGTGCTCACCTCTGGAGATGAGCAGATGTTACAGGACCCAGGTAACACAGGAACAAGTGTGGATTGTGCAGACGGCACTTGAGAGCATAAACAGGCGGTGTTGTAGGCCGGAGGAAATACTCAAAACAGAGTGGAGACAGAGGGCAAATCAGAGAACATATTAAATCAGAGGTAGTCAGAAGTTGTAGGCAGCAGGAGAGTTTGCCGTACATACAGCAGGGGATCAGCTGACGTTACCGAACCCCACTTACACATGAGCGAGTGTTTTGTCTGTGCGCACAGCACTTCTGAGCACCAACTGGCGGTGTCGGAGCCCAGGGAAAATCAGGTAGTAGGCCGAGGCCTACTTGGAGCCAGGTGTAAATCTGAGGTTGTTTGACTGTGGAGGGAGCAGGACACTTTGCTATACACACAGCAGGGGATCAGCTGACGTTACCGAACCCCACTTACACATGAGCGAGTGTTTTGTCTGTGCGGACAGCACTTCTGAGCCCAACTGGCGGTGTCGGAGCCCAGGGAAAATCAGGTAGTAGGCCGAGGCCTACTTGGTGGCAGTTTGCGATTGTTTCTAGACTACTACTAACTGTCAACGTACTCCAATTAGGCCTCTGTCTTCACTCTGTTTCGAGTATTTCCTCTGGCTTCCAACCACGCCAGTTGCTGCTATGAAATGCCGTCTGCACAACCCACATTTGTTCCTGTGTTACTGGGGTTCTGTAACACCAGCTTCTCCCCCCTAGAGGTGAGTCAGGCAATGTCTCCTGCTCTGTCCACATTTCCACTATAAGTAGTGGGAATGTAGACAAAGCAGGAGACATTGCCGTGCTCACCTCTGGAGATGAGCAGATGTTACAGGACCCAGGTAACACAGGAACAAGTGTGGATTGTGCAGACGGCACTTGAGAGTAGAAACAGGCGGTGTTGTAGGCCGGAGGAAATACTCAAAACAGAGTGGAGACAGAGGGCAAATCAGAGAACATATTAAATCAGAGGTAGTCAGAAGTTGTAGGCAGCAGGAGAGTTTGCCGTACACACAGCAGGGGATCAGCTGACGTTTCCGAACCCCACTTACACATGAGCGAGTGTTTTGTCTGTGCGGACAGCACTTCTGAGCCCAACTGGCGGTGTCGGAGCCCAGGGAAAATCAGGTAGTAGGCCGAGGCCTACTTGGTGGCAGTTTGCGATTGTTTCTAGACTACTACTAACTGTCAACGTACTCCAATTAGGCCTCTGTCTTCACTCTGTTTCGAGTATTTCCTCTGGCTTCCAACCACGCCAGTTGCTGCTCTGAAATGCCGTCTGCACAACCCACACTTGTTCCTGTGTTACTGGGGTTCTGTAACACCAGCTTCTCCCTAGAGGTGAGTCAGGCAATGTCTCCTGCTCTGTCCACATTTCCACTACAAGTAGTGGGAATGTAGACACAGCAGGAGACATTGCCGTGCTCACCTCTGGAGATGAGCAGATGTTACAGGACCCAGGTAACACAGGAACAAGTGTGGATTGTGCAGACGGCACTTGAGAGCAGAAACAGGCGGTGTTGTAGGCCGGAGGAAATACTCAAAACAGAGTGGAGACAGAGGGCAAATCAGAGAACATATTAAATCAGAGGTAGTCAGAAGTTGTAGGCAGCAGGAGAGTTTGCCGTACACACAGCAGGGGATCAGCTGACGTTACCGAACCCCACTTACACATGAGCGAGTGTTTTGTCTGTGCGCACAGCACTTCTGAGCACCAACTGGCGGTGTCGGAGCCCAGGGAAAATCAGGTAGTAGGCCGAGGCCTACTTGGAGCCAGGTGTAAATCTGAGGTTGTTTGACTGTGGAGGGAGCAGGACACTTTGCCATACACACAGCAGGGAATCAGCTGACGTTACCAAACTCCACTTACACATGAGCGAGTGTTTTGTCTGTGCGGACAGCACTTCTGAGCAACAACGGGCATTGCTGTTGCCCAGGAAATAAAGTTCAGGTCATAGAAACATGAACACAACTGGAGACCTAGATCCTGTTGCCAGCCAATTATTTATTCTGGAAGAGGACTGGCAAATTCAGGTGAGATCCAGGCCTTGTTCATTTTCACAAAAGTAAGCCGGTCAACATTATCGGCGGATAGTCGCGTGCGACGGTCTGTTACCACACCACCTGCAGCACTAAAGACACGTTCCGATAATACACTGGCAGCAGGGCAAGCCAGCACCTCCAATGCATACTGGCTAAGCTCTGGCCATGTATCCAGCTTAGAGACCCAATACTTGAATGGGGAAGAGCCGTCTGGGAGAACACTAACAGGGCACGACAAGTAGTCTGTCACCATCTGACGGAAACGTTGCCTCCTGCTGACTGGAGCCATCTGTGATGGTGTAGCCGTTTGTGGCGGTCCCACAAAACTTTTCCACATTTGGGCCATGCTGGACTTGCCTTGTCCTGCGGCACTGCCTCTGCTACCTCTTTGTGCAGAGCTTCCTCCACTGCCTCTACCCACATAGCTGCTTTGAAAAGCACTACCAGCAACACTTGCGGGGGGAATGGA
Organism: Dendrobates tinctorius; assembly: GCF_039654945.1. Taxonomy (NCBI): domain Eukaryota; kingdom Metazoa; phylum Chordata; class Amphibia; order Anura; family Dendrobatidae; genus Dendrobates; species Dendrobates tinctorius. Next base: position 1,715,051 of record NW_027361766.1, on the reverse strand, counting down.
GAACATGATGGCCTGCACAAGTGTTTCTTGGTACTCCCGCATTTTTCGCTCCCGGTTCAACTGTGGTATGAGGCTTTGTAAGTTGTCCCGGTAGCGAGGATCTAGGAGGGTGTACACCCAATAATCAGCCATGTGGAGAATGTTGGCGATGCGGCGGTCATTTAACAAGCACTGCAGCATGAAATCAACCATGTGCTGCAGACTGCCAACTGGACCGGAAACGCTGTCCCCAGCTTGAGGCAGCATCTCTGCCTGCTCAGCATCACCCCACCCTCGCTGTACACACTGACTACTAGAGCCTTGTGTACCTCCCTCCTCTGGAGAGATGTGTTCCTACTCCTCCATTGACTCCTCCTCATCCTCCTCACTAAGTGTCCCCTGCCTGGGCCTTTGTGTGGAAGCACGTTGCACAGATTTGCCAGAAGCAGATGGCATTTCTGACTGCTCATCCTCGACCTCTTCAAAAACCTCCTCACTTAGTGCTTGTAAGGTTTTTTGAAGCAGACAGATGAGGGGGACAGTCATGCTGATTAGTGCATCATCTGCACTGGCCATCCGCGTGGAGTCATCGAAGGCACGCAAAACTTGGCAGATGTCCCTCATAGTGGCCCACTCAGTGGTGGTGAAGTGTGTCCGGCGCACAGTGCGACTTGTTTGCGCCTGATGCAGCTGGTACTCCATTACTGCTGCCTGCTGCTCACACAACCGCTCCAACATATGTAACGTTGAATTCCACCTGGTGGGGAGGTCACATATGATGCGATGTTCTGGCAGGCGGAATCGTCGTTGCAGAGATGCAATGCGCGATCTTGCCATGCTGGAACGCCGCAAGTGAGCACACTCTAGGCGAACCTTGTGCAGCAGTGCATCAAGATCCGGATAGTCCCTCAGAAAGCTCTGCACGACCAAATTGAGCACGTGTGCCAGACATGGTATGTGAGTGAGGTTGCCTAGGCCCAGAGCTGCCACTAGGTTTCGGCCATTGTCACTCACTACCAAACCTGGCTGGAGATTCGCTGGCACAAACCACACATCGCTCTCCTAATGATGGAATTCCAGAGCTCCTGTGCTGTGTGGCTCCGATTCCCCAAAGAAATTAATTTAAGGATGGCCTGTTGACGTTTGGCCACACCTGTGCTCATATCTGGCCTAACAGGCTCACGCAGTGCTGATTCCGAGGAACTAGAGTAGGAGGAGGACTCAATATGTACAGACTGCATTCCTGCAATCCTTGGAGTTGGCAGAATACGTACAGTGCCACTTTCCAGATCTGTACCCGGCTCCACAACATTGACCCAGTGGGCAGTGAGGGAAAGGTATCGTCCCTGTCCATGGCTACTGGTCCACGCATCGGTGGTCAGGTGGACCTTGCTACTGACGGCATTTAGTAGCGCATTTTTAGTTTTTCCCTCCACATGCTTTTGCAGGGCAGGGACGGCTTGCCTGCTGAAATAAAAGCGGCTGGGCACATTGTATTGTGGAACTGCCAATGACATAAATTTCCGGAAGGTGTCAGTCTCCACCAGCCTGAATGACAGCATCTCAAGGGCCAGTAGTTTGGCAATGCCGGCATTCAGAGCCAGTGCTCGGGAATGGTTTGCCGAGTATGGCCGCTTTTTCTCCCATGCCTGTGCTACCGATTGCTGGTGAGTGGCCTGGGAGTGTGCTGATGACTGCGAACGTGGTTCAGTGGGTGGAATTTCACTGGGTCTCTGGACAACAGTGGCAGTGGTTCTTCCATGGCGTTCCAGTGAGGAAGCCGAACCAGCTGTGTGTGAGCTGGAGGAAGAGGCCCCAACACGAGCTGAAGAGGTGGTAGGTACTGCTGAAGGTTGGCCTACATCTTCAGTGTGTCTGTGTAACTCCACCTCGTGCTTGGTACACACATGTTTCCACATATTTGTGGTATTGACGTTGCTCACATTTTTCCCTCGTTTCACTTTCTGATGACACAGCTTGCATTTGACAAAGCAAATGTCATCTGCAACTGTGTCAAAAAAAGACCACGCACTGCAAGTCCTGGGAGCGCCCGTTTTGTGTTTTGGAAGAGGATTGCTCCTCACGGGTGCCAAAGTGGAGGCTACAGGCAACCAAATCTGCCCCCGCCCTCTCCCTCCTCTTTTGGCCATTCGGGGAATCTCTTCCTCAGAGCTGCTCCCACCACCTTCCTGTGGCTGACGCCATGATGGGTCAAGGACCTCATCATCTCCACTCCCCTCTTCAAGCACCGGCTGGTCCTGGGTTGTCTCGCCAGCACTGTACGCACCAGAAATTGGCAACTGAGTCTCATCATCATCAGATGAGCACTGAGGTGTCCTGACAATAGGCACTGGCCCACCCGCCTCTTCAGATTCAGAGGGACAAAGCAGTTGCGCATCACTGCATACTCCCTCTTCTTCACGCTCTAGAATGCTGCTTGGCTGGCCACCTCTTTCCAAGCCAACAGATTCTGAGAACAGAAGTAAAGATTGAGATGGCTCCTGTCCAGGGCTCTCAGACTGCCTGGGCAATTTGGCAGGTGGTGAAGAGACAGATGGTTGCTCTTCAGTGCTCTGGCCTTGGGAGGATGCGGAAGTCATTGAAGTGGATGCGTTAGCTGCCATCCATCCGACAACGGCTTCAATTTGTTCGTCACGCAGCAGTGGGGTACGGCGAGGTCCTACAAAGCTGCGCATGAAGGACTGTTGCCTGGTAAAAGTGGGGGATGCCGGGTCACTGGTGGCCGCAGCAGACACCGAATCCCCACGTCCTCTCCCTGCTGAATCCCCCCGTCCTCTCCCTGCTGAAACTCCACGGCCACGACCACGTGCCTTACTCCCTGCCTTCTTCATCTTGGTAGACTGATAAAGATAGGCAGAAAAGTAAAAAAGGGGTGGCTTAGTGTTCTTATTCCTGAACACCTGCTAACCAGTATAAGAAACACTAATTTGGGTAAGAGTGTGTGTACTACACTTTAATATGATCTAATGTGGCCTAGACAACTGTAAAGTGGAGTGTTTGGTGAACTTTATTTCCTTTTTTTTGGGGGGGGGAGAAAAGGATGTGACCAAAATTTGAAAGCTATAGTATCACAAACTTTTTGGAGCGATTACAATGCAGGAAGCTAACCTACAATGCAATTGATGAGGCTCCAAAAAATAGGGTGATACTAGTCTGGCTGGCCCTGAAGGACACAAGCCAGCAAAAAGGCTCCTCTATCTAATCCTATATAGTGTTTGCAACCAACCAATGACAATGGATGCGGTTGGAAGCACACTAATATAGGAGCAAAAATCTGGCTAAATTAGCTGCAAAAAAAGGACTATGTATGAGGCAGTGACGCACGCTGAGCGGACTACAGCTAGCGGTGGCTGTAGAACACACTGCAACGTGAGCTGCACTCACACACAGAAAGACCTATCAGACAGCCAAAAACAGTGCAGAGAAATGGGCTATAGCACTGAAAGGCTGCTGAAAGGCTCCGCTGTCCACTCCTTTATTGTTTGCAACCAACGTATATGGATACGTATGGAAGCACACTATACAGGAGAAAAAAAAAGCAGCAATAAAAGAAAAATGTGTATGAGGCAGAGACACACGCTGGGCGGCCTACAAGCAGACGTGCCTGCAGGACACACTACACAGCGTGGGTCTGCACTCACACAGCCCTTGCAGACAGCTGTGAACACTGCTGCTAGGCAAAAGAAAGCTACAGTGGTGGTTTATGTAGCCTGGATAAAGCACAATATTGTTTTTAGAATCGCTATTTCTAACTGTCCCTCACAGTCTTCAACAGCAGCCTGTCCCTAACTGAATTCACAGCAGAGTGACCAGAAATGGTGGCTGCAGCGGTTTTTATAGTGCATCATGACATCATTTCAGCAGCCAATCACAGCCATGCCAGTAGTTAACATGCCTACATGCCTAACAGGATGTGCCCACACTTCTGAGGATCCCCATTGGCTGAATCAAATCGAGCGGGCTCCTAGCATTATGGGAACTTCCGATTCCGGTATTCGATATGAAAAAAGTATCGGAACTAAGTATCGGAATTCCGATACAGCTAATATCGGCCGATACCCGATACTTGCGGTATCGGAATGCTCAACACTAATTATGAGGTGTAAAACCGCAGGCAAAACCCCAGATAAACTGCAGGACTTTTGTCCTTCGGATTTACCTGCGGTTTTCTCTCCAAAATCCGCACACCAAAAAAATACGTGTGCACATAACCTAATATGTATGCAGCAGCCATGTGTAAATGAATTGCACAGTAAAGTTTTTTTTTTTTTTTACAGCCCTGTTAACATATTAGCAAGTTCATGTGTAGAGTTGAGCGAATATCTACAGTTCCGCGCTTATTCGGCAAGCTATAGTGCTTGCCGAAAAAGCTACAGCAGGAACCCGGCTTCCTGGATTGCGTTGGCTGAACAGCTGATCGGCAGCACAGCTGCATGTGTCACGGCTGTGTTACAGTATGTTCACATGTCGTTGTTTTACTGTGTTTTTCCTGCTCTGTTTTGCAGTGAAAAACTGCATTTCACTGTTCCAGCACATGTTGCTTATTTTGTCTTTCCAGGTTTGAAGCAGGTTCAAATCTTTAAGCATTTTGCAGTGGTTTTGCCCAATTTTAAGGAGTGAGAAAAATCACAATAAAATGGGTGCAGAAAAGCAGCAAAATTGTGCATATTTCAAGCATCGTTTTTCCTGCCAACACGTCAGTATTTATTCTACTGTAAATACTGAACATTTGCACTTATCCTTACTGTTTTTTTTATTTTTTTGACAAAGCATCTACAAATTACAAATCTGGTCAGATAGACAAAGTGATCAAAAATGTGCTATACAAATAGTCTAAAGTTAAGGTTGATTTATATACAGCTCTGGCAAAAATTAAGAGACCACTTTCAAATGTTCAGTTTGTCTGATTTTTCTCTTTATAGGTATATTTTTTAATAAAATGTAAATTGTTCTTTTAGTCTATAAACGTCTGACAACATGTCTCCAAATTTCCAAACACTACATTTTGTATTTTTTTTCTGACAAAGAAGAATGGTCAAAATTAAAAAAACAAACTGTGATTTCAGACCTCAAATAATGCAAAGAAAACAAGTTCATAATCATTTAGAAAAAAACAATACTAATGTTTTAACTCAGGAAGAGTTTTGAAATCAATATTTTGTGGAATAACCATAATTTTTAAAAACAGCTTTCATGCATCTTGGCCTGCTTTCCACCAGTCTTTCACACTGCTTCTGGCTGAAAAATGTAAGTAGTTCTTCTGGGGGTTATTTGGCTAATGTTGTGGGGGGGTAGTGCTGGATCCAGATTTTCATGGGCCCAGGGCCAAAGAGTGTCACTGGGATCCTTTAACACATGACACAATTCATGATCCTTTGATACGACAGAGAAATAGTGGTACTGTAAAATGAAAAATACTTCAATTCTTACATCACATGACTGATATCCATTTTAAATTCTCCAATAGCTCCAAAAACAGACAGTATATTCCTCCATACAGTATTATGGCCACCACCTAGTGCGCCATACAGAGTAATGAGGCCCATATATTTCTCCATACAGAATCATTGATCCCATATAATATTCGATACAGTATATGATGAGCTCCACATAATGCTATATGTTCACCATGGTTGAAGCTCCAGTGTCTTATGGGCCCAAATAATGCGCCATATATAATGGGCCCCATTTCTAATGCTCCAGTGTATAATGAGCCCTGTAAATGCTGCTCCAATGACTGGTGTTCACCTTTGGAATGCTCCAGTGTATGGTGGGCCCCAGATATCATTCTCCAGAGTATCATGCTCCCCAAAAATTGCTCCCAACCTTTAAAGCAATTAAATAAGTCTCCTCACTAGGGAATCCCTGTACTCTGGACTCCTCATCGTCCCCATCTTCCATCTCTCTGCACTTGGACTGTTTAGGCAGAGGGCGTACAGACTTGATGTCATCGCGCTCTTTGACCAGAATGTCACTGTCAGGAAAAGTGTTTGGTTTCCAGGGGCAGTATGGTTGCAAAGCTGAACCTTAAAGGAATGTCCAGAAGGGCACCACCAGGAGTGGAGCCTGCGGCTTAATTGGACTCAACACGGGCAACCTCAACCATGCCATCCACAAAAAAGTTGCACAGATTGCAAGCTTAATTCCGTTAATGAACGAGACTTAGGCATGCCCCCGAAGTCTGCGTCCAGCTTACTAGAGGGACACGCGAGGCTCTGGCATGCGAGATCGGCCAATAACAGGTCTGTCATGCCCTTTCATGTCCGAGGCTGCACGCGTGCTACATTGAAAGGACCAGCATGTATCGCTTACAGGTGCGGATAACATGCTGAACCCCGTTAGTGATGGGGATCTGGGATTAAAATTCTTCCCCGCGAACAAGCATTTCCCAGTAAGTGCAGGTCAACCGTAATTCCGGAATTAGGCCTAAACGGCATTCCAGAAAGAATGTGAAAAAATTAAGTGTCCAAACCACAGGTTCTGTAGCTTGCTTAACAGCTGGGCTCCTCTGCTGAGTAGCACATAGTTCTTACATAAACAGGCGGCATAGCTTGGTTCACGGGTGGCCAACTCTGCTGAGTAGCATACACAGTTACTAGGCCCAAAGTATTAAGTGGTGTAAATGCAGTAAAAAACTGGTTCTTTCATAAACAGGCGGCATAGCTCGGTTCACGGATGGGTTCCTCTTCTGAATAGCAGACACAGTTGCTAGGCCCAAAAGGATTTTCAGGACAATATGCGGTAAAAAATTATTAGAAACAAACACGGTGTAGCTCCTTCACAGGTGTACTACACCGCTGGCTACCAGACACCGCTACTATGCCCTAAAACTGTCTATTATCATTGAAAACCATTATTAATGTGAAAAAAAAGATACGCTTTTGTTTAACGAAACGTTCTCGAACTGAAACTCAAACAGCAGAATTTTAATCAAAGTGTAGTTCGACGAACGGATCTAACACCGCCCAAAACAGCTAGAATTTGAACTTGGCCAACAGTTCCACTCAAACACCACTCATCTGTAATCAGGAGGCAGACTCAGACGGTCTCAGGCACAGTATGTATTTGACAAGATTGCAGAAAATTGAGAAAGGGTACAGTATCACCGGATAACAGGTATACATAGCATAGTTTAAACATTTAAAATCTCCGTGTTTATTTCCGGAGTCCGACAAAGACACTCACAGCCTCAGTATGGATTAGACAACAATATAAAAAGTAGAAAAAAGGAAATGTTTTTGAAGCGTACACCAGTATACACTGTTGGGGTATTTTTAAATCTTCATATATATTTCTGTCTCAGTAAGACAGTCCAGACTCTCTGCAAGAGGAAACGAGATGGATAAAAGTATAGACATAAAGTCGAATGATTGCAGAAATTTAGGAATTACTAATCAGGGGAAAAACTCCCGGGAGAATTCTCAGAGGCGATGCTGACCCTCAATTACTTTGTGTGTGGAGACAGCGAAAACAGTTGTTTGTGAAGAAAGGGTTGCTGTATCGCAGTACCGTTGATCCCATCACCGTTACTCATCTCCATCAAATTTTGATCACAGAGAGAGATGTAGACATGGTCCTCACTGCCTATCATGATATGTCAGGTAACTTTGGAGTGCAAAAGACAGAAGCCACAGGCTGTAGGTGATTCTATTGGATTGGCATGAGAGGGCACATTTAAAAATGTGGGCAGGAATGTCACATGTCTGTGAGTAGGAAAACTGTGAAAGCAGATGATAAACCACCACTACATCTCATTGTGAGTCGACGTCCATAAGAAATGGAAGCCATTGATCATCTGAAGCTAGAGCCCAGCCAGCAGGACAGGGCATCGCTACGTCTTAACCATCATCTATCAGTTCACCAAATTTGAAGTGGCATTCCCAGGGAAGGATTTGACAGCCCAGACTACACAGCATAGGAGCAGGGAGAGGTAAATATTGCAAATGCTGGGGCCCTGCCCAAGCAAGGGGGGCCCACTCATGGGCGTCGGTACTGGCACTGGGCCTCTCATAGTACGCCGGTGTGTCTGACGGTGGGTGTGCACCCCCACCGTCAGAGACACTTGATTGCACTATGAGGGACCCTGTGCCAGTGCCGGCGCCCAATAGTCGGCCCACCCACCTGTCCAGGACAATGGCACTCGCATGGTTGCATGCGCTAGGTGGTAACTCCGGCCATGGGGTTGGCAGCCCAGTTAGGGAGGTTTAAAAAATGGCATATGTTGATGTTGGACATTCAGCAGCTGCAAATGGAGGAATTGGAGAAGTCACAGGAAGAGGAGGACAAAAGCGAGCCATTTTTCTGGCAACCTATGTGTCATCAGGGGAAGGCGGGACAAAATCTTTTGACACCCATGCATGGTTTATTTTAATGAAGGTTAGATCATCAACATTTTGGGTCGACAGACGGGTCCTTTTTTCTGTCAGGATTGAGCCAGCTCGGCGTCCAGTTTAGAGGCCCAATAGTCAAAGGGGAATGACCTGTGAGGGAGAACATCGATATGGGACGAGAAGTAGTTTGCAACCATAGTTGACAAATGCTGTCTCCTGTCACTTTCAATCGATGCAGTATTACCAGTCGTGTAAGCGGGACTTGAAGAATTAGTCCACAACATGGTCATGAAACCCCTGTCTCCATCGCCACTTCTGATGTGTGCACCACAAACACCTCTTCCATGTTGCCCCCTATGGCTCTTTGGAGAACCATTACCGCTGCTGTGTGCTGGGAATGCCTCAAGCAAACGGTTTACCAGAGTTGCTTGTTTGTTAACCAATATTAGGTCAAGGTTCTCCTGTGGCATGATGTTTTGGAATTTGCCCTTATAGCGTGGATCCAGGATGCTGGCCAACCAGTAGTCATCATCGTTCATCATTTTGGCAATGCGGGGGTCCCTTTTTAGGATCTGCAAGGCATTATCTGACATGTGGGCCAATGTTCCCGCTGTCAATGATGCACTGAGTGCTGCGTGGAGGAGCACTTTCTGGCAAATCCACATCACTCCAGTCACGCACAAACCCTGTACCAGACCTTGCTACGCCAACATTTTCTCTTGCCCCACGAGAAGCATCCTCCTCCCCTAAATAATCATCCCCATCATCATCCGCTTCCTCCTCTTCTTCCTCCACCTCGTCCAGGAGAGGTCCCGGAGCAGACAATGGCTGACTGTTATCAAGGCTTCCCTCCTCCTCTTCCTCATCCTCCTCGGCTGCAGATGACTGCTCCGTAATGTGCGTTAAAGTTTGCATGAGCAGACGCATAAGTGGGATGCTCATGCTTATGATATCATCATCCTGCGCTTACCAGTCGAGTGCATTCCTCAAAACACAAGTACTTTACAGAGGTCTTTCAGCTTCGACCACTGCACACTCGACAACTCCATGTCTGCCCTCTAAGTGCTTGGCCGTGTATCCTCCCACAAATGCATTACAGCCTGCCTCTGTTCGCACAGCCTCTCAATCATGTGCAGAGTGGAGTTCCTCCTTGTTGCAACGTCGATAATTAGGCGGTGCTTGGGAAGATGGAGCAATCGCTGCAGCTTCTGCATACGACTGGAGTGTACGGGCGAACAGCGGATGTGCGAGCACAGTCTACTCTTCGGACCTTCTGGAACAGGCCTGTTAACTCCGGATAATTATTGAGGAAGCACTGCACCACCAGGTTCAAGGTGTGAGCCAGGCAAGGTATGTGTCGGAGTTTTGAAAGAGCTATGGCTGCCACAAAATTCCGGCAGTTATCACTAACTACCTTGCCTGCCTCAAGATGTAGACTGCCCAGCCATGACTCAGTTTGTCACTGCAAGTAGTCGGCCAGCACCTCCGCGGTGTGTCTATTGCCCAAACACATCATCTTCAACACAGCCTGCTGACGCTTACCACTAGCTGTTCGATAGAGGGACACCGAGTGTGCAACACTGGCAGCTGCGGATGGAGTGCTCGTGCGACTGTGCTCTGTGGACGAGCTTTCGCTTCTGGAGGAGGAGGAGGGTCGAACTCCTACACCCAACTGTTTCCTATACCATGTGCTAGGCAGCACTGTCCCACCGACGCTGTCCCTTGTGGACCCTGTATCCACCACATTAACCCAGTAAGCAGTGATGGACATGTAACGGCCCTGGCCATGCCTACTGGACCATACATCTATTGTGAGGTGCACCTTTCCACTCACTGATTGCTTGAGTGCATGGACAATGCGGTCTTTCACATGAAGATGGAGGGCTGGGATGGCTTTGCGAGAAAAGAACTGCCAACTGGGTAGGTCATAGCGTGTTACTGCGTAGGCCATGAGTTCGTGGAAAGCTTCGCTTTCAACCAACCGGTAGGGCATCATCTTTAACGAGATTAGTTTGGCAATGTGAGCGTTCAAACCCAGTGTACGCGGATGAGAGGATGAGTACTTTCCTTTCCTACTCATAGTCTCTGGTAGGGTGAGCTGGACTTGAGAGCTGCATATGGTGGAACTAGTGGTGGACATGGCAGACTGAGAGAGGGTTGATGATGGTGATGGAGTTGGTGTTCTTTCTGATGGCCTAGATTCAGTCTTTCGTAGCAATAACATTGTGATTCCCTGACTGCTTTGGCCTTGCAACGACACCTCAACATTTGCTGCTGGTGGTGTGCTAACCGGTGGGCTTACAGTGGGGGAAACAATGTAGCGTTGCTGACTACCTTCATTGGGAGCAGTTGCACATGTGGTACATGAGGTTTGGTAGTCCGTCCACGCTTGCAAGTGCATGGTGGTTAAATGACTAAGCATGCAACTGGTATTCAAATTTCTCAGATTTTTCCCTCGGCTAAAGGTCTTTGCGCACTTCTTACAGATAACCTTTGCCTGATCATTAGGATTTTGTTCAAAAAAGTGCCACACTGCACTCTTCCTACTATGGAAGACATTTTGAGGCTTTGCACGCTGTGCTAATTTGACCGTCTGGCCTAGCTGTCCTGCAACTCTTTTGGTTTTTGTAACCTGTTTTTGGACTGCTCTGGGCCTGCCAGATAACAGCTGTTGTGATGTCGATGCCTGCTGCGGATGCTCCTCCTCCTCTTCTGAACTATAGGCAGCGGCACCCTCTTCCCCCAATGGATGCCAATCTGGGTCAACAACTGGGTCATCCATCACCTCCTCTTCATTGTCATGTGCACCTTCCTCTGTGTCACCATGTAAGGTGGTATAGTATGCGGGAAGGGGCACCTGAGTTTCATCAGGGTCAGATTCTGGCTCAGTACACTGCGAGGACAATGTAGTGCTCTGAGTGAATGTACCAGCAGATAAATCAAGCAGTGGCTGTGCATCAGTGCACTCCATGTCAGATTCTTCTTGGACTGGGTAATTCACGATTTGACTTGATAACCCAGGCATGGTGTGTGAAAATAGCTCCATAGAGTAATCTGTAGTGTGGCCTGCCGCAACCTTTACTTTTGGTAGGGGTGAAGGACACAAGGAAAGGTGTGGTTCCTGACCATGAGCCTCCAATGACGACTCAGTGCTTTTATTTTTTGAAAGTTCAGAAGAGGAGGCGATAGAGCTGGAGGCTGTGTCAGCAATGTAAGCCAAAACTTGTTCCTGAAGCTCCGGCTTTAAAAGCGGTTTACCTTCTCCCAGAAACGGGAGCCTTCGAGGCCTTGTGGAGCCAGACGATGATGCAGGCTCAACACCTCCTGCATTAGGTGCTATTGTGCTTTTGCCACTATCAGCAGATCCACCACCACCAACACCATCATTACCAGCTGGCAACCCCCGCCCACTTCCACAGCCTCTTCCAACACACTTCCTCATTTTTGGGAAAATGTACCCAAAATACCACCAGCAATATGGTACTGTAAAACAAAGTACAAGGTGTATATAGTATTGGGGAGAATTTGAATCTCCCTACAGACTTGAGGACACTAAACTAATATCTCAGGCCCAGTGTAGATTACACTTCAATATAATAGGCTGAAATTGGATCGTGTATAAAATGTCTATATAGGACTGGGGAGAATTTGAATCTCCCTACAGACTTGAGGACACTAAACTAATATCTCAGGCCCAGTGTAGATTACACTTCAATATAATAGGCTGAAATTGGATCGTGTATAAAATGTCTATATAGGACTGGGGAGAATTTGAATCTCCCTACAGACTTGAGGACACTGAACTAATATCTCAGGCCCAGTGTAGATTACACCTCAATATAACAAGCTGAAATTGGATGGTGTATAAAATGTCTATATAGGACTGGGGAGAATTTGAATCTCCGTAGAGATTTTAGCCAGCTGACAATGAGGCTCTCAGTCCCAAGTATGGCAGCAGGCAGCCTAGTAAGCAGGACTGCTGCACACAAAAGTGTGGAAAAATAAACGCTTGGTAACTGGGCAAAAAAGAGGATGAAAAGTATTTTTGCTTTTAAAAAAGCAGTTTGCACAGCAGTGTGAAAACAGCAATGCAGCTATCAGGGAGCCTTATAAGGTAGCCTAATAACCAACAGAGCTGATGCACCAAAATATAGCCTCCCCTTGCACTGCACACTAACTGGTGTGTTGTACAGGCAAAATCACTAGCAGCAGAAGCAGTTTTTTGTATCTTCTTCCCTGCCTAATGCTCTCCCTACAGAATCAGCAGCAGCTCTCCCTATTCTGAGATCAGCAGAAGTAAGATGGCGTGCATGCCCATTTATAGCCCCTGTGACGCCCCACAAAGCAAGCCAATCACTTGCATGCCCTTCTCGAAGATGGTGGTGACCGCTGCCTATGTCATCGTGTTGCCCACAGTGTGCGTCCTCCATCATTGGCTGAAAAAGGGCACTGGAAGCATCTTTTGAAACGCGACTTTGGCCCTCTGGTCACCGACCTCGTGGCCGACCTCATGCTATGGTCAGGTTTTGTTTCATGAATTGACCGACCCGTTTTGCTCAACTCTAACCATCAGTGTGTCATCAGTGTTTTGTCCATGTGTCTGTTTTTACTATCAGTGTGACATCGGTGTTTGGTCATTGTGTCTGTTTTTAGCATCAGTGTAATATCAGTTTTTTCCACGGATAAATAAAGAAATAAATTACAAAACTTTCTATTATCTTTTCAATGTTATACATGGACAGCACATGGATGGCACAAGGATGTTAGTGTAAGGAGGTCAAGGGCCTCGCCCTGTAAATATTGAGGTTTTCATATTCTATTTGTACATGATGTCGTGTGCATGTGTGTGTGTTTGTGGCTACACAACATTAGGTTATAGTTAGGTGTTATATTAGAAAAGGGCCACTAGATGGGGGCACTGAGGTCAACTAGTGAGAAGACCTTGGAAGGGTTACTTAGAGGAGTGGCTAGTGAGAGACAAAAGGAAGAGAGTTTTCCCTCACGAGTTAGTTGAGCCGGGGGTAGCTATACTGGACAGAAGTGAAGCACAGCGAATGCCTACAGCAGTAGCCAACGAGGAAGGTCGTTGGAGGTCCTGCAGTTAGAGACTGGGAATTGCAGGACTAGGGAGACTGAAGAAGGAGGCTCAGTGGTCAAGTCAGCTAGCAAGGAAGAGCTGAAGTGACAAACAAGCCAGTCTATTGAAACCAGCCCGTGTCTGGAGTTGTGTAAGCCAGGGAGGTTCTTGGGTGAGCCCCCTGTGGAAGTAGCAGCTGGAGTACGGGAGCTTTGTGAAGAGTCTAGAGAGCTGCAAATCTAGGACATGAACAGGAGCAACAGTGCCTTAAAGGGGTGAGCTGTAACGGATAAGTCAGGTACCTTCATGGGCTGAAGTCGGGCTTAGGAAGAAGTGACGTATTTCTGTGTTCACCGTGCTCCGTGTGACATTTCAGCTTGTCTGTGTGGGTCATACATGTGAAGTGAAGGAAGAAGTAACGTACTGCAGTAGATGAAGATGTATTGCTGTTACCGAGTGGAGTCCTGTAGCCGTTGTGGACGTGCTGTGCCCTGAAGAGAATTAAGCTGAGTTGTTTAAGTTGTTTACAGCCTCAGTCTGCAGTCATTTGGGTCCCCAAAATGGACAGCATATCGGAGAGGAAACAGCCTCCAGCACAGTGAGTACTGGAACGGCTGCAGAAGCTACCCCCCGTCGGCCATGGTATTACATTATACCTGTGCAGTCCATGTATTTCATGGACCAAGAGACTTGAATTGACTCTTTTCATTCATGCTGCCAAAAAAAAATGAACATGTCTCCGTAAGTTTCGCACGGATGCCCGGTTTATGAAAAAACATGGATATGTGGCTAGACCCATAGATTATAATTGGTACACTTGTATCTGTGAAAAAAAATGAATAGGACACACATGTGCAATACAAACATGTGAATGAGCCCTAAGAGGCAGTTAGTTAAGGTTTTGAGACCTTGCAGTTGAGCCTGATGTTGTGATGCGTATTGTGTTGCAGCCAGAGTACATGTTTTAATGATGTGAGAAATCGCCTTAAAGAGAACCTGTGGGCACAATTTTGTAATGTATAGCAAAGACATGGCTTCAGGGGTGTAATTACAGTATAATAGCTGCAGAGGTTGCAATCACACGTGGATCCTGGAGTCTATGAGGCCCAAAAAGTCCCTTTAGCCCAGATGAAAAGACTGTAATTATTAAAGATTTGCAATAGTTGTGGATCTCCTGTTGTAGATTTTGCTTGGGGCCCACAAGCTTCCAGTTATGCTATTGCGTAACTCTAAAAGCACTGAAATATTCAGCAATTGTCTAATCGGTTTAGCCATCCCATCAGGACCAGGGTGTGCCTGGGCTTCATCCATTTGTCTCCTGTTCAGAGGAATTACCTGGCTGTTTAGCCAGCTCTCTCCCATAGAATCCTGCCAATTGTAGCTTTGATCAATAGGTGTGTGTTTCCCTGTGCTCTTTGTCTTATATTCTGATCTTTGCTGCTCAACCTTGAATTTGCCTTGACCATCCATTTGTCTAGCCTTTTTGTCATGATATGCTACTGTGCAGACACAGGGGGGTCAGCGGGCACCCGATTCCGCTAGTCAAACTGCATGGACCAGGGATCATCATACCGAACGCCCACTCTCCCTTTAACGTGGGCGTAACACTACCACTTGTCCCAATCCTGGCTTTCTCCAAATGTATCCATGGTTCAGCAATGATCAATGGAGCAGGTCTGTATTCTTCCAATTGGGCCAAGAACCCCTAGGTTGTTTTCTGTACAATAATAGATACATATCCCTCATGGTGGAGCCATGATATTAGCTGCTGTCGTGCCTCTGGTCCTTAGGATGTATGGATGTCTTGTTAAAATCTCTGGCTGTCTCTGTCTCTCTGTCTCTGAGTCTCTTTATACAGAGGCGTGTTACCTACTTTTAGATTTAACAAGTGTCCTTCAGTCCAGCATCACAGATAAGGGCAAGAATTGTGATGAGATCAAGTAGAAATACTTTATTATTTTATCTATTTGCACAGTTTTTCCCTCTCTGCTTTTGAAGTTGACAAACTGACTCCATAACACAATGCATAATTAAAATTTCAACAAACATCATTAGTGATCAAGGATAAGTGCACAATACAAGTCAATATTGCAGGCTTACAAACAAAAGTCTGTTTTCTTGACCAACCAGAAATCAACACTTAAGTTCAAAAGCCAGCATACAGAAAACATTCTATTATTCTTGGTTTGCTGAAATATAGTCGTCTGGGTAATTAAGATACAATACTGTGTCTTCACAGCTACCTTATGGGAATTCTGACCTTGTACAGTTACCTGACTATGTCTTTTTGTCACCCCAATGTTTATGACATACCCTCCTGGCTTTTGACCTCGAACCTCTTGAATATCCTCATGGCTTGTTTGTGAATAGTGACTAGCGTTACATTGTGGCTGTGATAATATGCCATGGTTACTAAAAGAAGACAATGGGCAAGATGCATCAAGACAGGCATTGTTCACATTAGTCTTGGGAAGGGGCCGTGCTGGAGTCAGATGCTCCTGATTCATGAAGAGGCATAACCCTCTTCATGAATCAGGAGTGTCATATGAGAAGTGTACCCCTGTGTGTGTGTCTCCCCACATACTGTACACCAGCCATTACTGTAGTAAGATTTGCTGCATAACAAACACTGCCACTCATCATGAATTTGATGAGCAGTGGTTTCCACACAACTGGCCCTTCAAAGCCTCCCCCATCATGTTGGACTTGGGAGAAACTGAGGAGAGAAAACCAAATGCTGCAAAATTTTGGTGCTAAATTGTGTGATTTTCTAAGCTTGTATGTGAAAATTCTGGCATGAAAGCATTGATGTATTAGGCCCAATGATTTCAGCACCAGCACCCTTTTACACCAAACATTCTGTTCTTATAATTTAGTCAGCCTGATAGATTGATATCAGATGGAATAAAATATGGTAGGCATGGTAAATTAAACTTCAGTGCTCAGTGGTAAAATAATTCAATGTAAAGCAGAAACTTATTTCTACATGATACTGTATTTATTCAATAGTGCAGCAATAAGTCTGTACATGAAAAGGGCCAAAGAATAACTGCAATATTTTGCAAGAATCTAGATTTAATATAAACTACCATTATAAAAACTGAAGCTTCAAACTTTGTGAAAGCCAAAATTTATTCCAGTCTCAAAACTTGTTGCCATGACTATACACGTAAAGATATTTTAAGTCATTTACAGCATGCAATGTAACATCAATATGATATGAAAAAAGCAGAAACTCTTCCAGATTTGGAAATAATGATTTTTTTTTATTATCAATGAAGGAATCAATGTGTTCACCAGCTGTTTTTCCCTTTGAGGTCAACCAAGTCTGAATAGTAGAACTTATTTACGCCATACAAATTGAATATAAATTGTTGCTTGAAGGAACAAACCAGAGGTTTTCTTTGACAAGGTTATCCAATAATATATTTCTTTTGAACAAACTAAAAAGTCACTCCATTCATTGGTATCCAAAGCAAAGCTCTTTACAATAGAGATGGCTTCTTCTTTTTTGCTCTTTTTTGTTTTTTTCAATACAGATCCATATTGAACACAGAAATCACTTCTTTTGAATTCCAGTTATCTTTATATGAAAGTCACACACTGTTCATCCAAAAAAACACAATATAACTTACTTTAGTTGGCACTTGATATTTTAGAATTACGGAACTGCCATCAGAGAAATATACAGTAATCTAAAATACTACTTCATAATCCCACAAAGTTAGGTTCACAGCTGATCAACTCCAAAATTGGCATAATGGCGATTATATTAAACAGATGTCCCATGCAGAAAGAAGCTAAATATCTAGACTACAGGGTGGGCCATTTATATGGATACACCTAAATAAAATGGGAATGGTTGGTGATATCAGCTTCCTGTTTGTGGCACATTAGTATATGGGAGGGGAGAACCTTTTTAAGATGGGTCGTGACCATGGTGGCCATTTTGAAGTCGGCCATTTGAGATCCAACTTTATTTTTTCCAATTCGAAGGTCATGTGACACACCAAACTTATTGAGAATTTCACAAGATAAACAATGGTGTGCTTGATTTTAAAGTAACTTTATTCTTTCATGAGTTATTTACAAGTTTATGACCACTTATAAAATGTGTTCAAAGTGCTGCCCATTGTGTTGGATTGTCAATGCAACCCTCTTCTCCCTCTCTTGACACACTGATAGCAACACCGCAGAAGAAATGCTAGTCTAAGGGGGTCAGATTCCTTGTAGGAATTCTCAGACCTGACACCCATAGTGTGGTGGTGCACCATCTTGATGGAAAAACTCAGGGAACATTCCATCTTCAATACATAAATAGGGCAGCACATCATCATGTAGCAATTTCAGACATTGAGGTTTCCATTGATGAAGAATGGCCCCACTATCTTTGTACCCCATATACCACACCATACCATCAATTATGGGTGTCAGGTCTGAGCATTCTTACATGAACAGTTTCCTGGAAAGTGAATTGGTCATTGTGGGCTATCAGTGTGTCAAGAGTGGGAGAAGATGGTTGCATTGACAATCCAACACAATGGTCAGCACTTTGAACACATTTTATAAGTGATTATAAACTTGTAAATAACTCATGAAAGAATAAAGTTACGTTAAAACCAAGCACACCATTGTTTTTCTTGTGAAATTCTCAAGTAGTTTGATGTGTCACATGACCATCTTCCCATTGAAAAAAATAAAGTTGGATCCAAAATGGCCAACTTCAAAATGGCCACCATGGTCACCAAACATCTTGAAAAGTTTCCCTCCTCCCATATACTAATGTGCCACAAACAGGAAGTTGATATCACCAGTGATTCCCATTTTATTTAGGTGTATCCATATAAATGGCCCACCCTGTAGATACATTAAGACCAAGGGGTTTGAATAGAGAAGTGGAGCCATTTGTTTTCCAATGACTGGCATATGTCCAACTAAAGGTCATCATGAAGCATATATAAAGCACCATCTAATGTCTAAGGACCATCTCTGATGAACAAAACTGTAGATTTTCTGAAATGCGTAACTTAAAGTTTGCTCCTTGCTGAGACTCTTACCTGCTTTAACCAGCGCGATATCACAATGGTCCTTCTGCACTCAACGTCTATCAGCTGACCTGGAAGAGTCGCTTAGAGCATGTGCTGCCATCTAGTGCATCGCTTCTTCATTCCCTGACATTCATGCTTGTCCTATTTGGAAACTCAATTTACCACCACCATAAGATATAATAGTTCAGTGGCTTGTCATTTTTTGGTTTACCACAGCAACTATGAGTGCCACATGAACTGAATGGACATTAGAAGATAATACCATATGTTTTCATTAAATTGCATGCTTTTATCTGCATTATTCATCTCAATGCTGATAAACTTCATTATTGACTCTGGACACAGGCCAATATCAGGACTCACTACTGCAACACCCAGTACACGGAGATGCTTTGTTACATATTTCCAAAAGATACACAAAAAGGTCCAGTACGGCTATCGCGTATGTGTTTTCTACATTTGTCCATACTAATAAGTAGAGTTGAGCGAAACGGGTCGAAAAATTTCAAAAGTCGCCGACTTTTGCTAAAGTCGGGTTTCATGAAACAAAACCCGACCCTAGGGTGAGGTCGGCCACGAGCTCGGCGACTTTAGCGCCAAAGTCGCGTTTCAAAAGTTTGTTTTCCGCCCTTTTTCAGCCAATCAGGATCCACGGACACTGTGGGCAATGTGATGACATAGGCAGGGGTCACCACCATCTTTGAGAAGGTCATGCAAGTGATTGGCTTGCTTTGGGGGGCGTCACAGGGGGTATAAAAGGGCGTGCACGCCGACCGCCATGTTACTCATGCTGATCTCAGAATAGGGAGAGCTGCTGCTGCTGCTGATTCTGTAGGGAGAGCATTAGGCAGGGAAGAAGACACCAAAAACTGCTTCTGCTGCTAGCGATTTTGCCTGTACAACACACCAGTCACTGTGTGTGCAGTGCAAGTGGAGGCTATATTTTGCTGGATCAGCTGTGTTGGTTGTTAGGCTGCCTTATAAGGCTTCCTGATAGCTGCATTGCTGTTTTCCCACTGCTCTGCAACCTGTTTTTTTAAAAGCAATCCCAATTTTTTTTTTTTGCCCTGGTGAAGTACTGAGCATGCATTTTTTCACACCATACAGTGGTGTACGCTCCTCACACAGTACCGTGTAATGGCTGTTATCACGGCCACAGTGAAGCTATCTGTGTGCGACTCTGTAAGGATAAGTCGAGGACTTGTTCCGTTCTTACAGACCTGCACTCTAGGGAGATTCCTATTCTGCCCAATTCTATATACACCTTGTAGTTTGTCATACACTAGCCTGTGACATAGCGGTGTGATATTCACTGGGCCTCACACAATCCAACAGTGTCCACAAGTGTGTTCAGAAATTCTACATCTCCCCTGTCCTATATTGACATTTTTCACACCTGCGACATTGAGCCTGTGACATAGCGGTGTGATATTCACTGGGCCTCACACAATCCAACAGTGTCCACAAGTGTGTTCAGAAATTCTACATCTCCCCTGTCCTATAGTGACATTTTTCACACCTACGACATTGAGCCTGTGACATAGCGGTGTGATATTCACTGGGCCTCACACAATCCAACAGTGTCCACAAGTGTGTTCAGAAATTCTACATCTCCCCTGTCCTATAGTGACATTTTTCTCACCTGCTACATTGAGACTGTGACATAGCGGTGTGATATTCACTGGGCCTCACACAATCCAACAGTGTCCACAAGTGTGTTCAGAAATTCTACATCTCCCCTGTCCTATAGTGACATTTATCACACCTACGACATTGAGCCTGTGACATAGCGGTGTGATATTCATTGGGCCTCACACAATCCAACAGTGTCCACAAGTGTGTTCAGAAATTCTACATCTCCCCTGTCCTATATACACCTTGTACCTTGTTTTACATTACTATATAGTTTGTGGGATTTTGTGTACATTTTAACCAAAAATGAGGAAGGCTGGTGGAAGAGGCCGTGGAATTGGGCGGGGGTTGCCAGCTGGTAATGATGGTGTTGGTGGTGGATCTGATGGTAGTGGCAAAAGCAAAATAGGACTGAATGGAGGAGGTGTTGAGCCTGCGTCATCGTCTGGCTCCACAAGGCCTCGAAGGCTTAGTTTTCTAGGAGTTGGCAAACCGCTTTTAAAGCCAGAGCTTCAGGAAAAAGTTTTGGCTTACATTGCTGACTCAGCCTCCAGCTCTATCGCCTCCTCTTCTGAAGTTGTAAAAAATAAAAGCACTGAGTCGTCATTGGAGGCTCATGTTCATGAACCACACCTTTCCTTGTGTCCTTCACCCCAACCAAGATTGAAGGATGACGCAGGCCATACAACTGATTACTCCATGGAGCTGTTTTCACATACCATGCCTGGGTTATCAAGTGAAATGGTGAATTACCCAGGCCAAGATGAATCTGACATGGAGTGCACTGATGCACAGCCACTGATAGATGATTCTGCTGGTACATTCACTCAAGAGTACTACATTGTCCTCGCAGTGTAATGAGCCAGATTCTGACCCTGATGAGACTCAGGTGCCTCTTCCCGCATACTATACCACCATACACGGTGACACAGAGGAAGGTGCACATGACATTGAAGAGGAGGTGATGGATGACCCAGTTGTTGACACAGATTGGCATCCATTGGGGGAAGAGGGTGCTGCTTCCAATAGCTCAGATGAGGAGGAGGAGCATCCACAGCAGACATCGACATCGCAACAGCTGTTATCTGGCAGGCCCGGAGCACTCCAAAGACAGGTTCCAAAAATCAAAAGAGTTGCTGGACAGCTTGTCCAGACGGTCAAAATAGCACCTCGTGCTAGGCCGCAAAATGTCTTCCAAAGTAGGAAGAGTGCAGTGTGGCACTTTTTTGAACAAAATCCTCATGATCAGGCCAAGGTTATCTGTAAGAAGTGCGCAAAGACCTTTAGCCGAGGGAAAAATCTGAAAAATTTGAATACCAGTTGCATGCTTAAACATTTAACCAGCATGCACTTGCAAGCGTGGACACAACACCAAACCTCAAGTACCACATGTGCAACTGATCACAAAGAAGGTAGTCAGCAACGCTACATTGTTTCCCCCACTGTAAGCACAGCAGCAAATGTTGAGGTGTCGTTGCAAGGCCAAAGCAGTCAGGGAATCCCACTGTTATATCAACGAAAGACTGAATCTAGGCCATCAGAAAGAACACCAACTCCATCACCATCATCAACCCTCGCTCTGTCCGCCCTGTCCACCGCTAGTTCCACCATATGCAGCTCTCAAGTCCAGCTCACCCTCCCAGAGACTATGAGTAGGTCAAGAAAGTACTTAGTCTCTCATCCGCGTACACTGGGTTTGAACGCCCACATTGCCAAACTAATCTCGTTGGAGATGATGCCCTATCGGTGGGTGGAAAGCGCAGCTTTCCGCGAACTCATGGCCTAAGCAGTACCACGCTATGACCTACCCAGTCGCCACTTCTTCTCTCGCAAAGCCATCCCAGCCCTCCACCATCATGTGAAAGACCGCATTGTCCATGTACTCAAGCAGTCAGTGAGCGGAAAGGTGCACCTCACAACTGATGCATGGTCCAGTCGGCATGGCCAGGGCCGTTACGTGTCCATCACTGCGCACTGGGTTAATGTGGTGGATGCAGGGTCCACAGGGGACAGCGGTGGTGGGACAGTGCTGCCTAGCCCACGGTATAGGAAACAGTTGGCTGTAGGCGTTCGACCCTCCTCCTCCTCCAGAAGCAAAATCTCATCCACAGAGCACAGTCGTACGAGCACTCCATCTGCAGCTGCCACTGTTGCACACGAGGTGTCCCCCTATCGAGCAGCTAGTGGAAAGCGTCAGCAGGCTGTGTTGCAGATGATGTGTTTGGGCGACAGACACACCGCGGAGGTGCTGGCCGAGTACTTTCAGCGACAAACTGAGTCATGGCTGGGCAGTATACATCTTGAGGCAGGCAAGGTAGTTAGTGATGACGGCCGTAATTTTGTGGCAGCCATAGCCCTTTCAAAACTCAGCCACATACCTTGCTTGGCTCATACCTTGAACCTGGTGGTGCAGTGCTTCCTCAACAATTATCTGGAGTTAACAGCCCTGCTCCAGAAGGTGCGAAGACTGTGCGCGCACATCCGCCGGTCGCCTGTACACTCCATTCGTATGCAGAAGCTGCAGCGATTACTCCACCTTCCCAACCACCGCCTCATTATCGACATTGCAACAATGTGGAACTCCACCCCGCACATGGTTGAGTGGCTGTGCGAACAGAGGCAGGCCATAATGCATTTGTGGGAGGATACACGGCCAGGCACTTTGAGAGCAGACATGGAGTTGGTAAGCGCAGACGACGCCATCCTAAGCATCCCACTTATGCGTCTGCTCATGCAAACTTTGACGCACCTTAAGGAGCAGGCGTCTGCAGCCAATGTTGATGAGGAGGAAGAGGAGGAGGGAATCCTTGATGACATTCAGCCATTGTCTGCTCAGGGACCTCTCCTGGACGAGGTGGAGGAAGAAGAGGAGGATGATGATGGGGATGATTACTTAGGGGAGGAGGATGCATCTCGGGCAAGTGAAAATGTTGGCGTGGCAAGGTCTGGTACAGGGTTTGTGCGTGACTGGAGGGATGTGGATTTGCCAGAAAGTGCTCCTCCAACCAGCACTCGCAGTGCATCATTGACACCGGGAACATTGGCCCACATGTCAGATTATGCCTTGCAGATCCTAAAAAGGGACCCCCGCATTGCCAAAATGATGAACGATGACGACTACTGGTTGGCCAGCATCCTGGATCCACGCTATAAAGGCAAATTACATAATATCATGCCACAGGATAACCTTGACCTAATATTGGCTAATAAACAAGCAACTCTGGTAAACCGGTTGGTTGAGGCATTCCCAGCACACAGCAGCGGTGATGGTTCTCACACGAGCCGTACGGGCCGGGGGCAGCTTGGCAGAGGTGTTCGTGGTGCACACAGCAGAAGTGGCGTTGGACACAGGGGTTTCATGACAATGTTGTGGACTGATTTTTCAAGTACCGCTCACACAACTGGTAATACTGCATCGATGGAAAGTGACAGGAGACAGCAGTTGTCAACTATGGTTACAAACTACTTTTCCTCCCATATCGATGTTCTCCCGCACAGGTCATTCCCCTTTGACTATTGGGCCGCTAAACTGGACACCTGGCCTGAATTGGCACAATATGCCTTACAGGAGCTCGCTTGCCCAGCTGCAAGTGTGCTATCGGAAAGAGTCTTCAGTGCAGCTGGATCAATCCTGACAGAAAAAAGGACCCGTCTGTCAACCCAAAATGTGGATGATCTAACCTTCATTAAAATGAACCATGCATGGGTTTCCAAGGATTTTGTCCCACCTTCCCTTGATGACACATAGGTTTCCAGAAAAATGGCTTGCTTTGGTCCTCCTCCTATTCCGCGAACTTGACCTATTTCGCCTTTTGCAGCAGCTGAATGTCCCACATCAACATATGCCACTTTGTAAACCGCCCTAACTGGGCTGCCCCCCCCCATGGCCGGGGTCACCACCTAGCGCACGAAACCATGCGAGTGCCGTTGCCCTGGACAGGTGGGTAGGCCGACTCTTGGGCGCGGGCGCTGGCACAGGGTCCCTCATAGTGCAATCAAGTGTCTCTGACGGTGGTGGTGCACACCCGCCGTCAGACTCACCGCCATACTATGAGGGGCCCAGTGCCAGTACCGACGCCCACGAGTGTGCCCCCCTTGCTTGGGCAGGGCCCCAGCATTTGCAATGTTTACCTCTCCCTGCTCCTCCACTGTGTAGTCTGGGCTGTCAAATCCTTCACTGGGAGTGCCACTACAAATTGATTGTACTGAAAGATGATGGTTAAGATGTAGCTATGCCCTGTCCTGCTGGCCGGGCTCTAGCTCCAGATGATCAATGGCTTCCATTTCTTATGGACGTCGACTTACAATGACATGCAGTGGTGGTTTATCATCAGCTTTCACAGTTTTCCTACTCACAAACGTGTGACATTCCGGCGCACATTTTAAAATGTGCCCTCTCATGCCAATCAAATAGAATCGTCTACGGCCTGTGGCTTCTGTCTTTTGCACTCCAAAGTTACGTGACAGATCATGATAGCCAGTGAGCACCATGTTTACATCGCTCCCTGTGATAAAAATTTGATTGAGATGAGTAACAGTGATGGAATCAACGGAAGTGCGATACAGCAAGACTTTATTCACAAAAAATGTTTTCACTGTCTCAACACACAAATTAATTGAGGGTCAGCATCGCCTATGAGAATTGTGATGGAAGTTTTTCCCGTGAATAGTAATTCCTAGATTTCTGCAATCACTAGCCTTTATGTCAGTAATTGTATGCATCTCATTTCCTATTGCGGAGAGGCTGGACTGTATTACTGAGACAGAAATATATATGAAGATTTAAAAATAACACCAAAAGTATATAGTTGTGTACGCCTCAAATGCATTTCCTTTTTTCCACTTTTTAGATTGCTGTGTAATCCATACTGAGAACACGGAGATTTTACATGTTTAAACTATGCTATATATACCTGCTATCCAGTGATAAAGTACCCTTTCTCAACTTTGTACAATCTGGTCAAATCCATACTGGGCCTGAGAACATCTGAGTCTGCCTCCTGATCTATAGACATATATTTTTAATGTGTAAACTAGGCTACATATATACATGTTATCCGGTGAAACTGTACCCTTTATCAACTTTCTACAATGTTGTTGAATCCATACGGGGCCTGAGAACGGCTGCCGAGCTGTTAAGCAAGCTACAGCACCTGTGGTTTGGACACGTAATTTTTTCAGGAATGACGGTTAGGCCTAACTCCGGAATTGCGGTTGACCCGAACTTACTGGGAAATCATCGTTCGCGGGGAATAATCTGAATCCCAGATCCCCATCAATAACGGAGTTCAGCAGGTTATCTGCACCTGTAAGCGACAAAAGCTGGTCCTTTCAGTGTAGCGTGCACGCAGCCCTGGACATGTACGGGAATGCTAGATCTGTTATTGCTCGAGCTCACGTGCCAGAGCCTCGCTTATCCCTCTAGTAAGCTTGATGCGTACTGCGGGGGCATGCCGGAGTCTCGGTTGTTAACGGAATAAAGCTGCGAAATCGCTAGCACAACTACAAACACACATACCACACCACACACAGAATCGACAAAGCTTTCAAAGTGTGCATCTTTTCTTTAGGTGGCATGGTTGTGGTTTCCCGGGTGGAGTCCAATTAAGCCACAGGCTCCACTCCTGGTGGTGCCCTTTTGGACATTCCTTTAAGGTTCAGCTTTGCAATCATACTGCCCCCCGGAAACCAAAAACTTTGCCTTCATGGACGCTGTTTGGAGATTCGTGAGAATTACGCCGCCCGATCAGCAGTCGGCATATGGGTCGCCCTCCCAGGGCTGTGGGGTACTCGGTACCGGGCCGGTGTCAGTGGGATGTGTCACAGCAGCGGTGACCTGGACGGTGGCCCTGGGCGCCCATGTAAATGACGTGGTATAATGGTAAAGAGTTTAACACCTGTGGTGTTCGCAACATAGATGTTAGGCCGACGCTGCATGCAGAGCCTCTGGGACTGATGGTGTTGTGCAGCAAAGATGGTGAAGCTCCCCACAGGTGGAGCTGGAGTCCCAGGGAAGTGTAGATGTAGTGATGGGGGAAAGGCACAGGCGGTGTAGGTGCTGGTACCCAGACGTAGCGGTGCTGGAATAGCTGTAGGACACCAGAGCGTGCAGTTCCAAAGCTTTACTCACAGTCTGCAGGTTACACAGATGCCTGCCTCCGTGCTGTGTCCTCCGGGTCAGGACCTCAGCCAACCTCTGGGACCAAAATGGAAAGCTCCCTTCCAACACTCCGCCAACATGTACCTTCCTGAACGTCTCCTTTCTAGCGCTTGTGGGGGAAGCACTCACAGGACCGTGGTTCACTGAAGCGCCTCCTGTCTAACAGATGTTCCTGAGACTTTACTTGTATGGCAGACAGCTGTAGCCTTTTCCTTCTGGCTCCCACACGTTGATGCTGGGGCCTCTGAGCCTTAGTTGGGTACAGAGCATTTATAGCTGCTACTTCCCCCGGTTTCTGCTGCAGGAACGTCAGTGTCCCTACATACTCGGAGACCGGAATTGGGACCATGCACTCCAGCTAGGAGTGAGCCTTAACTCTGCTCATCCTCCAGCTCCCCTTCTCACGTCCACACACTTCCCCTTCCCTGCACAGAGTGCCCTAACTTACCTCCTCCCGACCACAGAGAGCAGCTCCTCAGCAGTCAGGTTCAGAGGTCTCCCTGCTAGCCTGGAGTGGGAAATGTGTTGTGTGTTGGTTTCACTGCTAGAGAGATCCTTCGTTGCTCCCAAGCTTGACAACACACTCCCTAGGAGGAAGGTAATGCCACAGTGGTGACCATACTCTTGGGGACGCCACAAGTGCACTGAGGCCCAGCCACTGCTGGATGATGCTGCTGGTACATTGACCCAGACTACTACATTCCCCTCGCACTCTACACTGCCAGAATCTGACCCAGAGGAAACTCAGGTTCCCCTTCCCACATACTATACCACCTTACACGGTGACAAAGAGGAAGGTGCAGATGAAAGTGCAGATTCCTTGAGCAGGTGGGGGCATACTCATGGGCGATGGCATTGGCACAGGGCACCGCATAGTACGCAAAAGTGTCTCTGCCGGTGGGAGGGCCTAAACAGCCAAGTGCAGTGAGATGGAAGATGGGGACGTCAAGGAGTTCAGATTAGTGCAGGGATTCCCTAGCAAGGAGACTTATGTAATTGTTTTCAATGTTGGAACAGCAATTTTTGAGGACCACTGTACTCTGGTGAATGATATATGGGGCCTACCATACACTGGAGCATTCCAAAGGTGGACATCAGACACTGGAGCAGCATTTACAGGGCCCATTATACACTAGAGCAATAGAAATGGGGCCCTTTATATATGGAGCATTATTTGGGCCCATAAGACAGTGGAGCTTCATCCATTGGGACCAACATATACTATAGCATTATGTGGAGCTCATCATATACGGTTTGAAACATTATATGGGATCAATGATTCCATATGGAGAAATATATGGGCCTCATTACTCTGTATAGCGCACTAAGCGCTAGCCATAATACTTTATGGAGTTATGTACTGTCCGTTTTTGGAGGTATTGGAGAATTTAAAATGGATATCAGTCATGAGATGTAAGAAGTGAAGTATTTTTCATTGTACTATACTGCT
The DNA here is from genome assembly GCF_039654945.1 of Dendrobates tinctorius. Lineage (NCBI taxonomy): Eukaryota > Metazoa > Chordata > Amphibia > Anura > Dendrobatidae > Dendrobates > Dendrobates tinctorius. The sequence continues at coordinate 1,687,354 of NW_027361766.1, read as the reverse complement.
ATTTCTCTGCCGTATCGGAGCATGATGAGTTGTGGTACGTGTTAAAGGGGCGCTCTTTGGCCCTGGGCCCACGAAAACCTGGAGCCAGCCCTACCCCCCCACAACTGTAGCCAAATAACCCCCATTTTTCAGTGCGTAACTAGTATTATGAAGTAAATTAAGGTTGACAAGCTTAAGTAATAAGAATTGATGCTTTTGGCATTCAAATGGGCACTGTAGGTGTGTTTCCTGTCCTCCTCTCACTGCCGACTTTAATTCCCCATTGACTTACATTGGGTTTCGTGTTTCGGTCGGACCCCCGACTTTTCCCTATAGTCGGCCGATTTTGCTCGACCCGACTTTTGGAAAAGTCGGGTTTCATGAAACGAAACTCGACCCTAAAAAACCAAAAGTCGCTCAACTCTACTAATAAGTCTACTAATAAGTATCAGTCACCTAAGTGTGAATAATCATTCTATCTATTTAAACCTAGTATAAGTATATCTCTTATGAGAAAAGAACAAAACAATAGTGTGAAGAATCAAAAATGTTTGTGTAATGCTGTGATGGTCTTAGTGAGGAAAAGGGGCCTCAAGCTGCCTCTGAAGCTGGGACCCTAACTATCCCTGTCTCGGGAGTACTTTTAAAGGTAGAGAGGCCCGAGTTTCTGACCTTACTATGCTCCTGTAAAAATTCTAATCTGTTCCCTTCCCAACTCCATGAGGCATGGGACAGAAATGAAAGGTAAACCAGACACAAAGACAAAACAAGGATAACAGGAAACCTCTATCATACAAAAGCACTCACCAACAATATGGAGGAGGATAGGGACAGGAAGGAATAAACTGAATTGGAAAAGGAACATAAGATAAATACACAAACAGCAAACTACAGAACACCACAACTCCAAATTTCAACTACATATATATGTGTCTATACAGTATACTGTATATATGTATCCTGTATATGAATTTTAGAAATGAGTTGCCACTTTGAGCAAACCACTAATAAAACAATAATAATAATAATAATAATAATAATAATATGTATAACCCTTAGTCAAATAGCTCAAACATATTCTGAAGCACTTTACAAACCATAGGGAGCCTGTACAAACAACATCAGACATTACAAAGTAACAAAGTAATTTACCTTATGTTGGATGAAAACAATGCTTGCAAGATTTTACAATTTATCAGGAAATAGGGATGACACAAAAAGCCTTGCAGTGCTGGGTTATTAATAGTAATTTAAATATTATACAGATTTATATGTGGCTGCTAAACATTTCTAAATGTAATTTATTAATTCATAATTATTTATAATACTTTACAAACTATATTAACTTATAATATGTATAAATAATTTGCAACAGAGTATTATGAGATTATTATCACCAACGGGGGCTTTTATTTATGAAACAAGAAAAGCACTAGCTAGCAAAAAACAGTTCTACTTGTTAATATTTCCATATTTTGCTCCGAAACCTTTACTGAGTGAACCTTGTTTCAATTATGTGATTTTAGTTTAAACTCACTTTTAGCAAGTAACAGGGGTGGGCAATACAAAAATCAAACCTGAAATCAGAAACAAATGAGAAGTTGAATTAATATTTGCATTGTGTGTCTGTGTTTGCCACATTAAGCTTGGAGAACAGAAAGAGGAGAGGAAAACTGTCTGTGGACTTGAGAACCAAAATTGTTAAAAAATATCAATAATCTCAAGGTTACCAATTAGTGATGAGCGAGTATACTCGTTGCTCAGGTTTTACCAAGCATGCTCGGGTGTCCTCCGAGTATTTTGGCGTGCTCAGAGATTTAGTTTTCGTTGTCTTATCTGCATGATTTGCGACTTGTAGACAGGCTGAATACATGTGGGAATTCCCTAACAAACAGGCATTTCACACATGTAATCAAGCTATCTAGCAGTTGTAAATCACGCAGATGAGACAGCAAAAACTAAATCTCAGAGCACGCCAAAATACTCAGAGGACACCCGAGCATGCTTGGAAAAACCCGAGCAACGAGTATACTCGCTCATCACTTTTACCAATCCATCTTCAGAGATCTTGATATTTAAGAAGTTTACAACCCATGGTACTGTAGCTAATTTCTCTGGACGTGGACAGCAGAGAAAAATTGATAAAAGGTTGCAACGCAGGATAGCCTGGATGGTGGATAAGCAGACCCAATCAATTCCAAAGATATTCAAGCTCTCATGCAGGTTCTGGGTGCATCAGTGTAAGAGCAAACTATCCATTGATGTTTGAGTGGAAAGAAATCTTATGGCAGGAGACTCAGGAGAACCCTACTGCTGACATAGAGACATAAAAAATCTAGACTGCCAAAATGTATGTGAGTAAGCCAAAATCTTTCTGTGAAAGCATTTTGTGAACAGATGAGACTAAGATAGAGCCTATTCTAGAGCTTTGTTGGGTTCTTCCCTCTTGCCCTGTAGTGGTGACATGTGGGGTAATAAGGGGTTAATGTCACCTTGCTATTGTAAGGTAACATTAATCCCAGCTTAGTAATGGAGAGGTGTCAATAAGAAACCTATCCATTACTAATCCTATAGCAAGTAAAGGGTTAATTAAACACACACATTAAGAATAAAGTCTTTTAATGAAATAATACAACACACATTTTTTCCATCTTTATTGCACTGCTAATCCCATCTGGAAGCCACTGATCACCTGTAAAAGAAAAAAAAAAAAGAAACCAACAATATACCATACCAGTCCACCGTATAGTAGGTCCCATGGCGCAATTCATCTCTGGGGATAATCAGTTTACAACCAGAGTGGTGCTAATGTGACCACTCGGGCTGTAAACTACTGGGGAATGAAATGGAAGCAGTGCTCACAGGCTCAGTGACGAGCGGTGACGTCACTGAGTCTGTGTTCGCTGCCGGCATGAACTTCTGTGACCTCAGCACCGTGGGAAAATGACCATAATATTTGTGGAGTTGATGTCACCTTGGTATTGTCAGGTGACAAGCCCCAGCTTAATAATGGAGAGGTGTCTATAATACACCTCTCCATTACTAATCCTATAGTTATATGGTAAATAAAGACACAGCCAGAATAAAGTCCTTTAATTAAAAAAATGACACAGACTCTTTTAATATTCTCAATTAAACCATACTTACGACCTCGCCTAATTCCAGCGAAGCCCTCGATCTCCTGTAATAAAAAGACAACAATATACTATACCTGTCCGTTGTTCTGTCTCATGCCATAATCCATGTCTGGGGGCTAAATTATTATTTATTTATATAGCACCATTAATTCCATGGTGCTGTACATGAGACGGGACCGCATACAAAGTTATAGATATCGTTTACAGTAAACAAATTTACAATGACAGACTGGTACAGAGGGGAGGGAACCCTGTCCTTGCGGATATGATTTCTATGGGATAATGGGGGGACAGACAGAAGGTCAGGGGTGCAGAAGCTCTGGTGGTGGTGAGGCGGCGGCTCGGGTGGTGGTGAGGCGGCAGAATGGTTATTGCAGGCTGTAAGCTTTCCTGAAGAAATAGGTTTCCAAGTTCTGTCTGAAGGATCCGAGGGAGGTGCATAATAGGACGTGTTGAGTCATGGAATTCCAGAGGATGGGGGATATTCGGGAGAAGTCTTGGAGGCAGTTGTGTGAGGAACAAATAAGTGTGGATGAGAGAAGGAGGTCTTGGGAGGTTCAAAGATTACGTGAGGAAAGATCTTGGGAGATTAGTTCAGAGATATAAGGGAGGGGACAGGTTGTAGATGGCTTTCTAGCTCAGTGTTAGTAGTTGAACTGGATTCATTGTGGAATTGGGAGCCAGAGGAGGGATTTGCAGAGGGGAGAAACAGGGGAGTAGTGAGGGGAGAGGTGGATTAGTCGGGCAGCAGAGTTGAGAACAGACTGGAGTGGTGCAAGAGAGTTAGCAGGGAGGACAAAGAGGAGGGAGTTGCAGTAATCAAGACAAGAGATGAAGAGGGCATGCACAAGAGTTTTAGTACATTGAGGGCTGAAGAAGGGATGGATTCTGAAAATATTTTTGAGTTGGAGGCGACAGGAGGTGGCAAGAGTTTAGACGTGTGATTTGAAGGACAGGGCAGAGTTGAGAGTTACTCCGAAGCAGAGGATTTCAGGTGTGGGAGAGAGCATGATGCCTTTTACCAAAATAGATAGATCGGGTAGGGGAGAGAGGTAGATCTGAGTGTTGTCTGCATACAGGTGGTACTGGAAGCCATGGGAATTTATGAGTTGTCCTAGGCCAAGGGTTTAGATGGAAAAAAGTGAAGGGCAGAGGTCTGGAATATGGAGTGGATGCGGTGGTGGAACAGTAAGATTTGCCTTGTTTGGTCAACCTTATTTTTGAAGTTAGTGGCAAAGTCCTCAGAAGAGATGAGGGGAGTTGGAGGTGACATTGGTGGGTAAAGGAGAGAGTTGAATGTGCTGAACAGTTGTTTTGGGTTGTAGGATAAGGAAAATACAAGGTCTCTGAATGTCTAGGTGTGCAAGATTTCTGAGAGGATGTGTTAGTGGCTGGACATGGGGGTGAGTGAGGAGGACAATGATGAGAAGGTGAATAGATGGTAGTCAGATGGGAGAAGGGACAGTTTGTGAGATTAGATAGAGAACAGAAGGGGGTGAAGATGGGGTCTAGTGTATGTCCATCTGTGTGAATGACTGTGGAGGACCACAGAGTAACTCCAAAGGATGACGTAAGGGACAGGAGTTTGGAGGCTGCAGGCTGGTGGGTGTCAGTAGGGGTATTAAAGTCACACATGATGATGGTGGGGATGTCAGCAGAGAGAAAGTGAAGAATCCAGGTAGAGAATTGGTCAATGAAGGCAGTGGCTGAGCCTGGTGGTCGGTATATGACAGCCATTTGGAGATTAGAGGGAGAGTAGATACGGACAGAGTGAACCTCGAAAGAAGGGGGGTAAGGGAGGGTGAGGGTTGGATAGGGTTGAAGGAGCAGTTTTTAGAAAGAAAGAAACCCACTCCACTGTCATGTCTGTTGCCAGAGTGAGGAGTGTGAGTAAAATGGAGGTCACCATACCTCAGTGCAGGAGGGGAGACCATGTTATGGGGTGTCAGCCTGGTCTCCGTGAGGACCAGGAAGAAAAGGTTGCAGGAGGTAAAGAGATCGTGGATCAGGTGGAGCTTGTTGCAGACGAAGCAGGCATTCCAAAGTGCTCCAGAGAGAGGAAGAAGGGGGGTGGGGGTCAGTGACACAGATTTTATGTTTAAGGGATTGCAGTAGGCTCTCTTAGTGTGAGAAAGATAGGGGTGAGGATTAATGGGATGTATGATGCGGGGGGAGGCAGGATTGGGGGATATGTTACCAGTAGCAAGAATAAGCAGTGAAAGAGAAAGCTGGTGGGTGAAGGAGAGTGATCGCCTTATATTATTTTTTAGTAGGAGAGGCCTGAGGTTAAGGAGCAGGTCTGCAGATGAAGCGAGATAGGGAGGTAAGAGAGAGGGGGAGATAGTTATTTGGTTCGAGGGTGCAGGGGTTTGGGGATAGAAAAGGGGAATGAGGATTAGTGGAGCAAAAACGGTGATGGCAAATGTGATTATTCTTACCTTTTGACAGATTTCTGGATTATTTCTGGTATATTTCTGATGTTACACTTGAAAGATGTGACACTTAAAATGATGTCACATCTGATCAAGGTCATATCTGACCTGCTCCATTCAACTTATACCATTCAAGTGTCCATGAAATGAAGCCAGATGAGAGAGAGGGGAGGTGGAGGGAGCAGCAGGACAGTTCACAGCAGAGAGCAATTAACAGATTGCAGTTAATTGAACATTTGACTAGCATCAAAGCTAAATAAAGAGACAATAAGATGGAATGATGGGGCTAAAGCCCCCATTACACATAACGATGTCCCAGCAATCCCAACAAGGATCCGACATGATGGGATCGCTGGGACATCGTTATTCTGATCGCTGGTGAACTGTCACATAAGGATCCAGCAATCAGGATCAGCGACGCTGGATGCTGGTTTCTAATGTAAACATCGGGTATACAGGAGCCGCGACTCCTGGATACCCACTGTTTACCTTGGAAACCGGCGTACATGCTGGTTTCCAAGGTAAACATCGGGTATCAAAGAGCCGCGCAACTCCTGGATACCCGCTGTTTACCTTGGAAACCAGCGTGTACGCCGGTTTCCAAGGTAAACAGCAGGTATCCAGGAGCTGCGCTCCTGGATACCCGATGTTTACATTAGAAACCAGCATCCAGCGTCGCTGATCGCTGGTCTCTCGCTGCCACACGCAGCGATGCGTGCTGGCCAGCGGGAGACCAGAGATCGAAAAACGGCCCAGGCCGATGCTGCACAAGCAGCGATACCCAGCAGGGGGGCCAGTTGCTGATCACCGTCACACACAGCGATCTCGCTGGCGAGATCACTGTGGCATCAAAAAATCATGTGTGTGACGGGGCATTAAGTGTGAGGAGCACGGACATATCAATATGCATTCAGTAAACTTGAAGTATGATACATGGAATTAAAGTCGGAAAAAAAAGCAGCGTACCACTTAGAACAGTGGTAGAGGAGTACATGGGATTCTGGGGTGCAGTGGGTGTCCTGGATAAAGAGATAGTTCAGATTTACCAGTTAGAACAGAGGAAGAGGAGCACATGAAATTCTGGGGTGCAGTGGGTGTTCTGGAGATTGTTCAGATGTACCTGTGGATGAAAGCAGATGGATCAGGGCATGACAGCTAAATAGTTTTCAACCTGGATGGTGCCAAGATGTGACCATCCTGGCTGAAAACCAATGAGATGCTGCAAGCGCAGCCTCAGTGACGTCACTGAGGCTGCGCTCCCAGCCAGCCTGAACTGTGGTGACCTCAGGAATGTGTGAAACAGTCAGTGATGAGGTCACCGCAGTTCAGGCTGGCTGGGAACCTCAATAATGTCACCACTGGTCAATGCTGCTGCACTCGCAGCAGCTCATTCACCAGCAGTTCTCAGCCGGGAAGGTCGAATCTTGGCACTGTCCAGGTTGAAAACTAGCCCCCAGACAAGGCTGTGGGCTGCTGTTTTTAGACTGGGGGGTCTATATCCATGGCCCCTTACCAGCCTGAGAATAACAGCCTTCAGCTGTGTGCTTTAGCAAGTCTGGTTGTCAAAAATGGGGGGGAATCTCATGCCTTTTTTTAATTATTTATTTAAATAATTTAGAAAAACAGTGTGGGGACCTCTCTATTCTTGGAAACCAACCTTGCTGAAGCTGACAGCTGAGGGTTGCAGCCCCCAGATGTGAGTTTTGCCTGGTTGGTTAAAGAAAATAGGGGGGAACCCATGTCAGGTTTTTCATTCATTTAGTTACAGTGCAGGCGGGGGGGGTGAGGAATACCCCAATCATCAGCTCCTGCTGTCACTGCTATTAGCAGCAGTAGGTGTCAGATGGTGGGAGTAACAGTCCCAAATGCCCCCACTTGCTGACATCGCTTTGACTTTAATATAACTCTCATCATTCTCTTCTGCTTGTGCTGATCACCGGCAGAGCATGGGAGAATGATGAGAGCCGTCTTCAGCACCCAGCACCGGGAAACAGCACTTATTGTAGCGCTTCTTCCCCAATAGCTGTCCATGTGAATCATAGAATCATAGAATGGCAGTTTGAAGGGACCTCTTGGGTCTTCCGGTCCACCCCCCTGCTCAAAGCAGGAATCAATAAATCATTCCAGACAGATGTTTGTCCAGCCTCTGTTTGAAGACTTCCATGGAAGGAGAAATCACCACCACCTCTCATGGCAGCCTGTTCCACTCATTGATCACCCTCACTGTCAAAAAGTCTTTTTTAATATCTAATCTGTGACTCCTCCAATTCGGTTTCATCCCATTGCTTCTAGTCTTTCCTTGTGCAAATGAGAATAAAGATGGTCTTTCTACAATATGACAGCCCTTGAGGTATTTGTAGACAGCTATTAAGTCTCCTCTCAGTCTTGTTTTTTGCAAGCTAAACATTCCCAAATCCTGTAACCGTTGCTCATAGGACATGGTTTGCAGACCATTGTGGTCGCTCTTCTCTGAACTTGCTCCAGTTTGTTGATGTCTTTTTTTAAATGTGGTGCCGAAAACTGGACACAGAATTCCAGATGAGGTCTGACCAAAGAGGAGTAATGACTTCACGTGATCTAGACTGTATGTTTCTGTTAACACATCCTAGAATTGTATTTGCTTTTTTTGCTGCTGCATCACACTGTTGACGCATGTTTAGTTTATGATCTATTAGTATACCCAAGTCTATTTCACATGTGCTGTTGCTATGCCCTAGTCCCCCCATTCTGTATGGTTTTTTTTTCACTTTTATTGCCCAGATGTAGTACTTTGCATTTTTCCCCTGTTAAAAACCATTCTGTTAGCTGCTGCAGTGCTGCCAACTACTCCAGTTTATTTATATATTTTTGAATCCTCTCTCTCTCATCTCTATTATTAGCTATCCCTCCTAACTTTGTGCAATCAGCAGATTTAATCAGTGTGGTACTGACGCTGCATACAGGCGGCACATGGCTGCCACACATGTGCCGCAATTATTACACACACAGACACACAGACACAGATAACTCCAGTACCTGGTTTTCCAGTACTGGAAATAAACGGATGTGTGAAACCAGCCTAAATGTTATTCCACTAAATTTTACTACTGTGAGGCAGCCTACTTCTTTACAGGAATATTAATTATCATTGGTTTTATACCCACTTTTGAGTGTATGGCAAGCAGGAAAACTGAAAAACTTTCTTATCCAAATCCCAATAACTTTCATCTCTGTATTGTTTTCTCTCATGTCACTGTCTTCTGCCAATTTGGCAGTAATAAAACTAAAGGCCATTCCCAGCCAAATCCAATGTCAGCACCCTGAACCTTAACGCAGACACAAACACACTCTTATTGTCATGCATCTACCGTTCTTTCCTTTTTTGCTTCACTTTCCAATAGAATGGGTTTGTTATCAGAGTGCAGAGTCTCGTTTTGTCAGAAAGCATTATCCCCACATTACAAATTTCTGCCTTGGTTGGTCTCTAATTGGATATAACAGGTCTAAATAGATAGTTATTAACGGCTCCTGAACCAAGTGGTAATTAGTTGGTCATAAAAGGATCACAACGGAGATGCTAATTATGTTCCAGTAGATGAATAGAGCTGAGCCACAGGAGCAGAAAATTATCATTGTGGAAACTTGTTACAATTGATGACTTGCTGGTGGCAGTGAATAGAGAGGATGCTGATAAAGGAACGCTCTTAACATTCTCAGCATATAAACTATTGTGAGAGCACGACAAATAGATACAAGAGGCTAGGCATAATACCGCTAAAGTTAAGCAAATGTAACTTTCTTGGCAACGTAACATTACACTGTGATATAACTCTACAGGTAATTGCATTGTATATATTATCTGCTGAAATTTACTGCATAAAATAAATTATAATGCTTAAATATTAGAGGAATTTTTCCTCTTTGTTGAGATTTGTATAATACACTTTTATAAGAACAAACTAACAATGTTTAATCAACTTTTTATCAGATGAATCACTGTATGTCTGACTAATTGTTGGATAAAGAGTGCAGCAGTGAAAGATCATTAACATAAAGTCATGGCAATCACAATAGTGGTGTAATCTCAATAAAGCAGTTAAAAATGGCTATTATTGGTAATTTCTTGAAATGTTGCTCTTATGGTCGGAAAGGTGAAAAAAAATGTCATTGACTTGTTCTACTCCGCACTTATTTTCAGCAGCTACCACAAACTGACAAGAGCCTACTCCAAGTTTCAACTCTACAGAATATCATCAGGGTTTGCCTATTTCATGTCCCAGCATGGCATTGGACAATGCTTCAATTGAACAACTACTGACAAAACCCCTTGAATAGTGATGGGTGAATCGGAATGGGGACCCCGAACATTCATTGTTTGCCATGCTGTCATCTGCATGACAGCGCGTCAAACACAGGCTCTGTTCAGAGAGCTGCAGTTCCCATGCAGTCAGATGTCAGATAACTTATAGACGCATCTGCCTGCGAACTGGAAAAGCTGACTCTTATCAAAATGAACAAGGGCTGGATTGGCCCACACTTCTCAACACCACTGGATGACAAGAGTAGAACATAAACTCAAATCCAGTGGGTTTTTCTTCAGGGTCTAATCCCATACACCCCTTCTTAACCAAACATGGGTATGCTCTTTAGGATTTCGCCTTTTGGGTGTCATCCTCCTCCTTGTCCACCACCATATTTACAGGGTGATCACGCTACCCTCACTATACAATTTTTAGCTATTTGTATGGAATATCCTAAAAGAAAAAAAAAGACATGGGGCTATCTAAGCATAGTAAATTTATGTCAAGTTGTGAAAGGTGAGTTGTATAACAAAACTTGCCTATCTGATAAAGTTATGTTGTCTGAGGCACAACTTTCATTTTGGTTTGGATTCAAAAGGGATAGACTGCAGCTATTCCAGGAGATACAGGGAAAACCGTTTCCAGGAGTTTCCCACAGTGGAAGAATCAAAAATAGAGGCCAGGATCAGTGCAGTCTTTTGTTGCAATGATTGAATCAAGGACAGTATCTTTTTGATTGCCAAAAAATGGTGTTCATTGGTAAATGTTTTTTAACCCATGCACTTAGTGCATGCGCAGAACCAGTATAGGATACCCACGCCTTAATTAAGGGAAAAAAATTATTTTGTGAGGCCCTCCACTACTTCTCTTTAAAGGAGTATTGGAGTGCCTCTTTCTAATTTTTGGCATCCCTTTCATTTAGTGCATACGCTTTACCAGTGTAGGAAACCCACTCCTTAGTAATGGAAAAAATGCTTTTCTGAGGCGCCACCTTTTAACTTATGGAACAGTTTTGGAAAATAAAAGAGCTGGTGGGTTGTATTAGTATATAATCCAGTGCCTTGTTGTGGGCTGTCAGGTGGACGTCATATAGGGACCTATTATTAGTCCATCCTCATAAGACAAAGTCACACATAGGTGTACACCATCAACCAATTTTGAGTACAATAGAGAAAAAGAGAACATAGTGTGTAACTAAAATTTAACCTTTATTCCATGGATTAAAATTATTGTAAAATCATATACATATATCCATTGGATGTATATTGGGTCACCAATATCATGAGTGACCCACTAATTCCAATAGGCAGGACTGTGTGAAAATTATCTGTTTAATTTAAAAGGGTTTCTACCATTGTCCCCATAAATTATTGGTATACTGAGTGATCACTGTCTAGAAATTGTTACTGTCGGCATTACAGATTGGGTTGCGTGTATACTACCACCGTCGCAATACACAGCAACATTCGCGGTCAGGCAGTGATCACCACACAATGTGCCCTATTTGATTTACTCCTAGGCAGTGTGTGGGAACCTATAACAAGAGACATATTTCTGTAAGTATCAGTGACACATACTTACTGACAAGAGAATTGCAATGCCGACAATAACAGGCAGTGATCACTCATTATAAGCCCACGTGAAACGTTCATTGGGGCTGCATTTGGACACATACACTGGCAGTCATTTATGGGACTTTGAAGAGTTGGGGAAGAAAGTAAAGGAACTGGATGCACAGGTAGTTTTTTCTTCTATCCTTCCAGTAAACGGGCATGGCACCAGGAGATGGAACAGGATCCTTGATGCGAACAACTGGCTAAGATGATGGTGCAGACAACAAGGATTCGGATTCCTGGACCACGGTGTGAATTATCTGTACGATGGACTCCACGCCAGAGACGGACTACACCTCAACAAACCTGGGAAACACACATTCGCCAGAAGACTCGCTACACTCATCAGGAGAGCGTTAAACTAGAAGAAGAGGGGATGGGAAGAAAAACGTTAGACACGAACATGAAACCAGATATTATGCTGATGAATGATATGAGGTGTGGCAAAGAAGATCCAAGACAACATACTCAGAAGGGAGGTAAGAAAATTTCTAAAACAATCAACAGGGAGGAGATTGGAACAAAGCAAAATTCTCTAAAATGCATGCTCGCAAACACCAGAAGCCTGGCAAACAAGATGGAAGAACTAGAAGCAGAAATATCTACAGGTAATTATGACATAGTGGGAATAACCTAGACATGGTTAGATGAAAGCTATGACTGGGCAGTTAACTTACAGGGTTACAGTCTGTTTAGAAAGGATCGTAAAAATCGGAGAAAAGGTGGGGTTTGTCTTTATGTAAATTCTTATCTAAAGTCCACTTTAAGGGAAGATATCAGCGAAGGGAATGAGGATGTCGAGTCCGTATGGGTCAAAATACATGGAGTGAAAAATAGTAACAAAATTCTCTTTGGGGTCTGTTACAAACTCCCAAATATAACAGAAATCATGGAAAGTCGACTACTAAGGCAGATAGATGAAGCTGCAACCGATAATGAGGTCCTTGTTATGGGGGACTTTAACTACCCGGATATTAACTGGGAAACAGAGACCTGCAAAACTCATAAAGGCAACAGGTTTCTGCTAATAGCCAAGAATAATTATCTTTCACAATTGGTGCAGAATCCAACCAGAGGAGCAGCACTTTTAGACCTAATACTATCAAACAGACCTGACAGAATAACATATCTGCAGGTTGTTGGGCATCTAGGAAATAGCGACCACAATATTGTACAGTTTCACTTGTCTTTCGCTAGGGGGACATGTCAGGGAGTCACAAAAACACTGAACTTTAGGAAGGCAAAGTTTGACCAGCTTAGAGATGCCCTTAATCTGGTTGACTGGGACAATGTCCTCAGAAATAAGAATACAGAAAATAAATGGGAAATTTTTAAGAACATCCTTAATAGGCACTGTAAGCGGTTTATACCTTGTGGGAATAAAAGGACAAGAAACAGGAAAAACCCAATGTGGCTAAACAAAGGAGTAAGAGAGGCAATTAACAGTAAAAAGAAAGCATTTAAACTACTAAAGCAGGATGGCACCGTTGAAGCTCTAAAAAACTATAAGGAGAAAAATTCTTTATCTAAAAAAATAATTAAAGCTGCCAAAAAGGAAACAGAGAAGCACATTGCTAAGGAGAGCAAAACTAATCCCAAGCTGTTCTTCAACTATATCAATAGTAAAAGAATCAAAAGTGAAAGTGTAGGCCCATTAAAAAATTGTGAGGAAAGTATGGTTGTAGATGACGAGGAAAAATCTAATATATTAAACACCTTCTTCTCCACGGTATTCATGGTGGAAAATGAAATGCTAAGGCTAGTTTCACACTAGCGTTTTTCTGTGCTGCGTTTGTTGCGCACATCAAACGCGTGGCAAAATCGCATACTAACGCTTGCAAACGCTGCTTATTATTTTTGCATAATCGTGCGCATAAATTGAAAAAAACGCAGCGTGTGTATGCGTTGTAAAGCGTTTTCCAAGCGTTTGCGTTTATTTTGCGCACAAATCACCAGAGGGAAATCCATGAACAATTATTGCATCAGACTACACCAATTGGACAGCAGTGGGTGTGTATATGGGAATTCATTAAATAGACCCTGTTTTCAGCTGCAATGTTCACATAGCGTGCTTTTATCTTGACAACATGGATCTGCGATGGAAGACTTTTCACTTCAACTTGGATTCGGACATCAGGATAGCTCAGGCTTATGCAGTAGCTTACCACAAACAAAGGGAGAGAGAGAGACAGAGAAGATGCCAGCATTGGCGCTTGTGGATACATTCAATTGTTGATCTCTGGGAGAGCCGTGGAGCGTACCACACCCTCTACAGTGAGCTCCAGGCAAACCCCGAGAAATTTATGGACTATACACGGATGTCCCAACAAACCTTCATGTATTTGCTTGGTCGTGTCCAAGATGCCATCCGGAGACAGGACACACATCTCCGTAAAGCGATTTCTCCTGAGGAACAGCTGCTGGTGACGTTACGGTATGTAATGAAATTTACAAAACAGTGCCTGCCTTCTTATGGTTCTGCCATATACTATTCCATAGCAGGCATATTTCTGGGTCGGCAATGTAAAAATAATTTTTTTCTTTTATGTATATCAATTTACACCTTTGTTTTTTGTCTGCTTATCAGATTCCTGGCAACTGGAGAGACCCTATCTTCATTACACTTTCAGTTCCGGATCGGAATCTCCACCTTGTCGGGCATTGTTGCTGACACCTGCTGGGCTTGGTGGAACGTTCTTTGTCCTGAATATATGCCCCTGCCCACCGTAGAAAAGTAGATACAAATTGCTGACAAATTTTGATTGGACAATCTGCAATTTTCCAAACTGTTTGGCAGCTGTTGATGGCAAACACATACGGATAATCAAACCCAAAAGAACTGGCTCGGAGTACTATAATTACAAAAAGTACTTCTCTACAGTACTCTTTGCCATTTCTGATGCTGACTGTAAGTTTGTAGCAGTGGACATTGGTGCATTTGGCCGTGGGAATGACTCACAGGCCTTTAAGAACTCGGACATGGGCCGCAGGTTGTATGGCAACCAATTTAATTTCCCCATGCCACGTCCTCTTCCCCACACCGAAGCTCCACCACAGCCCTTTGTAATGATTGGCGATGAAGCATTCCAGATGTGTCAGAACCTCCTGAAACCCTACTCCAGCCGTGACTTGGACAACCAAAAAAAAATATTTAATTATAGGCTGACCAGGGCAAGAAGAACTGTAGAGTGTGCCTTTGGTATTCTGGTGTCCAGATGGCGCATTCTTGCCACAGCAATTAATCTTAAATTGGAAACTGTTGATGAGGTGGTGAAAGCTTGTGTAGTTCTCCATAATTTTGTGATGTGTAAAGAGAACCCTAACCTTGAACTTGATGAACCAGCTTCAAACCCCTTGCCTGATTTCAATCAGCACCCTCTTAGGTCATCCGTCGAAGTTGGGCATATGAGGGACCACTTTGCGGCCTACTTCGTCTCAGATGTTGGTAGAGTGGAATGGCAGGATCACATGGTGTAATTAAAAATTTTTACTGTTTTTGGGTTAAATAAACATGTCTTTATACCTATACCCATTGCAATATTTTTTTTTACAGTGCAATACAATATCCATGTGTTCCCATGTATTCTTGTGAATTCATGATGCTGTGTCTTGTGTATCAACAATTTACTATCACTCCAGAGTAGGTGAATAAACACACACTTTTTTTTATGAAAATCAGTTCCAATGTGTGTTCATTTGTAGCGACCACAAATAATATTTTGATCACATGAACTGCAGGTAAAAATTGAGATTTGTTTATTCAATAGCATACGAAATGTTTGATGTGACGGATTACCATGTAATCATAAATATTATTTGTGGTATAATATATGTTGCTTGAGTACAAACTGATACCACTTCTACAGTACCCATGAATAGTGTTATGGTGAAGTGAAGATTCCCAAAAAAAAGCATCAATTTTAAAACATCTGGCAAGTTAAATACACATGAGTGTATTTGCTTCATCGCAACAGTGTGCATGAAATATATTCACACTGAGGCGATGCGGCAAATAATATTTATTCAGGAACATTTTTTTGTTCTATATTGATTATACTAGGACTGTGTAGTGTAAATATGACGTGTATTTTACCCATCAGTTTATTCAACACACTGACTAGAGGGTGTGGTTAATTGCAAGGAATATCTACTAATTGCTATGATGGTATGCAAAGGTAACAATACATATGCCCTGCACTCAACAACATCCTCCATTAAGTTTTTGCAAGTAAACTGCAGAGAATGGTGGTGAACATACAAGTCATATTGGTTTGGTTGACAACACATATCTCCTTGAACCACACAAGTAACATGTGCAGTAAAGATATGAGTGGCCAAGGAAACAAAGTATATGACGCAGTGTGTGTAGTCGGCGATACAGACATTAATCAATTATTGTTATGGGAAAACATATTTTTAGTTTTATTTAAAAAAAAACCATTATTTTCACCCTTGTTTGGGGGAACTTGGTATAATCTTTGGCGTGTGCAGTGTAGAACACAAAATTACAGTGAACGCAGGTGTGGTAGGTGAAGGGGCTACAAAAGTGGTTGGGGAAGGGAGGTCAGTCATGGAAAGGGAGGTGGACAAACAAGTAGGAGTGGGTTGCTGAACAGTCAAACTTTTAGAACCTTTCTTTGGGCGCTTTGACTGCCTCCTGGTGCCCAATGCCCGCCTTGAGTCCTGTGAAGGCAACATAGTTGTGGAAAATAGGGAATGCGGGTCCCCAGTTTGCTGCATTTCTGGTTGTGGTTGCTGCGGCTGTTTTTTAAGCTCTAGACGAGCCTGTGATTTCTGCTGCTGCTGTGGCTGCTGACGCTGCTGAGGCGTCTGCTGCTCTGTGGTGACGCTGGCAGTGCTCCTCATTGCAGGAGTACCGGTGACTGCAGTGCTGGTCCATGTTTGTGTGGTGGTGGAGGCCGGGCTCCAACCTGTCTGAGTGTTGGCGGCAGGGCTGTTCCATGTTGTACTGGTGTTCACAGTCTCTGTATTCCAAGCAGGCGTGTGGCCGGTGGAGGTGCTGCAAACAGGAGCAGCAGTTGCGATGGTGGTGGTGGTGAGGTGACCAGCTGCACTTGTGGTGCTGTAATGTTGGCTATCAAGCCTTGGCATAGAGGTGGCCATGCAGTTGTATGCAGCAGAAGTCGGTACAGTGGTGAAGCGAGTCAGCGGTGACACAGGGGGGAATGACACCACTGACTGCTGCACGTACCGATTCTGCTGCAAAGCCTGCAAGTAAGCAGTGTTGCAGGCCTGCAAGACGCTCAGCTGTTGCTCAGGACTAAGGTGTTCCGCCATGCCCCGTTCGATTTTACTAAAAAAATGGTGCGCTGGTCTATTGTGGTCGGCCTCGAGACGGTCAAGGCGCTGTTCGACAGAGTTGAAGAGGAGTTCCATTTGGTTAAAACATTTTCCACGAGGGAAAAACCGCTTTCAACTCTGTCTGATAGCGCCTTAAGGCTGTCACAAAAGCACTCACTCAAGTGCATGAACTCGGGCAAGACAGGCCTGTCCAAGGCCCTCTGCTGCTGGCGGGTAGTACCCGCATAACCAGTGGCAGAGACCTGGGACAGGGGAACACCTGATTGACCAGCTTCCTGGTCACCAGCTATGTGTGTGGCTGCCTTGCAAGGTGCTTCCTGGCTGTCGGATGGCTGGGACGGGTCCGAGGTCGATCGATGAAGGACCGCTCCGGGGACAGGTTGCAGGGTGCTGCTCCAGGTGCTGTTGAAAGAAGCAAAAAAAAAAATTACTGACATGCATTGACCAGAAGCATCAGCTGTGGAATAGAAAAGCATTGATTTAGAAAAGCAACATCCAAAAAAAAAATTATTCAAAATACTTACGCTCTCAGGAACTCCAAATTCCGATGGTATCTGTATTTGGTTCTGGTCCTTGCCGAGGAACCACTGCGAACCTATCCCTCTGCACGAACATCAGTGTTGAAGCGGTCCTTCATCGAGCGCCATCGGGTTTGGACTTTGTCCACTGTTATAAAACAAAAAGGAAAAAAAAATTAGTATCAGGCAATATATCTGCATCTATACAATAACAAAACAATTTACCATGTTGATACTGATATACTGTTAGGTTTACACATAGAATACATCTATGAGTAAACCTAACGGTATCATCAGTCAAAACAGTCAAGGCAGCACAATGCTTCCCAACATTACCAAAAAGCGTTAACTGTAGATCCTGATATACTGTTAGGTTTACACATAGAATATATCTATGAGTAAACCTAACGGTACCATCAGTCAAAACAGTCAAGGCAGCAGAATGCATCACAACATTACCAAAAAGCTTTAACTGTAGATCCTGATATACTGTTAGGTTTAGACATAGAATATCTCTATGAGTAAACCTAACGGTACCATCAGTCAAAACAGTCAACGCAGCACAATGCATCACAATATTACCAAAAAACGTTCACTATTGTTACTGGTATGTTGTGTTTACAGATAGAATTTATCTATCAAGAAACACAACAGAATCAGGGTCAATAGTTACGGCACCATCACAGAGCAAATTACTTATGAAATGCCATTTTGGAGGTTGCAGGTGTGCTGTCCCAGTCATCCATCAACGCTGCGGCCACCTCATTCCATAGCCTCCGAGTCACAACATTGTCCTTGTGCAGCTGGTCACGGCTGTCCCACAAAGGTACACGCTCCTGGACTAGTTGGATCAGTTGTTCATTGTCCAGGTAAACGTCTTCATCCCTCTGTCAAACCTATAAAAATAGAAAAACACTAGCTGAAGAGCCCGGCGCTGCCCGGGCATAGTAACGAACTGTGGTTAGTAATAAATTATAATTATCCTCCATTCCATAGTCCCGTGCCCATATACCCATCACACATCCTTCATCTCATAGTCCCATGCCCATATAACCGTCATACATATCCTCCATCCCATAGTCCCGTGCCCATATACCCATCATACATATCCACCATCCCATAGGCCCGTGCCCATATACCCATCATACATATCCTCCATCCCATAGTCGAGTGCCCATATACCCATCATACATCCTCCATCCCATAGTCCCATGCCCATATACCCATCATACATATTCTCCATCCCATAGTCCCATGCCCATATACCCATCATACATATTCTCCATCCCATAGTCCCATGCCCATATACCCATCATACATATTCGCCATCCCATAGTCGAGTGCCCATATACCCATCACACATCCTTCATCTCATAGTCCCATGCCCATATACCCATCATACATATCCTCCATCCCATAGTCCCGTGCCCATATACCCATCATAGATATCCGCCATCTAATAGTCCCGTGCCCATATACCCGTCATACATATCCTCCATCCCATAGTCCAGTGCCCATATACCCATCACACATCCTCCATCCCATAGTCCCATGCCCATATACATATCCGCCATCCCATAGTCCCGTGCCCATATACCCGTCAAACATATCCTCCATCCCATAGTCAAGTACCCATATATCCATCACACATCCTCCATCCCATAGTCCCGTGCCCATATACCCATCACACATCCTTCATCTCATAGTCCCATGCCCATATAACCGTCATACATATCCTCCATCCCATAGTCCCGTGCCCATATACCCATCATACATATCCACCATCCCATAGGCCCGTGCCCATATACCCATCATACATATCCTCCATCCCATAGTCGAGTGCCCATATACCCATCATACATCCTCCATCCCATAGTCCCGTGCCCATATACCCATCATACATATTCTCCATCCCATAGTCCCATGCCCATATACCCATCATACATATTCTCCATCCCATAGTCCCATGCCCATATACCCATCATACATATTCGCCATCCCATAGTCGAGTGCCCATATACCCATCACACATCCTTCATCTCATAGTCCCATGCCCATATACCCATCATACATATCCTCCATCCCATAGTCCCTTGCCCATATACCCATCATAGATATCCGCCATCTAATAGTCCCGTGCCCATATACCCGTCATACATATCCTCCATCCCATAGTCCAGTGCCCATATACCCATCACACATCCTCCATCCCATAGTCCCGTGCCCATATACATATCCGCCATCCCATAGTCCCGTGCCCATATACCCGTCAAACATATCCTCCATCCCATAGTCAAGTACCCATATATCCATCACACATCCTCCATCCCATAGTCCCGTGCCCATATACATATCCACCATCCCATAGTCCCATGTCCATATACCCGTCATACATATCCTCCATCCCATAGTCCAGTGCCCATATACCCATCATACATCCTCCATCTCATAGTCAACCATTATGACATCATAATGAGCGGCGGCAGGGCTTGCAACCTATGATGACATCAGCATCGCCATGGCAACCATTGTGACATCATAATGAGGGGCGGGGCTTGATACGCACACACTGTTTCCCCAGTATGCAAATAGGGGCATTATGACATCATAATGAGGGGCGGGGCATGACGCGCACACACTTTTTCACCAGTATGTAGATGGGGGCAAATTTGTTTGGTGAATTGGAACGTGCGGGGTTAAAATTTCACCTCACAACATAGCTTAGGACGCTCTCGGGGTCCAGACGTGCAACTGTGCCAAATTTTATGGCTGTAGCTGTGACAGTGCGGATGCCTATCCCGGACATACACACACACATACATACACACACACATACATACATACACACTTTGAGCTTTATATATTAGTTTAGAGTCTTTGAATTGTTTGTTTAAAAAAAAAAGGCAAGAACTTCCGGTTCCGGCGCTGCCCTGGAGGACGCAAGGTGAAGGAGCTCCCGCCTGACCCGCCACATACCGGTATTTTATTGCATTGCCCGCCGCGATCCCAGGCCACAAACAGGAGCGAGCGGTGTGACAGGAGCAGGAGGGATGGATCGTTATGTCCTTAGAAGCGCGGGGAGAGAGGAGGAGGACGGAGGACAGAGGAGGGGTGAAGAAGCGTCTGGCAAGATGGCCCCGACACACGAGGAGAGTGGAGGAATGCAGGAGGGGGAGGAGGGAGACGGGAGCAACAGTGTGCAAAGCTGCAAAGACAGAGGTGAAACGGAGACAGGACACAGAAGGGAGAGGAGGAAGAATGCACTGACCAGAGATATACTAATTGATTATAAATTGCTGGCAAGAGAAGTAGTTACTTCACTAAAAGAAGATGTAATTCTAACAATTAAAGAGGTGGTACATAATTCATTGCTTGAGATTCAAAATGCCTCAACACAGCATGAGGTCAGAATTCAAGAAACTGAACAGAGGGTGTCAGGAGCGGAGGATAAGATAGAGGAGATGAAGTCACAGATAAATGACCTGCAAAAACAGTCCGCCTATATGGTGGGCAAAATAGATGACCTGGAAAACCGCTCCAGACGGAGCAACCTAAAACTGGTGGGGCTGCCGGAATCACTGGGATCCAGAGCACTTGATGAGATATGTGAAATTGACCTCCCCAAAGCACTGGGGCTCTCGCACCGTTGCAGAGTGGAAAGAGCTCACAGGGTGGGTCCACCTCGTGAACCATTGTCAGTAATCTCTCGGAATGGCATACCACAGCGTCCTAACATCACAAAACCTTGCCAAGTGGTGGTGAAATACCTTGATTATAAGGATAAGGAGGAGGTGCTTAGAGCATTTAAGAGCAGGCGGCAGCCATTATTAATACGGGGTCATAAGATACTGGTATACAACGATTACTCCATAGATGTCTCCAGAAGACGTAAAGCATTCAGTGAAGTGTGCACAATTTTGTTCCGCAAAAACATTCGCTTTCATCTGATGTATCCAGCCATACTCCGGTTCAGAGCGCAGGACGGTAAAATGAAAATAATATCTGACCCTAATGAGGCGTTAAACATTATACAAAAAAGCTGTGGAACACAAAACGGACATGAGAAGAAGAACACTATGAGATCAAACAGTCAATTAGATATGGGAAATCAACGCAAAGGCACCAACGTACCAACGAGAGAAGAGGATTTACGCCAGGAGCTTCACATAAACACAGATATTGCAGAAATGGACTTGGACAAATCGGATCAGGAACATAACAACCGCTGAAAGATCTCACTTTCCGTTTCGTGGCCCAGAAGAGGAGTTGGTTAATCAGTAGGGCGATCCAGAGAAGATGGGGTGTGACGACCAGCGGAGAAACGAATTTTCGTCATTAATTTGCTAATTGACTTCTGATATTTTCACTCCCCCATGTATTCTCTTGTTCGTGGCTTTCCGTTTCCTCTTGCTTCCTTTTCGATACCTGTTATTCTTCTAGTCCTCCGTGCGTGCTGTGTGCCCCCCTACCCCCCCTTCTTTTTTTTTTTCACATTATGCACAGTCTTACTGCTGGTGGGAGTGGCATGTGATTAATCAACCGGGGGAGGTTTGGGAGGGTAGACAAGTTACAACGGAAATCTGTTATAGTTACGGAAGGCCACATATGTAAGATATACTATAGAGAGGTTGGTCATTCTTGTTCATAGGCGGGTCAGTTAAAAGGCTCTGTAGGGGAGGCGGGAAGGGGTTGTCGACGTTTTAAGGGTAGAAAAATGGAAGTCGAAAATGGGGAAAAGGAGTGGAGGAAAATAGAGGGGAAGGGTGGGGAATTTTCTTTAAAAGAGGGTTTTTATATGTGGTTCCAAACTGAAAGAAGGTGGGAGAGAATGACAAGAATGGGTCGTGAACTCAGGTCCTCATATGGAGAAAATTATAAATTGAGATATAAAAACAGTGGAGGAGGAAATCCTCCCAGAGCTCGGTTATGCCTAAGATAGTAACATGGAATGTGAAAGGCCTAAGGTCCCCTAACAAGAGAAGCATGGTTCTGAGACATTTAAAAAGACTAAAAGCGGATATAGCCCTGCTTCAGGAAACACATTTGGGGGGGAGCGAGGCATTTAGGATGCATAAGATGTGGGTAGGCGCAGTGTTCAGTTCGGGGACCTCATCTAGAAAGGGGGGAGTAATGATCCTAATAAACAAATCACTTGCTCATAGAATAATACAAGAGGAAGGAGATGAGGAAGGGAGGATTTTACATCTACTCATCGAGGTATGTGAGGAAAAATTCAGCCTATACAATGTTTATGCACCTAATATATCTCAAAAAGATTTTTTTACTCAGTTACAAAACAGAATCCTGAGGGATGCAGAGCCCAACGTGATATTAGGGGGCGACTTCAATCAAGTTATGAGAGAGGGAGAAGATAGAAAGAGATCATCGTGTAGAGAGGGTAATACTGGGGCACGACAAGGAACAGGTAGGAATTATCTGGAAGATATGACTTCGCACCTACACATCAAAGACATTTGGAGAGTGTTGCATCCGCAGGAGAGAGAATATACCCATTACTCACACGCTCAAAATTCATGGTCTAGATAGATTTGATATTGGGGTCCGGCAACATGATACAAAGGACACGGCGGGTGATCATAAAAGATATGGTCATATCAGATCACAGTCCAGTAACGATAGACCTGTCAGAAAAATTTCAGAGGGGGCAGGATTTTTTATGGCGCTTCCCATCCTTTTTGTTAAAAGATGGAGACTTTGGAAAACAACTCAGGGAATGGTAGACAGAATATGCGTTGTTAAATGCCGAACATGAACAGAACGCAAAATTATTCTGGGAAGCAGGGAAAGCGGTAATACGGGGAAGGATCATAGCCTACACGTTAAAGCTGAAGAGGAAGATCAGGGAGCAATATGTATTAGCGAGTAATGAGGTAGGACTAAGTACACAACTTTTAAGAATTGTCCAAATGATTCTAACAAACAGAAATGGGTAGAGGCCAAAAATAGATATGAGGAATGGGCGGAGAGGAGGGAGCAATTAGTATGGGGACAAAGAGAAGTGGAATTGAACAGATATGGTGATAAGTCTGGTAGGCTCTTGGCTAATCTAGCGAGAGGTAAACGTGCACAAACCCTAATAACAGCATTAAAGGGGAAAAGGGGGATATGGTAACTAATCCCAAAGACATTAACGGGATTCTGGGTACATACTTTGCAAAGTTATACAAGGATGAATCTGATAATCTCGCGGGGGGGAGGGAATGGCTAGAGAAGATAGCATTGACCACACTTACAGAGGAAGACAGATGCTTTCTAAATATGGATATCAAAGAGGAGGAGGTACAGTCCTCAATAAGACACTTGGGAGCGCATAAAGCTCCTGGCCCGGATGGGATGAATGGGGAATTCTATAAAGAACTTAGATCGCAGGTCGCACCCACTCTGACACGAATGTTTAACAACATATTGAAAGGGGAAAACTTGTCAGAGGACGTGAATACGGCCTATATCAAACTGCTCCCAAAAGCGGATAAAGATAAAGATTCGCCCTCGGGATAACCGGCCAATATCACTAATTAACCAGGATATCA
The DNA here is from genome assembly GCF_039654945.1 of Dendrobates tinctorius. Lineage (NCBI taxonomy): Eukaryota > Metazoa > Chordata > Amphibia > Anura > Dendrobatidae > Dendrobates > Dendrobates tinctorius. The sequence goes on along the minus strand of NW_027361766.1, from coordinate 1,663,522 downwards.
AGATATTATCTAAGATACTGGCTGATCGCTTAGCGATGCTGTTACCAAAAATAGTTACAAATCACCAGACGGGTTTCATCAAAGGTCGATCGGCAGTCACGAACGTGAGAAAAACTCTACTGATCCTGGACACAATTAGAGCTAGGAAATTAGATTCACGTGCTGACCCGGCCATGGTCACATCGGATGCAGAAAAAGCATTTGACAATGTGAGGTGGCCATGGCTGGGTATGGTACTAGACAAAGTGGGAATGGTGGGTCCATTTAGAGACTATTTAACGACTTTGTACAAAAACCCCAAAGCCAAAGTATATACGCCGGGATTTTTGTCTGATGCTTTCAAACTGTATAAGGGAACCCGTCAGGGATGCCCTTTATCGCCATTGCTATTTAACCTAGCAATAGAACCCCTCTCTAGGTTCCTTAACTCGCAAGATTCTCATGAGGGGATTAGAATAGGATCAATGATAGTTAAGTCGGCGCTTTTCGCTGACGATATTATCCTATACATGAATAACTCAAAAAGAGATTTACCACGCTTATTAGGGGAAATCGAAAAATTCGGGGCTTTCTCGGGATTTAAATTAAACAGGGCAAAATGTGAAATATTGATGTTAAGGGATGGGAAAGAAACTCAAGGTAGAGATAAATTGGTAGGGATCCCGATAATGAAATCCTCACTAAAGTATTTGGGCATACAAATTGGGAGATCCCCAGGCCAGGTATATGCGCTGAATTATAGACCCCTCATAGACAAAATTGAAAAAGAATTGGAGAGGTGGAAAGGGCTTCCGTTGTCGTTCTTGGGGAGATGCCATCTCTTGAAGATGGTGAGTTTTGCCCGACTGTTATATCCCATGCAAACCATACCCCTTCTGATTAAACATGTAGATTGTAACAGAATTAATAGGGCCTTCTCAAAGTTCATTTGGGGGGGCAAAAAGCCGAGACTACGCGCCAGAGTATTGATGGGTCATAAAGATAGAGGGGGGGTAGGTCTACCCAATGTACGTGGTTATAATTTGGCTTGTCTGACACGTCATATAATTGATTGGATAAAGGGCACATCGAGGTATTCAGACAACGCTCTGGAATCCCAACTGTGCAAACCGTGGGCTAAAGTTTTGCTACTGCACGCTTCCTTGAGTGGGGTGCCGAGTGAAGTTAAACACTCACTGATTTTTAGAGACACTCTCATGACATGGAAGGCGGTGAGGAAAAAATTCAAATTGTCTTGGTCAATTTCCAAACACCTGAACATATGGGCACACACAGATTTCAAGTTAGGACGTGAGAATGCTTTGTTTGAAGAGTGGAAGAGGAAGGGGGTGAAAAAAGTGGGTGATCTGTTACATGAGGCGGAAGGCAGGTGGTTGAAGGGGCAGAGGTTTTAGAGAAATTCAGTCTCAAAGAGTCTCAAATCCTCCAATATAACCAAGTGAGATTTCACATTATGGGAAAACTTCGGGAGGTGACCAAAGAAATAGGGACTAACGAATTTGACACGATGACCAATTGGGACATACAGGATGTGAATATTTCAAAAATATATAGTTATGTAAGGGAAATCCTGTTACCATCAGGGTCAGACAAAATGTTTCGCGGTTGGACTCGAGAACTACACTCAGAGGACGGGATGGAATGTATTTTGGAGGGCTGGGGAAGAGTAAGGAAACACATCATCTCTGAAAAATGGAGAGACAGCCAATTTCGAATTATGCACGGCCTAGTGCTTTGTTTTAACATTCCTCCTTCAGCAAATTGCCCAAACAGAAAAGAGAAATGCCCTAAATGTCAGAAAGAAAGAACTGACATGATCCATGGGATGTGGCACTGTCAATATACACAGAATTTTTGGGCGATGGTACAGAGGCTCACCGAGGAAATCTGTGGGGTCAAGGTGAAACTTGAGCCCATATGTTGGATACTGCACCATACGGGAAATAGGGGGAGGGAAGAGAGCATTCCTAAATTATTTCATGTCATAGCATTACTGGCCAAACGATTAATCCTGAGGAACTGGCTAACACAAACGCTTCCAGACGGGAAAGACATGATACTGGGCCTTAAAAAAGCATTGGACATTGATAAAAGAGAGGCGATAAGAAACAAAGACAGGGAAACAGCTAAATTCATGGGGAAATGGAGGAGGTTTATTGAGAATAAAATGACAAAAGATGAAAGAAGAGAGGTAATGAACCGATTTATATACTCGAACTGGTATTTACTCGAAAGCATAAGGGGTACGTTGGGGAATCTGAAGGTCTGAAACAAGGTGAATGAACACATGCCTGAGATGAGGAGGGGGACCTGTGTTGCGCGTAAACATGATTTTAATTTCTCTATTATTTTGGGGGTTATGTTATTATGGGGATTCGATCACAAACTGCCTTTATTTGTGAGATAATATATGTTTACAGAAATGTTCATCTGTATGATTCACTTGAAAATCTAATAAAAATGATTTTGGAAAAAAAAAAAAAAAGGCAAGAAGGAAATAAATGAAAAAAAAAATGGATACACATTAATGATTTCACTTACATTATGGGTCACCGCCGGGACTTGGGTTTGCTGCTCCTGCTCTTCAACCTCACTCGACTGTTCCGATGAAGAGGACTGAAAAAAAAAATTGAAAATATAACCTTTGTTTTGGAACAAGCTATACTTACCCAAAGGCACATATATAATCACCTCACGCTCTGCTTGGGCAACTTCCTTCCGGGATGGGGAATAATGCGATCCAGAAGATGACATTCTTGAATAAAAATTTTTTTAAAACATTGGAACAAAATAAACTTGAATTACAGGCATACTTTTGATGAAGAATACTCACATGGCTGATGAAGCTGCAAAATTCACTGTTGTGCTGATGTCTGTCTTCTCTCAAGGCTGTCTGTAGAGTTGTGACAGTGCAGGCACACCCCTTCCTTTACCTAAACTCATCCCAAACAATGTTTATCTTCTGGGGAGTGGATTTGCAAGTGTCTAGACATTGTTTACTACAAAAAGGCATCTTGTGATAAGCGCAGATAAGTGCAGACGTGCGCTGAGCAATGCGATTGTCAGCGCTCCCATAGGTTTAAATATTAGGTTTTTGTGCATTCCGCGCGCACTTGTGCGCATGCTCAATTTTTGGGGTGTTGGACCAAACAAAAAATGCAACATGTAGCGTCTGGCGAGACCGGGCGCATACCTTGAAAAAAAACACTGCGCATGAGAATCGCTGATGAACGCTGACATGCGCTAAACAATGAAACAATGCACGCACATGTTAAAGATAGGGGAGACATGCGCAAGCGCATAACAGCGCACAAGGCGCAGCGCTTAAAAACGCTAGTGTGAAACCAGTCTAAGTGAAATGCCGAGAGACAAAGAAAACCCTACATTAAGGGTCACCAATCTAACCCAAGAAGAGGTGCAAATCCGGCTAAATAAGATTAAAATAGATAAATCTCCGGGTCCGGATGGCATACACCCACAAGTACTAAGAGAACTAAGTAATGTAATAGACAAACCATTATTTCATATATTTAGAGACTCTATAGTGACAGGGTCTGTTCCACAGGACTGGCGCATAGCAAATGTGGTACCAATATTCAAAAAAGGCTCTAAAAGTCAGCCTGGAAATTATTGCCCAGTAAGTCTAACCTCTATTGTTGGTAAAATATTTGAAGGGTTTCTGAGGGATGTTATTCTGGATTATCTCAATGAGAATAACTGTAGAACGCCATATCAGCATGGGTTTATGAGGAATCGCTCCTCTCAAACCAATCTAATCAGTTTTTATGAAGAGGTAAGCTATAGACTGGACCAAGGTGAGTCATTGGATGTGGTATATCTTGATTTTTCCAAAGCGTTTGATACCGTGCCACACAAGAGGTTGGTACACAAAATGAGAATGCTGGGTCTGGGGGAAAATGTGTGTAAATGGGTAAGTAACTGGCTTAGTGATAGAAAGCAGAGGGTGGTTATAAATGGTATATTCTCTAACTGGGTCGCTGTGACCAGTGGGGTACCGCAAGGGTCGGTGTTGGGACCTGTTCTCTTCAACATATTTATTAACGATCTGGTAGAAGGTTTGCACAGTAAAATATCAATATTTGCAGATACAAAACTATGTAAAGCAGTCAATACAAGAGAAGATAGTATCTTGCTACAGATGGATTTGGATAAGTTGGGAACTTGGGCCGAAAGGTGGCAGATGCAGTTTAACAATGATAAATGTAAGATTATATACATGGGAAGAAGGAATCAATATCACCATTAGACACTGAATGGTAAACCTCTGGGTAAATCTGACATGGAGAAGGACTTGGGGATCCTAGTTAATGATAAACTTACCTGGAGCAGCCAGTGCTAGGCTGCGGCTGCCAAGGCAAACAGGATCATGGGGTGCATTAAAAGAGGTCTGGATACACATGATGAGAGCATTATACTGCCTCTGTACAAATCTCTGGTTAGACCGCACATGGAGTACTGTGTACAGTTTTGGGCACCGGTGCTCAGGAAGGATATAATGGTTTTAGAGCGGGTACAAAGGAGGGCAACAAAATTAATAAAGTGAATGGGGGAGCTACAATACCCAGAGAGATTAGCAAAATTAGGATTATTTAGTCTAGAAAAAGATGACTGAGGGGCGATCTAATAGCCATGTATAAGTATATAAGGGGACAATACAAATATCTCTCCGAGGATCTGTTTATACCAAGGAAAGTGACGGTCACAAGGGGGCATTGTCTGCGTCTGGTGGAGAAAAGGTTTTTCCACCAACATAGAAGAGGATTCTTTACAGTTAGGGCAGTGAGAATCTGGAATTCCCTGCCTGAGGAGGTGGTGATGGCGAATTCAGTCGAATGGTTCAAGAGAGACCTGGATGTCTTCCTGGAGCGTAACAATATTGTTTCTTACAGTTATTGTTAGGTTCTTTAGGAGGACTTAGATCTGGGTATTTATTATGACTAGTGTTGAGCGATACCTTCCGATATCGGGAAATATCGGATCGGATTGGATCGGACTGATACCCAAAAAAAATCGGATATCGCCGATTCCGATACCGGAAACCAATGCAAGTCAATGGGACACAAATATCGGAATGAAAATAAACCCTTACTTTCCTTGTAGGTTAATTCTACATGAAGGAAAACAACTAAAAATAATGTAGAATGTATTGGGGGAGGTGGAGTAGACATTAAAGGCATAGAGGTTTAGCCCAATCAAATGGAATAGCAGGAATTATTTTTTTTTTTAAGACGTTCGGAGTTACAAAGATATTGACTATGTTAAGCTTTTTTATATTTTGTCTTTTATTTGTTTCACTACTTCCATGCTCTTCACCTTCTTTTTTACTTCTCCCACACTTTCTCCTTCATCATCCTCTTCAGGGTCATCTTCTTGGTCTTCTTCAGGGTGGTCTTCAGGGTCGTCGTCTCCAGGGTCGTCGTTTTCGAGGTCGTCATCTTCTTCGGGGTGGTCTTCAGGGTCGTCGTCTTTAGTGTCATCGTCAGGGAGATCCAGAGTGATTACCAAAAACCACTTCAAAAAGCTTGAACTTGGAAATGTAGCAGAAGGTACAAGAAGGCTGAGGAACTGCTGAGAACCAGCTGACGGTACTGGAACCTGAATGGGTAGCTGAAGGTACAAGAGCCAATGGAACTACCGAGGACCAACTGATGGTACTGGAACCCGGTTACTAAGCAGGAGGTACCTGTGCCAGAAAGCACTACCAAGGACCAGTAGACGGTGGAACTCGGATACCGAGACGGAGGCACCTAAGCCAAAGGCTCTTCCGGGAAACAGTTGACGTTACTGGAACCCAGGGGGATATATTCAAGATTGACTTCCAAAGAATCAGCTAATGGTACTGGAACTCAGATAGGCAGCAGAAGGTACACATGAAAAAAAAAGTTGCAAGGCCGCGAGCAGGCCGGAGTTACCGAAACCCACAGTCCTACAGGGGGGAGCTTGTCCTATTGGCACTACGGAACCAGCCTTCATTGCCAGATCCCGCAGCCCACATAGGAAGCACCTAAATTGCAGGCACCATAGAATCGGCTAACCTGACCGCAACACGACAGGACAACGTACTGGAGGCAAAGTGACGTTGACACTACCCGGAAACAGCTGGCGTGCTGGAACCAGGCTGGGCAGGAGGGAGTACCTGTGCCTAAGACACTTCTGAGCAGCAACTGGTGGTGTTGGAGCCCAACGATAACAGTAGAAACAGAGTGGAGGCAGAGGCCTAATTGGAGCAAGTTTAATATCTGTAGTGGTGTGAATGTGGACAGAGCAGGAGAAATTGCCAGACGCACAGCAGGGGATCAGCTGACGTTACTGAATCCCAATAACACTGGAGCATGTGTTGACTGTGCAGACGGCACTTCTGAGCAGCAACTGGTGGTGTTGGAGCCCAGGGTAAATAATAGAAACAGAGTGGAGGCAGAGGCCTAATTGGAGCAAGTTTAATATCTGTAGTAGTGTGAATGTGGACAGTGCAGGAGAAACTGTCGGACACACAGCAGGGGATCAGCTGATGTTACTGAACCCCAATAACACTGGAGCATGTGTTGACTGTGCAGAAGGCACTTATGAGCAGCAACTGGCGGTGTTGGAGCCCAAGGATTACAGTTCAGGTGGTACAAAGATGAACACAACAGGAGACCTGGATACTGTTGCCAACCATTTATTTAATCTGGAAGAGGACTGGCAAATTCCTGCAAGATCCAGACCTTCTTCATTTTCAGAAAAGTAAGCCGGTCAACGTTATCAGAGGATAGTCGCATGCGACGGTCTGTTAGTACACCACCTGCGGCACTAAAGACGCGTTCAGATAATACACTAGCAGCAGGGCAAGCCAGCACCTCCAATGCATACTGGCTAAGCTCTGGCCATGTATCCAGCTTAGAGACCCAAAACTTGAAGGGGGAAGAGCCGTCTTGGAGAACACTGAGAGGGCAAGACATGTAGTCTGCCACCATCTGATGGAAACGTTGCCTCCTGCTGACTGGAGCCATCTGTGATGGTGTAGACATTTGTGGCGGGGACACAAAACTTTGCCACATTTGGGCCATACTGGTCTTGCCTTCTGCTGAGGCGCTGCTTCTGCTCCCTCTTTGTGCATAGCTTCCTCCACTGCCTCGACGCACTGAGCTGCTTTGTAAAGCACTAGCAGCACTGCTCTTGGGTGGAACGGAGAACATGATGGAATGCACCAGTGTGTCTTGGTACTCCCGCATTTTATGCTCCCGATTCAACGGTGTTATGAGGCTTTGTAAGTTGTCCCGGTAGCGAGGATCTAGGAGGGTGTACACCCAATAATCAGCATTGTTGAGAATGTGGGCAATGCGGTGATCGTTTCTCTGGCACTGCAGCATGAAATCAACCATGTGCTGCAGACAGCCAACTGGCCAAGAAACGCTTTCCCCTGCTTGAGGCGTCATCTCTGCCTGCTCTGCATCACTCCACGCTCACTCTACATACTGACTACTAGAGCATTGTGTACCTCCCTCCTCTGGAGAGATGTCTTCCTCCTCCATTGACTCCTCATCCTCCTCACAAAGTGTCCCCTGCCTAGGCCTTTTTGAGGAACCACGTTGCGCAAACTGTCCTGAAGCAGATGGCATTTGTGACTCCTCATCCTCCACCTCTTCCACAACCTCCTCCCTTAGTGCTTGCAGTGTTTTTTCAAGTAGGCAGATAAGGGGGATAGTCATGCTGGCTAGTGCATCATCTGCACTCACTATCCGGGTGGAATCATCGAAGGCACGCAAAACGTGGCAGATGTCCTTCATCGAGGCCCACTCAGTGGTGGTGAAGGGTGAACAGCGCGCAGTGCAACTTGTTTGCGCCTGATGCAGCTGGTACTCCATTACTGCTGCCTGCTGCTCACACAACCTCTCCAACATATGTAACGTTGAATTCCACCTGGTGGTAGGTCACATATGATGCGATGTTCCGGAAGGCGGAATCGGCGCTGCAGAGCTGCAATGCGCGATCTTGCCATGCTGGAATGCCGCAAGTGAGCGCACTCTATGCGGACCTTGTGCAGCAGTGCATCAAGATCCGGATAGTCCCTCAAAAAATTCTGCACGACCAAGTTGAGCACATGTGCCAGACATGGGATGTGAGTGAGGTTGCCTAGGCCCAGAGCTGCCACCTGATTTCTGCAATTGTCACACACTGCCATGCCTGCCTGGAGATTCGCTGGCATAAACCACATGTCGTTCTCCTGCTTGATGGCATTCCAGAGCTCCTGCGCTGCGTGGCTTCAATTCCCCAAAGAAATTAATTTCAATATGGCCTGTTGACGTTTTGCCACGGCTGTGCTCATATCGGTTGTAACAGGTAAGCGTTCACAGGTCCATGTGGAGGTAGACTGTGACGGCTCCTGCAGGGCTGATTCAGAGGAACTGGAGTATGAGGAGTCAATGTGTACAAACTGGATTCCTGCAATCCTTGGAGTTGGCAGAACACGTACAGCGCCACTCTCAAGATCTGTACCCGGCTCCACAACATTTACCCAATGGGCAGTGAGGGAAAGATATCGTCCCTGTCCATGGTTACTGGTCTACGCATCGGTGGTCAGGTGGACCTTGCTACTGACTGCGTTTAGTAGCGCATGTTTAATTTTTCCCTCCACATGCATTTGCAGGGCAGGGACGGCTTGCCTGCTGAAATAAAAGTGGCTGGGCACGTTGTATTGTGGGACTGCCAAAGCCATGAAGTTAAGGAAGGTGTCAGTCTCCACCAGCCTGTATGAGAGCATTTCAAGGGACAGTAGTTTTGCAATGCCAGCATTCAGAGCCTGTGCTCGGGGGTGGTTTGCCGAGTATGGGCTCCTTTTCTCCCATGCCTGTGCTACCGATAGCTGTAGACTGGCCTGGGAGTGTGAGGATGACAGGGAACGTGGTGCTGTGGGTGGAATGACACTGTGTCTCTGTATAACAGTGCCAGAGGTTCTTCCATGGCGATCCTGTGAGAAAGCCGAACCAGCTGTGTGTGAACTGGAGGAAGAGGCTACAACACGAGCTGATGAGGTGGTAGGTGGCGCTGTAGGTTGGCCTAGGTCTTCAGTGTGTCTTTGTAACTCCACCACATGCTTGGTCCGCACATGTTTCCACATATTCGTGGTATTGAGGTTGCTGACACTTTTCCCTCTTTTCACTTCCTGATTACACAGCTTGCATATGACAAAGCAAATGTCATCTGCAACTGTTTCAAAAAAGGACCAGGCACTGCAAGTCTTGGGAGCGCCCGTTTTGGGTTTTGGAAGAGGCATGCTCCTAATGGGTGCCGAAGTGGAGGCTACAGACAACCGAGTCTGCCCCCTCCCTCTCCCTCCTTTTTTGGCCGTTTGAGGACTCTCTTCCTCAGAGCTGCTCCCACCACCTTCCTGTACCTCATGTCATGATGGGTCAAGGACCTCATATCTACACTACCCTCTTCAAAAGACTGCTTCTCCTGGGTAGTCTCGACAGGACAGTACGCACCAGAAAGTGGCACCTGAGTCTCATCATCAGATGCGTACTGAGGTGTGCTGACCATAGGCACTGGCCCACCCGCCTCTTCAGATTCAGAGAGACAAAGCTGTTGCGCATCACTGCATACTCCCTCTTCTTCAAATTCTCGAATGCTGTTTGGCTGGCCCCTCTTTCCAAGCCAACAGATTCAGAGAACAGAAGTAGAGATGGCTCCTGTCCAGGGCTCTCTGACTGCCTGGGCAATTTGGCAGGTGGTGAAGAGACAGATGGGTGCTCTTCAGTGCTCTGGACCTGAGAGGATCTGGAACTAATTGAAGTCGATGCGTTAGCTGCCATTCCTCCGACAATGGCTTCAATTTGTTCGTCCCGCAGCAGTGGGGTACGGCGAGCTCCTACAAAGCTGCGCATAAAGGACTGTTCCCTGGGAAAACTGGGGGATGCTGAGTCACTGGTGCCCGCAGCAGGCACAGAATCCCCACGTCCTCTCCCTGCAGAAACTTCACGCCCACGACCACGTACCATACTCCCTGCCTTCTTCATCTTGGTAGACTGATAAAGATAGGCAGAAAAGTACTAAGGGCTTAGTGTGTTTCTTCCTGAACAGCTGCTAACAGGTATAAGAAACACTAATTTTATAAAGTGTGGACTACACTTTAATATGAGCTAATGTGGCCTACACAACTGTAAAGTGGAATGTTTGGTGAACTTTATTAACTTTTTTTTTTCACAAAAAGACACTGGATGTGCCCAAAGATGTAAAACCGATAGTATCACAAACTTTTTGTAGCTATTACAATGCAGGAAGGTAACCTACAATGCAATAGATGAGGCTCCAAAAAATAGGCTAATACTAATCTGGCTGGGGCTGCATGGCACAAGCCAGCAGAAAGGCTCCTCTTTCTACTCATATATAGTGTTTGCAAATATTCTAGCTGGATATGGATGGAACCACACTAATAGGAGAAATCTGGAAAAATGAGCAGCACTAATGCAAAAAAGGACAATGTATGAGGCAGTGACGCACGCTGAGCGGACTACAACCGGAGGTGGCTGCAGAACACACTACAGCGTAAGCTGCACTCACACACAGAGACCTCGCAGACAGCCGTGAACAGCGATGCAAGGCTGCAGAAAAGCTCCTCTATCTACTCCTATATAGTGTTTTCATGCAATCTAGCTGGATACAGATGGAACCACACTAATAGGAGAAATCAGTAAAAATGAGCTGCACTAATGCAAAAAAGGACAATGTATGAGGCAGTGACGTTCGCTGAGTGGACTACAACCGGAGGTGGCTGGCTGCAGAACACACTACAGCGTGAGCTGCACTCACACACAGAGACCTCGCAGACAGCCGTGAACAGCACTGCAAGGCAAAAGAAAGCTACAGCGGTTGATAAAGTAGCCTGGGTAAAGCACTATATAGCAAATTGCTAGGTCACACTGTCCCTCAGAACAGCAGCGTCCTATCCCTAACTGAATTCACAGCAGAGTGAACTCAAAATGGCGGCTGCGGCTTTTATAGTGCTTCATGACATCATTTCAGCAGCCAATCACAGCCACGCCAGTAGTTACATGCCTAACATGCTCTAACAGGATGTGCCCACACTTCTCAGGATCCTCATTGGCTGAATAAAATCAAACTGGCTCATTGCATTATGGGAACTTCCGATTCCGGTATTCGATATACTAAAAGTATCGGAACTCAGTATCGGAATTCCGATACCGCGAATATCGGCCGATACCCGATATTGCAGTATCGGAATGCTCAACACTAATTCTGACAGAATTTTATAGGCTGAACTGGATGGACTATTGTCTTTTTTCGGCCTTAAAACTATGTTACTATGTTACGACACAGATTTTCTTACTAGGGTCTCTATAATAGTAATCTATATGAGAGTGATAATGATTTAATAGGTTTATGGCATTTCACTTGAATCCCCCCCCCAGCACTTTACATGCACTATGCACTTTTTGTGATTTATTTGTAAGAGTGTCATTATCTCTATTTATATGTAAATCCCAGTTGAGGTCTGTTTGCCTGTGCCCATGCTGCTACAACAGTGTTTTTTGTGACCTTCACACATGAGCTTTTGGAGTGCGATTTGTGTTTCTGAGCCTGTATATTACAGTATTTTGTCATTTATGTGGATATTTGTATAAATAAAATCTTTTTGATATTTTTACAACTTTTGGACGTATTTACTCCGTTTTCTTAGTGTAGGATCTATAGTTGTTGGAGTGTCCTTGGTGACTTTTTTGTCCTTGAAATATGTATTTTTCTATTTCTATGCAGTGACATGTATCAGTGGAAGTTGTTCTTAGTCAGGGATTATTGCCTTCTAAATTATAAAACTTGCTGCTGAAACATAAAAAAATTATCAAGATAACCTTTATTCTATTTCCTAATAATACCGCTGTTTGCTGTGTTTACTATAAGGATAGGTGCTAGGTATCTTCTGCTAGAAATGAGTGTTCATTCATGTGTTTCACAGTCCATAACTTGATTGCTTTGATCCATAGAATGATTGACAGATTCAAGCTTTTTACAGTTATCTGCACTTAGAATTTCATCAAAGCAGGCATGGTTGCTTGCGTTCATCCACAGTTTGTTGCTGACACATACAAGAAAAAATCTTTTTGGGGCCGATTCAAATACATTCTATATTCTGAAATAATTCTGCTTTTGTTTGCAATTTGTCTATGGTGAGCTGTCGCAGTATGGATAGCATGTTACATGGATTATTACCTTCTAAATTCTAATACTTCCTTTGGAAACATAATATATAATTGTAACATCTATTCTATTTCCTATTAACACCTCTGATAGCAGCATTTAGAGTAGGGATAGCTTCTAGTTAACCTGTGCTGGAAATAAGTGTTCATTCTGGTGACATACTGTACATGTCTTCAACAATCCATAGTGTCACATCCAAGCATAAGCATAGTGTGAACAGGTGCTTAACCTAGAGTCACCAACTCATGTACATTCAATCAAAAAAAAAACTGACGGTCACACTATGCTTATGCTTGGATGTGACAGTCAGTTTTTGAAATCTGTATTCATTTACCTTCTGACTGAGCACTCCACCTGTTAGCCGCAGGCGTTTTTAATTAAAGCAGGGCCACTACCTCTCCACGGAGATATAGACTTCAGTCTAACAGAGGATTTGTATAGGTTCCCATTCAGATGAGGACTTAAGTCTAAGCGAGGATTGGCATAGATAGGGTCCTGGAAAACGAGAAATGCCTTACCATGGCTTCCAGGTACACATAAAATTGGCCATTTTATGCGCTAAACTTTCTCAGTTTTTCATACTTCTAATGCAGTAATGCAATTCGTTTTTCATATTTCATGTTTGCATGTTATGGTGCTACAGTATGCTTCCTTTTTTGTTTGAATGTACATGAGTTGGCGACTCTAGGTTTAGCACCTGTTCACACTATGCTTATGCTTGGATGTGACGGTCAGTTTTTGAAATCTTAACAAAAAGCTCTATCTTGCTTTAATCTGTCCACAAGACATCTGCTGGCCCTCTAAAAATAGTGTTGTGTGCCTGCTGGCCTTCCAAGTTTCTAAATTTACATTAATACGAAACAGAAAATTTGCCCACTTCAGATGGATTAATTTTAATGCAGTAGCAATATAAGGTTATGCAAAGCATAGCCAGCATTTTGCTCTCCAAAAATGCTTGATGAGGGCTGGCTGCTGGCCGTTTAAATCTGTTGAGTGACGGCCGGCTGCTGGTCTTCTAAAATTAGAGTAAGGGCCGCCTGATGGCCCTCTGAAAATAGTGAGGGCCACCTGCTGGCCGTCGAACAATAGTGAGGGCTGAATGCTGGCCTTTTAACAATAGTAAGGGCTGCCTGGAAGCCCTCTATGAATAGTGAAAGCCGCCTGATGGCTTTGAAAACAAAAATGTGATTATCAGAGTCCCTCCTTCATAAATTAAACGGAATGTGTATGATAATGTCTCGCACATCACATGGCCAGAAAATGTAGTAAAATGTTCAAATTACATTTCCTGGTGAATGTTTTTTTCACAATTGAAATCAAAGCAAAGGTGCAAAAGTGCAGCAGAAGCACTGCGTATGAACATAGTTGCTTTTAAATGGCGCTGAGAAATAAGGGTAAATCACCCCCTAGTGTCAGAAAATCTCTAGGGTCTTAGCCACTGGGGGTATCTGAGACCCTGTAGAACATGATTAGAGCTGTTTTTTACAGTCCCCTGTCATGTGATCGCCATTATTCACTGAATAATGTTGATCACAAAAAAAGTCCAATTTTCAATTCACTTTTCACATATCAGAGAAGAGAGAAATGGGGTCCCGCGAGTACCCCAATACCTCTGCCATCCCCAGGCCCTCCTGCTCCATCCCTGGCCCTCTGCATCATCTTCCTGGCAGAAAATGGAGGGAGCATGTGCAGTGCAGTGCAGTGCACCAGCCGAGATCTGACTTCTGGTACCCAGCAACAATAGGAAATATTTCCTATTGGTAAATTTTTATCACTGTGATAGACCCTATCACAGTGATCAAAATAAAAAATGGTAAATCAAATCCCCTTTGTCACCCACTTTGTTACATAAAAATGCTAAAATAAAAAAATTGTAATTCTTTCATAGAATCATAGAATGGTAGAGTTGAAAGGAACCTCCTGGGTCATCTGGTCCAACTCCCTGCTCAAGCAGGATTCATTAAATCATCCCAGACAGATGTCTGTTCAGCCTTGGTTTGAAGACTTCCATGGACGGAGAACTCACCACCTCTCGTGGCAGCCTGTTCCATTCATTGATCACCCTGTCAAAAAGTTGTTTCTAATATCTAATCTGTGTCTCCTCCCATTCAGTTTCATCCCATTACTTCCAGTATTTCCTTGTGCAAATGAGAATAAAGATGATCCTTCTACAATGTGACAGCCCTTGAGATATTTGTAGATAGCTATTAAGTCTCCTCTCAGTCTTGTTTTTAGCAAGCTAAGCATTCCCAAATCCTGTAACCGTTCCTCATAGGACATGGTTTGCAGACCGGTCACCATTCTGGTCGCTCTTTTCTGAACTTGCTCGTTTGTTGATGTCTTTTATAAAATGTGTTGCCCAAAACTGGACACCGTATGCCAGATAAGGTCTGACCAAAGAGGAGTAGAGGGCAATAATGACTTCACGTGATCTAGACTGTATGCTTCTGTTATGAAATCCCAGAATTGCATTTGACTTTTTTGTTGCTGCATCACACTGTGGACTCATGTTCAGTTTATAATCTATTAGTATACCCAAGTTTTTTTTCACATGTACTGTTGGTTAGCCCTATTCCTCCCATTCTGTATGTTTTTTTTTTCATTTTTATTGCCCAGAAGTAGTACTTTGCATTTTTCCCTGTTAAAAACCATTCTGCTAGTTGCTGCCCACTGCTCCAGTTTATTTATAACTTTTTGAATCCTCTCTTTCTCTTCTCTAGTATTGGCGATCCCTCCTAGCTTTGTATCATCAGCAAATGTAATCAGTGTGCCCTCAATTCCTTCATCTAAATCATTAATAAAGATGTTGAACAATACAGGGCCCAGGACAGAGCCCTGTTGTACCCCACTTGAGACATTCTTCCAACTGGATGCTGAAGTCAAGATATAATTTACCTACAGCATTTTCCTGATCCACCGAGTCATTCTGTCATAGAAGGAAATCACTGACTGGGTGGATCAGGGAAATGCTGTAGATACAGTATATCTCGACTTCAGCAAAGCATTTGACAAAGTATCTCACACCTCCTTATTGAAAAAATGACTAAGTATGGAATGGACAAGGCAACTGTTAGGTGGATTCATAACTGGCTTAGTGATCGGACCCAAAGAGTGGTTGTAAATGGCTGAACATCCAGTTGGATGACTGTCTCAAGTGGGGTACCACAGGGTTTTCTATTTTTTGCAGTTAGGGCTAGGGTTAAGGTTGGGGTTAGGGTTGAATTTAGGGTTGTGTTTAGGGTTTGGGGTTGGGGTTAGAATCATAGAATCATAGAATCATAGAATCGTAGAGTTGGAAGGGACCTCCTGGGCCATCTGGTCCAACCCCCTGCTCAAAGCAGGATTCGCTAAATCATCCCAGTCAGATGTCTGTCCAGCCTCTGTTTGAAGACTTCCATTGAAGGAGAACTCACCACTTCTCGTGGCAGCCTGTTCCACTCATTGATCACTCTAACTGTCAAAAAGTTTTTTCTAATATCTAATCTGTGTCTCTTCCCATTCAGTTTCATCCCATTGCTTCTAGTCTTTCCTTGTGAAAATGAGAATAAAGTTGATCCTTCTACAATGTGACAGCCCTTTAGATATTTGTAGACAGCTATTAAGTCTCCTCTCAGTCTTCTCTTTTGCAAACTAAACATTCCCAAATCCTGCAACCTTTCCTCATAAGACAGGGTTTGCAGACCGGTCACCATTCTGGTCGCTCTTTTCTGAACTTGCTCCAGTTTGTTGATGTCTTTTTTAAAATGTGGTGCCCAAAACTGGACACAATATTCCAGATGAGGTCTGACCAAAGAGGAGTAGAGGGAAATAATGACTTCACGTGATCTAGACTGTATGCTTCTGTTAATACATCCTAGAATTGCATTTGCCTTTTTTGCTGCTGCATCACACTGTTGACTTATATTCAGTCTGTGATCTATTAGTATACCCAAGTCTTTTTCACATGTGCTGTCACTTAGCCCTATTCCTCCCATTCTATATATGCTTTTTTCATTTTTATTGCCCAGATGTAGTACTTTGCATTTCTCCCTGTTAAAAACCATTCTGTTAGTTGCTGCCCACTTCTCCAGTTTATTTAAATCTTTTTGAATCCTCTCTCTCTCTTCTCTAGTATTAGCTATCCCTCCTAGCTTTGTATCATCAGCAAATTTAATCAGTTTACCCTCAATTCCTTCATCTAAATCGTTGATAAAGATGTTGAACAATACAGGGCCCAGGACAGAGCCCTGTGGTACCCCACTTGAGACATTCTTCCAACTGGATGTGCAGCCATTTACGACCACTCTTTGGGTCCGATCACTAAGCCAGTTATGAATCCACCTAACAGTTGCCTTGTCCATTCCATACTTAGTCATTTTTTCAATAAGGATTGTATGAGAGACTTTGTCAAATGCTTTGCTGAAGTCAAGATATACTATATCTACAGCATTTCCTTGATCCACCCAATCAGTGATACCGTCATAGAAGGAAATTAAGTTAGTCTGACATGACTTATTAGTTAGAAACCCATGCTGACTCTGTTTAATCACTTCATTCTTATCCAGGTATTGACATACATGTTGTTTAATAATTTGTTCAAAGATCTTTCCTGGTATAGAAGTCAGACTCACCGGCCTATAGTTGCCTGGGTCCACCTTCTTCCCCTTTTTGAAGATAGGAACAACATTTGCTCTTCTCCAGTCTTCTGGCACTTCTCCTGTTCTCCAAGAATTTTCAAAGATTATGGAGAGGGGTTCAAAAATTTCTTCTGCTATCTCCTTCAGTACTCTGGGGTGTAATTCATCTGGACCTGGAGACTTGAATTCATTTAGGTTAGCTAAGTGTTTCCTCACTATCTTTCTGTTTATAGATATCCTGGATTCTTCTATTCCCTTAATAGGACAGTGAATAACAGTTGATGTTGCATTACCTTTCTGAGAGAAAACAGATGCAAAATAGGAATTTAAAAGTTCAGCCTTCTCAACATCCTGTCTTACCATTTCATCATTTTCATCCTGTAAAAATCCTATAGCATCTTTGACTTTTCTTTTACTTTTGACATATCCCCAAAATCCTTTATTATTGCTTTTGACATCTCTTGCAAGCCTCAGTTCATTTTCAGCTTTAGATAATCTGATTTGTGCCCTGCAGGTTCTGCAGACAGCATTATATTCTTCTTTAGATATGCCTCCCTCTTTCCATTTTATAAACATTTTTTTCTTCCTTTTTAGCATGTGCTTAAGTTCTGTGTTCATCCATCCTGGTTTCCTTAAATGCTTCCTATTCTTCCCTCTTTTCGGAATTGTTAACAACTGTGCTTTGAGAATTTCATTTTTCAAGATTTCCCATCCTTCCTGGACATTTTTGTCTTTAAGGATATCCAGCCATTGGATCCCTCCAATTCTCTTTCTGAATCCCTTAAAATCTGCCTTTCTGAAATCTAACCTTGACGTCTGAGTCTTCACAGGTCTTCCACCTCTAGTAATCCAAAATTCTAAAATAGCATGGTCGCTACCTCCTAGGGTCCCAGCCACTTTTACCTCCTCAACCATTTCCTCCCTGTTTATAAGGATTAGATCCAAGGTAGCAGTTCCCCTTGTTTTCTCCCTTACCTTTTGGAAGATAAAGTTGTCAGCAAGAGAGGATAAGAATTTCCTTGACCTGTTAGTTTTGCCTGAGAGAGATTCCCAACAAATGTCTGGATAGTTGAAATCTCCCATGACAACTATGTCATATTTTTTGGAGAACTTGGCCATCTGATGCATAAAGAGTTCATCTATATCTTTGGCTTGCACAGGCGGCCTGTAGTAAATGCCTACAATGGTGTCCTTTCCATTGTTCTGTCCTTGTATTCTTACCCAAACAGTTTCCACAGAACTCCCAGTCTCTGAAGCTTCAATCTCTGTGCAGATATACGCGTTTCGAACATACAATGCGACACCCCCTCCTCGTTTATCAAGTCTGTTTCTTGCAAATAAGTTGTATCCTTCTAGTCTTGTATTCCAATCATGTGTATTGTCCCACCAAGTTTCAGTGATTCCAATTACATCATATTTCTGTTCCTGTGTTAGTAGTTCCAATTCTCCTTGTTTGTTGCCCATGCTTTGTGCATTAGTATAGAAACATTTTAGTTTGTGATTGGTTTCTCTTTCTCCAATATTTTTATTAATTAGATTCTTTCGTCTTTGTTCTTCCTTTCCACTTCTAATAGCAGAGTTCTCAATAGCATTTGTCAGGTGTATGGCTTTTTCTGGTCTTTTGCTTCCCTTCCCATGTTGTTCTAGTTTAAAGCTCTCCTTACAAGTGTAGCAAGGCGACTTCCAAATACATGCTTTCCAGTCTTCGTAAGGTGCACCCCATCTCTAGCAAGTAGTCCATCGTATAAGTAGTTCACTCCGTGATCCAGAAATCCAAATCGTTGCTGACGGCACCATCGACGTAGCCAGTTGTTCACCTGCAGAATCTTATTCCACCTCCTTGTTCCATGGCCATCCACTGGGAGGATGGAAGAGAAGACCACCTGCGCTCCCAGTTCTTTCACTTTCTTGCCTAAGTCTTCAAAGTCTCTGCAGATGATTTCCAGGTCGTTTCTTGCGGTGTCATTTGTCCCCACATGTAGTAGCAGGAATGGGTAGTCATCTGTAGGTCTGAAGAGTCCTGATATCCTGTCAGACACATCTTTAATTTTTGCACCTGGAAGACAGCACATTTCTCTTGTAGTTATATCCGGTCTGCAGATTGCGGCCTCTGTTCCTCTCAGCAGGGAATCCCCCATGACCACCACTCTCCGTTTCTTCTTCACAACATTTTTCTTTCTCCATCCAGGAGGACTCTGAGGGCGTACAAGGTTGCTGTTTGTTGGCAAAGTCTTATCCTGATGTATTTCTTCATCGTTTTCCTGCGTGAGAGCCTGGTACTGGTTCCTGAGCAGTATGGGTGCTGACTGCCTCCTGATCCTCCTGCTTCTCTGGGTCACATGTCTCCATTCCTCTGTTTCTTCAGGTGCACTTCGAATTTCTTCTCTTTCTGTAACATGAAGAGATAATGGTTGTGTTAGGGTTGGTTTTAGGGTTATATTAGGGTTGGGGTTAGGGTTGTGTTGATATTGTGTTAGGGTTAGTGTTAGGGTTGGAGTTAGAATTGCTTTTTTTTTTCAAAAGTAAAATAAGTAATGACCATATTACGGCTAGTGTTGAGCGCAAGTGCTCGCTACTCGAGTTTGTATCTGGTGCTCTGGTATGCACCATGTATCTCAGATCCCACCCATGTTTTTTGGAGGGTGTCTAACAACAACGAAAACATGCGGGGAAGTGACTTGAGCATGTCACTCGAGCACCCACAATATTTGGTGCTTACCTGAATGCCTGATACAAACTGGAATGGCGAGCACTTGCGCTCTATACTAATAATGACATATTTAGTATAACGACCGAATGTTATCAAATTCTGTGTCATACCTGTGGGTTAAAAATGCTCACTATACTCTTGGATATAATACTTGAAGGGTGTGGTTTCAAAAATGGGGTCACTTGTGGTGGGTTTCCACTGTTTACTGTAGTTACATAGGGGGCTCTCCAAACGCAACATGGTGTCCGCCATTGATTCCAGACAATTTTGCGTTCAAAAAGTCAAACGGTGCTTCTTCCCATGCAAGCCCTGCCATGTGGCCAAATAATAGTTTTCCCCCCACATACAGTATGTGATATATGCATACTCAGGATAAATTGGACAACACATTTTGCAGTCCATTTTTTCCTAGATACTCTTGTGAAAATAAAAAAGTTTAGGTCTAAAGTAAATTTTTTGTGAAAAAAGTTAAAAGTTGATTTTTTCCTTTCACTATGTTTCATACCCTGTTATGCACCTGAGGGGTTAATAAACTTCTTTGATAAGGTTTTGAGCACCTTGAGGGGTGCATTTTTTACAATGGTGTCACTTTTGGATACTTTCTGTCTTAGAGACCCCTCAAAGTCACTTCAAATATGATGTGGTCCCTAAGAAAATGGTTTTGCAAATTTTGTTAGAAAAATGAAAAATTGCTAGTCAAATTTTAACCCTTATAACATCCTAACCAAAAGAAATTATGTTTCCAACATTGTGCTGATGAAAAGTAAACATGTGAGAAATGTCATTTATGAACTATTTTGTTTGGTATAACTCTCTGATTTAAGGGTACAAAATTAAAAGTTTGAAAATTGCAAAGTTTTCAAAAATTTTGCCAAATTCCTATTTTTTTCATAAATAAATGCAAGTCACGTCAAAGAAATGTTACCATTTTCATGAAGTATAGTACAGTCTCAGAATCAGTGGGATCCGTTGAAGTGTCCCAGAGTTATTACCAAATAAAGTGACAGTGGTCAGAATTGTAAAAATTGGCTTGGTCATTAAGGTCAATATTGGCCCGAACACTAAGGGGTTATTCAAACATTTAATATATTAACTGTATTATCTAAATAAAACTTCAAAAATGCAGTAATGGAAAACAATAAAAAATGTATACTATATATATTGTTGATATTTGTTTTATTCCTGTTGGGCAAGTACGAAAAAAAGCCGAACTACGAAGTTAAATTTTATGCTCTACAGTAAAATGTCACTAATAACCTGCAACCATTCCATTTGTTTAAAAATCAACAGAAAAGCACTTGCTGTGATATTGACTGTACATCTTTGTTCAATTTCAGAGTATGTTTATTATAAAGGTGACTGATTCAATATATTCTCTGTTCCTAAGGCATCAAAAAGTAAATTTTGAAATACAGTAGTACTGAAGTTATAGTTTTCAACGCAAATTCTGGTTTCCGTTCTAATCCGTAAACTTCCTTATACTTTATTGTAAGCACTGCTCTTGTGAAATATAATTAAACAGACAGATAATCTAATATTATTACAGTAAGTCATTATTGTAAATTCAGAAGTAAAACTAGAAAACAGTCGGCTTTGCAAAAATTGAATAATCTGTACTAACAGCATACAGTAAAGCACTTATACGTGAAATAAGGCAAACAGACCTGAAACACATTAACTAAAATACACCTTCATAATAAAACATGTACAGATTAGGCACACAAATGTATGTATATTTATTAAAGGTACTAGAAAAAGGCCCGATTCTATCGCATCGAGAGTGTGGTGAAATTAACATTTGTGTATGATTAGTGGTGTTGACTGGAGCAGCGGACATGTCCCCTAGGTGGCGGAAGAGAACAGACGGAGAGCTAACTCAGGATATTAGGCAAGGGTGGAGGACCCTTTATGTTGGCTTGGTGTACTGGTGCGTCTGTCTCTGTGGTGTGCATATATATAGTGCTAGGCAGCCCCCTTGCTAATATTATGGGCGTCATCAATAGGCTGCAAGCCAGACACTTTGCATCACACATACCTGTGTGGCTGGTGTTCTACTCAAGCCCTATTAGTGTGAAATTTTTCAACTAGGCAGCCAACCCCTCCATAATTTGCTTGGTGTGTGGGTGGCTGTTTCTATCAGTAGTCTGCACCTGTTTTGCCCCTGCCTTTAACAGTGGGGGTCTGCTGAATCCTGCTAGTACATTTGTCATCTGACAGGTTTTGGGAAGGCTGTATCCTTAGGATGTGTGCACACGCTGCGGATTCTGCTGTGGATCCGCAGCAGTTTCTGCTGTGGTATACAGTACCATAATATCCTATGGGAAATGGAAACTGCAGTGCAGACGGTGCAGATTTTTCCATGCGGATTTGCTGCAGTTTCTAATCCGCAGAAAGAATTGACATGTCAATTCTTTCTGCGGATTCCGCTGAGGTTTACCATCTCCTCCATTGTAGAGGTGATAAACCGCAGGGCAAAACCGCAGGCTAATCCGCAGATCAACCGCAGGTCTTTTGACCTGGGGATTTACCTGCGGATTTTGCAAAATCCACGCGGATCAATCCGCAGACCAATCCGCAGCGTGTGCACACACCCTTATGGTATGTGGGTTTTTTTTTATTTTTCTGTGTTAGCTGTTTTTGAAATTAGTGTTAGGACTCGCAAGCATGAGGACACCTGCATCTTCACCTTCAGAAGTATCCCGCGGAGTATAGCGAGCTAGGGTGCCCCCTAGTGTTAGGGACAGGGAAGGAGCCCCTGGTCCCTGGTCACCGGACAGCTGTGTTGTGACATTTGCTCTGACCGTAACCATTTTTTCTGATACAATATAGATCCAATCGCTGCTCTGACAGGGCAACTGTAGCAGCTCTGTCTGGAGGTGTCAGTTTTAGACATGGTGGTTTTGCAGCACCCTGATACATCTGGTGTGGGACTCTCATCTCCCCAGCAAACCATAGTGGAGCCCAAGATTGCTTGGCCATACAGGTTTTCTGGGGGCGTGACAAGTTTGTTGTGTTCCAGGAGACCTGTAAACTGTACTTCAGGTTACGTCCAGTTTCCTCAGGTACAGAGAAGCAATGTGTGAGGATAGTAATCTCACTCCTCCAGGGGACCCCCAAGCGTGGACATTTTTTCTCCCATCTGAATCTCGGTCACTTCAGGCGATGGAGGGATTTTTTCTGGCACTGGGCCTCATATATGATGACCCCAAATGCATCTCCTTAGCTGAGTCCATACTGCGCCAACTTCAGCTTGGAGACTAACTGGCGGAGGAATATTGCCCTAAGTTCTGGAGGTGGGCCACGGACACCAATTGGAATGACCCCACACTCAATAGTCAGTTCTGTGAGGGACTCACAGTATGGGTGAAGGATACCTCACCTTTCGGCAGCCATGTCTCTGGTAATCCGGGTTGATCGCCTTCTTCACCAGAGACATAGGGAGTCACCTATGTGTGCGGAGGTCCGAGATCAAGGAAGTGAAAAATGAGGATGAATGAACTCATGGAGATCAACATCCAGCACTGCGGAGACACCATCACATGTTTCTCAAAGCAGTGATTCTAGAGCAATGCCCCCCTCTCTTATGGGAAATATGCAAAACACAAGCCGCGGAGACACCATTACATGTTTTTCAACGCAAGCAATGACTAGCCAGGTCTTTCCCCGGGAAGGAACAACCACGGGAAGAGCAGTCTCCAATGAAGGAAACCACCTATGCCAAAACAAGGTATCCATCCACAGACAGCAGTTTCGGGGTATTGCCCCTCATCAGTGTGGAGTAGGAAACTGGCTAGTAGGAGCAATGCCTAGTAAAAGACTGTGAAAAATGAGGATGAATGAACTCATGGAGATCAACATCCAACACTGCGGAGACACCATCACATGTTTCTCAACACAGTGATTCTAGAGCAATGCCCCCACCCCTTATGGGAAATATGCAAAAACATGCAAAACACAAGCCGCGGAGACACCATCACATGTTTCTCAACGCAAGCAATGACTAGCCAGGTCTTTCCCCGGGAAGGAACAACCATGGGAAGGGCAGTCTCCAATGAAGGAAACCACCTTTGCCAAAACATGGTATCCATCCACAGACAGCTGTTTCAGGGTATTGCTCCTCATCAGTGTGGAGTAGGAAACTGGCTAGTAGGAGCAATGCCTAGTAAAAGACTGTGAAAAATGAGGATGAATGAACTCATGGAGATCAACATCCAACACTGCAGAGACACCATCACATGTTTCTCAACGCAGTGATTCTAGAGCAATGCCCCCATCCCTTATGTGGGGACACCGTTCTGTCACAGGTAGATATATTTATTTACTCCGCTCCTTTACCTTTTATCCGGTTAATTATATACTGGTTCCATTAGATGGCTATTATGGAGGTGAGTTTTTGGGCATTATTAGGACTTCATTAGCAATGGTATGGTATATCTCTCTTTGCAGTATGGGCTTTTTATGGTGTTTGCTACAGCCATTGTGTCTGGGGATTACTCTATTGTAGAGCTCATATTTATGCATTTACTATAATAAAGCACTGCATATCTTTTATATATATATACTTTTTATGTAACCATATGTTTATTGCATGTTTATATGCCACGCTGCATGCATATATAGTCATGATAAAGGCCTTTGCGGTGTGTCCTCTTCATGGTAATCTTGCTGCTATTTCACGCTGGTTTTAGTGATTTTTTCAGTAAAGTATACACCTTGTTTATTACATTATATTGTGGGATCGCTTGTATATTTTTGCATATTTACCATAAGGGATGGGGGCATTGCTCTAGAATAACTGCGTTGAGAAACATGCGATGGTGTCTCCGCAGTGTTGGATGTTGATCTCCATTGGTTCATTCATCCTCATTTTTCACAGTCTTTTACTAGGCATTGCTCCTACTAGCCAGTTTCCTACTCCACACTGATGAGGGGCAATACCCCGAAACAGCTGTCTGTGAATGGATACCATGTTTTGGCATAGGTGGTTTCCTTCATTGGAGACTTCCCTTCCCGTGGTTGTTCCTTTCCGGGGAAAGACCTGGCTAGTCATTGCTTGCGTTGAGAAACATGTGATGGTGTCTCCACAGCTTGTGTTTTGTACGAGATCAAGGAAGGTCAACACTGAGCCTACTGAGGAATGCATGCAGGTCGGGGTGGCACCTCACTCTGGTAAACTACCTTTTGTCCGACGTAAGGGATGAGTGTGTTTCAATTGTGGTAAAAAGGTCCATTTCATCAGCACGTGTCCCTCCCGATCGCATAGTAAACAACTGCCAGGAAAACTAGGGTGGCGGGGAGGATAGCAACCCGGGTGTTCTTATCACCTCCATGGGCAGGGTACAATTTTTCCTACCAGCTGTAATCCACCTGGGTGGGTTTAAGATCACCGTGTCTACATTTCTGGATAGGGGAGCGGGGTTTAATTTGATCGACGCTATTTTCGTCCAGGTCTAAGGCCTCATCCCACAAACTCTGTTCAGACTCATACCCATAATCACCAACTACTCTGCCCCCTTGAGACAGGGGGATTTTACTAAAGTTGTCTGAGACAGTTGCAGGTGGGGGGCCATGCACACTGAGGTGTTAGACTGTAATTTGATAGAGGATCTGCCCTCGCCGTTGGTACTGGGACTTCCTTGGCTTGCTTTTCACAAACCTGTAGTAGATTGGCAGACTCAGGAAGTAGTAAAATAGAGCGGATATTGGATATATGGACACTGCTTGGGTACCCGGTTTGCTAGGGTGGATACCCAGTCTGTGCCTAGCTACCTGTCAGATTGTGAGGAAGTGTTCTCGGAGCAGGGGTGCCAAGAGCTCCCTCCCCATTATCCTTATGATTGCGTCATATTCCTGATGCCAAACTGTCTAAGAGCAGACTGTATAATTTCTTTGGTTCAGAGAGACAGCAGAAAGCCTGGCTAAAGGTCATGTCAGACCATCCTCATCCCCCCCAATGCCACAGGGTTGTTTTTTGTAAAGAAAAAAGATGGGGGGGGTTACGCCCTTGCTTGGATTTTTGTGAACTCAATACGATCACTGTCCGTGATCCTTATCCGCTCCCTCTCATTCCATACCTCTTTAATCAAATTATATGGGCAAAATGGATCTCTAAAATGGACAGGAGGTTGTGTATAATCTCATCCACGTTAAAGAGAGGGATGAGTGGAAAACAGTGTTCAATACACCCGTGGCACACTATGAGAATCTGGTGATGCCTTTTGGGTTGACAAACGCTCCTGCCATCTTTCAACACTATAAATGACATCTTTAGTCACTTGGTAGGCAGTTTCATGGTTATCTTTCTGGATGACATTAATTAATTCACCTGACCTTGAGTCACACCAGGTACATGTCAGGCAGGTCTTATATGTACTCCGAGACAATAAATTATATTTCAAACCTAAGAAGTGTATGTTCTAGGTTGAGGAGATCCCTTTCCTAGGCAATGTGTTGTCTTACACCAGTTTTCTCAGGCATCCGATGAAAGTCCGGGCGGTATTGGATTGAGATCATCCTGAGGATTTGAAGGCGTTACAAAGGTTTTTAGGTTTCACCAGCTGCTACCGTAAATTCATAAAAAACTTTTTGGTAGTAGCCAAACCTCTTACAGATATGACCAGGAAGGGGATGGACTTCTCCAAGTGGTCCAGTCCTGCCAAGGAGGCATTTGATATGTTGAATAGGTGTCTTTATTCTGCACCGATCCTTATACAACCTGATGTCTCAGCCTTTTATCATTGAGGTCAATGCGTTTTAGGTGGGATTGATAACAAGGAACTCTTAGCAATCAAATTGGGCTTTTGAGGAGTGGTGTCATTTTTGGGAGGGAGCAGTTCACCCAGTTATGGTAATCACGGATCATGAGAATTTGGTATATTTGTGATTGGCGAAATGACTAACACCTCGGCAGGCAAAATGTGCATTGTTCTTTACCAGGTTTAAGTTTTTTGTCACATATAGGCCAGGGGAACAAAAACATTAAGGCAGATGCCTTATCTTGTTGCTTTTCTGGGGGAGGAAATAAGTGTGAAGGGCTAGTGGAACACACCAAACAATAAGGATGGTATAAGGTGCTTTCGCAGCCCAGGGTCCACCGTGCAGAGATGTTACCTGCTGCTCAGTAATGGCGGATACAAACACACACGGGTTACGCCACCCGATGTGTAAAAGGTGAACCCTGTTACTTCACAGGGCCACACTAATGTAAGAAAAGCGCTAGTGATGTGGTCACAGGACTCAGCCCCAAGGACATGGGGATGGAGTCCCTCTAGAACCACCGGCGCATGGAACCACTACTGCGGTGCCAGGGGTAGACCCATGAGGAATGCTGTGCCCTGTTATTAGTCACAGGGTGCAGCAGACAGTTGCTTACTGCACTGAGTAAGAACAACGCCGCACTGGCAGAAGCCACTAACCAGCCTAAGCTTAGAGCTGGAAAGCACACTATCTGCGCACGGCACCACTCTGACGGACGCTGCGGTATATGCGGTACAGTGGTGCCGTGTGATGAATGGCGCCCTCAGGCGCTAATATGTGATAGGAGCTGGGAGCACTGCGGCGCTAGGCAGTGCCACTACTCGGCGCTGACTCTATCTCTAAACCCTTTCTCACACACAACCAAGGGAGGGAGTCTTAATGTGTCAGTCACCTGTACACATGCATGCGTCATCACACACAAAAAACAATATGAGTCTATACTAGCACATGGCGGAGCAGCCATGTGAACCTTTTATAGCATCGTCCTTACGGGACCTTCCTGATGGTCCAATCCGAGCTGCTTGAGGACCTGAGCATGTGACCTCTGACCTCGAATGAGA
The DNA here is from genome assembly GCF_039654945.1 of Dendrobates tinctorius. Lineage (NCBI taxonomy): Eukaryota > Metazoa > Chordata > Amphibia > Anura > Dendrobatidae > Dendrobates > Dendrobates tinctorius. The sequence goes on along the minus strand of NW_027361766.1, from coordinate 1,636,163 downwards.
GGTCATCCCACAGGCATGCTCAGTAGGCTGCAAAAATGACATCCTCTGGAACTGCTGGCTGCTGGCTAGTGTGGATTGCTAAAGCTGAACCAGAGGTGGCAGCAGCAGCCAACCTAACAGCACTAGCTTGAGCAAGGCACCAGGATCGATGCCTTAGCTGAGCAGCCTCCTTTGCGGCCGGAAGAGAATGTGAGACCGCAGAAGGCAAGGCTCGGGCTTCCTCCCATGCAGACGCAGGAACCCGACACCTAACAACTGGTACCTATTCTTTAAAAAGGGTGTTTATGGTGTCTGTATCCTCAGATCTGGAAAAAGAGAGGTTGCTCTCACTCAGAGGGACACCCCTGTTGCCTGTCCACTTGGTAAACTGTTTGTTCCTGTTAATCTCCATCTTAGAGTTCTTAACAAACATCCCGATTCAGTGTTGGCCGGACACCAAGGTAATAAAGCTACCGCTAATCTGTCTACTCGGTGTTTTTGGTGGCCAGGTGCTCATCAGGATGTCCGGGAGTATATAGCTCTCACCAGTGCCGCACACGTTTTAAGACCTCTCATACTCGCCTGTTGGGGGCTCTCCAACTGTTGGAGATTCCCAGTAGACCTTGGACTTACTTGTCTGTTGATTTTATCATAGATCTTCCCATGTAGGAAGGGAATACTGTAATACTGGTGATAGAGAGATTCAGTAAGATGTCTAATTTTATTACTTTACCAGCTTTACCAAACTCCAAATCCTTGGCGCAAGTTTTCGTCAGAGAAATAATTATATTGCATGAGATCCAGGCCGATATTGTTTCTGATCGGGGGGATGCAGCTTGTCTCCAAGTTTTGGAGAGCATTTTGTACCCATTTTGGGATCCACTTGTCATTTTCTTCTGCTTTTCACTAGCAGTCTAATGGGCAGACTGAACACAGGTTAACCAGAATCTAGAAACATACCTCAGAAGTTTTGTATCTGAAAATCAGGAGGACTGGATTACCTATTTATCATTAGTCGAATAAGCTGTAAATAATAATTGTCAGGAATTGATTGGTAATTCCCCTTTTTTGGAGGCATATGGGTTCTATCCTCAGTTTAGTTCATTTAATAGTAATCGCCATTCTGGATTACTGGAAGAATAACGGTTTTCATCTTTTATTACTACCATACTATATGTCAGAGGGTTACAAATAATTTTAGGAATATGGGATCCAAATATAAGAGTGTGATTGATCTGAGACGTTTGTTGGGTCCAGACCTGTGTGTTGGTGATTTGGTGTTGTTGTCCTCTAGGAACATTAAACTGAAGGTTCTGTCTTGGAAACTGTGTCCCAGGTTTATCGGTCCTTATAAGATCGTAGCCATTGTCAATCCTGTAGCATTTTGCCTTGCTTTACCATCTACTTTTAGGATCCATAATATATTTCTTTTATCTCTCCTCAAAAAATATTTTGCATCTTCAGTGCCATCATTTCTACCACCGTCTCCAGTCATTGTTGATGGAAACTTGGAGTTTCAGATTGTGAAGATCTTGGATTTTCATGTTGTTCGTCGGTTGCTTCAGTATCTGGTACATTGGAGGGGGTACAGTCCTGAGGAGGGGATGTGGGTACCAGCATCTGATGTTCATGTGGCCAGACTGGTCTGGGCTTTCCAGGTGGAAAACCCCGTTAGGCCTGTTCCTGAGGTTCCGGAGGTCCCTTGTACAAGAGGGGGTACTGTCACTGGGTTATCGCAACAATGTGGAGCCAGAAGACCACAGCATCTGATTGCTCCTACTCCGGCACTGAGAAGAAGTACTTCTCCTTCATTTTAAATGTGTTTATTTCTTCTGACAGAACAGGGGGTTAATTGGCCATGTTGGAATCATTTGCTGCATGGTTAATGGAGAGCGAGGAGCTCATATGAGAATGAGAGTTGGAGGAGTTATCTGTGACTGTTGTTTGGTTTGTATGTGTGGTAATTCACTATCTCTCTATTTTAGTTTATTCCCCTACCTCCATGTCGTGGTGCATGCCTCTGTTGTATGTGAGTGAATTTTTTGTATGCCTAGTGTTTTCTGTTAATCCTTGTTTGTATTGCCTTCCCTGGGTGGGCAAAGAGAAGGAGGGCTAACTCAGGAGGTAAGGCAAGGATGGAGGCCACTGCATCTTCACTTTCAGAAGTATCCTGGGGAGTAGGGTGAGCCAGAGTGCCCCCTAGTGTTAAGGACAGGGAAGAAGCCCATGATCCTGGGTCACCTGACAGCTGTGTTGTGACAGGGTCACTGGCATTCCAACAGTCAGTTGATATCTCCTCTAGCAGTGTCCAGACATAAGTAATGTACAGAGCACCAATCAATATATTGCTTAGTAGTCGCTGGTGTGTACTGATGCAGCATTTTTCAAATAATTGATAGGGTCCTGGGTATAAAATTCCACTGATCTCATATTCATGACCTATAGTAAGTATACTTCATCAATACATAAGTCTCAGATAACCTCTTTAAGCTCAAGCTATGTGAAGAAAACTGACACCAACTGAATTGACTACAAAAAACATCTGATACACGTGATAAAATCACTTCCATAGGACACTTCCCTTATTTCAGATATTAAAGGAAAGTAGATTCAAAGAGTTATAAATTTCAACTTACCATATTTTTTGGATTATAAGACGCACTTTTGTTCCCTAAATTTTGGGAGAAAGTGGGGGGTGCGTCTTATAATCCAAATGTGTGTGGTAGAGGAGGGGGGGTGGCTCTGGCGTGGTGTCAGGGGGCTAGGGTGATCTGGCTGTGGGCTGCAGAGACAGTGGGTGGTCAGTGCTCCCGCTCATTAGGCTCATGTAATATTCACTGCACCCGCTGTCCATCGCCTCGGTGCTGAAGCCGCGCCGAGTTGGTGGACAGGGGAGCAGCGCAAATTGCATGTGCCTGCACTCTTCCCCACTGCCCCGTCACTATAGTCGCCTTCTGATGATGGCTACGTGCTCCCAGCTTCTCCCTGGCTCTTCCTGTGTCTGTGCCAATAGGACCTGCAATCATGTGACTCCCAGTGTGCAGCATTGCGGTCATGTGATGGAAGGTCCTGAAGCTACAATGAAATGCCTGTATGAGCAGCTCCTGGATGTCAGCACAGACACAGGAAGAGCCGTGAGGGTGCTGGACATCATCGGAAGGTGAGTAAACTGTTTGTTATTTTATCATGTGCTTGCCAGCAGCACAGGGGGCATATCCAGGGTGGGATGGGGAGGCCATGTGCGTGCAAGCAGCACAGGGGGGCATATCCAGGATGGGATGGGGGGCCATGTGTGTGCCAGCAGCACAGGGGGCATATCTAGGATGGGGTGGGGGGTCAAGTGTGTGCCAGGAAAACAGGGGGGCATATCCAGGATGGGATGGGGGGATGTGCATGCCAGCAGCACAGGGTGCATATCCAGGATAGGATGGGGGGGCCATGTGCGTGCCAGCAGCACAGGGGGGCATATCCAGGATGGGGTGGGGGGGTCATGTGTGTGCCAGCAGCACAGGGGGGCATATCCAGGATGGGATGCGGGAGCCATGTGCATGCCAGCAGCAGAGTGGGGCAATGTTCCAGCAACACAGGGGGGGCAATGTGTCAGTGTAGCAGCACGAGGGGCAATGTGCCAGTGTGCCAGCAGCACTGGGGGGCCATGTGACAGCACAAGGGGGCCATGTGCCAGGATTGGGGCTTAATAGATACCAGGATGAAGGACCTATATATGATTTGTAAGATAGACACTGGCATTATAACATAGACCCCCATTTAACGTTAAAAAAAATCTCTTTTTCTTCAATAAATTTGGGGGTGCGTCTTATAATCAGGTGCATCTTAAAAAGTGAAAAATATTTTTCCCCAACTTATTTTCCAATTGCTTATTGCATCATCTTTGAACCTTTGTAGGCTTCAACTAGCTGTTCTTCATTATATTCCAGAACTTCCAGACATGACCAGGCCTTTGGGATCACTACGCGTCTCATGTTAGCAATGTTGTGATGTCACTTTTTTGACTTACAAAGTCCCCAAGGTCTGGTCATAGATCTCTGACCTTTTGTGAAGAACAGGCAGAAGAGGCACACAACAGCTGAAGGAAGATTTAGAGAGGTGAGTTATGTTTTCTTGTTTTTTTAACAACTTACATTGTGTCATGATCCAAGTGCAGGTTTTTGAGCTACATACCGGGGGTTAATGTCTGGAGCTCTGTGCAGGTTTTGACCTGCACACTTGGGGTTAATGATTGTGGCCTCTCTCTGGTTCTGGGAGAGCTTCTTAAACCCCTGGGAAGCTTCAATCCCTGCCAGTTATACTTTTGCCTTTGGCCTAGTGTGCTGACCCCCGTGTGCCTGTGTGTTGCTATAGCTTGTTTATATGGTTCTGACCCGACTCTGTTTCCCGTTGTGAGTTTGCCTGTTGATTTTGTACTGCGTTATTATCTGTGTATGACTCATTGCCTGTGACCTGACTACTCTCTGCTCGTCCCTTTGGTACCTTGCAGCTATCTCTGTGTGTGACTCATTGGCTACGTCCTGACTATTCTCCCTGTCTATGCCCCTTGGTAACTTTGTCTTGCAGTTACTGTGCTAGGAATTCTCTTGCAGCTCCTAGCTCTGTGGAGTTTAGGCCACGCCTCTAGCAGTCACGTGCTTCAGGTCCTGCGGCTCTGAAGTACGCATCTCCTCGGCTGCTGGACGCTCCACAGGTATCTTTGAGCACTGTTTCGCTTTACTCAGGACACGCGCACTGGCTCAGTGAGCAAGTTCAGTGCGGTGTTCCTGACACTTTGATTATGATGTGAGATCTGGAGAGCCCCATATCATATGAAGAATCATTCACATAGCTGCGAACAACTTTGTTTCAAATCAAATTTCCCCGGAGAGGCCAAGTGGTCTGGTGAATTAGAATTTCAAACAATCCATTTGTTTTAGATGTAATCATAAACCATGTTTTGATGGTGGGTATAATGATTAATCAACATATTTCAAACAAAGAGCATTTTTTTTAACAATATATTTTTGGTTTTACGAAAATAACAACGAACAGTGTATAAAATACTTTAGACTGACAAACATTGAAGTCTACATAGGGATTAAACAGACAGAAAATAAAATGCAACATAACATACAGGGCTGTATTCAACAGATTTCAAGAATCGCAATCATTAATGACTACTATTAAATTAGAACAATATTTTCTGGATGATTCAGCCAACTCTTCCAATTAACATTGAAAGCTTGTAACTTATTATTTTTGTGTGCTATCATTTTTGCAAAAGCACAAGTTTTATTTATCAATTGTATTATCTCATCGTTGGCAGGAATTCCTGGGGACTTCCAATATCTTGTAATCGCTATTTTTGTAGCTAGAAGAATATGTTAGGCAATTACTCTGCCATTGGAGGCAATAGAATGTACACTGCTCAAAAAAATAAAGGGAACACTTAAACAACAGAATATAACTCCAAGTAAGTCAAACTTCTGTGAAATTAAACTGTCCACTTAGGTAGCAACACTGATTGACAATCAATTTCACATGCTGTTGTGCAAATGGAATAGACAACAGATGGAAATTATTGGCAATTATCAAGACACCCTCAATAAAGGAGTGGTTCTGCAGGTGGGGACCACAGACCACATCTCAATACCAATGCTTTCTGGCTGATGTTTTGGTCACTTTTGAATGTTGGTTGTGCTTTCACATTCGTGGTAGCATGAGACGGACTCTACAACCCACACAAGTGGCTCAGGTAGTGCAGCTCATCCAGGATGGCACATCAATGCGAGCTGTGGCAAGGTTTGCTGTGTCTGTCAGTGTAGTGTCCAGAGGCTGGAAGCGCTACCAAGAGACAGGCGAGTACACCAGGAGACGTGGAGGGAGCCGTAGGAGGGCAACAACCCAGCAGCAGGACCACTACCTCAGCCTTTGTGCAAGAAGAAACAGGAGGAGCACTGCCAGAGCCCTGCAAAATGACCACCAGCAGGCCAAAAATATGCATCTGTCTGCACAAACGGTTAGAAACCGACTCCATGAGGATGGTCTGAGTACCCAACATCCACAGATGGGGGTTGTGCTGGTAGCGCCTCCAGCCTCTGGACACTATGCTGACAGACACAGCAAACTTTCTTGCCACAGCTCTCATTGATGTGGCATCCTGGATGAGCTGCACTACCTGAGCCACTTGAGTGGGTTGTAGAGTCCGTCTCATGCTACCACGAGTGTGAAAGCACAACCAACATTCAAAATTCACCAGAACATCAGCCAGAAAACATTGGTACTGAGATGTGCATAACCACCTGCATAACCACTCTTTTACTTAGGGTGACTTGATAATTGCCAATAATTTCTATCTGTTGTCTATTCCATTTGCACAACAGCATGTGAAATTGATTGTCAGACAGTGTTCCTTCCTAAGTGGATAGTTTGATTTCACAGAAGTTTGATTTACTGATTTACTTGGAGTTATATTCTGTTGTTTAAGTGTTACCTTTATTTTTTTGAGCAGTGTACATCTAACAAAAGTAAAGCAAAAGAAGGAGATGGTTTTATTTTTTGGTGGAGTAGAGAAGAGATCAGGTGAAAAGTAAATGACCAGGTGAAAGTGATTACTGGACAGCTCCAAAATGTGTGGATTAAAGAACCTTTTTGGCCACAGTTCCACCATCAGAGTTGAGTAGCAGAGGGGACAGAGAGTAAAGCCTCATTGGGGTGTAATACCATCTTAAAATGGTTTTCACATAGGACTCAAGATAAGAGGCACATCTGAAAGGTGTGAGCTGCAAAGACTAGTGAGCTTGTCCATTCACTGCTCGAGAATGTTTTATTCAATTCTTTTTCCCATGATAAAAATGAGTCAACTTTATAAAAACATTTTTCATGTCTATTAACCCCTTCACCCCCAAGGGTGGTTTGCACGTTCATGACCGGGACAATTTTTACAATTCTGACCACTGTCCCTTTATGAGGTAATAACTCTGAAACGCTTCCATGGATCCTGGTGATTCTGACACTGTTTTCTCGTGACATATTGTACTTCATGTTAGTGATAAAATTTAATTCATATAACTTACGTTTATTTGTGAAAAAAACGGAAATTTGGCAAAAATTTTGAAAATTTCGCAATTTTCCAACTTTGAATTTTTATGCCCTTAAATCACAGAGATACAGCACACAAAAAATGTAATAAGTAACATTTCCCACATGTTTACTTTACATCAGTACAATTTTGGAACCAAAATTTTTTTTTTGTTAGGAAGTTATAAGGGATAAAATTTGACCAGCGATTTCTCATTTTTACAACACCATTTTATTTTTATGGACCACATCACATTTGAAGCCACTTTGAGGGGTCTATATGATAGAAAATGCCCAAAAGTGACACCATTCTAAAAACTGCACCCCTCAATGTGCTCAAAACCACATTCAAGAAGTTTATTAACCCTTCAGGTGCTTCACAGGAATTTTTTGAACATTTAAATAAAATGAACATTTAACTTTTTTTCACAAAAAAAAAATTCAGGTTCAATTTTTTTTTATTGTACCAAGGGTAAAAGGAGAAATTGGACTGGAAAAGTTATTGAGCAATTTGTCCTGAGTACGCTGATACCTGATATGTGGGGGGGAACCACTGTTTCTGCGCATGGCAGAGCTCAGAAGGGAAGGAGCGCCGTTTGACTTTTTCAATGCAAAATTGGCTGGAATTCTGATCGGAAGCCATGTCACGTTTGGAGAGCCCCTGATGTACCTAAACAGTGGAAACCCCCCACAAGTGACCCCATTTTGGAAACTAGACCCCCCAAGGAACTTATCTAGATATGTGGTGAAAACTTTGAACCCCCAAGGGCTTCACAGAAGTTTATAACGTACAGCCGTACAATTATAAAATCATATTTTTTCCACAAAAATGATCTTTTTACCCTCAATTCTTACTTTCCCAAGGGTAACAGGACCCTAAAAGTTATTGTGCAATTTGTCCTGAGTACGTTGATACCCCACATGTGGGGGTAAACCACTATTTGGGCGCATAGCAGAGCTCGGAAGGGAAACAGCGCCATTTGACTTTTTTGGCTGGAATTGAGATCGGACACCATGTCGTGTTTGGAAAGCCCCTGATGTACCTAAACAGTGGAATCCCCCCACAAGTGACCCAATTTTGGAAACTAGACCCCCTAAGGAACTTATCTAGATGTGTGGTGAGCACTTTGAACTCCCCCAGTGCTTCACAGAAGTTTATAACGCCCGGGTGTGAAAAAGAAAATCATATTTTTTTCCCACAAAAATAATATTTTTGCCCCCAAATTTTTATTTTCCTAAGGGCAACAGGAGAAATAGGACCCCAAAAGTTGTTTTGCAATTTGTCCTGAGTAGGCTGATACCCCATATGTGGGGGTAAAACACTGTTTGGGCGCATGGCAGAGCTTGGAAGGGAAGGAGCACCATTTGACTTTTTCAACGCAGAATTGGCTGGAATTGAGATCAGACGCCATGTTGTGTTTGGAGAGCACCTGATGTGCCCAAACAGTGGAAACCCCCCAATTCTAACTCCAACCCTAACCCCAACACATCCCTAACCCTAATCTCAGCCCTAACCCTAGTCCTAACCCTAGCCCTGGCCCTAACCCTAACCCTAGCCCTAGCCCTAACCCTAATGGGAAAATGGAAATAAATACATTTTTTTAATTTTATTATTTTTCCCTAACTAAGGGGGTGATATCAGGGGGTTTGATTTACTATTTATGGCGGTTTTTATTTTTGGCAGCTGTCAGACGCTAAAAGATGCTTTTTATTGTAAAAATAGTTTTTGCATCACCACATATTGAGAGCTATAATTTTTCAGTATTTTGACCCACTGAGTCATGTGAGGTCCTATTTTATGCGGGACGAGTTGACGTTTTTATTGGTATCATGTTCGGGCACGTGACATTTTTTGATCGCTTTTTATTCCGATTTTTGGGATGCAGAATGAACAAAAACCAGCGTTTAATGAATTTCTTTGGGGGGGTGCGTTTACACCGTTCTGCATGCGGTAAAATTGATAAAGCGGTTTTATTCTTCGGGTCAGTACGATTACAGCGATACCTCATTTATGTCATGTTTTTATGTTTTGGCGCTTTTATGCAATAAAAACAATTTTATATAAAAAATTATTATTTTTGCATCGCTTTATTCTGCGAGCTATAGCTTTTTTATATTTTCTCTAATGATGCTGTGTGGTAGCTCGTTTTTTGCGGGACAAGATGAAGTTTTCAGCGGTACCATGCATATTTATATGCGTCTTTTTGATCACACGTTATTGTACGTTTTGTTCGGCGGTATGATAATAAATCATTATTTTTTGCTTCGTTTTTTATTTTTATTTTTTAAGGGGTTCACTAAAGGGTTTAACTAATGGGACAGTTTTATAGGGCAGGTCATTACGGACGCGGCGATACCAAATATGTGTACTTTTATTGTTTTTTTTTTTTTATTTCCAAAAAATGAATTTATTAGGGAATATTTTTTTTTTAATTTATTTAGCGATTTTTTTAAAATTATTTTTACACCTTTATTTCTTTTTTTTTTTAACTTTATTAGGTTGTTCCAGGGGGGACATCACTGTCCTGTGACAGATCGCTGATCTGTCACATCACAGATCACTGTGACAGATCAGCAATCTGTCACAGGCAGTGCAGAAGGCTTCCTCATGCCTGCGCTTTGCAGGCACTGAGGAAGCCAGCTACCTGCAGGCCCCCTAAGGTCCCCGTCGTCATCTTGGATTCCTGCAGGAAAAGAGCCCCCCGCAGCAGCGCTGCACATTGCGCTGCTGTGGGGGGCTCAGGGAAGCACGGAGGGAGCCCCCTCCCTGTCGATGCTTCCCTTTAACCCCCGGTACACCGCGATCGTGTTTGATCGCGGTGTGCAAGGGGTTAACGTGTCTGGGGTGGTCCGTGACCGCCCCTGACACATAGTGCCGTGTGTCAGCTGTGATAATCAGCTGACACCCGGCCGCGATCAGCGGCGCTCACCACGTGGGCGCCGCTGATCGCGCTAGACGTACTATCCCGTCCATGGGCATATGGGCCCGGGTCCCATGGACGGGATAGTACGTCTGATGGGTTTTAGGCCCACTTTATTGGATGAAACATTTGAAAGAGTCAATATTATTCCTGAGTTAACCGTTCCCTCTGATATCAGAAAATGTTGTAATGCATGCCGAATTTGGAGATATTTATAGAACTCTTTATTGGGAATTTTGAAATGATTATGTAGCACAAGAGAGGAGGATAGGACCTTCAAACAAATCTTTCACTAGTACAATGCCCCGTTTTGTCCAAACAAAAAACAAATATCCTAAAATAAAACAGTAAAAAATAAATTCGCAAAAATTGCATGGATGTAGTAATAATAATGAGGGTATTTAGTGAACATAATTTTCATCAAAATAATGTACAAGCCATCCCGCCATGTCAAGGCAACCCTGGTGGGACAGTCCTAACTCTTGTATTTAAAACCTTTCCACTTGTCAAGTGACTTAACACTAGGACTACTGGACTCGTGACCCCGCCTAGAACTACTGAAAGGAGTCATTTTGACTCCTTGCTTGTTTTCGTTTATTTTTAGAGTTTCATTTGTGGTTATTTATTAATAATTATATTTTTTGTAATGTATTATTATTGTGAGATCCAACAGTAATGATTTTGATTGTTTTTTTTCTGCTTTTCTTATTTTTCTACAGAAAATAACAATAATTATAATAGACGTTTTTCAAACATTTTTTTTATTCAAGTGCACACATATAAACAACAACTGAAGAACAAAAAGCAGAGAAAATGTAGGTGGAGGAGCATAAAAATGAAAATATGGCACAGAATTCACCTTCTAAACATTTGGTGTTTCGCATTTTAGGCATTGCCTTTGATTTATGGCAGTACATTGCCCACACAAAGACTTACCACAAGTCTTACAATTGCCAACAGATCTATTTTTCTTGCACTTTTCTTTGATCTGGCAAAATTTTGTTTGAACCATCACTTCTGAGCATGTAGAAACTTGGGACGTGGAACCCTTTTCCCTATCTGTGACATAAAGACCACTCAACTCTCTCACAAGCGTTTGCAAAAATGCCTTGCGTGACATTTTTTGGTGGGTAATCTCCTTGAATATTATCCATGCATTTATACCCGCAAAGTCTAAGGCATTTTCAAATGCATGAACAGGCCATCTCCTTGTGCATGTTCGTGTGGTATATTTTCGTGCCATCTGATCCACTACATCTACTCCATATTTTGTTTCATTGTAAAACTTTACCGTTTCTGGAGTTTTTTTAGCGGAATCAGACGCAACAACAACATCTGGATGGACGGAACTCAAAATGACAACATTTTTGTTGGGCTTTCCTTGATATACTGTAATTCTAAAATCGTCTTCATTTCTAAACACTTTAGTGTTGTACAATTCCTCTTTCATGGATTTTATTTCTTTAGGCACTTCTCGCCTTATCTTGTTCAGTGTTCCCACGATGGTTGTTCCTTTGCTTTTTAGCTGTTTAGCTAATTTTACTGAAGTAAAATAATTATCGGTTGTAACATTGCGACCTTTTTTCAAAAACGGGTCCAATAACTTCATTACCACATGGTCAGCTAAACGGTCCTCAGCACGGCGTGTGTCATCTTTTGCCTAGATAAGGGAAGCCATTTGCCAGATATTTGCTCTCCTTATCAACAGCTAGCCAATATTTGTGGCCGTATTTATCTGGTTTGGAAGGCATGTACTGCATGAATGGACACCTAGTTTTGCTTGGGAAAAGTTGCTCATCCACCGTTATGTATGGGCCAGGTTTGTAACACGCAATACAATTTTCAATAAACCTGTCCCACACAGTAGAAAATAGAGCAAACTTGTCCGTTTGCAGTCTCTCCGATCGAGTAGATTTCTCATCAAATCTGATAAGATAAGAGCCTAGAGTAAACAAGCTATTTTGTTCAGTATTACACAGTAATACAAGCAGGTAAAACACAAGGAAAATGTGAAAAGTTGACATGTAAATTGAACTACATCTATATGAACATCAGGGTAAATAAGACAGAGTGAAAAAATTATGCACAAAACTTTATAGCAACATTTAGTGACAAAAGGACCTCAAAATATAGTAGGGAGTCAAAATGACTCCCTTCAGTAGTTCTTGGTAAATTTTGAAAAAAACGCGCAAATTTTTCACCAAAATTATTTATTCTCACAAAATCTTTTTTCACATCATATTTGAGGAAAAGTCACCGAGTTTCAAGCCGGAATTCTGAAAAATGTAGTCACAGAAGAGAAATAAAAAACGAAAGGAGTCAAAATGACTCCTTCAGTAGTTCTAGTGAATATGAACATGTAAAATGTGATATTTGGTTTTGTTTTTGTTATTCTCTGTGTAAAGGTCATGTGTTTATATTCATTTACATTTTGCATACACAATAATTTACTTTTTCAGCTCAGACCTAGTTTCTCATTTAGTTCAATGTGCATTCTGTGCATATAAGGGTGTGACCACCCTGTTTCTGAGTTTGGAAATCCATCCTGTCTGGCTTATGCTTTTACTGGTGGTTTTAAATTCAAGAGTAAGGACTGGCCCACAAGTGTTGCCTTGACGTGGTGGGATGGCTTGTACATTCTTTTGATCAAAATTATGTTTACTAAAAACCCTTATTATTATTACTACCTTCATGCAATTTTTGCAATTTATTTTTTACTTTTTTATTTTAGGATATTTGTTTTTTGTTTTCAGATGATTACATGGGAGCAGTTTAGGCCACTTGCAAAACTTGACTTCGAGCATAAAAGAGAGCAGTGGCTATTGGAGAATGTGATGAAGCCATGGCGAGTGGAGGCAGATGCGTAACAGTTGCATTTAATAATGAATAATATAGCACTTACATAAAAAATATTACACTAATTACTATAGATAGAGAGGATCTGAAATGCTCTTCTGGATATTCCTGTGTGAATGTGGTGTTGCAAACCAAGGCGTTCCAGCCGGTAGCTTTCCTAGTAACCATGTCTGGAAGTTGCTGAAAATGGCAGGTGACATCACTCGCTAAGAAGTACAGTGGCCAGGTGGAACCACAAAAACAACAACCGAAAAGACTCAATTTTCCCTTTATTTAAAAAAGGTGTTGTTTTTTCATTATCTTACTTACCGTAACTTTTGATAATTGTTTTATTACCAGATTGGATTGTGCCGATGAAATCTCTTTTTTTCTTCTGCACATGGCTGTTATCACCAGCGGATAAGGCACTCTCTGGCGGAACTCCTGCTTAGAGCCAAGGTCTTAAATGTGGTGAGCTTGGGGGCATGGCTATGTAGAAGTGGAGAGAGGATGCACTTAGGGAGAGCTCCTGGCATCCTGAAGTTATCTGACCAGCGGACCCTTAACACCGTGACATATTTACCGGTGTCCGGACTCCTCCTGGACCCCCGTGGGAGGACGCTGCTGGGTTCCTGTGAGCAGGCAGCTGTGAAGACCGGGGCGGCCAGCGTGGCTTGCACGAGGTGGCGGTGATCTTTAGAAGCGCGTGCTCTGCCTGTGAGAGACGCCGCGCCAGCCCCCATCGCTGCAGCGCTGACGGACGGTGAGCACACATCCTGAAGATCTGTGGGGGACAAACGGTGAGTGCTCTGAAAGATTGGGCCCCGCGCTCCCCCTTTGTTAAGTCACCTAGCCTACCAGTGCTATTACTTTAGAGGCCCTTGGACCTCTCACTGGCTGCTGTCCCTGCGGGTGCTGCGGGTCCCCTCCTGGCCATAGGGGCCCTTGTTTGCTGCTCAGAGCCAGACATTACCTCCCTGCGTGGCCCTTCGGATCTGTGCTGCTCTTGGGGCTCTGCTGCCATTATACTTGAGACTCCAGAGTGTACCGTTCCTGATACCCTGCTGTGCCAAATTGCTATTGAAATGAATCACTCCAAGGGGTCGGAAGCAGCTGAAAAATTGAAAGAATTTGCTAGAATAGACCATTCTGATGTTACACGGTTCCTCAGAAATAACCCCTCACAGGCTCAGCGTAAAAGTCGCCCTTCTGGGGGTGAGGAGGAGAGAGAGCAGGAGGAATTAACCCTTAAGTAGGCGTCCAAACAACTGATGCAGGCCATCTCCTTAACCAGGACATCCCTGACTGGGAAGATAGAGGACGTGTATACCAAGGTGGGGCATCTCTGGCAAGATATCCAAGCCATGAAGGGGAGCATTACGGAGGTGGAGACAAGGGTGTCCCAGGTAGAAGACACCATCACATCTATGGAAGCCAAACTAACGAAAGTGGCGGGCTCTATGAACGCATGGAGGCAAAAAGCAGATGACCTGGAGAACAGAATGCGTTGGAATAATATCTGAGTTATTGGACTGCCGGAACGCGCGGAAGGTCAATATCCGGAGCAGTTTCTAGAAGATTGGCTCAAAACTACTCTGGGAGATGAATTCTTCACAACATTTGCTGTAGAAAGGGCTCACAGGGTCCCCACTAGACCTCTTTCTCCTCGAGCCCCACTTAGACCTTTCCTGGCGCATCTCCTCAACTGCAGAGACAGGGATGTAATTCTACGTCTAGCACTGCAAAAAAGTCCTATCAAGCTTAACAATGCCACGATCTCGATTTTCCCAGACTTCTCTGTGGAACTTCAGAAACAACGGGCACAGTTCATGGAAGTCAAAAAGCGGCTCCGGGAGAGGAATGTTATGTACTCGATGATCTATCCGGCACAGCTCCGGGTGGTTCATGAGGGTTCTACCTTGTTTTTTACGGATCCAGCAGAAGCTACAGATTGGCTACGGTCCCACAAAGGGTCAGCTGCGAAGGAATCCTAATGTATCTATCGTTAGTCAGTATTCTTTTATTAATGGTCTGATCGGAGCTTTGTCCGCAAGCGACCAAATTACCAACAATACCAGACACTGAGCTCAGTGATGGTATCCCCATGTTTGTTTCATGATGGGAGTACAGGACTTTGCTCCCATATTGTTTGTTGTCTCTTTACTTTGTTTTTTCTCTATAGTGGTTCTATGTATTTTTTAGGTAAAAGTCACAGCTGACAGCAATCTCAATCTCTATGCGGTGTCTCTAAATTTTACCCAAGTAATGATATATGCCATATTCAGCAGAGTAAAACATGGGGTCTGAGATGATATGTATGACATGGTACGTGAGAGGTATAAAAACCCCTCGGAAAAAGATCAAGGTTTTCTCGCAGATCAGACATTATGGCCCTCACATTGTGACCTTGGTGGAGTCGCACCTGACCAGGGATACAGCTCGGTGCGTGCAGAAGCCTTGGGTACAATGGTCTGTCCATGCATTCCATACTAGCTACTCGAGAGGGGTTTAACTGTTGGTACAAAGAGACGTTAGATGGGAAGCCAGGGAGGCTCGGAGGGATCCTGAGGGTTGCTTTGATTTTGTACATGCGTTGATAAATACCAGGAAATATTTATAACCCCCCCTGGCTAATATGTCCATTCTTCAAAGGGCAACGAGTTTTGCCTTAAATTATCCGGACGCAGATGTTATCTGTATGGGAGACTTCAATATGGTCATGAATAACTGCCTTGATAAATTGAGATTGGATGATGGAATGTCTGGGGGATCCTCTTCACCGACTGCAACCCAGCTGTCACTATTTATGGGGGGTAGCGGGTGGTTGGATTTACGGAGGATACGTCAACCTGAGTCAAGGGAGTATACCTGTCACTCATCCACTAAGCGCTCTCTATCACGCATAGACTATATATTCGGATCTAGTGGTCTGGCAATGTGGGTGGATAATATAGAACATGACAGTAGGGGGATCTCAGACCATAGCCTGGTCATTCTTAAACGTAAATATGGGCAATTAGACAACAGGATAGTTTGAAAGTTGAACCCTTTCTGGTTAAAGTTGATGGTATCTCCCGATTGAACGATGGATCAGCTGCATTGTTTCATCTCGTCCCACCCAGAACCTCAAGATATCAATTTATTTTGGGATGCCCTTAATGCATATCTGAGGGGCTGTTTGTCCTCCACGATTTCTTACACCAAGCGGGTAACCTCAAGGGAGGATGATGAAATGGAGCAACGATTGAAAGATTCAGAGGCTACATACATATCTAACCAAACTAACGGCAATAGGATTGAGTGGTTGGCTGCTCAGAGGTTATACGCTCAGCGTGTAGACACTAAGTCTAAGCGTAAACTATTCTTTACCCATCAATCTTATTTTGATCTGGGAAACCAGGCAAGCAAATTCTTGGCCTATTTGGTACGCTAACACAACACCTCTAACACAATATTACAGATTCGTAAGTCGGATTATTTATTGGTGTCTTTGACCGAGGAGATACTCGACTGTTTTTACGATTACTACAGGTCATTATATGAATCTAAAAGTGACTTTGATCATTTGGGGTGTTTAGACTATTTGTCAGATGTGACATTCCCTACATTAGATCCTGAACAGCGAACCCTTATGGACGCTGAGTTCACTGCGGAGGAGATAGAAAATGCCATGACGGACATGGCCTCTGGGAAGGCCCCTGGACCAGACGGATTTCCTATTGAATTGTACAGGAAATACCGGGATATAATAACGCCACTTCTGGTAAAGGTATTTCGGGGAATTTGGGAAGGGAAATCTATGCCTGAATCCTTTTATGAGGCTAATATCATAGTGCTTAGGAAGGAGGGGAAGGACCCTTTGGAATGTGGATCCTATCACCCCATTTCTTTAGTAAATGTGGACTATAAAATCTTTACTAAGATCCTAGCTACCAGTCTGAATTCAATTATATTGAACCTTATACATCCTGATCAAACGGGCTTTATGCATGGTAGGAGCACTTCCATTAACATCAGATGAGTCCAGTCAATAGTCCAATATAGCTCTCTAATGCCAGACAACAAATGGGCACTGGCATCGTTAGATGCTGCCAAGGCTTTTGACTCTCTTGAGTGGCCTTTCCTCTCCGCATGCTTGCAAAGATATGGCTTTGGTGATAACTTTATAAAATGGGTCAAAATGCCATATATGAAACCCAAAGCCCATATTATAGTGAATAATTCCATGTCTGAGTCTTTTTCATTACACAGAGAGACTTGTCAAGGGTGCCCCCTTTCCCCGGCCCTCTTTGCCTTTGCGATTGAGGCACTGGCAATACATACAAGGTCTTCCCCTGGCATTAAGGGTACAGATATAGCGGGTCGGGTAGATACCATAGGTCTATATGCTGACGATATGGTAATATTTATGGATGAAGCGGAGGAAACTCTGTCACAAGTAATTGCCACTATAGATAGATTCAGTAAATATTCAGGTTTATTTAAATTGGGAGGTCTGCCCTGTTACCCCTTTCCCATGCCCTGATACCCCAACTAGAGGCTCTCTCCTCACTGTCTATTGTATCTAGCTTTAAATATTTGGGTATCTACATATCTCATAATAGTGCTCTTGACTCACAACTTAATATCCACCAACTGCTGGAACTAGTTAAAGCTAAATTTGCAACTTGGAGCAAGCTTCCGCTGTCTGTAGCCGGACGCATTAACCTGCTTAAAATGATATTACTCCCCAAGCTTAGCTACTCCCTTCAGCACAGTGCTGTAATGGTACCCAAATCCTTCTTTGTGAATCTCAATTCCCAGATCACATCTTTTATGTGGGGGAAAACTAGGCCCAAACTTAAATTGCCCACCCTGCAAAGACCTAAAAAGGGAGGTGGGGCGGCATTACCAGATTTTTTCCTGTACTATTTGGCTGGGCAGGCTAAAGCTTTAAGTAAATGGATGCTGGGTAATTACCTCCCCAATTCTGAAAGTCACCTGCTTCATGCTGCACAAACTGATTGCCCACTGGGTTTCCTTGAGTTAGAGAGGACTAATGTCCCTTGTCTACTACCCTTGCTCTGACTGGCGCGATTAACATGGAGGCATTGGATTTCAAGATTTTAGTGCTGAAATGTCCATGTGGAATAATGATTATTTCCCGGAATTACTAAATCACCCATCCACTGATTTTTGGATTCAACATAACGTCTCCTCGATAGGGGACTTGTATGACCAAGGGACCTTAATGTCTTTTGAGCAATTACAGGTTGCACATGATATCCTGAGATCCCAATTTTTCCGCTATTTACAGCTGAGATCGGCTCTTCTAGGGGTGTGGGCCGTACTATTTCATCTCTACCTTTTGATAGGAATCCTTAACTTGCAAAGTCCCCAGGGTCTCATCTCCTCTTTGTATACGTACATGCTGTCAGTAGGAGCAGAATCTTCCTTAAGCTCTATTAAACGGAAGTGGGAATGACTCATCCCTAATACGCAGGGGGAGGAGTGGTAAGAGATCCTGGAGTCTCCGATCAGAGTATCACCATCTATTAATAACAGAATGATACAGTTATATATAATAAATCAATCATACTTGACTCCGACACGATTTTTTAGGATGGGTCGATTTCAATCATCAGAATGTCTGCGGTGTCACTCACCAGACGCAGATTTTATTCATATGATATGGCAGTGTCCCACTATCCTACATTACTGGAAAGAGGTGACGTTGTTACTGGTATCCCTGGTACAAGCTCCTGTCCCTCTTGAGCCACTGGTCTGCTTGTCTGGGGTATGGGATGAGGAGATTTGGGGTCGCTATATCGGGATCTTTCTGTTCGAGACACTGTTTATGGCACGGAAGGTATTGGCACTACGATGGATGGGAAGCTCATGTCCCTCCCTTGGAATTTGGATTGATTTGGTAAATTCGATTGTTCCATACGAGCGCACGTTATATCAAAATAGGGGATGCCCGGGTAAATTTGAAAAGATTTGGGAGAGGTGGAATTCCTCTCATCTTACTTTGCAAGGTTGAGACATCACACGCGACATAATATGATATAGGCGACCAGGCTGCGAAAATAGTAAATACCAGTTGATGTAGTTGTAGTTGTAGTTTACGAATTTATACTTATGGTGCTTGAACCTCTAGGTTCAAGCAACAAATTGTAATCCGATTTCTTATATTTATTGTGCTTTGAAAAAAACACTTTCATGTAATCTGAACGCTGCTAACTTCTTCTTATTATTCAGTTGATTTCCGCAATTAATGCGGCCCGAACCGCTACACGCACAGACTCCGTTGAGGTGTCGTTTCGAAGCCAGCGTCCATGAGAGGTGTGCTAAGTATTTTTCGTGTCAATCGGATTTGTAGTTTTTGCGCAATTTGCGTTTGAAAATTTTTTTTCCCGTCATTGGAATGCATTGTCTCCAATGCTTTTCAATGGGAAATGGCAAAACGTGCCCTGAGGCGATTGAAATGGCAGTTAAGCTCATTGATATGCGCAGGCAGACCCAGTTACTATGCCAACGCCTACGAACGTCACATGACCTCTCCAGGACACAGTTTCTAGCAGATAATATCAGCACTTAAAGCAAAACCCACAGCACAAATGCAAATCTAGCTTCATCACATGACGCATGCCCTTGAGAGAGAATGTCCGCCAAAGTGGATTTAGAAGCCCAGTGGGCAAAGCTAGCTCTGAAAGGGCCGATGCGCCAAAGTGATTCTTAAAGGGCCGGCACACCAAAATGAGTCATAAAGGGCCGGCGCGCCAAATCGAAAGCTGAGTGACCCCAGGCTCCAAATCGGAGGCTGAGCCACCCCAGCCTCCAAATCAGAGGCTGATCGACCATGGCCTACAAATCAGAGGCTGAGCCACCCTGGCCTCCAAATCGGACCCAGAGTGGCCCCGCTCACCAAATCGGACCCAGAGTGGCCCCGCCCACCAAATCGGACCTTGAGGGGCCCCTCCCACCACATCGGACCCAGAGGGGCACCTCCTACCAAATCGTACCCTGAGGGGCCCCGCCCACCAAATCGGTCCCTGAGGGGCCCCGCTCACCAAATTGGACCCTTAGGGGCCCCACCCACCAAATCAGACCCTGAGGGGCCCCGTCCACCAAATCAGACCCTGAGGGGCTCCACCCACCAGATCGGACCCTGAGGGGCCCCACTCACCAAATCAGACCCAGAGGGGCCCCACTCACCAAATCAGACCCTGAGGGGCTCTGCCCACCAGATCGGACCCTGAGGGGCCCCGCCCACCAAATCGGACCCTGAGGGGCCCCACCCACCAAATCGGACCCTGAGGTGCCCCACTCACCAAATCGAACTCTGAGGGGCCCCGCCCACCAAATTGGACACTGAGTGATCCCGTCCACCAATTCAAGCCCTGAGGAGCCCAGGCCACCGAATCGGATCCTGAGGGGCCCCACCCACCAAATCAGACCCTGAGGGGCCCCACAGGCCAAAGTGGCCCCTGAGAGGCACCCATAGTTAAAACGGATCCTGAGTTGAAAGTCTTGCACCAAATCAGACCCAGAGGGGCCCCACTCACCAAATCAGACCCTGAGGGGCTCTGCCCACCAGATCGGACCCTGAGGGGCCCCGCCCACCAAATCGGACCCTGAGGGGCCCCACCCACCAAATCGGACCCTGCGGTGCCCCACTCACCAAATCGAACTCTGAGGGGCCCCGCCCACCAAATTGGACACTGAGTGATCCCGTCCACCAATTCAAGCCCTGAGGAGCCCAGGCCACCAAATCGGACCCAGAGGGGCCCCGCCCACCAAATCGGACCCAGAGGGGCCCCACTCACCAAATCGGACCCTGAGGGGCCCCGCCCACCAAATCGGACCCTGAGGGGCCCCGCCTACCAAATCAGACCCAGAGTGGCCTCGCCCACCAAATCGACCCCTGAGGGGCCCCGCCCACCAAATCGGACCCTGAGGGGCCCCGCCCACCAAATTGGACCGTGAGGGGCCCCACCCACCAAATCGGACCCTGAGGGCCCCACTCACCAAATCAGACCCTGAGGGGCCCCGCCCACCAAATCGGACCCAGAGTGGCCTCGCCCACCAAATCGACCCCTGAGGGGCCCCGCTCACCAAATCGAACTCTGAGGGGCCCCGCCCACCAAATCGGACCGTGAGGGGCCACGCCCACCATATCAGACCCAGAGGGGCCCCACCTACCAAATCGGACCCTGAGGGGTCCTGCCCACCAAATCAGACCCAGAGTGGCCCCACCCACCAAATCGGACACTGAGGGGCCTCGCCCACCAAATCGGACCCTGAGGGACCCCACTCACCAAGTCGGACCCTGAGGAGCCCCGCTCACCAAATCGGACCCTGAGGGGCCCCACCCACCAAATTAGACCCTGAGGGGCCCAGCTCACCAAATCGAACTCTGAGGGGCCCCGCCCACCAAATCGGACCCTGAGGGGGCCCACTCACCAAATCGGACCCTGAGGGGCCCCGCCCACCAAATCGGACCCAGAGTGACCTCGCCCACCAAATCGACCCCTGAGGGGCCCCGCTCACCAAATCAAACTCTGAGGGGCCCCGCCCACCAAATCGGACTGTGAGGGGCCCCGCCCACCAAATCAGACCCAGAGGGGCCCCGCCTACCAAATCAGACCCTGAGGGGCCCAGCCCACCAAATCGGATGCAGAGTGGCCCCGCCCACCAAATCGGTCTCTGAGTGGCCCCGCTCACCAAATTGGACCCTTGGGGGCCCCACACACCAAATCAGACCCTGAGGGGCCCCACCCACCAAATCAGACCCTGAGGGGCTCTGCCCACCAGATCGGACCCTGAGGGGCCCCGCCCACCAAATCGGACCCTGAGGGGCCCCACCCACCAAATCGGACCCTGAGGTGCCCCACTCACCAAATCGAACTCTGAGGGGCCCCGCCCACCAAATTGGACACTGAGTGATCCCGTCCACCAATTCAAGCCCTGAGGAGCCCAGGCCACCGAATCGGATCCTGAGGGGCCCCACCCACCAAATCAGACCCTGAGGGGCCCCACAGGCCAAAGTGGCCCCTGAGAGGCACCCATAGTTAAAACGGATCCTGAGTTGAAAGTCTTGCAGCAGGCAAGTCTCTCTTAAAGGGCAGCCCGAGCTCCATTTCAAAGCACTATCTGTACTTCCTTCAGGAAATACACATCTAGTTATAGTGGTTTGAAAAAACCACCATATTGTAATTATAGTGGTTTGAAAAAACCACTATATTGTAATCCGAACGCTGCTAACTTCTTCTTCTTCTTCTTCTTCTTCTTCTTCTTATTAAGTTGATTTCCGCAATTAATGCGGCCCGAACCGCTACACGCACAGACTCCGTTGAGGTGTCGTTTCGAAGCCAGCGTCCATGAGAGGTGTGCTAAGTATTTTTTGTGTCGATCGGATTTGTAGTTTTTGCGCAATTTGCGTTTGAAAATTTTTTTTCCCGTCATTGGAATGCACTGTCTCCAATGCTTTTCAATAGGAAATGGCAAAACGTGCCCTGAGGCGATTGAAATGACAGTTGAGCTCATTGATATGCGCAGGCAGACCCAGTTACTATGCCAATGCCTACGAACTTCACTTGAACCCCAGCACAGAGCCTCTGCCACATAATATCAGCTCTTAAAGCGAAACCCACAGCACAAATGCAAATCTAGCTTCATCACATGACACATGCCCCTGAGAGAGAATGTGTGCGCCAAAGTGGATTTAAAAGAAGCCCAGTGAGCCAAACTAGCTCTTAAAGGGCCAACGCGCCAAAGTGATTGTTAAAGGGCCAGCACACCCAAATGAGTCTTAAAGGGCTGACACACCAAATCGGAGACTGAGCCACCCCGGCCTCCAAATCGGAGGCTGAGCCACCCCGGCCTCCAAATCGGACAATGAGCCACCCCGGCCTCCAAATCGGAGGCTGATCGACCCCGGCCTCCAAATCGGAGGCTGATCGACCCCGGCCTCCAAATCGGAGGCTGAGCCACCCCGGCCTCCAAATCGGAGGCTGAGCCACCCCGGCCTCCAAATCGGAGGCTGAGCCACCCCGGCCTCCAAATAGGAGGCTGATCCACCCCGGCCTCCAAATCGGAGGCTGATCCACCCCGGCCTCCAAATCGGAGCCTGATCCACCCCGGCCTCCAAATCGGAGGCTGAGCCACCCCGGCCTCCAAATCGGAGGCTGAGCCACCCCGGCCTCCAAATCGGAGGCTGAGCCACCCCGGCCTCCAAATCGGAGGCTGAGCCACCCCGGCCTCCAAATCGGAGGCTGAGCCACCCCGGCCTCCAAATCGGAGGCTGAGCCACCCCGGCCTCCAAATCGGAGGCTGAGCCACCCCGGCCTCCAAATCGGAGGCTGAGCCACCCCGGCCTCCAAATTGAAGGCTGAGCGACCCCGGCCTCCAAATCTTACCCAGAGTGGCCCCGCCCACCAAATCGGACCCTGTGGGGCCCCGCCCACCAAATCGGACCCTAAGAGGCCCCGCCCACAAAATCAGACCCAGGGGGGCCCCGGCCACAAAATCGGACCCTGAGGGGCCGCGGCCACAAAATCGGACCCTGAGGGGACCCAACCACAAAATCGGACCCTGAGGGGACCCAACCACAAAATCGGACCCTGAGGGGCCCCACCCACAAAATCAGGCCCTGAGGGGCCCCACCCACAAAATCAGACCATGAGGCCAAAGTGGCCTCTGAGAGGCACTCACAGTTAAAACGGATCCTGAGTTGAAAGTCTTGCAGGGGCAGCAGGCAAGTCTCTCTTAAAGGGGCAGCCCGGGCACCATTTCAAACCACTATCTGTACTTCCTTCAGGAAATACACATCTAGTATTAATGTTGTAATCCGAACGCTGCTAACTTATTCTTATTTTTCAGTTGATTTCCGCAATTAATGCGGCCCGAACCGCTACACGCACAGACTCCGTTGAGGTGTCGTTTCGAAGCCAGTGTCCACAAGAGGTGTGCTAAGTAATTTTCGTGTTGATTGGATTTGTAGTTTTTGCGCAATTTGCATTAGAAAATTTTTTTGCCCGTCATTTGAATGTATTGTCTCAATGCTTTTCAATGGGGAAATTTTTACTTAGAGAAAATATGCCCTGAGGCGATTCAAATGGCAGTTTAGCTCATTGATATGCGCATGCAGACCCAGTTACTATGCCAACGCCAACGAACTTCACATGACATCCTGAGGACACGGTTTCTGGCGATAATATCAGCTCTTAAAGCGAAACTCACAGCACAAATACAAATCTAGCTTCACCACATGACGCGTGCCCCTGAGAGAGAATGTACGCCAAAGTGAATTTAGAAGCCCAGTGCGCCAAACTAGCTCTTAAACAGCCGACGCGCCTAAGTGAATCTTAAAGGGCC
This sequence comes from Dendrobates tinctorius, assembly GCF_039654945.1. Taxonomy (NCBI): domain Eukaryota; kingdom Metazoa; phylum Chordata; class Amphibia; order Anura; family Dendrobatidae; genus Dendrobates; species Dendrobates tinctorius. The sequence goes on along the minus strand of NW_027361766.1, from coordinate 1,611,999 downwards.
GGCGCACCAAAATGAGCCTTAAAGGGCCGGCGCGCCAAATCGAATGCTGAGTGACCCCAGGCTCCAAATCGGAGGCTCATCGACCCTGGCCTACAAATCAGAGGCTGAGCCACCCAGGCCAACAAATCGGCCCCGGAGTGGCCCCGCCCACCAAATCGGACCCAAAGAGGCCCCGCCCACCAAAATCGGACCCAAAGTGGCCCCGCCCACCAAATCGAGCCCTGAGGGGCCCCTCCCACCAAATCAGACCCTGAGGGGTCCCACCCACCAAATCAGGCCATGAGGGGTGCCGCACACCAAATCAGACCCTCATGGGCCCCGCTGCCAAATCATACCCTGAAGAGCCCCACTCACCAAATCAGATCCCGAGGGGACCCACCCACCAAATCGTACCCTGAGAGGCCCCGTCTACCAAATCGGAACCAGAGGATCCCGCCCACGAAATTGGACCCTGTGGGGCCCCGCCCACCAAATTGGACCCTGTGGGACCCCGCCCATCAGATCGGACCCTGTGGTGCCCCACCCACCAAATCGAACCCTGAGGGGCGCCGCCCACCAAATCGGACCCAGAGGGGTCCCACCCGCCAAACCGGACCCTGAGGGGCCGTGCCCACCAAACCGGACCCTGAGGGGCCTCGCCCACCAAATCGGACCCAGAGTGGTCCCGCCCACCAATTCAAGCCCTGAGGAGCCCAGTCCACTGAATCGGATCCTGAGGGGCCCCACCCACCAAATCAGACCCTGAGGGGCCAGACAGGCCAAAGTGGCCCCTGAGAGGCACCCACAGGTAAAACGGATACTGAGTTGAAAGTCTTGCAGGGGCAGCAGGCAAGTCTGTCTTAAAGTGGCAGCCCGGGCACCAATTCAAACCACTATCTGTACTTCCTTCAGGAAATACACATCTAGTATTATTATTACTATTCAGTTGATTTTCGCAATTAATGCGGCCCGAATCGCTACACGCACAGACTCCGTTGAGGTGTCGTTTCGAAGCCAGCGTCCATGAGAGGTGTGCTAAGTATTTTTCGTGTCGATCGGATTTGTAGTTTTTGCGCAATTTGCGTTTGAAAAAACATTTTCCTGTCATTGGAATGCACTGTCTCAATGCATTTCAAATGGAAAATTTTGCCATAGGGAAAACATGGGGCAGTCGTGAGGCGATTCAAATAGCAGTTAAGCTCATTGATATGCGCAGGCACACCCAGTTACTATGCCAACGCCTACAAACTTTTCATGACCCCTCCAAGACAGAGTTTCTGGCAGATAATATCAGCTCTTAAAGCGAAACCCAGAGCACAAATGCAAATCTAGCTTCATCACATGACGCATGCCCCTGAGAGAGAATGTGCGCCAAAGTGGATTTAGAAGCCCAATGCGCCAAACTGGCTCTTAAACGGCCGACGCGCCTTAGGCTGGTTTCACATTCGCGCTTTTTAAGCGCACGCACGGCCGGGGGTAGCTCCGCCCCTGAGCCGGCTCTCTGCCCGGCGTGCCCGCCCCTTCCTTGTAGCACCGCCTCCTAGCGCACAGCGGCGCCTGCGATCGGCGCACCCTATCTTTAGCATAGGGTGCGCAGATCGTGCGCAGGCCGTGCGCTAGTTGCGCTTTGACCTGCGCTGCGCACTTTTGACGGTGCGCCGTGCGCGCCAAAATCAAACTTTTCGGATTTTGGCGCGCACGGCACACCGTCAAAAGTGCGCAGCGCAGGTCAAAGCGCAACTAGCACACGGCCTGCGCACGATCTGCGCACCCTATGCTAAAGATAGGGTGCGCCGATCGCAGGCGCCGCTGTGCGCTAGGAGGCGGCGCTACAAGGAAGGGGCGGGCACGCCGGGCAGAGAGCCGGCTCGGGGGCGGAGCTACCCCCGGCCGTGCGTGCGCTTAAAAAGCGCGAATGTGAAACCAGCCTAAGTGATTCTTAAAGGGCCGGCGCACCAAAATGAGTCTTAAAGGGCCGGCGCGCCAAATCGAAAGCTGAGTGACCCCAGGCTCCAAATCGGAGGCTGATTGACCCTGGCCTACAAATTGGAGGCTGATTGACCCTGGCCTCCAAATCGGACCCAGAGTGGCCCCGCCCACCAAATCGGACCCTGAAGTGCCCCGCCCACCAAATCGGACCCTGAGGGGCCCCACCCACCAAATCAGACCCAGAGTGGCCCTGCCCACCAAATCAGACCCTGAGGGGCTCCGCCCACCAAATCAGACCCAGAGTGGCCCTGCCCACCAAATCGGACCCTGAGGGGCCCCACCCACCAAATCAGACCCAGAGTGGCCCCGCCCACCAAATTGGACCCAGAGGGGCCCAGCCCACCAATTCAGACCCTGAGGGGCTCCGCCCACCAAATCGGACCCTGAGGGGACCCGCCCACCAAATCAGACCCAGAGTGGCCCTGCCCACCAAATCGGACCCTGAGGGGCCCCACCCACCAAATCAGACCCAGAGTGGCCCCGCCCACCAAATTGGACCCAGAGGGGCCCAGCCCACCAATTCAGACCCTGAGGGGCTCCGCCCACCAAATCGGACCCTGAGGGGACCCGCCCACCAAATCGGACCATGATGGGCCCCAACCACAAAATCGGACCCTGAGGGATCCAGGTCACAAAATCAGACCCTGAGGGGCCCCGGTCACGAAATCGGACCCTGAGGGGCCCCGGTCACAAAATCGGACCTTTAGGGGCTCCGGCCACAAAATCGGACCCTGAGTGGCCCCACCCACAAAATCGGACACTGAGGGCCCCCACCCACAAAATCGGACCCTGAGGGGCCACACCCACAAAATCAGACCCTGAGGGGCCACACCCACAAAATCGGACCCTGAGGGATCCCGGCCACCAATTCAAGCCCTGAGGGGCCCTGCCCACCAAATCAGACCCTGAGGCCAAAGTGGCCCCTGAGAGGCACCCACAGTTAAAACGGATCCTGACTTGAAAGTCTTGCAGGGGCAGCAGGCAAGTCTCTCTTAAAGGGGCAGCCCGGGCACCATTTCAAACCACTATCTGTACTTCCTTCAGGAAATACACATCTAGTATTATTATTACTATTCAGTTGAATTCCGCAATTAATGCGGCCCGAACCGCTACACGCACAGACTCCGTTGAGGTGTCGTTTCGAAGCCAGCGTCCATGAGAAGTGTGCTAAGTACTTTTCGTGTCGATCGGATTTGTAGTTTTTGCGCAATTTGCGTTTGAAAAAACATTTTCCTCAATGCATTTCAGGGGAGATGGAAAACCGCACAAAAGAAGTAACATGCTGCGGATTTTGTACCGCAGGAAAACCTCGCGGAAAAATCTGCAGCGTCTGCACAGCGTTTTTTTTTCCATTGATTTTAAGGCAACTGTACTTCACAATGCGGATATGCAATGTTTCTGTGCGTTAAAATCTGCTGCAAATCTGCATCGTGTGCACACAGCCTTAGGCTGTGTGCACACGCTGCGGATTAGGTGCGGATTCATCCACGCGGATTTTGTGAAATCCACAGGTGAAACCGCAGGTCAAAATACCTGCGGTTTTACCTGCGGTTTTGCCCTGCGGTTTTTCATCTCCTCAATGGAGGAGATGGCAAACCGCAGGGGAATCCGCAGAAAGAATTGACATGTCAATTCTTTCTGCGGATTGAAAACCGCAGATAATCCGCGCAGAAAAATCCGCAGCATCTGCACTGCGGTTTCCATTTCCCATAGGGAATCATGCTACCGTACACCGCAGCAAAAATGGCAGCGTGTGCACACAGCCTTAGGGCCAGCAATGATCATCGCTTCCTTCGGCTGTAATCTTGTGTGCGGTGCCGGCACAGGACCTGTGATGAGGTCACAGGAGGGGAGGAGTCAGGGGTCACATGATCAGGACGGCTGCAGGACTCTGCTGTGCTGGTCGCTTGTCATTATGGTGCTAGTCTGGATGGATGAGGTAACGTTTATGTGTGGGACAGTGGGGTCAGGGAGGTGTTTTACAAGGTGGATGTAGCAGAGCCGTTTGTGTACTTTGTGTGGGGTCAGGAAGGGATTACAAGTTGGATGTAGCAGAGCCGTGTGTGTACTTATGTGGGGTCAGGAGTTGTTTTACAAGGTGGATGTAGCAGAGCCGTGTGTGTACTTTGGTGGGGTCAGGAGGGGATTACAAGTTGGATGTAGCAGAGCCGTGTGTGTACTTATGTGGGGTCAGGAGGTGTTTTACAAGGTGGATGTAGCAGAGCCGTGTGTGTACTTTGTGTGGGGTCAGGAAGGGATTACAAGTTGGATGTAGCAGAGCCGTGTGTGTACTTATGTGGGGTCAGGAGGTGTTTTACAAGGTGGATGTAGCAGAGCCGTGTGTGTACTTGTGTGGGGTCAGGAGGGGATTACAAGTTGGATGTAGCAGAGCCGCGTGTGTACTTGTGTGGGGTCAGGAGGTGTTTTACAAGGTGGATGTAGCAGAGCCGTGTGTGTACTTGTGTGGGGTCAGGAGGGGTTTACAAGGTGGATGTAGCAGAGCTGTGTGTGTACTTGTGTGGGGTCAGGAGGTGTTTTACAAGGTGGATGTAGCAGAGCCATGTGTGTACTTTGTGTGGGGTTAGGAGGGGTTTTACAAGGTGGATGTAGGAGAGCCATGTGTGTACTTTGTGTGGGGTCAGGAGGTGTTTTACAAGGTGGATGTAGCAGAGCCGTGTGTGTACTTGTGTGGGGTCAGGAGGGGATTACAAGTTGGATGTAGCAGAGCCGCGTGTGTACTTGTGTGGGGTCAGGAGGTGTTTTACAAGGTGGATGTAGCAGAGCCATGTGTGTACATTGTGTGGGGTCAGGAGGGGTTTTACAAGGTGGATGTAGCAGAGCCATGTGTGTACTTTGTGTGGGGTCAGGAGGGGTTTTACAAGGTGGATGTAGGAGAGCCGCGTGTGTACTTGTGTGGGGTCAGGAGGGGTTTTACAAGGTGGATGTAGCAGAGCCGTGCGTGTACTTGTGTGGGGTCAGGAGGGGTTTTACAAGGTGGATGTAGCAGAGCCATGTGTGTACTTTGTGTGGGGTTAGGAGGGGTTTACAAGGTGGATGTAGCAGAGCCGTGTGTGTACTTGTGTGGGGTCAGGAGGGGCTTACAAGGTGAATGTAGCAGAGCCGGCCCGTGTGTGTACTTGTGTGGGGTCAGGAGGGGTTTGCAGGGGTTTAGAAACCCAGTGAGCCACCCTGGCTCTTAAAGGGCCGACGTGCCACAGTGATTCTTAAAGGGCCGGCGCACCGAAATGAGTCTTAAAGGGCCGGCGCGCCAAATCGAAAGCTGAGTGACCCCGGCCTCCAAATCGGAGGCTGAGCCACCCCGGCCTCCAAATCGGAGGCTGAACCACCCCGGCCTCCAAATCGGAGGTTGAGCCACCCTGGCCTCCAAATCGGACCCAGTGTGGCCCCGCTCAAAAAATCAGACCCAGAGTAGCACAGCCCACCAAATCGGATCCTGAAGGGCCCCGCCCACCAAATCAGACTCCGAGTGGCCCCGCCCACCAAATCGGACCCTGAAGGGCCCCGTCCACCAAATCGGACCCTGAGGAGCCCCGCCCACCAAATCGGACCCTGAGGAGCCCCGCCCACCAAATCAGACCCTGAGAAGCCCCGCCCACCAAATCGGACCCAGAGTGACCCCGCCCACCAAATCGAACCCTGAAGGGCCCCGCCGATCAAATCGGACCCAGAGTGGCCCCGCCTACCAAATCGGACCCAGAGGGGCCCCGCCCATCAAATTGGACCCTGAGGGGCCCCGCCCACCAAATCGGAACCTGAGGGGCCCCGCCCACCAAATCGGAACCTGAGGAGCCCCTCCCACCAAATCGGACCCAGATTGACCCCGCCCACCAAATCGGACCCTGAGGAGCCCCGCCCACCAAATCAGACCCTGAAGGGCCCCGCCCACCAAATCGGACCCAGAGGTGCCCCGCCCACCAAATCGGACCCTGAAGGGCCCCGCCCACCAAATCGGACCCAGAGGGGCCCCGCCCACCAAATCGGTCCCAGGGGGCCCCGCCCACCAAATCGGACCATGAGGGGACCCGCCCACCAAATCAGACCATGAGGGGCACCGCCCACTAAATCGGACCATGAGGGGCACCGCCCACCAAAATGGACCCAGGGGGCTCAACCCACAAAATCAGACCCTAAGGGGCCCCACCCACAAAATCGGACCCTGAGTGGGCCCGGCCACAAAATCAGACCCTGAGGGGCCCCAACCACAAAATCGGACCCTGAGAGACCCCGGCCACAAAATCGAACCTAGAGGGGCCCCAGTCACAAAATCAGACCCTAAGGGGCCCAGGTCACGAAATCGGACCCTGAGGGGCCCCATCCACAAAATCAGACCCTGAGGGGCCCCGCCCACCAAATTAGACCCTGAGGGGCCCCACCCTTAAAATCAGACCCTGAGGGGCCCCAGCCACAAAATCAGACCCTTTGGGGCCCCAGCCACAAAATCGGACTCTGAGGGGCCCCACCCACAAAATCGGACCCTGAGGGGCCCCACCCACAAATCCAGACCCTGAGGGGACCCGGCCACAAATTCTGACCCTGAGAGACCCCGGCCACAAAATCGGACCCTGAGGGGCCCCAACCACAAAATCAGACCCTGAGGGGCCCCAGTCACAAAATCGGACCCTGAGGGGCCCCACCCACAAAATCAGACCCTGAGGGACCCCAGCCACAAAATCAGAACCTGAGGGTCCCCAACCACAAAATCAGAACCTGAGGGGCCCCACCCACAAAATCAGACCATGAGGGACCCCACCCACAAAATCGGACCCTGAGGGGCCCCGCCCACCAAATTAGACCCTGAGGGGCCCCACCCTCAAAATCGGTCGCTGAGGGGCCCCACCAACAAAATCGGACCCTGAGAGACCCCGGCCACAAAATCGAACCCAGAGGGGCCTCAGTCACAAAATCAGACCCTAAGGGGCCCCGGCCACAAAATTGGACCCTGAGGGGCCTCACCCACAAAATCAGACCCTGAGGGACCCCAGCCACAAAATCGGACCCTGAGGGGCCCCACCCACAAAATCAGACCCTGAGGGGCCCCACCCTTAAAATCAGACCCTGAGGGGCCCCAGCCACAAAATCAGACCCTTTGGGGCCCCAGCCACAAAATCGGACTCTGAGGGGCCCCACCCACAAAATCAGACCCTGAGGGGCCCCACCCACAAATCCAGACCCTGAGGGGACCCGGCCACAAAATCGGACCCTGAGAGACCCCGGCCACAAAATCGGACCCTGAGGGGCCCCAACCACAAAATCAGACCCTGAGGGGCCCCAGTCACAAAATCGGACCCTGAGGGGCCCCACCCACAAAATCAGACCCTGAGGGACCCCAGCCACAAAATCAGAACCTGAGGGGCCCCAACCACAAGATCAGAACCTGAGGGGCTCCACCCACAAAATCAGACCATGAGGGACCCCACCCACAAAATCGGACCCTGAGGGGCCCCGCCCACCAAATTAGACCCTGAGGGGCCCCACCCTCAAAATCGGTCGCTGAGGGGCCCCACCCACAAAATCGGACCCTGAGAGACCCCGGCCACAAAATCGAACCCAGAGGGGCCTCAGTCACAAAATCAGACCCTAAGGGGCCCCGTCCACAAAATTGGATCCTGAGGGGCCTCACCCACAAAATCAGACCCTGAGGGACCCCAGCCACAAAATCGGACCCTGAGGGGCCACACCCACAAAATCAGACCCTGTGGGGCCCCAGTCACAAAATCGGACCCTGATGGGCCCCAGCCACAGAATCAGACCCTGAGGGGCCCCAGCCACAAAATCGGACCCTGAGGGGCCCCACCCACAAAATCAGACCCTGAGGGGCCCCACCCACAAAATCGGACCCTGAGGGGCCCCGCCCACCAAATTAGACCCTGAGGGGCCCCACCCTCAAAATCAGACCCTGAGGGGCCACAGCCACAAAATCAGACCATGAGGGGCCCCAGCCACAAAATCGGACCCTGAGGGGCCCCACCCACAAAATCTGACCCGGATGGGCCCCACCCACAAATCCAGACCCTGAGGGGCCCCAACCACAAAATCAGACCCAGAGGGGCCCAGGTCACAAAATCGGACCCTGAGGGGCCCCACCCACAAAATCAGACCCTGAGGGAGCCCAGCCACAAAATCAGACCGAGGGGCCCCAGCCACAAAATCAGACCCAGAGGGGCCCCGGTCACAAAATCGGACCCTGAGGGGCCCCACCCACAAAATCAGACCCTGAGGGAGCCCAGCCACAAAATCAGACCGAGGGGCCCCAGCCACAAAATCGGACCCTGAGGGGCCCCGCCCACCAAATTAGACCCTGAGGGGCCCCACCCTCAAAATCGGTCCCTGAGGGGCCCCGGCCAAAAATCGGACCCTAAGGGGCCCCACCCGCAAAATCGGACCCTAAGGGGCCCCGGCCACAAAATCGGACCCTGAGGGGCCCCATCCGCAAAATCGGACCCTGAGGGGCCCCGGCCACAAAATCGGACCCTGAGGGGCCCCACCCACAAAATCGGACCCTGAGGGGCCCCACCCACAAAATCGGACCCTGAGGGGATCCGGCCACAAAATCAGACCCTGAGGGGCCCCGGCCACAACATCGGACCCTGAGGGGCCCCACTCACAAAATCGGACCCTGAGGGGCCCCACCCACAAAATCGGACCCTGAGGGGCCCCAACCACAAAATCGGACCCTGAGGGGCCCCGGCCACAAAATCGGACCCTCACGGGCCCCGGCCAAAAAATCGGACCCTCACGGGCCCCGGCCACAAAATCGGACCCTGAGGGGCCCCGCCTACAAAATTGAACCCTGAGGGGCCCCACCCACAAAATCGGATCCTGAGGGGCGCCAACCACAATATCGGACCCTTAGGGGCCCCACCCACAAAATCAGACCCTGAGGGCCCCTGTCACAAAATTGGATCCTGAGGGGCCCCAAACACAAAATCGAACCCTGAGGGGCCCCAACCACAAAATCGGAACCTGAGGGGCCCCACCCACAAAATTGGACCCTGAGGGGCCCCACCCACAAAATTGGACCCTGAGGGGCCCCACCCACAAAATCGGACCCTGAGGGGCCCAACCCACAAAATCAGATTCAGTGTCCCCACCCACCAAATTGGACCCTGAAGTGCCCCGCCCACCAAATCGGACCCAGAGTGGCCCCGCTCACCAAATCAGACCCAGAGTGGCCCCGCTCACCAAATCAGACCCAGAGTGGCCCCAACCACAAAATCGGACCCTGAGGGGCCCCACCCACAAAATCGGACCCTGAGGGGCCCCGCTGACCAAATTGAACTCTGAGGGGCCCCACTCACCAAATCGGACCCTGAGTGGCCCCACCCACCAAATTGGACCCTGGGTGGCCCCGCCCACCAAATCGGACCCTGAGTGGCCCCGTCCACCAAATCGGACCCTAAGGGGCACCACCCACAAAATCGGACCCTGAGGTGCCCCGGCCACAAAATCGGACCCAGAGGGGCCCCACCCACAAAATCGGGCCCTGAGGGGTCCCACCCACAAAATCGGACCCTGAGGCCAAAGTGGCCCATGAGAGGCACCCACAGTTAAAACGGATCCTGAGTTGAAAGTCTTGCAGGGGCAGCAGGCAAGTCTCTCTTAAAGGGGCAGCCCGGGCACCATTTCAAACCACTATCTGTACTTCCTTCAGGAAATACACATCTAGTGTTAATTTTGTTATCTTTATTCAGTTGATTTCCGCAATTAATGCGGCCCGAACCGCTACACGCACAGACTCCGTTGAGGCGTCGTTTCGAAGCCACCGTCCACTAGAGGTGTGCTAAGTATTTTTCGTGTCAATCGGATTTGTAGCTTTTGAGCAATTTGCATTTGAAACTTTTTTTTCTCGTCAAAGCAATGCATTGTCTCAATGCATTTCAATGGGAAAATTTTGCCATATTAAGACATGGGGCAGCTTCATCACATGACGCATGCCCCTGAGAGAGCATGTGCACCAAAGTGGATTTAGAAGCCCAGTGAGCCAAACTGGCTCTTAAAGGGCCGACCCGCCAAAGTGATTCTTAAAGGGCAGGCGCGCCAAATCGAAAGCTGAGTGACCCCAGGCTCCAAATCGGAGGCTGAGCCACCCCGGCCTCCAAATCGGAGGCTGAGCCACCCCGGCCTCCAAATCGGATGCTGAGCCACCCCGGCCTCCAAATCGGAGGCTGAGCCACCCCGGCCTCCAAATCGGAGGCTGAGCCAAACAGTCCTCCAAATCGGAGGCTGATCGACCCCGGCCTCCAATTCGGAGGCTGAGCCACCCTGGCCTCCAAATCGGATACTGAGCCACCCCGGCCTCCATATCGGAGGCTGAGTCACTCCGGCCTCCAAATCGGAGACTGAGCCAAACCGTCCTCCAAATCGGAGGCTGATCGACCCCGGCCTCCAATTCGGAGGCTGAGCCACCCTGGCCTCCAAATCGGAGGCTGAGCCACCCCGGCCTTCAAATCAGAGGCTGAGCCACCCTGGCCTTCAAATCGGAGGCTGATCGACCCCAGCCTACAAATCAGAGGCTGAGCCACCCTGGCCTCCAAATCGGAGGCTGATCGACCCCGGCCTCCAAATCGGAGGCTGAGCCACCCCGGCCTCCAAATCGGAGGCTGATCGACCCCGGCCACCAAATCGGAGGCTGATCGACCCCGGCCTAAAAATCGGAGGCTGAGCCACCCCGACCTCCAATCGGAGGCTGAGCCACCCCGGCTTCCAAATCGGAGGCTGAGCCACCCCGGCCTCCAAATCAGAGGCTCAGCCACCCCGGCCTCCAAATCGGAGGCTGAGCCACCCCGGCCTCCATATCGGAGGCTGAGTCACTCCGGCCTCCAAATCGGAGGCTGAGCCAAACCGTCCTCCAAATCGGAGGCTGATCGACCCCGGCCTCCAAATCGGAGGCTGAGCCACCCGGGCCTCCAAATCGGAGGCTGAGCCACCCCGGCCTCCAAATCGGAGGCTGAGCCACCCCGACCTCCAAATCGGAGGCTGAGCCACCCCGACCTCCAAATCAGAAGCTGAGCCACGCCAACCTCTAAATCGGAGGCTGAGCAACCCCGACCTCCAAATCGGAGGCTGAGCCACCCCGACCTCCAAATCGGAGGCTGAGCCACCCCAGGCTCCAAATCAGACCCTGAGTGGACCCGCCCACCAAATCGGACCCTGAGTAGCCCCGCCCACCAAATCGGACCCAGAGTGGCCCCACCCACCAAATCGGACCCAGAGTAGCCCCACCCACAAAATCAGACCCTGAGGGGCCCCACCCACAAAATTGGATCCTGAGGGGCCCCACCCACAAAATCGGACCCTGAGAGGATCCGGCCACAAAATCGGACCCTGAGGGGCCCCAGCCACAAAATCGGACCCTGAGGGGCCCCACCCACAAAATCGGACCCTGAGGGGCCACACCCACAAAATCGGACCCTGAGGGGCCACACCCACAAAATCGGAGCCTGAGGGATCCCCGCCAACAATTCAAGCCCTGAGGAGCCCAGGCCAAGGAATCAGATCCTGAGGGGCCCACCCACCAAATCAGACCCTGAGGCCAAAGTGGCCCCTGAGAGGCACTCACAGTTAAAACGGATACTGAGTTGAAAGTCTTGCAGGGGCAGCAGGCAAGTCTCTCTTAAAGGGGCAGCCCGGGCACCATTTCAAACCACTATCTGTACTTCCTTCAGGAAATACACATCTAGTTATAGTGGTTTGAAAAAACCACTATATTGTAATCCGAACGCTGCTAACTTATTCTTCTTCTTATTATTAAGTTGATTTCCGCAATTAATGCGGCCCGAACCGCTACACGCACAGACTCCGTTGAGGTGTCGTTTCGAAGCCAGCGTCCATGAGAGGTGTGCTAAGTATTTTTCGTGTCGATCGGATTTGTAGTTTTTGCGCAATTTGCGTTTGAAAATTTTTTTTCCCGTCATTGGAATGCACTGTCTCCAATGCTTTTCAATAGGAAATGGCAAAACGTGCCCTGAGGCGATTGAAATGACAGTTGAGCTCATTGATATGCGCAGGCAGACCCAGTTACTATGCCAACGCCTACGAACTTCACTTGAACCCCAGCACAGAGCCTCTGCCACATAATATCAGCTCTTAAAGCGAAACCCACAGCACAAATGCAAATCTAGCTTCATCATATGACACATGCCCCTGAGAGAGAATGTGTGCGCCAAAGTGGATTTAAAAGAAGCCCAGTGAGCCAAACTAGCTCTTAAAGGGCCAACGCGCCAAAGTGATTGTTAAAGGGCCAGCGCACTCAAATGAGTCTTAAAGGGCCGACACACCAAATCGGAGACTGAGCCACCCCGGCCTCCAAATCGGAGGCTGAGCCACCCCGGCCTCCAAATCGGAGGTTGAGCCACCCCGGCCTCCAAATCGGACGCTGATCCACCCCGGCCTCCAAATCGGAGGCTGATCCACCCCGGCCTCCAAATCGGAGGCTGATCGACCCAGGCCTCCAAATCAGAGGCTGAGCCACCCCGGCCTCCAAATAGGAGGCTGAGCCACCCCGGCCTCCAAATAGGAGGCTGAGCCACCCCGGCCTCCAAATAGGAGGCTGAGCCACCCCGGCCTCCAAATCGGAGGCTGAGCCACCCCGGCCTCCAAATCAGAGGCTGATCGACCCCGGCCTCCAAATCGGAGGCTGAGCGACCCCGGCCTCCAAATCGGAGGCTGAGCCACCCCGGCCTCCAAATCGGAGGCTGATCCACCCCGGCCTCCAAATCGGAGGCTGAGCCACCCCGGCCTCCAAATCGGAGGCTGAGCCACCCCGGCCTCCAAATCGGAGGCTGAGCCACCCCGGCCTCCAAATCGGAGGCTGAGTCACCCCGGCCTCCAAATCGGAGGCTCATCGACCCCGGCCTCCAAATCGGAAGCTCATCGACCCCGGCCTCCAAATCGGACCCAGAGAGGCCACACCCACAAAATATGAGCCTGAGAGATCCCGGCCAACAATTCAAGCCCTGAGGGGCCCCACCCTCAAAATCGGACCCTGAGGGGCCCAATCAACAAAATCGGACCCTGAGGGGCCCCAGCCACAAAATCGGACCCTGAGGGGCCCCACCCACAAAATCGGACCCTGAGAGGCCCCACCCGCAAAATCAGACCCTGAGGGGCCCCGGCCATAAAATCAGACCCTGAGGGGCCCCGGACACAAAATCATACCCTGAGGGGCCCCACCCACAAAATCAGACCATGAGGGGCCCCACCCACAAAATCGGACCCTGAGGGTCCCCACCCATAAAATCGGACCCTGAGGGGACCCACCCACAAAATCGGACCCTGAGGGGCAAACACCCACAAAATCCGACCCTGAGGGGCCACACCCACAAAATTGGACCCTGAGGAATCCCGGCAACTAATTCAAATCCTGAGGAGCCCACGCCACCGAATCGGATCCTGAGGGGCCCCTCCCACCAAATCAGACCCTGAGGCCAAAGTGGCCCCTGAGAGGCACCCACATTTAAAACGGATCCTGAGTTGAAAGTCTTGCAGGGGCAGCAGGCAAGTCTCTCTTAAAGGGGCAGACCGGGCACCATTTCAAACCACTATCTGTACTTCCTTCAGGAAATACACATCTAGTCTTATTATTATTATTCAGTTGATTTTCCGCAATTAATGCAGACCCGAACCGCTACACGCACAGACTCCGTTGAGGTGTCATTTCGAAGCCAGCGTCCACGAGTGGTGTGCTAAGTAATTTTCTTGTCGATCGGATTTGTAGTTTTTGCGCAATTTGCGTTTGAAAAACATTTTCCTCAATGCATTTCAATGGGAAAATGTTGCCATAGGGAAAACATGCCCTGAGGCGATACAAATGGCAGTTAAGCTCATTGATATGCGCAGGCACACCCAGTTACTATGCCAACGCCTATAAACGTTACATGACCCCATCAGGACACAGTTTCTGCCAGATAATATCAGCTCTTAAAGCGAAACCCAAAGCACAAATGCAAATCTAGCTTCATCACATGACGCATGCCCCTGATAGAGAATGTGCTCCAAAGTGGATTTAGAAGCCCAGTGCGCCAAACTGGCTCTTAAAGGGCCGACGTGCCAAAGTGATTCTTAAAGGGCCGGCGCACCAAAATGAGTCTTAAAGGGCCGGCTCGCAAAATCGAAAGCTGAGTGACCCCAGACTCCAAATCGGAGGCTGATTGACCCCGGCCTCCAAATTGGAGGCTGAGCCACCCCGGCCTCCAAATCGGAGGCTGAGCCACCCCGGCCTCCAAATCGGAGGTTGTGCCACCCCGGCCTCCAGATCGGAGGCTGAGCCACCCCGGCCTCCAAATCGGAGGCTGATCGACACCGGCCTCCAAATCGGAGGCTGATTGACCCGGCCTCCAAATCGGAGACTGATCGACCCCAGGCTCCAAATCAGAGGCTGATCGACCCCGGCCTCCAAATCGAAGGCTGATCGACCCCGGCCTCCAAATCGGAGGCTGATCGACCCCGGCCTCCAAATCGGAGGCTGAGCAACCCCGGCCTCCAACTCGGAGGCTGATCGACCCCGGCCTCCAAATCAGAGGCTGATCGACCCCGGCCTCCAAATCGTAGACTGATCGACCCCGGCCTCCAAATCGGAGACTGATCGACCCCGGCCTCCAAATCGGAGACTGATCGACCCCGGCCTCCAAATCAGAGGCTGATCGACCCCGGCCTCCAAATCGAAGGCTGATCGACCCCGGCCTCCAAATCGGAGGCTGATCGACCCCGGCCTCCAAATCGGAGGCTGATCGACCCTGGCCTCCAAATCGGAGGCTGATCGACTCCAGCCTCCAAATCGGAGGCTGAGCCACCCCGGCCTCTAAATTGGAGGCTGAGCCAACCCGGCCTCCAAATCGGAGGCTGGTCGACCCCGGCCTCTGGCTGATCGACCCCGGCCTCCAAATCGGAGGCTGATCGACCCCGGCCTCCAAATCGGAGGCTGATCGACCCCGCCCTCCAAATCGGAGGTTGATTGACCCCGGCCTCCAAATCGGGGGCTGATCGACCCCAGCCTCCAAATCGGAGGCTGATCGAACCCGGCCTCCAAATTGGAGGCTGATCGACCCCGGCCTCCAAATCGGAGGCTGATCGACCCCGGCCTCCAAATCGGAGGCTGATCGACCCCGGCCTCCAAATCGGAGGCTGATCGACCCCGGCCTCCAAATCGGAGGCTGATCGACCCCGGCCTCCAAATCGGAGGCTGATCGACCCCGGCCTCCAAATCGGAGGCTGAGCCACACCGGCCTCCAAATCGGAGGCTGAGCCACCCCGGCCTCTAAATTGGAGGCTGAGCCAACCCGGCCTCCAAATCGGAGGCTGGTCAACCCCGGCCTCTGGCTGATCGACCCAGGCCTCCAAATCGGAGGCTGATCGACTCCGGCCTCCAAATCGGAGGCTGATCGACCCTGCCCTCCAAATCGGAGGCTGATCGACCCCGGCCTCCAAATCGGAGGCTGATCGACCCCGGCCTCCAAATCGGAGGCTGAGCCACACCGGCCTCCAAATCGGAGGCTGAGCCACCCCAGCCTCTAAATTGGAGGCTGAGCCAACCCGGCCTCCAAATCGGAGGCTGGTCGACCCCGGCCTCTGGCTGATCGACCCCGGCCTCCAAATCAGAGGCTGATCGACCCCGGCCTCCAAATCGGAGGCTGATCGACCCCGCCCTCCAAATCGGAGGTTGATCGACCCCGGCCTCCAAATCGGGGGCTGATCGACCCCAGCCTCCAAATCGGAGGCTGATCGACCCCGGCCTCCAAATTGGAGGCTGATCGACCCCGGCCTCCAAATCGGAGGCTGATCGACCCCGGCCTCCAAATCGGAGGCTGACCGACCCCGGCCTCCAAATTGGAGGCTGATCGACCCCGGCCTCCAAATCGGAGGCTGATCGACCCCGCCCTCCAAATCGGAGGCTGAGCCACACCGGCCTCCAAATCGGAGGCTGATTGCCCCCGGCCTCTGGCTTATCGACCCTGCCTCCAAATCGGAGGCTGATCAACCCCGGCCTCCAAATCGGAGGCTGATTGACCCCGGCCTCCAAATGGGAGGCTGAGCCACCCTGGCCTCCAAATGGGAGGCTGAGCCACCCTGGCCTCCAAATGGGAGGCTGAGCCACCCCGGCCTCCAAATTGGAGGCTGATCGACCCCGGCCTGCAAATCGGAGGCTGATTGACCCCTGCCTCCAAATCGGAGGCTGAGCCACCCCAGCCCCCAAATCGGAGGCTGAGCCACTCTGCCTCCAAATCAGAGACTGAGCCACCCCGGCCTCAGAAACAGAGGCTGAGTGACCCCGGCCTTACAAACAGAGGCTGAGTGACCCTGGCCTCCAAATAGGAGGCTGAGCGACCCCAGCCCCCAAATCAGAGGCTGAGCAATTTCGGCCTCCAAATCAGAGGCTGAGTGGGGTGCCCAAGTGTGAAAGCCTTGCCGAAGCAGCAAGCAAGTCTCTTAAAGGGGCAGCTTGGGCACCATTTCAAAGCACTATCTGCACTTCCTTCAGTAAATACACATCTAGTTATCATTCTACTTCTTCTCCGCGTTTTCTGCAATTAATGCGACCCTAACCGCTCGGTGCTGATTCAAGGTCTTAAAGGTGCAGCACGCCAATGGCTTCTGAAAAGCCCCACCCAGAGATGGCTAACCTTGGCACTCCAGCTGTTGATGGTGTCTCCGCGGCTGTTGATTTACATGTTTTTGCATATTTCCCACAAGGGATGGGGGCATTGCTCTAGAATCACTGCGTTGAGAAACATGTGATGGTGTCTCCACAGTGTTGGATGTTGATCTCCATTGGTTCATTCATCCTCATTTTTCACAGTCTTTTACTAGGCATTGCTCCTACTAGCCAGTTTCCTACTCCACACTGATGAGGGGCAATACCCCGAAACAGCTGTCTGTGAATGGATACCATGTTTTGGCATAGGTGGTTTCCTTCATTGGAGACTTCCCTTCCCGTGGTTGTTCCTTTCTGGGGAAAGACCTGGCTAGTCATTGCTTGCATTGAGAAACATGTGATGGTGTCGCCGCGGCTGTTGATTTACATGTTTTTGCATATTTCCCACAAGGGATGGGGGCATTGCTCTAGAATCACTACGTTGAGAAACATGTGATGGTGTCTCCGCAGTGTTGCATGTTGATCTCCATAAGGTCACTCATTCTCATTTTCGCAGTCTTTTTACTAGGCATTGCTCCTACTAGCCAGTTTCAAACTCCACACTGATGAGGGGCAATACCCCGAAACAGCTGTCTGTGGATGGATACCATGTTTTGGCATAGGTGGTTTCCTTCATTGGAGACTGCCCTTCCCGTGGTTGTTCCTTCCCGGTGAAAAACCTGGCTAGTCATTGCTTGCGTTGAGAAACATGTGATGGTGTCTCCGCGGCTGTTGATTTACATGTTTTTGCATATTTCCCACAAGGGATGGGGGCATTGCTCTAGAATCACTGCGTTGAGAAACATGTGATGGTGTCTCCGCAGTGTTGGATGTTGATCTCCATGAGGTCACTCATCCTCATTTTCGCAGTCTTTTTACTAGGCATTGCTCCTACTAGCCAGTTTCCTAGTCCACACTGATGAGGGGCAATACCCCGAAACAGCTGTCTGTGGATGGATACCATGTTTTGGCATAAGTGGTTTCCTTCATTGGAGACTGCCCTTCCCGTGGTTGTTCCTTCCCGGTGAAAGACCTGGCTAGTCATTGCTTGCGTTGAGAAACATGTGATGGTGTCTCCGCGGCTGTTGATTTACATGTTGTAAAACTACAACTCCCAGCATGCCCTTGCAACCTGCAGCAGTTGAGGCAGCAGTTGAAGCATGCTGGGAGTTGTAGTTCTCCAACAGCTGA
This sequence comes from Dendrobates tinctorius, assembly GCF_039654945.1. Classification (NCBI taxonomy): domain Eukaryota; kingdom Metazoa; phylum Chordata; class Amphibia; order Anura; family Dendrobatidae; genus Dendrobates; species Dendrobates tinctorius. Next base: position 1,594,190 of record NW_027361766.1, on the reverse strand, counting down.
AGTGCCAAGGTTCGCCATCACTACAGTCGGATGCCAAAGTGGCTTTAGAAGCCCAGTGTGCCAAAGTGGCCCTTGAGGGGCCTGTAGCACCAAAGTGGACCCCGAGGCAAAGTGGCAGCATGTGTCAACATGGCTAAAGTGGCTACCAAGTGGCCAAAGTAGCTACCGAGGTGCTGAATGTGCCAAAGTGGCTACTAAGTGGCCAAAGTGGCTACCGAGGTGCCAAATGTGCCAAAGAGGCTACTGAGGTGCCGAATGTGCCAAAGTGGCTAACATGTGGCCAAAGTGGCTACCGAGGGGCCGAATGTGCCAAAGTGGCTAGCAAGTGGCCAGAGTGGCTACCAAATGGCCAAAGTGGCTACAGAGGTGCCGAATGTGCCAAAGTGGCTACCAAGTGGCCAAAGTGGCTACTGAGGTGCCAAAGTGGCTACCAAGTGGGCAAACTGGCTTCCGAGGAGCCGAATGTGCCAAAGTGGCTACAAGTGGCCAAAATGGCTACCAAGTGGCCAAAGTGGCTGCAGAGGTGCTGAATGTGTCAAAGTGGCTGCCAAGTGGCCAAAGTGGCTACCGAGGTGCCGAATGTGCCAAAGTGGCTACCAAGTGGCCAAAGTGGCTACCAAGGTGTCGAATGTGCCAAAGTGGCTGCCAACTGGCCAAAGTGACTACAGAGGTGCCGAATGTGCCAAAGTGGCTACCAAGTGGCCAAACTGGCTATCGAGGTGCCGAATGTGTCAAAGTGGCTACCAAGTGCCCAAAGTGGCTAACGAGGTGCCAATGTGCTAAAGACGTTCGGAGTTACAAAGATATTGACTATGTTAACCTTTTTTATATTTTGTCAGATATGTATGTTTCACTACTTCCATGCTCTTCACCTTCTTTTTTACTTCTCCCACACTTTCTCCTTCATGATCCTCAGCAGCAGCAGCAACAGCATCGCTTTTATCAACTTCTTCATCACCTTATTCATCTTCTTCTTCACCTTCTTCCTATTATTCTTTTTTTACATTCTTCATATTGTTCTTATTCAACTATTATTCTTCTTCATATTCTACTTCTTCATCTTTTTCCTATTCTTCTTCTTCATCATATTCTTATTTGTGACAGTCATTCCTGCAGTTGTTATCTATAAAAGTTTGAAGATTACACCTTCCGTTCTGCCTGTCACAAAATATTTACAACAGGATTTGTCCGTGTTCAGTTTGGCCTGCAGCAGCAGGCATTTTCCAGGGGCACCACGAGGAGGAAAGGACTCACCCCCATACCCTGCTTAGTCTTCTTCTGCTAATAATTTAGATAATATCATTTGCTCTGATTTTTAGTCTTATGGTTAATGTTCTTCTGATTTTGGTTTTTCTGCTTCTTGGTCTTCTGTCTCTTTTTGTTCTGCATCTTGGTGGTTGTCTTCATGTTCTTTGTCCTCTTGGTCATCTTCTTCAGGGTCATCTTTTTGGTCTTCTTCGGTGTGGTCTTCAGGGTCGTCATCGTAAGGCCTCTTTCACACTTCAGTTTTTTGCATCAGTTCAAATCCGCCAAAAAGGCAGACAAGCGGATCCGTTCTCAACTGATGTTAACGGATGGCACAGGATCCGTTTTCAGACGGATCCTGAAAATGAGGAAATGTAATGGAACCGCTGGCCGGGAAAGGAGAGAGAGAGAGAGAGAGAGAGAGAGATCCAGAGTGAGATCAAAAAACCATTTCCACAAGCTCGAACTTGGAAAAGTACCAGAAGGTACAAGAAGGCTGAGGAACTGCTGAGAACCAGCTGACGGTACTGGAACCTGGATGGCTAGCAGAAGGAACAAGAGAAATGGAACTAGCAAGGACCAGCTGATGGTGCTGGAACCAGGAGGGGCAGCAGAAGGAACAAGAGCCAATGGCACAACCATGGACCAGCTGACGGTGCTGGAACACAGTTACTAAAGCAGGAGGTACCTGTGCTAGAAAGCACTACCAAGGACCAGCAGACGTTGCTGGAACTCGGATACCGAGAAGGAGGCACCTCAGCCAAAGGCACTGCTGAGAACAAGCTGATGGTGCTGGAACCCGGATGGGTAGCTGAAGCTGCAAGAGCCAATGGAACTAGCAAGGACCAGCTGACGGTTCTGGTACCCGGAGGGGCAGCAGAAAGAACAAGAGCCAATGGCACAACCGTGGACCAACTGACGGTGCTGTAACACGGTTACTAAGCAGGAGGTACCTGTGCTACAAAGCACTACCAAGGACCAGCAGACATAGCTGGAACTCGGATACTGAGAAGGAGGCACCTCAGCCAAAGGCACTGTTGAGAACCACCTGACGGTGCTGGAACCCGGAGGGGCAGAAGGAACAAGAGCCAATGGCACAACCAAGGACCAGCTGACGGTGCTGGAACCCGGTTACTAAGCAGGAGGTACCTGTGCTAGAAAGCACTACCAAGGATCAGCAGACATTGCTGGAACTCGGATACCGAGAAGGAGGCACCTCAGCCAAAGGCACTGCCGAGAACCAGCTGACGGTGCTGGAACCTGGATGGGTAGCAGTAGGTACTCATGATAAACAAAGTTGCAAGGCCGCGAGTCGGCCGCAGTTACCGAAACCCACAGTCCTACAGGGGGTGCTTGTCCCATTGGCAATACGGAACCAGCCTTTATTACCAGGACCCGCAGCCCACATAGGAAGCACCTAAACTGCAGGCACGATAGTCTCGGCTAATCCGACCGCAACACGACAGGACAACGTATTGGTGGCAAAGTGACGTTGACACTTGACACTACGTGGAAACAGCAGGCGTGTTGGAACGAGGATGGGCAGGAGGGAGTACCCGTGCCAAAGACACTGCCGAGAACCAGCTGACGGTGCTGGAACCCGGATGGGTAGCAGAAGCTACAAGAGTCAATGGAATTACCGAGAACCAGCTGACGGTGCTGGAACCCAGAGTGGCAGCTGAAGGAGCAAGAGCCAATGGCACAACTGTGGACCAGCTGACGGTGCTGGAACCCGGTTACTAAGCACTTGGTACCTGTGCTAGAAAGCACTACCAAGGACCAGCAGACGCTGCTGGAACTCGGATACCGAGAAGGAGGCACCTCGGCCAAAGGCACTGCCGAGAACCAGCTGACAGTGCTGGAACCCGGATGGGTAGCAGAAGGTACCCATGATAAACAAAGTTGCAAGGCCGCGAGCTGGCCGCAGTTACCAAAACCCACAGTCCTACAGGGGGTGCTTGTCCTATTGGCACTACGGAACCAGCCTTTATTACCAGTACCCGCAGCCCGCATAGGAAGCACCTAAACTGCTGGCACCATAGGCTCGGCTAACCCGACCGCAACACGACAGGACAACGTATTGGTGGCAAAGTGACGTTGACACTACCCGGAAACAGCAGGCGTGTTGGTACCAGGATGGGCAGGAGGGAGTACCCGTGCCAAAGACACTGCTAAAGAACCAGCTGACGGTGCTGGAACCCGGATGGGTAACAGAAGCTACAAGAGTCAATGGAAATACCGAGAACCAGCTAACGGTGCTGGAACCCAGAGTGGCAGCTGAAGGAACAAGAGCCAATGGCACAACCGTGGACCAGCTGACGGTGCTGGAACACAGTTAATAAGCAGGAGGTACCTGTGCTAGAAAGCACTACCAAGGAGCAGCAGACGTTGCTGGAACTCGGATACCGAGAAGGAGGCACCTCGGCCAAAGGCACTGCCGAGAACCAACTGACGGTGCTGGAACCCGGATGGGTAGCAGAAGGTACCCATGATAAACAAAGTTGCAAGGCCGCGAGCCTGTCGCAGTTACCGAAACCCACAGTCCTACAGGGGGTGCTTGTCCTATTGGCACTACGGAACCAGCCTTTATTACCAGAACCCGCAGCCCACATAGGAAGCACCTAAACTGCAGGCACCATTGGCTCGGCTAACCCGACCGCAACACGACAGGACAACGTATTGATGGCAAAGTGATGTTGACACTACCCGGAAACAGCAGGCGAGCTGGAACAAGGATGGACAGGAAGGAGTACCCGTGCCAAAGACACTTCTGAGCAGCAACTGGCGATGTTGGAGCCCAGGGTCAATCAGGGTGTAGGCTGCGGCCTAATTTCATCAAGTTTAATATCTGTTGTAGACTACTACTGATTTCAAACGTGCTCCAACTAGGCCTCTGGCTCCACTCTGTCTCTAGTATTTCCCCTGGCCTCCAACCCTGCCAGTTGCTGCTCAGAAGTGGCGTCTGCACATTCAACACTTGTTCCTTTGTTACAGGGGTTCAATAACATCAGCTGTTCCCATGATGTGTCACCGGCAATGTCTCCTGCTCTGTCCACATTCCCACTAATAGTAGTGGGAATGTGGACAGAGCAGGAGACATTGCCGGACACACATCTGGGGTTCAGCTGACGTTACTGAACCCCAGTAACACAGGAACAAGTGTTGATTGTGCAGACACCACTTCTGAGCAGCAACTGGTGGGGTTGGAGGCCAGGGGAAAAACTAGAAACAGAGTGGAGCCAGAGGCCTAATTGGAGCAAATTTGAATTCAGTAGTAGTGTGAATGTGGAGGCAGCAGGAGATATTGCCGTCCACACAGCAGGGGAGCAGCTGGCATAACAGAACCCCACTAACACTGGAGCATGTGTTTCTCTCTGTGCAGACGGCACTTCTGAGCAACAACTGGCTGTGTTGAAGCCCAGGATCAGTCATGGAGCAGGCTGAGGCCTAATTGCAGCAAGTTTTATAGGTGATGTAGTTTGAATGTGGAGGCAGCAGGAGAAATTGCCGTCCACACAGCAGGGGAGCAGCTGGCATTACTGAACCCCACTAACACTGGAGCATGTGTTTCTCTCTGCGCAGACGGCACTTCCGAGCAACAACTAGCTGTGTTGAAGCCCAGGATCAGTCATGGAGCAGGCTGAGGCATAATTGCAGCAAGTTTTATAGGTGATGTAGTTTGAAAGTGGAGGCAGCAGGAGATAGTACTAGTAATGGGAATGTGGACACAGCAGGAGACATTGCCGGACACACATCAGGGGATCAACTGACGTGACTGAGCCCCAGTAACACAGGAACAAGTGTGGATTGTGCAGACGCCACTTCTGAGCAGCAACTGGTGGGGTTGGAGGCCAGGGGAAATACTAGAGACAGTGGAGCCAGAGGCCTAAGTGGAGCACGGTTAAAAATCAGTAGTAGTTTGAATGTGGAGGGTGCAGCAGACTTTGCCGTCCACACAGCAGGGGAGCAGCTGACGTTACTGAACCCCACTAACACAGGAGCTAGTGTTTTTCTCTGTGCGGACAGCACTTCCGAGCGACAACTGGCTGTGTTGAAGCCCACGATCCATCATGCAGCAGGCTGAGGCCTACTTGGAACAAGTAGAAAATCGGATGTAGTGTGAATGTGGAGAGTGCAGGAGACTTTGCTGTCCACACAGCAGGGGAGCAGCTGACGTTACTGAACCCCAAAAACACAGGAGCTGGTGTTTTTCTCTGTGCGGACAGCACTTCCAAGCGACAACTGGCTGTGTTGAAGCCCAGGATCAATCATGCAGCAGGCTGAGGCCTACTTGGAACAAGTAGAAAATCAGATGTAGTGTGAATGTGGAGGCAGCAGGAGACTTTGCCGTCCACACAGCAGGGGAGCAGCTGACGTTACTGAACCCCACTAACACAGGAGCTAGTGTTTTTCTCTGTGCGGACAGCACTTCCGAGCGACAACTGGCTGTGTTGAAGCCCAGGATCAGTCATGCAGCATGCTGAGGCCTACTTGGAACAAGTAGAAAATTGGATGCAGTGTGAATGTGGAGGGTGCAGGAGACTTTGCCGTCCACACAGCAGGGGAGCAGTTAACATTACTGAACCCCACTAACACAGGAGCTGGTGTTTTTCTCTGTGCGGACAGCACTTCCGAGCGACAACTGGCTGTGTTGAAGCCCAGGATCAATCATGCAGCAGGCTGAGGCCTAATTGCAGCAAGTTTTATATAGGTTGTAGACTACTACTGATTGTAACCTTGCTCCACTTTGGTCTCTGGCTCCACTGTCTCTAGTATATCCCTTGGCCTCCAACACCCCAGTTGCTGCTCAGAAGTGGCGTCTGCACAATCCACACTTGTTCCAGTGTTACTGGGGCTCAGTCATGTCAATTGATCCCCTGATGTGTGTCCAGCAATGTCTCCTGCTCTGTCCACATTACCACTACTAGTAATGGGAATGTGGACAGAGCAGGAGACATTGCCCGACACACATCAGGTTATCAACTGACGTGACTGAGCCCCAGTAACACAGGAACGAGTGTGGATTGTGCAGACACCACTTCTGAGCAGCAACTGGCGGGTTTGCAGGCCAGGGGAAATACTAGAGACAGTGGAGCACAGTTAAAAATCAGTAGTAGTTTGAATGTGGAGGGTGCAGGAGACTTTGCCGTCCACACAGCAGGGGAGCAGCTGGCGTTACTGAACCCCACTAACACAGGAGCTAGCGTTTTTCTCTGTGCAGATGGCACTTCTGAGCAACAACTGACTGTGTTGAAGCCCAGGGATTACAGTTCAGGTGGTAGAAACATGAACACAACAGGAGACCTGGATACTGTTGCCAACCAATTATTTATTCTGGAAGAGGACTGGCAAATTCTGGTGAGATCCAGGCCTTGTCCATTTTCAGAAAAGAAAGGCGGTCAACATTATCGGAGGATAGTCGCATGTGACGGTCTGTTAGTACACCACCTGCGGCACTAAAGATGCGTTCCGATAATGCACTCGCCATCCGCGTGGAATCATCGAAGGCACGCAAAATGAGGCAAATGTCCTTCATAGAGGCCCACTCAGTGGTGCTGAAGTGTGATCGGCGCACAGTGTGACTTGTTTGCGACTGATGCAGCTGGTACTCCATTACTGCTGCCTGCTGCTCACACAACCGTTCCAACATATGTAACGTTGAATTCCACCTGGTGGGTAGGTCACATATGATGCGATGCGGAATCGGCGCTGCAGAGCTGCAATGCGAGATCTTGCCGTGCTGGAACGCCGCAAGTGAGCACACTCTATGCGGACCTTGTCCAGCAGTGCATCAAGATCCAGATAGTCCCTCAGAAAGCTCTGCATGACCAAGTTCAGCACATGTGCCAGACATGGGATGTGAGTGAGGTTGCCTAGGTCCAGAGCTGCCACCAGATTTCGGCCATTGTCACACACTACCAAGCCTAGCTGGAGATTTGCTGGCAGAAACCACACGTCGCTCTCCTCCTTGATGGCATTCCAGAGCTCCTGCGCTGTGTGGCGTCGATTCCCCAAAGAAATTCATTTCAGTACGGCCTGTTGACGTTTGGCCACGGCTGTGCTCATATCGGTCGTAACAGGCTCCTGCAGCGCTGTTTCTGAGGAACTTGAGTAGGAGGAGGAGTCAATGTGTACAGACTGGATTCCTGCAATCCGTGGAGTTGGCAGAACACGTACAGCGCCACTCTCAAGATCTGTACCCGGCTCCACAACATTGACCCAATGGGCAGTGAGGGAAAGGTATCGTCCCTGTCCATGGTTACTGGTCCACGCATCGGTGGTCAGGTGGACCTTGCTACTGACGGCGTTTAGTAGCGCATGTTTAATTTTTCCCTCCATTTGCTTTTGCAGGGCAGGGACGGCTTGCCTGCTGAAATAAAAGCGGCTTGGCACGGTGTATTGTGGGACTGCCAATGCCATGAAGTTCCGGAAGGTGTCAGTCTCCACCAGCCTGAATGAGAGCATTTCAAGGGCATGTAATTTGGCAATGCCGAGTATGGCCGCCTTTTCTCCCATGCCTGTGCTACCGATGGCTGTAGAGTGGCCTGGGAGTGTGAGGATGAACGGGAACGTGCTGCTGTGGGTGGAATGTCACTGGGTCTCTGGGCAACAGTGCCAGAGGTTCTTCCATGGCGATCCTGTGAGGAAGCCGAACCAGCTGTGTGTGAGCTGGAGGAAGAAGCTACAACACGAGCTGAAGAGGTCGTAGGTGGTGCTGTAGGTTGGCCTGTGTCTTCAGTGTGTCTCTGTAACTCCACCACGTGCTTGGTCCGCACATGTTTCCACATATTTGTGGTATTGAGGTTGCTGACATTTTTCCCTCTTTTGACTTTCTGATGACACAGCTTGCATTTGACAAAGCAAATGTCATCTGCAACTGTTTCAAAAAAGGACCACGCACTGCAAGTCTTGGGAGCACCCGTTTTGGCTTTTGGAAGAGGAATGCTCCTAACGGGTGCCGAAGTGGAAGCTACAGGTAACCAAGTCTGCCCCCGCCCTCTCCCTCCTGTTTCAGCCATTCGGGGAATCTCTTCCTCAGAGCTGCTCCCACCACCTTCCTGTTCCTCACGCCATGATGGGTCAAGGACCTCATCATCTACACTCCCCTCTTCAAACACCTGCTTCTCCTGGGTAGTCTGGCCAGCACCGTACGCACCAGAAAGTAGCACCTGAGTCTCGTCATCATCTGATGCGTACTGAGGTGTGCTGACCATAGGCACTGGCCCACCTGCCTCTTCAGATTCAGAGGGACAAAGCAGTTGCGCATCACTGCATACTCCCTCTTCTTCACATTCTTGAATGCTGCTTTGTTGGCCCCCTCTTTCCAAGCCAACAGATTTAGAGAACAGAAGTAGAGACTGTGATGGCTCCTGTCCAGGGCTCTCTGACGGCCTGGGCACTTTGGCAGGTGGTGAAGAGACAGATGGTTGCTCTTCAGTGCTCTGGCCCTGAGAGGACGTGGAAGTCATTGAAGTTGATGCGTTAGCTGCCATCCATCCGACAACGGCTTCAATTTGTTCGTCCTGCAGCAGTGGGGTACGGCAAAGTCCAACAAAGCTGCGCATAAAGGACTGTTGCCTGCTAAAACTGAGGGATGCTGACTCACTGGTGCCCGCAGCAGGCACAGAATCCCCACATCCTCTCCCTGCAGAATCCCCACATCCTCTCCCTGCTGAAACTCCACGCCGACACCCACATGCCTTACTCCCTGCCTTCTTCATCTTGGTAGACTGATAAAGATAGGCAGAAAAGTACAAAGGGGGGCTTAGTGTGCTTATTCCTGAACAGCTGCTAACAGGTATAAGAAACACTCATTTTATAAAGTGTGTGTGTGTGGACTACACTTTAATATGAGCTAATGTGACCTACACAACTGTCAAATGGAGTGTTTGGTGAACTTTATTTTGTTTTTTTTCTCAAAAAAACAAAAGGAATTGACCAAAGATTTTAAAGCGATAGTATCACAAACTTTTAGAAGCTATTACAATGCAGGAAGGTAACCTACAATGCAAAAGATGAGGCTCCAAAAAATAGGGTAATACTAATCTGGCTGCGTCTGAAGGGCACAAGCCTGAAAAAAGGCTACTCTATCTACTCCTATATAGTGTTTGCAACCAACCAATGTAGATGGATACGGATGGATGCACACTAATAGGAGAATGAAAAATGAGCTCCAATAAAACAAAAATATGTATGAGGCAGTGACGCACGCTGAGCGGCCTACAACCAGACTTAGCTGTAGGACACACTACACTGTGAGCTGCACTCACACACAGAGACCTCTCAGACAGCCGTGAACAGTGCAGATAAGTGGGCACTAGCACTGAAAGGCTGCAGAAAGGCTCCTCTGTCTACTCCTATAGTGTTTGCAACCAACGTAAATGGATACGGATGGATGCACACTAATAGGAGAATGAAAAATGAGCGCAATAAAAGAAAAATATGTGTGAGGCAGTGACGCACGCTCAGCGGCCTACAACCAGACGTAGCTGAAGGACACACAACAGCGTGAGCTGCACTCACACACAGAGACCTCTCAGACAGCCGTGAACAGTGCAGAAAACAGGGCACTAGCACTGAAAGGCTGCAGAGAGGCTCCGCTGTCTACTCCTATAGTGTTTGCAACCAACCAATGTAGATGATACGGATGGATGCACATTAATAGGAGAATGAAAAATGAGCAGCAAAAAAAGAAAAATATGCATGAGGCAGTGACACACGCTGAGCGGCCTACAACCAGACGTGGCTGCAGGACACACTACTCAGCGTGAGCTGCACTCACACAGACCTTGCAGACAGCTGTGAACACTGCTGCAAGGCAAAAGAAAGCTACAGTGGTTGATTATGTAGCCTGGGTAAAGCACAATATGATTTTGAAAATCGCTATCTCTAACTGTCCCTCAGAGTCTTGAACAGCAGCTTGTCCCTAACTGAATTCACAGCAGAGTGAACCCGAAATGGCGGCGGCGGCTTTTATAATGCATCATGACTAGTGTTGAGCATTCCGATACCGCAAGTATCGGGTATCGGCCGATATTAGCGGTATCGGAATTCCGATACTTAGTTCCGATACTTTTGTCATATCGGATTCCGGAATCGGAATCGGAATAGGAAGTTCCCATCATGCTATGAGCCTGCTTGCTTTGATTAAGCCAATGGGAATCCTCCGAAGTGTGGGCACATCCTGTTAGGCATGTAGGCATGTTAACTATTGGCATGGCTGTGATTGGCTGCCGAAATGATGTCATGATGCACTATAAAAGCCACCGCAGCCGCCATTTCTGGTCACTCTGCTGTGAATTCAGTTAGGGACAGGCTGCTGTAGAAGACTGTGAGGGACAGTTAGAAATAGCGATTCCACCAAACATCTAGTGCTTTACCCAGGCTACATAAACCACCACTGTAGCCTTCTTTGCCCTAGCAGCAGTGTTCACAGCTGTCTGCAAGGGCTGTGTGAGTGCAGCTCACGCTGTGGAGTGGGTCCTGCAGCCACGTCAGGCTGTAGGCCACCCAGTGTGATCACTGCTGCCTCATACATCTTTTATTTTTTGAGCTGCATTTTTTACATAATTTCAATCTAGTGTGCTTCCATCCGTATCCATATACGTTGGTTGCAAACACTAGTAGTAGACAGCGGAGCCTTTCTGCAGCCTTTCAGTGCTAGTGTCCACTTTGCTGCACTGTTCACGGCTGTCTGAGAGGTCTCTGACTGTGTGTGAGTGCAGCTCACGCTGAGTAGTGTGTCCTGCAGCTACGTCTGGCTGTAGGACGCTCAGCGTGCGTCAGTGCCTCACACATATTTTTATTTGAGTGCAGCTCATTTATTCTTCTATTAGTGTGCATCCATCCGTCTCCATCTACGGTGGTTGCAAACACTATAAAGGAGTACACAGCGGAGCCTTTCTGCAGCCTGTCAGTGCCAGTGCCCACTTAGCTGCACTGTTGACGGCTGTCTGAGAGGCCTCTGACTGTGTGTGAGTGCAGCTCACGCTGAGTAGAGTGTCCTGCAGCTACGTCTGGTTGTAGGACGCTCAACGTGCGTCACTGCCTCACACATATTTGTCTTTGAGTGCAGCTCATTTTTTCTTCTCCTATTAGTGTGCATCCATCCGTATCCATCAACATTGGTTGGTTGCAAACACTATATAGGAGTAGATAGAGGAGCCTTTTTTTCTGGCTTGTGCCCTGCCGGCGCAGCCAGATTAGTATTACCCAATTTTTTTGGAGCCTCATCTTTTGCATTGTAGGTTACCTGCCTGCATTGTAATAGCTCCAAAAAGTTGGTGATGCTATCAGTTTCAATTCTTTGTTCACATACTTTGAGTTTGTTTCCAACAAAGAAACCACAAAAAAAGTTCACCAAACACTACATTTTGAACTTGTGTAGGCCACATCAGCTCCTATTAAAGTCTAGTCCACACACACACACACTTCATAAAATTAGTGTTTCTTGTACCTGTAACCAGCTGTTCAGGAATAAGCACACTAAGGCCCCCCTTTGTACTTTTTTGCCTATCTTAAGCAGTCTTGCAAGATGAAGAAGGCAGGGAGTAAGGCGCGTGGGCGTGGGCGTGGGCGTGGAGTTTCAGCAGGGAGAGGACGTGGGGATTCTGCAGGGAGAGGACGTGGGGATTCTACAGGTAGAGGACGTGGGGATTCTGGGCCTGCTGTGGGCACCAGTGGATCAGCATCCCCCAGTTTTAGCAGGCAACAGTCCTTTATGCGCAGCTTTGTAGGACCTCAACGTACCCCACTGCTGCGGGAGGAACAAATTGAAGCCGTTGTCGGATGGATGGCAGCTAACGCATCGACTTCAATTACTTCCGCATCCTCTCAGGGTCAGAGCACCGAAGAGCAACCATCTGTCTCTTCACCACCTGCCAAAGTGCCCAGGCAGTCAGAGAGACATGGACAGGAGCCATCACAGTCTCTACTTCTGTTCTCGGAATCTGTTGGCTTGGAAAGAGGGGGCCAGCCAAGCAGCATTCCTGAATGTGAAGAAGAGGGAGTATGCAGTGATGCGCAACTTCTTTGTCCCTCTGAATCTGAAGAGGCGAGTGGGCCAGTGCCTATGGTCAGCACACCTCAGTACGCATCAGATGATGACGAGACTCAGTTGCCACTTTCTGGTGCGTACGGTGCTGGCGAGACAACCCCGGAGAAGCAGCTGTTTGAAGAGGGGAGGGAAGATGATGAGGTCCTTGACCCATCATGGCGTGAGCAACAGGAAGGTGGTGGGAGCAGCTCGGAGGAAGAGATTCCCCTACCGGCCAAAACAGGAGGCAGAGGGAGGGGGAAGACTTGGTTGCCTGTACCCTCCACTTCGGCACCCGTTAGGAGCATTCCTCCTTCCAAAGGCAAACCGGGCGCTCACAAGAGTTGCAGTGCGTGGTCCTTTTTTGACACAGTTGCAGATGACATTTGCTTTGTCAAATGCAAGCTGTGTCATCAGAGAGTCAAAAGAGGGAGAAATGTCAGCAACCTCAATACCACAAATATGTGGAAACATGTGCGCACCAAGCACGAGTTGGAGTTGCAGAGACACCCTGAAGACGTAGGCCAACGTACAGCACCACCTACCACCTCTTCAGTTCGTGTTGGGCCCTCTTCCTCCAGCTCACACACTGCTGGTTCGGCTTCCTCACAGGATCGCCAAGGAAGAACCTCTGCCACTGTTGTCCGGAGACCCTGTCAGATTACACCCATAGCAGCACGTTCCCATCCATCACAGCCATCAGTAGCACAGGCATGGGATAAAAGGCACCCTTACTCGGCAAACCATCCCCGAGCACAGTCTCTGAATGCTGGCATTGCCAAACTTCTGGCAGTTGAAATGCTGTCATTCAGGCTGGTGGACACTGACACCTTCCGGGACTTAATGGCATTGGCAGTCCCCCAATACAACGTGCCCAGCCGCTTTTATTTCAGCAGGCGAGCCGTCCCTGCCCTGCAGAAACATGTTGAGGGCAAAATAAAACATGCGCTACTAAACGCCGTTAGTAGCAAGGTCCACCTGACCACCGATGCGTGGACCAGTAACCATGGACAGGGACGATACCTTTCCCTCACTGCCCACTGGGTCAATGTTGTGGAGCCGGGTACGGATCTGGAGAGTGGCGCTGTACGTGTTCTTCCAACGCCACGGATTGCAGGACTCCAGTCTGTACACATAGACTCCTCCTCCTACTCAAGTTCCTCAGAAACAGCAGAGCAGGAGCCTGTTACGACCGATATGAGCACAGCCGTGGCCAAACGTCAACAGGCTGTACTCAAATTAATTTCTTTGGGGAATCGAAGCCACACAGCGCAGGAGCTCTGGAATGTTATCAAGCTGGAGAGCGATGTGTGGTTTGGGCCAGCGAATCTCCAGCCGGGCTTGGTAGTGTGTGACAATGGCCGAAATCTGGTGGCAGCTCTTGGCCTAGGCAACCTCACACACATCCCATGTCTGGCACATGTTCTTAACTTGGTCGTGCAGAGCTTTCTGAGGGACTATCCGGATCTTGCTGCACTGTTGCACAAGGTCCGCATAGAGTGCGCTCACTTGCGACGTTCCAGCACGGCAAGATCGCGCCTCGCTGCTCTGCAGCGACGATTTGGCCTTCCGGAACATCGCATCATATGTGACCTACCCACCCGGTGGAATTCAACGTTACATATGTTGGAGCGGTTGTGTGAGCAGCAGGCAGCAGTCATGGAGTACCAGCTGCATCAGGCGCAAACAAGTCGCACTGTGCGCCGTTCACACTTCAGCACCATTGAGTGGGCCTCTATGAAGGACATCTGCCTCGTTTTGCATGCCTTCGATGAATCCACGCGGATGGCGAGTGCAGATGATGCACTAGTCAGCATGACTGTCCCCCTTATCTGCCTGCTTCAACAAACACTGCAAGCACTAAGGGATGAGGTTTCAGAAGAGGTGGAGGATGAGGAGTCCCAAATGCCATCTGCTTCTGGACAGTCTGCGCTACGTGTTTCCTCACAAAGGCCTAGGCAGGGGACACTTTGTGAGGAGGATGAGGAGGAGTCGATGGAGGAGGAAGACATCTCTCCAGAGGAGGGAGGTACACAAACCTCTACTCAGTATGTACAGCGAGGGTGGGGTGATGCAGAGCAGGCCGAGGTCACGCCTCAAACAGGGGACAGCGGTTCTTTGGCAGTTGGGAGTCTGCAGCACATGGTTGATTTCATGCTGCAGTGCCTGAGAAACGACCGCCGCATCGCCCACATTCTCGTCTCGGCTGATTATTGGGTGTACACCCTCCTAGATCCTCGCTACCGGGACAGCGTACAAAGGCTCATACCAACGTTGAACCGGGAGCGTAAAATGCGGGAGTACGAAGAGTCACTGGTGCAGTCCATAATGTTTTCCATTCCACCCGACAGCATTGTTGCTAGTGCTTTACAAAGCAGCTCTGTGCGTCGAGGCAGTGGAGGAAACTCTGCACAAAGAGGGAGCAGAGGCAGCGCCGCAGCACAAGGCAAGACCACTATGGCCCAAATGTGGCAAAGTTTTGTGTGTCCACCACAATTGTCTACACCATCAGCGACGCCTCGAGTCAGCAGGAGGCAACGCTTCCGTCAGATGGTGTCAGACTACATGTCTTGCCCTGTCGCTGTACTCCCAGATGGCTCTTCCCCCTTCAAGTTTTGGGTCTCTAAGCTGGATACATGGCCAGAGCTTAGCCAGTATGCATTGGAGGTGCTGGCTTGCCCTGCTGCCAGTGTATTATCGGAACGTGTCTTTAGTGCCGCAGGTGGTGTACTAACAGACCGTCGCACGCGACTATCTTCCGATAATGTTGACCGGCTGACTTTTCTGAAAATGAACAAGGCCTGGATCTCCAAAGACTTTGCCATTCCTCTTACAGACTAAATTAGTGGTTGGCAACTGTATCCAGGTCTGCTGGTGTGTTCATTTTTCTACCACCTGAACTATAATCCCTTTGCTTCAACACAGCCAGTTGTCGCTCAGATGTGTCGTCTGCACAGAGAAACACACTAGCTCCTGTGTTAGTGGGGTTCAGTAATGCCAGCTGATCCCCTGCTGTGTGGACGGCAAAGTCACCAGCTCCATCAACATTCAAACCACTACTGATTTTTAACCGTGCCCAACTTAGGTCTCTGGCTCCACTGTCTCTACTATTTCCCCTGACCTCCAACCCCGCCATCTACATCTCTGAAGTGGCGTCAGCACAATCTACACTTGTTCCTGTGTTCCTGTGGCTCAGTCCCATCAGTTTATCCCCTGATGTGTGTCCGGCAAGGTCTCCTGCTCTGTCCACATTCCCATAACCAGTAGTGGGAATGAGGACAGAGCTGGCGAACTTGCCGGACAAACATCAGGGGATCAACTGACGGGACTGAGCACCAGTAACACAGGAACAAGTGTAGATTGTGCTGACGCCACTTCAGAGATGTAGCTGGCGGGGTTGGAGGCCAGGGTAAATAGTAGAGACAGTGGAGCCAGAGGCCTAAGTGGAGCATGGTTAGAATCAGTAGTAGTCCACAACCTCCATCAAAACTGCTGCCCATTGGCCTCTGCATGCGGCATGCGTAATCCTGGGCTCCAACAGCTTCAGTTGGTGTTCAGAAGTGTCGTCTCCACAGAGCCAAACACATTCGTTAGAGTGTTAGTGGGGTTCAGCACTGCCAGCTGTTCCCCTGCTGTGGAGATGGCAAGTCTCCTGCTGCCTTCACCTGCCAAAATCCAGTAGGCCCCAGCCTGCTCCTCGCCTAAACCTGGGCTCCAACAGCGTCAGTTGGTGTTCAGAAGTGTCGTCTCCACAGAGCCAAACACCTTCGTTAGAGTGTTAGTGGGGTTCAGCACTGCCAGCTGTTCCCCTGCTGTGGAGATGGCAAGTCTCCTGCTGCCTTCACCTGCCAAAATCCAGTAGGCCCCAGCCTGCTCCTCGCCTAATCCTGGGCTCCAACAGCGTCAGTTGGTGTTCAGAAGTGTCGTCTCCACAGAGCCAAACACCTTCGTTAGAGTGTTAGTGGGGTTCAGCACTGCCAGCTGTTCCCCTGCTGTGGAGATGGCAAGTCTCCTGCTGCCTTCACCTGCCAAAATCCAGTAGGCCCCAGCCTGCTCCTCGCCTAATCCTAGGCTCCAACAGCGTCAGTTGGTGTTCAGAAGTGTCGTCTCCACAGAGCCAAACACCTTCGTTAGAGTGTTAGTGGGGTTCAGCACTGCCAGCTGTTCCCCTGCTGTGGAGATGGCAAGTCTCCTGCTGCCTTCACCTGCCAAAATCCAGTAGGCCCCAGCCTGCTCCTCGCCTAATCCTGGGCTCCAACAGCGTCAGTTGGTGTTCAGAAGTGTCGTCTCCACAGAGCCAAACACATTCGTTAGAGTGTTAGTGGGGTTCAGCACTGCCAGCTGTTCCCCTGCTGTGGAGATGGCAAGTCTCCTGCTGCCTTCACCTGCCAAAATCCAGTAGGCCACAGCCTGCTCCTCGCCTAATCCTGGGCTCCAACAGCGTCAGTTGGTGTTCAGAAGTGTCGTCTCCACAGAGCCAAACACATTCGTTAGAGTGTTAGTGGGGTTCAGCACTGCCAGCTGTTCCCCTGCTGTGGAGATGGCAAGTCTCCTGCTGCCTTCACCTGCCAAAATCCAGTAGGCCCCAGCCTGCTCCTCGCCTAATCCTGGGCTCCAACAGCGTCAGTTGGTGTTCAGAAGTGTCGTCTCCACAGAGCCAAACACCTTCGTTAGAGTGTTAGTGGGGTTCAGCACTGCCAGCTGTTCCCCTGCTGTGGAGATGGCAAGTCTCCTGCTGCCTTCACCTGCCAAAATCCAGTAGACCACAGCCTGCTCCTCGCCTAATCCTGGGCTCCAACAGCGTCAGTTGGTGTTCAGAAGTGTCGTCTCCACAGAGCCAAACACATTCGTTCAAGTGTTAGTGGGGTTCATCATTGCCAGCTGATCCCCTGCTGTGGATATGGCAGTCTCTCCTGCTGTCTCCGCATTACAAAGACAGTAGGCCTCTGCCTACACCCTCCTATTTCCTGGGCTTCAACACAGCCAGTTGTAGTTCGGAAGTGCCGTCCACACGGAAAGAGATACTTGCTCCCGTGTCTCAGTGGGGTTCAGTAATGTCAGCTGATCCCCTGCTGTGTGGATGGCAGTCTCTTCTGCTGTCACCTCATTCAAAATACAGTAGGCCTCTGCCTATACCCTCCTATTTCCTGGGCTTCAACACAGCCAGTTGTAGTTCGGAAGTGCCGTCCACACGGAAAGAGATACTTGCTCCCGTGTCTCAGTGGGGTTCAGTAACGTCAGCTGATCCCCTGCTGTGTGGATGGCAGTCTCTCCTGCTGTCACCTCATTCAAAATACAGTAGGCCTCTGCCTACACCCTCCTATTTCCTGGGCTTCAACACAGCCAGTTGTAGTTCGGAAGTGCCGTCCACACGGAAAGAGATACTTGCTCCCGTGTCTCAGTGGGGTTCAGTAACGTCAGCTGATCCCCTGCTGTGTGGATGGCAGTCTCTCCTGCTGTAAACTCATTCAAAATACAGTAGGCCTCTGCCTACACCCTCCTATTTCCTGGGCTTCAACACAGCCAGTTGTAGTTCGGAAGTGCCGTCCACACGGAAAGAGATACTTGCTCCCGTGTCTCAGTGGGGTTCAGTAATGTCAGCTGATCCCCTGCTGTGTGGATGGCAGTCTCTCCTGCTGTAAACTCATTCAAAATACAGTAGGCCTCTGCCTACACCCTCCTATTTCCTGGGCTTCAACACAGCCAGTTGTAGTTCGGAAGTGCCGTCCACACGGAAAGAGATACTTGCTCCCGTGTCTCAGTGGGGTTCAGTAATGTCAGCTGATCCCCTGCTGTGTGGATGGCAGTCTCTCCTGCTGTCACCTCATTCAAAATACAGTAGGCCTCTGCCTACACCCTCCTATTTCCTGGGCTTCAACACAGCCAGTTGTAGTTCGGAAGTGCCGTCCACACGGAAAGAGATACTTGCTCCCGTGTCTCAGTGGGGTTCAGTAATGTCAGCTGATCCCCTGCTGTGTGGATGGCAGTCTCTCCTGCTGTCACCTCATTCAAAATACAGTAGGCCTCTGCCTACACCCTCCTATTTCCTGGGCTTCAACACAGCCAGTTGTAGTTCGGAAGTGCCATCCACACGGAAAGAGATACTTGCTCCCGTGTCTCAGTGGGATTCAGTAATGTCAGCTGATCCCCTGCTGTGTGGATGGCAGTCTCTCCTGCTGTCACCTCATTCAAAATACAGTAGGCCTCTGCCTACACCCTCCTATTTCCTGGGCTTCAACACAGCCAGTTGTAGTTCGGAAGTGCCGTCCACACGGAAAGAGATACTTGCTCCCGTGTCTCAGTGGGGTTCAGTAATGTCAGCTGATCCCCTGCTGTGTGGATGGCAGTCTCTCCTGCTGTCACCTCATTCAAAATACAGTAGGCCTCTGCCTACACCCTCCTATTTCCTGGGCTTCAACACAGCCAGTTGTAGTTCGGAAGTGCCGTCCACACGGAAAGAGATACTTGCTCCCGTGTCTCAGTGGGGTTCAGTAACGTCAGCTGATCCCCTGCTGTGTGGATGGCAGTCTCTCCTGCTGTCACCTCATTCAAAATACAGTAGGCCTCTGCCTACACCCTCCTATTTCCTGGGCTTCAACACAGCCAGTTGTAGTTCGGAAGTGCCGTCCACACGGAAAGAGATACTTGCTCCCGTGTCTCAGTGGGGTTCAGTAATGTCAGCTGATCCCCTGCTGTGTGGATGGCAGTCTCTCCTGCTCTCACCTCATTCAAAATACAGTAGGCCTCTGCCTACACCCTCCTATTTCCTGGGCTTCAACACAGCCAGTTGTAGTTCGGAAGTGCCGTCCACACGGAAAGAGATACTTGCTCCCGTGTCTCAGTGGGGTTCAGTAATGTCAGCTGATCCCCTGCTGTGTGGATGGCAAAGTCTCCTGCTGCCTACACAGTCGTACCACTACTGATTTTTAACCGTGCTCCAATTAGGCCTGTGGCTCCACTGTCTCTCGTATTTCCCCTGTCCTCCAACCCTGCCAGTTACAGCTCCGAAGTGGCGTCTGCACAATCCACACTTGTTCCTGTGTTACAGGTGTTCAGTCCGGTCAGTTAATCCCCTGATGTGTGTCCGGCAATGTCGCCTGCTCTGTCCACATTCCCATTATGGGAATGTGGACAGAGCAGGCGACATTGCCGGACACACATCAGGGGATTAACTGACCGGACTGAACACCTGTAACACAGGAACAAATGTGGATTGTGCAGACGCCACTTCGGAGCTGTAACTGGCGGGGTTGGAGGACAGGGGAAATACGAAAATCAGTGAAGCCACAGGCCTAAGTGGAGCTTGGTTCAAATTAGTAGTCTACAACCGATCTTAAAATTTCTTCAATGCAGCCTCAGCCTGCTCCGTGCTTGTCCCTGGGCTTCAACACAGCCAGTTGTTGCTCGGAAGTGCCGTCTTCACAGAGTAAAACACTAGCTCCTGTGTTTGTGGGGTTCAGTAACGTCAGCTGTTCCCCTGCTGTTTTGATGGCAATCTGTCCTGCTGCATCCCAATTGACAGCACATCAGGCCTCAGCCTGCTAAGTGCTTGTCCTGGGCTCCAACATCGCCAGTTGCTGCTCATAACTGACTTTGGCACGGGTACTCCCTCCTGCCCAGCTTGGTTCCAGCCCTGCCTGCTGTTTCCGGGAAGTGTCAATGTCAGTTTGCCACCCCAAGTTGCCATGTCGTGTTGCGGTTGGGTTAGCCGAGGCTAGGGTGCCAGCAGTTTAGGTGCTTCCTATGTGGACTGCGGGTTCTGGTAAGAAAGGTTTGTTCCATAGTGCCAGTAGGACAAGCACCCCCTGTAGGACTGTGTGATTCGGTAACTGCGGCCAGCTTGCGGCATGCCAACTTTGCTTTTCAGGGGTAACTTCTGATACCCCTCCGGGTTCCAGCACCGTCAGCTGGTTCTCATCAGAGCCTTTGGCCTAGGTGCCTCCATCTCGGTATCCGAGTTCCGGCAACGTCTGCTGGTCCTTGGTAGTGCTTTGTAGCACAGGTACCTCCTGCTTAGTAACCGGGTTCCAGCACCGTCAGCTGGTCCTCGGTTGTGCCATTGGCTCTTATTCCTTCTGCTGCCCCTCCGGGTGCCAGCACTGTCAGCTGGTCCTCGCTATTTCCATTTGCTCTTGCAGCTTATGCTACCCCTCCGGGTTACAGCACCGTCAGCTGGTTCTCGTCAGAGCCTTTGGCCTAGGTGCCTCCATCTCGGTATCCGAGTTCCGGCAACGTCTGCTGGTCCTTGGTAGTGCTTTGTAGCACAGGTACCTCCTGCTTAGTAACCGGGTTCCAGCACCGTCAGCTGGTCCTCGGTTGTGCCATTGGCTCTTATTCCTTCTGCTGCCCCTCCGGGTGCCAGCACTGTCAGCTGGTCCTCGCTATTTCCATTTGCTCTTGCAGCTTATGCTACCCCTCCGGGTTCCAGCACCGTCAGCTGGTTCTCGTCAGAGCCTTTGGCCTAGGTGCCTCCATCTCGGTATCCGAGTTCCAGCAACGTCTGCTGGTCCTTGGTAGTGCTTTGTAGCACAGGTACCTCCTGCTTAGTAACCGGGTTCCAGCACCGTCAGCTGGTCCTCGGTAGTGCCATTGGCTCTTGTTCCTTCTGCTGCCCCTCCGGGTGCCAGTACCGTCAGCTGGTTCAAGAGGACAAAGAACAGGAAGACAACCACCAAGATGCAGAACAACAAGAGAGAGAAGACAAAGAAGCATAAAAAAAACAAAGCAGAAGAACATTAAGCATAAGACTAATACTCTGAGCAAATGATATTATCTTATTTATAAGCAGAAGAAGACTAAGCAGTGTATGGGGGTGAGTCCGTTCCTCCTCGTGGTGCCCCTGGAAAAGGCCTGCTGCTGCAGGCCAAACTGAACGCGGACAAATCCTGTTGTAAATCTTTTGTGACAGGCAGAACGGAAGGTGTAAACTTCTAACTTTTCTAGATAACAACTACAGGAATGCCTGACACAAACAAGAATATGATGAAGAAGAATAGGAAGAAGATGAAGAAGCTGAATATGTAGAATAATAATTGTTGAATAAGAAGAATATGAAGAATGTAAGAAAAGGAAGAAGAAGAAGAAGAAGAAGAAGAAGAAGAAGAAGAATGTAAAAAAAGGAAGTAGAAGAAGAAGAAGAAGAATGTAAAAAAAGGAAGTAGAAGAAGAAGAAGAAAGAAGAAGAAGAAGACATACATGTCTGGCAAAATATAAATGAGGCTAACATAGTCAATATCTTTGTAACTCCTAACATCTTTAAAAAAAAAGTTTAATTCCTGCTATTCCATTTGATTGGGCTAAACCTCTATGGCTTTAATGTCTCCTCCACCTCCCACAATACATTCTACATTATTCTTAGTTGTTTTTCTTCATGTAGAATTAACCTACAAGGAAAGAAAGGGGTTTTTTTAATTCCGATATTTTGGCCCCATTGACTTGCATTGGTTCCCGGTATCGGAATCGGCGATACCGATACTTTTTTTTAAGATCGGCCGATCCATTCCGATCCGATATTTTCAAGTATCGGCTGGTATCGCTCAACTCTAATCATGACTTCATTTCAGCAGCCAATCACAGCCATGCCATTAGTTAACATGCCTACATGCCTAACAGGATGTGCCCACACTTCTGAGGATTGTCATTGGCTGAATCAAATCAAACTGGCTCATAGAATTATGGGAACTTTCGATTCCGGTATTCGATATGCTAAAAGTATCGGAACTCAGTATCGGAATTCCGATACCATGAATATCGGCCGATACCCGATACTTGCGGTATCGGAATGCTCAACACTACTACTGAGGAGCCGAATGTGCCAAAGTGGCTACCAAGTAGCCAAAGTGACTACCGAGGTGCCAAAGTGGCTACCAAGTGGCCAAAGTGGCTACCGAGGTGCCCAATGTGCCAAAGTGGCTACAAGTGGCCAAAGTGACTACCAAGTGGCCAAAGTGGCTACAGAGGTGCCGAATGTGCCAAAGTGCCTACCAAGAGGCCAAAGTGGCTACCGAGGTGCCAAATGTGCCAAAGTGGCTGCCAAGTGGCCAAAGTGGCTATGGAGATACCAAATGTGCTAAAGTGGCTACCAAGTGGCCAAAGTGGCTATCGAGGTGCCAAATGTGTCAAAGTGCCTACCAAGTGGTCAAAGTGGCTACCGAGGTGCCGAATGTGCCAAAGTGGCTGCCAAGTGGCCAAAGTGGCTATCGAGGTGCCAAATGTGCCAAAGTGGCTACCAAGTGGCCAAAGTGGCTACTGAGGTGCCGAATGTGCCAAAGTGGCTACCAAGTGGCCAAAGTGACTACCAAGGTGCCAAAGTGGCTACCAAGTGGCCAAAGTGGCTACTGAGGTGCCGAATGTGCCAAAGTGGCTACAAGTGGCCAAAGTGACTACCAAGTGGCCAAAGTGGCTACAGAGGTGCCGAATGTGCCAAAGTGCCTACCAAGTGGCCAAAGTGGCTATCGAGGTGCCGAATGTGCCAAAGTGGCTGCCAAGTGGCCAAAGTGGTTATTGAGGTGCCAAATGTGCTAAAATGGCTACCAAGTGGCCAAAGTGGCTGCTGAGGTGCCGAATGTGCCAAAGTGGCTACCAAGTGGCCAAAGTGGCTACCGAGGTGCCGAATGTGCCAAAGTGGCTACCAAGTGGCCAAAGTGGCTACTGAGGTCTCGAATGTGCCAAAGTGGCTACCAATTGGCCAAAGTGGCTACAGAGGTGCCGAATGTGCCAAAGTGTCCAAAGTGGCTACCGAGGTGCTGAATGTGCCAAAGTAGCTAACAAGTCCCCAAAGTGGCTACCGAGGTGCCAAATGTGCTAAAGTGGTTACCAAGTGGCCAATGTGGCTACTGAGGTGCCGAATGTGCCAAAGTGGCTACCAAGTGGCCAAAGTGGCTACTGAGATGCCGAATGTGTCAAAGTGGCTACCGAGTGGCCAAAGTGGCTACTGAGGGGCCGAATGTGCCAAAGTGGCTACCAAGTGGCCGAAGTGGCTACTGAGGTCTCGAATGTGCCAAAGTGGCTACCAATTGGCCAAAGTGGCTACAGAGGTGCCGAATGTGCCAAAGTGTCCAAAGTGGCTACCGAGGTGCTGAATGTGCCAAAGTAGCTAACAGGTCCCCAAAGTGGCTACCGAGGTGCCAAATGTGCTAAAGTGGTTACCAAGTGGCCAATGTGGCTACTGAGGTGCCGAATGTGCCAAAGTGGCTACCAAGTGGCCAAAGTGGCTACTGAGATGCCGAATGTGTCAAAGTGGCTACCGAGTGGCCAAAGTGGCTACCGAGGTGCCGAATGTGCCAAAGTGGCTACCAAGTGGCCAAAGTGGCTACTGAGGTCTCGAATGTGCCAAAGTGGCTACCAGTTGGCCAAAGTGGCTACAGAGGTGCCGAATGTGCCAAAGTGTCCAAAGTGGCTACCGAGGTGCTGAATGTGCCAAAGTAGCTAACAAGTCCCCAAAGTGGCTACCGAGGTGCCAAATGTGCTAAAGTGGTTACCAAGTGGCCAATGTGGCTACTGAGGTGCCGAATGTGCCAAAGTGGCTACCAAGTGGCCAAAGTGGCTACTGAGATGCCGAATGTGTCAAAGTGGCTACCGAGTGGCCAAAGTGGCTACTGAGGGGCCGAATGTGCCAAAGTGGCTACCAAGTGGCCGAAGTGGCTACCGAGGGGCCGAATGTGCCAAAGTGGCTACCAAGTGGCCAAAATGGCTACCAAGTGGCCAAACTGGCTACAGAGGTGTCGATTGTGCCAAAGTGGCTACCGAGCGGCCAAAGTGGCTACCGAGTGGCCGAATGTGCCAAAGTGGCTACCAAGTGGCCAAAGTGGCTACCAAGTGGCCAAAGTGGCTTCAGAGGTGCCGAATGTGCCAAAGTGGCTACCAAGTGGCCAAAGTGGCTACTGCGATGCCAAATGTGCCAAAGTGGCTATACACAACATTCATATTCTAACTTTACTTTCTTACAGTCGACACCTGATACTCTGCTGTAAAGCTGGCAGCGCTGTTCAAGCACCATGTATTTCCTTCAGGAAATGCCCATCTAGTTAGACTTTTCTATCTGAGTAACATGATAAAGGCTTTTGAGATTTGTTTGATATACATGCTTCACAATGTATAGCCAGCTGTCCTTTCTGTACGTTTGTAGGGTTATATACATATTACCTTGTATATCAATAAGAGTGTGCAATTTTTTTGCTTTGTCTTTCACAATGGATGGAAATATGTATGCTCTGTATTATGCTTACTATCATAAGCCAATATGTATGTTGTACATTTTCTTTTTTCTTGTTCTGAGGTTCAATAAACGAATTAAAAAAAATGTGGTGAGCTTCATCCGCCCTCTCCCCCCTCCTTCCCTACTTGCTTAACTTTTTATAGTGTATCTGTCCACCCAAAGGAGAAGCACATGAAAGGTTGTACAAAAATTCTAGAGTGGATCTAAATGCTAATTTTATTAGGTTCAATTAAAATATAGGTTTGATAGTATTCCATAAGGTCTATAACATAAGATAAATCTAATGATGAATATTCTTAAAAAAAAAAGAATATGTGTATATATGTATATATATAAATTTGATTCTGTGATACACATTGAATATGGAAGTGTAAAAATTGTTTATGTATGTTCCTTCAACACTACTGTAATGCATATAACTCTATTTCATGATTTAAGCCCCTTGGGGATAAAATATTAAGTCTGAAAATCATGCGAATTCTATTCTGGATAGCTTTCTTAGATAATCACCCCTCCTACATCCTCTAAGAACAATTTCTAGTCCCAAAAAATGTATATTGTGGGTCTGTTAATAATGTGGGGAAAGTGGATGGCCTATCTAGCCCTTATTGATTTAATTGAAATGCTCTCTAATCTATTTAGAGAGCATTCTTTTGTTGCACACAATGTATACTTTGTTACATGGGCATTGTTTGATGTAAATAACCCCTTTGGTATTGCAAATTATATTATCCTTAATCAAAAATGTTTCAGATCCATCAGTGTTAAAAAATAAAATTCTATCACAGGATTTTTTTGTGACTGTTAGGCTAGTTTCACACTAGCGTTCAGAAGTGCAGTGCAGGGCCGCCACTAAGCTCCGCCCCAGGCCGCGCCTCCTCCGGTCAGCTCCTCCTCTGATCGCATGACGCTGCATGCGATCAGCGTACCCTATATTTAGCGTTGGGTACGCTGGCCATGCGCTGGGCTCACTTTGCCAGCACTTACGCCCTTTTGGTGCTGTGCCGAGCGCACAAAAATGCAACACAGGCACCAAATAGTACTCCATACAGAATGAGCCCCATGTAATGCTCCATACAAAACTGGCCCTATATAGTGCTCCAAATAGAATGAGCCCCATATATTGCTCCACACAGAATGTTCCCCATATTGTGTTCCATACAGAATGGGCCCTATATAATGCACCATACAAAATGAACCCCATATATTGCTCCATACAGAATGTGACCCATATTGTGCTCCATATAGAATAATGGGTGACAAATAATGCTCCATACAGAATGAATCCCTTATATTGCTCCACACAGAATGCGTCCCACATTGTGTTCCATAAAGAATGGGCCCTATATAATGCACCATACAAAATGAGCCCCATATAATGTGCCATACAAAATGAGCCCCATATCTTACTCCACACAGAATGTGCCCCATATTGTGTTCCATACAGAATGGGCTCCATATTATGCTCCATAATAATGGGCCACATATAAGCTACAAACAGAATGCGCCCCATATTTTGCTCCATATAGAATAATGGGCCCCATATAATGCTCCATGCAGAATGAATCCCTTATATTTCTCCACACAAATGTGCCCCATATTGTGCTCCATATAGAATGTGTCACCTATTGTGCTCCATACAGAATGGGTCTCATATATTGCTCCATGCAGAATGAGCCCCATATAATGTTCCATGCAGAATGGGCCACATATAATGCTTCCTTCAAAATGGGCTAAATATAATGCTCCATGCAGAATGAGCCCCATATAATGCTCTATACAAAATGGTCCATTCGTAATGTACTCCATACAGAATGGATCCCATATTGTCCTCCATGCATATTGTGCTCCATGCAAATTGGGCCCCATATTGTGCTCCAAACATATTGTGTTCCAAACAGAAATGGCCCCATATTGTGCTCCATACATATTTTGCTCCATACAATAAAAAAATCAAATACCTCTCCCTCTTTCTGACACAGGGCTGTAGTGATGTCATCGCGCTCTCTGTGCTGAGACATCAGAGAGTCATAAGAGGCAAAAGAGAGTAAGGTAGGGGAGTGGAGGAAGAGGTAAGCATGGGATGGAGGGTAGTGCCAGCGCAGGTGCTGACACCTGGTCACCATGACTCATGGGCCCCATAGCGTGCCAGTGGGCCGCGGCATGCACCAGTTGGTGACGCAAGTCTTGTCTGCCTGCAAGGGCCCCCCTCTACCTCTGGGCCTTGGTGTAGCCCAACTGGCTGCATTAGAGGTATGTCCGCCCCTGAAATCAATGACCCCAATGATATCATGCATATGAGGACCTAATGTCTTCCATCCATGATACGTACACAATATTTCAAATCACTTGGCTCCACTGGATAGAGTTTCAACTGAGTATCTAGATTTGCTGTAACAACTTTTTTGAAGATTTATATGATTTCTCATTCTTTGATCTTTGACTATGCAGCCCTGTTCTCTTGTATAGCTCATATTGATAGTTACTGTATGTGAGATGGTTTTTATTTCTCCCTCTCCTCCTCCCTTTTTCCTTTGCCTTTGTACCTTTCATCACTTCATCGCACTCACCCACCTCTGCTTTTTTCTTTTCCATTCCTTTTGATAAAATCCTACAAAACCCAAGCTGGGATACCATTACACTGTTAGTGACTTATTTTTGTTTCCCATCTACAATTTTGCACTCTGTTTGACTTATATTTTATTAGCTAATAAGAATGTTATGACATCATAGTGGTTGTACTATTTCCTTCATTTAAAGAATTATAAGAAATAAGTATATTAATTACATCATCAAAAAATATGGCAAAAATCCAGATAAAATCCTCTGTATGATGAAATACAAAATCACAAGGGTTTAAGATGATTTCTTAAATACTCAAATGTATCACATTCTTGATCAATGTTCATCCAGTCTGATTGGATAATTTGTCCTTTTAGGACAGGTTTGTTCATATATTATAGTTTTCTCTTTACCCTTTCCCTTCATTTATATCTTCTCCCATCACTTAATGGATCTGTGTCATTTTTTAACTATAACAGCGTAATTTGGAATTGTCAAATTTGTAGCAGAAAATGATGTGGTGAAGGATCTAGGATCGAGATGAAAGCCTGTGGAGACGAAGAGAAAATGGATAAGTTAATGAGAGCAAGTTTTTGCTTGAAGTGCCAAGAAAACAACAATTCATTAAAAAAACAAAATTTGAAGTCCTAGAGGTAGTATAGAGTCTACAATAAGGGCGAATGAAATATTCTCACAGCAATCATTCTTAACTTTATTATAAAGAGCAAATTGCACAACTTTGTTCTAGAAAGTAAGATCTTGCTAAAATGCTTTCTTGCTGTTTCCAAACTAAAACTACTGCACTTCTACCAGAAGATTACATTTCTTGTTTTGCCCAACATGTCCACTATTTAAAAAAGTATGTCAAAATATTCAGGATAGTTCATTTCTTTGCAGCTAAAGAGGTTGTCCACTATTTTTACGTTGATGACATGAGGATAAGTCATCAGTGTCTGATCGGCTGGGACCTGACACCTGGCACCCCATCCGATCTGCTGACACCGATGATGGCGACGGCAGGCGTTGGCTGGAAGTAGTTACTTGCTAAGCTGCTCCGTCTACTTGTAGTAGCTGCCACAGGGTACTACACCTCTGCCTTCTATTGATTTGAATACAAGGTAGATGTGCAGTATCAAGTCCTGGCCACTACAAGTCGGCGGAGCAGCTCGGTAAGTGAGTACTTTCTGTCGGCGGTCGCTGCCACCAGCATTAATAGAAGCTGATTGGCTGGGCTGTCAGGTGTCAGATCTGATTTGATCAGACATTGATGACCTATCTCAAGGATAGGTCATCAATGTAAAAGCAGTGGACAACCTCTTTAATGCATTTTTGTAAGCTCTTATGCAGATATATATTTTTTTCACCATTATTTCACCTGATTAACTGAAAAGTTCAAAGTTATATCAGAGAAATATAAAGATGTAATAGCTTTAGAATAGTAAATTGCTAAAGGACTTTTTCTATGTAGTAAAGTTGGACTTAAAAAGAACCTTTCACCAAATTGTACATGTCAACTCCTTTCCAAAGTTGAACATACTCACCGACTTTGAACTTATTGAGTACATCCATGCAATTTTGTGTTCACAGGGGCTATGAATGCATGATCACCGCTGGTTATCAGCTGATTCACTAGTAGTGTTGAGCGATACCATCAGATATCGTGAAGTATCGGATCGGATTGGATCGGACCGATACCCAAAAAGTATCGGGTATCGCCGATTCCGATACCGGAAACCCCATTCAAGTCAATGGGACAGAAATATCGGAATTAAAAAAACCCTTTCTTTACTTGTACATCCAGTTCGGGAGGGGAGAAGAGTGTGGGCGGTGCGTGGGCGGACACTGTGCGTGTCTGTGTGTGCGGGCGGGGTCTGTACGGGCCTCTTGGGGGTCTGTGCGGGCCTACCGGGGGTCTGTGTGGGCCTACCGGGGGTCTGTGAGAGTCTGCCAGGGGTCTGTGAGGGCTGCTGGGGGTCTGTGCGGGCTGTCGGGGGTCTGTGCGTGCCTGCCGGGTGTCTGTGCGGGCCTGACGGGGGTCTGTGCGGGCTGTCGGGGGTCTGTGCAGGCCTGCCGGGGATCTGTACGGGCCTGCCGGGGGTCTGCGGGCCTGCCGGGGGTCTGTGCGGGCCTGCCGAGGGTCTGTGCAGGCCTGCCGGGGGTCTGTACGGGCCTGCCGGGGGTCTGTGCGGCCTGCCGGGGGTCTGTGCGGGCTGTCGGGGGTCTGTGCGGACCTGCCGGGGGTTGTGTGTGTGTGCAGGCATCGTCCGATGGGACTACAAGTCCCATCGGGCGATGCCTGCTACAATGACAGTGATTGACACATTAGCCA
This sequence comes from Dendrobates tinctorius, assembly GCF_039654945.1. Lineage (NCBI taxonomy): Eukaryota > Metazoa > Chordata > Amphibia > Anura > Dendrobatidae > Dendrobates > Dendrobates tinctorius. Next base: position 1,564,802 of record NW_027361766.1, on the reverse strand, counting down.
ATGATGGGACAGTAGTAGTCCCATCATCCGGCTAATGTGTTGAATGTAAAAAAAAAGCAAAAAAAAAAACATACATACTACATACATACTACATATTTACAACATTCATACAACATACATACATACATACATACTACATACATACTACATATATACTACATACATACAACATACATACATACTACATATATACTACATTCATACAACATACATACATACTACATATATACTACATTCATACAACATACATACATACATACTACATACATACTACATATATACTACATTCATACAACATACATACATGCAGGGCCGGCGTTTGGACCAGGCAGACCAGGCAGATGCCCGGGGCCCCCACCTACAAAGGGGGCTCCCTGCATCTGCAGTCCATTTATGAAGTGCCCAGAGGGTGTACAGCAGTGAATAATGCTGTGCATTGCTCTGAAGTCTTGGAGTGTCTCTCGCAAAGGCCCTTGAGCCCCCCTGTCTCTTTCTCCCTGCAGTCAGGTTAAAAGTTGAGAGTGAGGGGGAGGGGCCGATTACAGCACAGTGACAGCCAGGACCTGAAGCTCTGTCTCCTCCTGAGTCCTGATCATGGCTGCTCCTAGCACTGTCCTGAGAATGGATATGCCTAAGTGAAGCCACAGAACCTGGTAAGAGCAGCAGTAACAGGTCAGAGTATAGTGATTTACTCACTGTGGCCCGGAGCTCTGTGCTGATTGCTGTAGGATCAAGATTCACAGCCACATACAGCAGTGATCAGCATCAGCTCTGACCAGTCACTAATCACTGCTTGTAATGTGACAGGGCGACCTCCGGTCACTACTGTCTGGATGACACAAGACAGGGATATTGTCTGCTGAATCAGGGGATTTATGATATAGAAATAAATGAATTCCCATGTGAAATAATAAGGGTAAACCATACATATATATAGTACAGGTGTGCATAGGAATCAGCGTTTTTGGTGCATTTTTTTTGCAGCCAAAGCCTGATCTCTTGGCAGTAAAAACACTGCTTTCAAAACGCCCATTTTTTAGGGTAAGTGCAGAAGATCCGGAAATGGCAGCACTTTGGATGCAGCGGACATGTGCTCTGTGTAAAGTGCTGCCATCTTTTTAACGCAAGTCATTCCGCATGTGTTCATTGAACTGTGCGGAATCACCGCACCCAATACATTGTACGGGTGAGATTTCTTTTGCGGAGACTCGCATCTATGTAAGGCTAGTTTCACATTTGCGTTTAAGGACGCAGCGACGGCCTGCGCACGGCCATCGCTAAGCCCCGCCCCTGCCACGCCTCCTCCGGTAGCTCCGCCTACGGGCGCAGGACGCTGCATGCGTCCTGCGTCCCCTATCTTTAGCACTGGGGACGCAGGCTGTGCGCAGGAATGTGTTTGGCAGCGCACGCGTCCTTTTGACGCTGCGCCGACCGCACCAAATTGCAACAGGTTGCGTTTGGCGCTGGTCGGCGCAGCGTCAAAAGGACGCATGCGCCACCAAATGCATACCTGCGCACGGCCTGCGTCCCCAGTGCTAAAGATAGGGGACGCATGATGCATGCAGTGTCATGCGCCCGTAGGCGGAGGTACTGGCAGAGACACGGCAGGGGCGAGGCTTAGCGGCGGCCGTGCTCAGGCCGACGCTGTGGCCTTAAGCGCAAATGTGAAACTAGCCTAAGATAAATTGACATGCTGCAGTCTGGAGAGTCGTGCTGCATGTCTGTCTCTGCGGGTGAGGTGCGGGCGTATGTGCACGCATAGTGGACATGGAATTTCTAGAAATCCCCTCCACTATGCTGTAACATCTGGCCACTGCGGGTTGGACGCTGTGGATGTACGCAGTATCCAGCTCACTGATTGTGGACACATACCCTTAGAGCTTTTGCTGGGTTTTTTTGTGTTTAGTATTCATTTTGTCTACAGTACATGTTTAATAAAGTTCGTTTTATTCACCAAAAGCGCAGCAAAAAACAACGTTGCGACATTTGCAGCTTTTCTAAAACTTTTTCATTGCTTTCTACGGGTGAAAAAAATTGCTGAAAGAAGTGACACGCTGCAGATTTAAAAACACTGCAGTTATGAAATACAGTCAGGAGAAAATAAAAATGTGTGCAGGAGATGTCTGAAAATCTCAGCCTTTGCTTGTGCTGTAAAATGTTGTAAACTTCTTATTTGCAGAAGAAAAAGCTGCAGAAATTCTGCATATGAACATGGCCAAGAGCGGCTTTTTAAAGTGCAGCAAAACATGAGATTTCCGAAATCTCCTGCATGCGCTCGTTTTTTTTCTGACTGAATTTCAGGACTGTAGCACTTTTTAAATCTGCAGCATGTCACTTCTTTCAGTGTGTTTTCACCCGTAGAAAGCAATGAAAGAATATAAAAAAGAAAGCTGCAGATATTGCATCGGCATTTTTCGCTGCAATTTTTTAAGTGGTTTTGGTGAATTAAACTATTAGGTCTCGTTTACATGTTCAGTATTTGGTCCGTGTTTCCCATCAGTATTTGTAATGCAGAAACAGCAGTGGAACAATCAGAGGAAAAGTATAGTAGAAACCCGTCACCACTTCTGGATTTATCACCCACTCCTGGTTTTGACTTGCACATACTGATGTGAAATACTGACCGAATACTCAACGTGTGAACGTGGCCTTAAACAAACTGTAGATAAAGCAAACATCCTCACTTTAAAAAGCTGAAAAAAGTGTAAAGAACACTAGAAACAAGCTGAAAAACAGGTGTTTTGAAGGCAACATTTTTACTGCCAACAGAACAGGTTTTGGCTACTGAAAAAAATGCGTGTGAAGATAGCCATAGTGATTCAGAGTAAGACTATCTGTGGTGTTTGTTATGGATGAGTCACCGAAGGAGGAAAAAACAAAAATAATAGCTAAGTCCAGAAAACCAGAGAAGTTGGCAGCTATCGGATTGCAGACCCCTGAACCTATCCACAACAACTAGCAGTAGCCGTGGGGGGTTCCTACGGTGCCCTAGACCCCTCGATCACAGCCGGAGAACTAAATTAGCCTAAAGACAGAAAGGGGAAATCTAAACTGCCCCAGAGCAGACCCCAAAGCAATAGGCAGCCCCCAACATTTAATGACTGTGAAGCAAGATGAAAAACACTAACACAAATAGAAAGATAGGTTGAGCAAATGATGGGGCCCAAGCTAACTAAATAGGACAGGATAGAAAAGCTGCTGTCTGCAATCCGCAAAAAACCCTATCCAAAAATGTACCAACAGACTGATAGGAAAAACAGGCCCTGAAGTCGCTAGGCTTCAAAAGACTATATCAGCACTCAGGTAAATTCTGAAGACAGAGCCAGAGATCAACAGATCAGAGACAAAAATGGAATTCAGCTCACCCCCGGCCGGGGATGGCTGAACTCCAAAAAACAAGGCAAACAAAACCAGAACTAAAGTGTACAAAAAGCAGAGCAAAACTTAGCTTTGAGAAGCAGAGATCAGACTGGTCTCCAAAAATCCAGCAGGAAAATCACCAGCAAGGCAGCAGGGCGTCGGCTGCCTTATATCCAGTCATCAGTTCCTGTGACCCAGTCATCATCTACCTGCTCAGCTGTTTGGTAATCAGCCTCACTACCTTCCTTCGCCAGAAGAGGGAGTTCATCAGACCTCACTGGTGAAGGGAAAAATGAACTCACAACAGGTGTTACATAGGACTGCAGGTGACATCTACTACATTATCTGTTCTCAGAGAGTTATCACTGCTCTCTCTGGTGTTACATAGGATAAGGTCACAGTCATGTGACTGTTCACGTCAGCCAGGAGGGCTTCTGTTCTGGAGTGTGCTGTGCATAAAGGGAATTGTATGGCGATCGGTACACAGACACTTCTGAAATGACAGGTGGGCGTGGCGGCTGATTCGCAGTGTGGAGAAAACTATAATCCCGCTGGGACTGTCCCGCTGGATCCAGGATGGTTGGGATCCCTGCTGTGTTATCTGCAGTGTTAAAAAAAAATTGAGAGGGTTGGGGGACAACTCTTTGTCTTGGGGCTTGGGCCCCCCCAATCTTTTCTGACCCTAGCAACGCTCCTGTGTAATGCTAATAGTGGCAGACCCGTTGGCTGATATAAGGCCCCTGAATATGGGGGCCACAGTGCCAGCACAGGCCCCTCTGCCACCTGTATCCGCATCCTGCTCGTGTAATGTAACCTAAATGTGTGATTTTACAATGTTAGCATTTGGGGCCCCACTTTAAACTTTTGCCTAGGGCCCCACTTTGTCTAAAACCGGCCCTGCATACATGGCATATTTGTAGGATCTCTTGAGATGCGATATACATACAGATGTTAAGCTGGATTAGTCACATCAAAGAGAGGGTTAGGGGACATATAGATACCGTGGATATAGAGCAAGGATTATAAATCACTAAAAGAGAGGGAGATAGACACAGTAAGTAGAGTTGAGCGAAACGGGTCGAAAAATTTCAAAAGTGGCCGACTTTTGGCAAAGTCGGGTTTCATGAAACGAAACCCGACCCTAGGATGAGGTCGGCCACGAGGTCGGCGACTTACGCGCCAAAGTCGCGTTTCAAAAGTTTGTTTTGCGCTCTTTTTCAGCCAATCAGGATCCACGGACACTGTGGGCAACGTGATGACATAGGCAGGGGTCACCACCATCTTTCAGAAGGGCATGCAAGTGATTGGCTTGCTTTGGTGGGCGTCACAGGGGGTATAAAAGGGCGTGCACGCCGACCGCCATCTTACTTCTGCCGATCTCAGTATAGGGAGAGGTTGCTGCTGATTCTGTAGGGAGAGCGTTAGGCAGGGAAGAAGACAAAAAAACTGCTTCTGCTGCTAGCGATTTGGCCTGCACAACACACCAGTCACTGTGTGTGCAGTGCAAGGGGAGGCTATATAGTGGTGTATCAGTGGTGTTGGTTGTTGGGCTGCCTTCTAAGGCTTCCTGACATTCCTGCATTGCTGTTTACCCACTGCTCCGCAAACTGCTTTTTTAAAAGCAATCCCAATTTTTTTTTTTTTGTCCTGCTGAGAAGAAAAAAAAACTGCTTCTACAGCTAGCAATTTGGCCTGCACAACACACCAGTCACTGTGTGTGCAGTGCAAGGGGAGGCTATATTGTGGTGTATCAGTGGTGTTGGTTGTTGGGCTGCCTTTTAAGGCTTCCTGACAGGCTGGCATTGCTGTTTACCCACTGCTCCGCAAACTGCTTTTTTAAAAGCAATCCAATCTCCCTTATCCTCTAGTCACTTTTGTCACAGCTGTGCCATCGAGCCTGTGACATAGCGCTCAGATATTCATTGGGCCTCACACAATCCAAAAGTGTCCAGTGTCCAAAAGTGTGTGCAGAGATTCAAAATCTCCCTTATCCTCTAGTCACTTTGGTCACAGCTGTGCCATCGAGCCTGTCACATAGCGCTCAGATATTCATTGGGCCTCACACAATCCAAAAGTGTCCAGTGTCCAAAAGTGTGTGCAGAGATTCAAAATCTCCCTTATCCTCTAGTCACTTTGGTCACAGCTGTGCCATCGAGCCTGTCACATATCGCTCAGATATTCATTGGGCCTCACACAATCCAAAAGTGTCCAGTGTCCAAAAAGTGTGTGCAGAGATTCAAAATCTCCCTTATCCTCTAGTCACTTTGGTCACAGCTGTGCCATCGAGCCTGTCACATAGCGCTCAGATATTCATTGGGCCTCACACAATCCAAAAGTGTCCAGTGTCTAAAAGTGTGTGCAGAGATTCAAAATCTCCCTTATCCTCTAGTCACTTTGGTCACAGCTGTGCCATCGAGCCTGTGACATAGCGCTCAGATATCAGTGGGCCTCACACAATCCCAAAGTGTCCAGTGTCCAAAAGTGTGTGCAGAGATTCAAAATCTCCCTTATCCTCTAGTCACTTTGGTCACAGCTGTGCCATCGAGCCTGTCACATAGCGCTCAGATATTCATTGGGCCTCACACAATCCAAAAGTGTCCAGTGTCCAAAAGTGTGTGCAGAGATTCAAAATCTCCCTTATCCTCTAGTCACTTTGGTCACAGCTGTGCCATCGAGACTGTGACATAGCGCTCAGATATCAGTGGGCCTCACACAATCCAAAAGTGTCCAGAGTCCAAAAGTGTGTGCAGAGATTCAAAATCTCCCTTATCCTCTAGTCACTTTGGTCACAGCTGTGCCATCGAGCCTGTGACATAGCGCTCAGATATCAGTGGGCCTCACACAATCCAAAAGTGTCCAGTGTCCAAAAGTGTGTGCAGAGATTCAAAATCTCCCTTATCCTCTAGTCACTTTGGTCACAGCTGTGCCTTCGAGCCTGTCACATAGCGCTCAGATATCAGTGGGCCTCACACAATCCAAAAGTGTCCAGTGTCCACAAGTGTCTGCAGAAATTCAAAATCTCCCCTGTCCTATAGACACCTTGTACCTTGTTTTACATTACTATATAGTTTGTTGGATTTTGTCTACATTTCTACCAAAAATGAGGAAGGCTGGTGGAAGAGGCCGTGGAATTGGGCGGGGGTTGGCAGCTGGTAATGATGGTGTTGGTGGTGGATCTGATGGTAGTGGCAAGAGCAAAATAGGACCGAATGCAGGAGGTGTTGAGCCTGCGTCATCGTCTGGCTACATAAGGCCTCGAACGCTTAGTTTTCTAGGAGTTGGCAAACCGCTTTTAAAGCCAGAGCATCAGGAAAAAGTTTTGTCTTACATTGCTGACTCAGCCTCCAGCTCTATCGCCTCCTCTTCTTCAGTTGTAAAAAGTAAAAGCACTGAGTCGTCATTGGAGGCTCATGTTCATGAACCACACCTTTCCTTGTGTCCTTCACCCCAACCAAGATTGAAGGATGACGCAGGCCATACTACTGATTACTCCATGGAGCTGTTTTCACATACCATGCCTGGATTATCAAGTCAAATGGTGAATTACCCAGGCCAAGATGAATCTGACATGGAGTGCACTGATGCACAGCCGCTGATGGATGATTCTGCTGGTACATTCACTCAGAGCACTACATTGTCCTCGCAGTGTACAGAGCCAGATTCTGACCCTGATGAGACTCAGGTGCCACTTCCCTCACACTATACCACCATACACGGTGACACAGAGGAAGGTGCACATGACATAGAAGAGGAGGTGATGGATGACCCAGTTGTTGACCCAGATTGGCATCCATTGGGGGAAGAGGGTGCTGCTTCCAATAGCTCAGATGAGGAGCATCCACAGCAGACATCGACATCGCAACAGCTGTTATCTGGCAGGCCCGTAGCACTCCAAAGACAGGTTCCAAACATCAAAAGAGTTGCTGGACAGCTTGTCCAGAGGGTCAAAAGATCACAGCGTGCTAGGCCGCAAAATGTCTGCCAAAGTAGGAAGAGTGCAGTGTGGCACTTTTTTGAACAAAATCCTCATGATCAGGCCAAGGTTATCTGTAAGAAGTGCGCAAAGACCTTTAGCCGAGGGAAAAATCTGAAAAATTTGAATACCAGTTGCATGCTTAGACATTTAACCAGCATGCACTTGCAAGCGTGGACACAACACCAAACCTCAAGTGCCACATGTGCAACTGATCACAACGAAGGTAGTCAGCAACGCTACATTGTTTCCCCCACTGTAAGCCCACCGGTTAGCACAGCAGCAAATGTTGAGGTGTCGTTGCAAGGCCACAGCAGTCAGGGAATCCCACTGTTATATCAACGAAAGACTGATTCTAGGCCATCAGAAAGAACACCAACTCCATCACCATCATCAACCCTCTCTCAGTCCGCCCTGTCCACCGCTACTTCCGCCATATGCAGCTCTCAAGTCCAGCTCACCCTACCAGACACTATGAGTAGGTCAAGAAAGTACTCAGTCTCTCATCCGCGTACACTGGGTTTGAACGCACACATTGCCAAACTAATCTCGTTTGAGATGATGCCCTTTCGGTTGGTGGAAAGCACAGCTTTCCGCGAACTCATGGCCTATGTAGTACCACGCTATGACCTACCCAGTCGCCACTTCTTCTCTCGCAAAGCCATCCCAGCCCTCCACCATCATGTGAAAGACCGCATTGTCCATGCACTCAAGCAGTCAGTGAGCGGAAAGGTGCACCTCACAACTGATGCATGGTCCAGTCGGCATGGCCAGGGCCGTTACGTGTCCATCACTGCGCACTGGGTTAATGTGGTGGATGCAGGGTCCACAGGGGACAGCGGTGGTGGAACAGTGCTGCCTAGCCCACGGTATAGGAAACAGTTGGCTGTAGGCGTTCGACCCTCCTCCTCCTCCTCCAGAAGCGAAAGCTCGTCCACAGAGCGCAGTCGTACGAGCACTCCATCTGCAGCTGCCACTGTTGCACACGATGTGTCCCCCTATCGAGCAGCTAGTGGAAAGCGTCAGCAGGCTGTGTTGCAGATGATGTGTTTGGGCAACAGACACACCGCCGAGGTGCTGGCCAAGTACTTGAAGCGACAAACTGAGTCATGGCTGGGCAGTGTACATCTTGAGGCAGGCAAGGTAGTTAGTGATAACGGCCGTAATTTTGTGGCAGCCATAGCCCTTTCAAAACTCAGCCACATACCTTGCTTGGCTCACACCTTGAACCTGGTGGTGCAGTGCTTCCTCAAAAATTATCCGGAGTTAACAGCCCTGCTCCAGAAGGTGCGAAGACTGTGCGCGCACATCTGCCGGTCGCCTGTACACTCCATTCGTATGCAGAAGCTGCAGCGATTGCTCCACCTTCCCAACCACCGCCTCATTATTGACATTGCAACAAGGTGGAACTCCACCCTGCACATGGTGGAGCGGTTGTGCGAGCAGAGGCAGGCCATAATGCATTTGTGGGAGGATACACAGCCAGGCACTTTGAGAGCAGACATGGAGTTGACAGGTGTGCAGTGGTCGAAGCTGAAAGACCTCTGTAAAGTCCTTCAGTGTTTTGAGGAATGCACACGGCTGGTAAGCGCAGACGATGCCATCCTAAGCATGAGCATCCCACTTATGTGTCTGCTCATGCAAACTTTGACGCACCTTAAGGAGCAGGCGTCTGCAGCCAATGTTGATGAGGAGGAAGAGGAGGAGGGAATCCTTGATGACATTCAGCCATTGTCTGCTCAGGGACCTCTCCTGGACGAGGTGGAGGAAGAAGAGGAGGAGGAGGATGATGATGGGGATGATTACTTAGGGGAGGAGGATGCATCTCATGGGGCAAGTGAAAATGTTGGCGTGGCAAGGTCTGGTACAGGGTTTGTGCGTGACTGGAGGGATGTGGATTTGCCAGAAAGTGCTCCTCCACCCAGCACTCGCAGTGCATCATTGACACCGGGAACATTGGCCCACATGTCAGATTATGCCTTGCAGATCCTAAAAAGGGACCCCCGCATTGCCAAAATGATGAACGATGACAACTACTGGTTGGCCAGCATCCTGGATCCACGCTATAAAGGCAAATTACAAAACATCATGCCACAGGAGAACCTTGACCTAATATTGGCTAATAAACAAGCAACTCTGGTAAATCGGTTGCTTGAGGCATTCCCAGCACACAGCAGCGGTGATGGTTCTCACACAAGCCGTACGGGCCGGGGGCAGCTTGGCAGAGGTGTTCATGGTGCACACAGCAGAAGTGGCGTTGGAGACAGGGGTTTCATGACAATGTTGTGGACTGATTTTTCAAATACCGCTCACACAACTGGTAATACTGCATCGATGGAAAGTGACAGGAGACAGCAGTTGTCAACTATGGTTACAAACTACTTTTCCTCCCATATCGATGTTCTCCCACACAGGTCATTCCCCTTTGACTATTGGGCTGCTAAACTGGACACCTGGCCTGAATTGGCCCAATATGCCTTACAGGAGCTCGCTTGCCCAGATGCAAGTGTGCTATCGGAAAGAGTCTTCAGTGCAGCTGGATCAATCCTGACAGAAAAAAGGACCCGTCTGTCAACCCAAAATGTGGATGATCTAACCTTCATTAAAATGAACCATGCATGGGTTTCCAAGGATTTTGTCCCACCTTCCCCTGATGACACATAGGGTGACAGAAAAATGGCTTGCTTTGGTCCACCTCTTCCTGGTACTTCACCTATTTCGCCTTTTGCATCAGCTGAATGTCCAACATCAACATATGCCACTTTCTAAAATTCCCTAACTGTGCTGCCTCCCCCCCATGGCCGGGGTCACCACCTAGCGCACGACACCGTGCGAGTGCCGTTGCCCTGGACAGGTGGGTAGGCCGACTCTTGGGCGCGGGCACTGGCACAGGGTCCCTCATAGTGCAATCAAGTGTCTCTGACGGTGGTGGTGCACACCCGCCGTCAGACACACCGCTGTACTATGAGGGGCCCAGTGCCAGTACCGACGCCCACGAGTGGGCCCCCCTTGCTTGGGCAGGGCCCCAGCATTTGCAATCTTTACCTCTCCCTGCTCCTCCGCTGTGTAATCTGGGCCGTCAAATCCATACTGTGCCTGACACCGTCTGAGCCTGCCTCCTGATGTATAGACATATATTTTGAATGTGTACGCTATCCATACATGTTATCTGGGGATACGTTACCCTTTCTAACCTTTGTGCAATCACGTGCAATCCATACTGGGCCTAACACCGTCTGAGCCTGCCTCCTGAGACATATATTTTGAATGTGTACGCTATCCATACATGTTATCCGGGGATACGGTACCCTTTCTAACCTTTGTGCAATCACGTGCAATCCATACTGGGCCTAACACCGTCTGAGCCTGCCTCCTGAGACATATATTTTGAATGTGTACGCTATCCATACATGTTATCCGGGGATACGGTACCCTTTCTAACCTTTGTGCAATCACGTGCAATCCATACTGGGCCTAACACCATCTGAGCCTGCCTCCTGAGACATATATTTTGAATGTGTACGCTATCCATACATGTTATCCGGGGAAACGGTACCCTTTCTAACCTTTGTGCAATCACGTGCAATCCATACTGGGCCTAACACCATCTGAGCCTGCCTCCTGAGACATATATTTTGAATGTGTACGCTATCCATACATGTTATCTGGGGATACGGTACCCTTTCTAACCTTTGTGCAATCACGTGCAATCCATACTGGGCCTAACACCGTCTGAGCCTGCCTCCTGAGACATATATTTTGAATGTGTACGCTATCCATACATGTTATCTGGGGATACGGTACCCTTTCTAACCTTTGTGCAATCACGTGCAATCCATACTGGGCCTAACACCGTCTGAGCCTGCCTCCTGAGACATATATTTTGAATGTGTACGCTATCCATACATGTTATCCGGGGATACGGTACCCTTTCTAACCTTTGTGCAATCACGTGCAATCCACACTGGGCCTAATACCGTCTGAGCCTGCCTCCTGATGTATAGACATATATTTTGAATGTGTACGCTATCCATACATGTTATCCGGGGATACGGTACCCTTTCTAACCTTTGTGCAATCACGTGCAATCCATACTGGGCCTAACACCGTCTGAGCCTGCCTCCTGAGACATATATTTTGAATGTGTACGCTATCCATACATGTTATCCGGGGAAACGGTACCCTTTCTAACCTTTGTGCAATCACGTGCAATCCATACTGGGCCTAACACCATCTGAGCCTGCCTCCTGATGTATAGACATATATTTTGAATGTGTACGCTATCCATACATGTTATCTGGGGATACGGTACCCTTTCTAACCTTTGTGCAATCACGTGCAATCCATACTGGGCCTAACACCGTCTGAGCCTGCCTCCTGAGACATATATTTTGAATGTGTACGCTATCCATACATGTTATCCGGGGATACGGTACCCTTTCTAACCTTTGTGCAATCACATGCAATCCATACTGGGCCTAACACCGTCTGAGCCTGCCTCCTGAGACATATATTTTGAATGTGTACGCTATCCATACATGTTATCTGGGGATACGGTACCCTTTCTAACCTTTGTGCAATCACGTGCAATCCATACTGGGCCTAACACCGTCTGAGCCTGCCTCCTGAGACATATATTTTGAATGTGTACGCTATCCATACATGTTATCCGGGGATACGGTACCCTTTCTAACCTTTGTGCAATCACGTGCAATCCATACTGGGCCTAACACCGTCTGAGCCTGCCTCCTGATGTATAGACATATATTTTGAATGTGTACGCTATCCATACATGTTATCCGGGGATACGGTACCCTTTCTAACCTTTGTGCAATCACGTGCAAACCATACTGGGCCTACCACCGTCTGAGCCTGCCTCCTGAGACATATATTTTGAATGTGTACGCTATCCATACATGTTATCCGGGGATACGGAACCCTTTCTCACCTTTGTTCAATCACGTGTAATCCATACTGGGCGTGAGAACGGCTGGCGAGCTGTTAAGCAAGCTACAGCACCTGTAGTTTGCACACGTAAGTTTTTCATTTTTTCAGGAATGACGGTTAGGCCTAATTCCGGAACTGCGGTTGACCTGCACTTACTGGGAAATCATTGTTCGGGGGTAATAATTGTAATCAGTGATCCCCATCACTAACGTTGTTCAGCGGGTTATCTGCACCTGTAAGCGACAAACGCTGGCCTTTTCAGTGTAGCGCACATGCAGCCACGGACATGTAAGGGCATGACACACCAGTTATTGGCCAATCTCATGTGCCAGAGCCTCAAGTGTCCCTCTAGTAAGCCGGACTCGGACCGCGGGGCATGACGGAGTCTCGTTCGTTAACGGAATTAAGCTTGCAATGTGTGCATCTGTTCTGTAGCTGGCATGGTTGAGGTTTCCCAGGTGGAGTCGAATTTAACCGTAGGCTCCACTCCTGGTGGTGCCCTTCTGGACATTCCTTTAAGGTTCAGCTTTGCAACCATACTGCCCACGTAAAACAAACACTTTGCCTTCATGAACGCTGTTTGGAGGGTCATGACTCGTGGGAATAACGCCGCCCAATCAGTTAACCTGCTAGAGAGATCCTTCGTTGCTCCCAAGCATGACATCACACTCCCTAGGAAGAAGGTATATAACAGTGCTATTAGCTGTCATCCTCCCCCACTGTGGCGACCGTACTCCTGGGGGCGACACAAGTGCACTGATGCCCAGCCACTGCTCGATGAATCTGCTGGTACATTGACCCTGACCACTACATTCCCCTCGCACGCTACCCGGCCTGAATCTGACCCTGATGAAACTCAGGTTACCCTTCCCATATACAGTTCCATCTTACACGGTGACAAAGAGGAAGCTGCAGATGAAAGTGCAGGTTCGGCCCACCCGCCATCAGACACACCACCGTACTATCAGGGGCCCTGTGCCAGTGCCGTCGCCAACGAGTGGGCCCCCCTGCTTGCCCAGGATCACAGCACTTGCAAAGTTGAAATACTGTGCAGTGAGATGGAAGATGGGGACGACGAGGAGTCTAGACTAGTACAGGGATTCCCTAGCGAGGAGACTTATTTGATTGTTTTCAATGTTGGGACAGCAATTTTTGGGGAGCACTATACTCTGGAGAATGATAGATGGGGCCCAGCATACACTGGAACATTCCAAAGGTGGACATCAGACACTGGAGCAGCATTTACAGGGCCCATTATACACTAGAGCATTAGAAATGGGGCCCATTATGTTTGGAGCATTATTTGGGCCCATAAGACAGTGGAGCTTCATCCATGGGGACCAACATATACTGTAGCATTATGTGGAGCTCATCATATACTGTTTCAAACATTATACGCGACCCTAAAAAACCAAAAGTCGCTCAACTCTAACAGTAAGTATGTAAATTAAAAACTACAAATTAAAAAGCCATAAAAATGCCAAATGACAGAGAGGCAGCAAGGACTCAGAGGCAGAACAGTGGGGATTCAATCATATAGGAGGATGTTTGATAAAAAGGAGGCAAATCCCTGTGATTCATTTAATCCAATAGGGGACATTGTCCCCAAGATGGTAATCCATCTGCACTCCTTTTGAGCTAACAGGCACCTAATATCACCTCCTCTAATCCCACACTGAACATGCTGTATGTCTCTAACCATTAAAGATTTTGGATTACATTGATGGAATAATTTATAATGTTTTGGAATCGTCTTTAATGAGTTGATGTCTGTAATGGTGGCTGTGGCCAGTAGGTCCCGAGTATGTTCCCTCATGCACGTTTTTAATTGGCAAGATGTTAAGCCAATATAGATTTTCTGGCAACCACAAGAGGCATAATATATCACCTGTGTAGTAGACAGGTGATACAGTGCTTGATAGAAAATTCTTGGGTGCCATCTGACGAAGTAAAAGTAGACGTCCTTATGTTATTCTTGCAAGCTACACAATTTCCACAGGGAAAATATCCCTGTGGTGGGCCATGAGAACCAAATGGATTTTTTTATGGTCGGAGCATAATGGCTATGGACCAAAATATCAGCCAGATTTTGACTTCTCCGAGCTGTCATTAAAGGATATTTGAGCAGAAAGTCGGCTAAAGAAGGCTCAGACTGCAAGATAGTCCACTGATGTAAGAGGCATTTTCTCATAGTTGCCCATTCTTCATTAAATGTAGAGATAAACCTAATTTGATCATGAGCTTTGTTATTTTTATGTTGTAGATATAGTAATGCTGCTCGATGACTTCTTTTGGCTCCTATTATTCTTTTGATATAAAGTAGACATGTGGAAAATGTTATTTATTAACTATTTTGTCCAACATTACTCTCTGCTTTAAAGGCATACAAATTAATAGTTTGAAAATTGATTTTTTTCACAAATAAATGCAAGTCATTTGAAAAAAAAATTACCACTATCATGAAGCACAAAATGTTCTGAGAACAAAAAATCTCAGAGTCAGTGGGAATCCTATAAGTGTTCTAGACTTATTACCACATAAAGTGACACTGGTGAGAATTGTAAAATTTGACCTGGTAATAAAGATGCAAGCAGCCTTTGGTGGTAAAGGGGTTAAACAGGCTACATTATGGAAAAATGGCCAGTTTAACAAAACACAATTTCTTATCTTTTAATTTCTCCTCTCCATTGCGAAGATGTTAGTTTATAAAGTTTTAGTAATAATTTTTGTTATATTTCCAACAGGTTTTAATATAGTTATGTTTCTGGTGCGTGTACATCTTCCTCTGCATAACTCTGCATAAGAATGACCAATCATAAACAGGTAGCAACACACAGGTGACAAAAAGTATGCTATCCTGTCCTCAATGATCTGTGCAGCTTCTGTGTAGCTATAGAGCAGAGCTGAGTCCTGAATAATTATAAACAGTTCCAGATTTCATCGCTTGGCACTAAGTGTGGGGGCAGGATCAGAGCTGGCAGCACTTTGAGATGAAATCTCTTTGTAATGACACATAACTTAGCTATTCCATATCACTCAACACTAGCTGCAGAATTAACTATCATTACAAACACTTACAAATCTCATATAACAGTGCTATTAGCTGTCATCCTCCCCCACACTGACTGTTGGGAGATGAAACTTGGAAGGATTTGTAAAAATATAGAATTCAATGCAGCTGTTTTTCTTCATAGTAGTGCAGAGATCAGTAAGAGTGTGTTCTTTTCTTCTCTGCATGACACTTCCTGCTTATGATTGGTCAATCCTATGGTTGGTAAAATGTACTTCCTCCAGAGACAAATCTCTAGTAATGCTCAGAAAAATTTGTAGCTAGGCCACTCCAGGACCTTGAAATGCTTCTTCTTCAGTCATTCCTTAGTTATTCTCATGCTGGAAGACCCAGTCACAACCCATCTTCAATGTTCTTACTTAGGGAAGGAGGCTGTTTGCCATAATCTCATGATACATTACCCCATCCATTCTCTCTTCAATACAATGCAGTTATCCTGTTCTCTTTGCAGAAAAGCATCCCCAAAGTATGATATTGCCCCAACCATGCTTCACAGTTGGGACAGGGTTCTTAAGGTTGTATTCATCCTTCTTCCTTCTAATACAAAGAGTGAAGTTGATGCCAAAAAGTTATATTTTGGTCTCATCTGACCACATGACCTTCTCCCATGCCTCCTGTGGATCATCCAAATGGTCACTGGCAAATTTAAAAAGGGCCAGGACATGTGCTGGCATGTTCAGGGGGACATTGTGTACCCTGCAGGATTTTAATCCATGATGGCGTAGTGTGTTACTAATAGTAATTTTTGAGTCGGTGGTCCCAGCTCTCTTTAGGTCATTGAGCAGGTTCTCCTGTGTAGTTCTAGGCTGATTCCTGACCTTTCTCAGAATCATCCTTACCCCAAGAGGTGAAATCTTGCATGGAGACCCAGACCGTGGAAGATTGACAGTCATCTTGTGTTTATTCCATTTTCTAATAACTGTACCAACAGTTGTTGCCTTCTCACCAAGCAGCTTGTCTATTGTCCTGTAGTCCATCCTAGCTTTGTGTAGGTCTACAATTTTGTTCTTAGTGTCCTTAGACACTTTGGTCTTCGCCACGGTGGAGAAGTTGGAGTGTAATTGATTGAATTTGTGAAGAGGTGTCTTTTATACCGGTAATGAGTTCAAACAGATGAAATTAATACTGGTAATGAGCGCAGAGTAGGAGGGCTTCTTAAAGAAAAACTAACTGGTCTGTGAGTGCCGGAATTCTTGAAGGTTTTCTTACTTCATGCAATAAAATGCAATTCAATTATTTAGAAATCATGATTTTCTGTTTTTTATTTTTAGATTCTGTCTCTCACAGTTGAAGTGTACCTATGATAAAAATTTCAGGCCTCTCCATTCTTTGTAGGTGGGGAAACTTTAAAAATCATCCGTGTATCAAATACTTATTTTCTTCCGTGTATGTAGTTGCCTATTTTTAAAGGGACCAAAATTAATTGGACAGTTATCTCAAAATCTCTTTAATGGGCTGAATGAGCTATTCCCTCACTAATCCATCATCAGTTCAGCAGGTAAAAGATCTGGAGCTGATTTCAGGTGTGACATTTGCATTTTGAAACTATTGCTGTGAACCCACAACATGCAGTCAAAGGGGCTCTGAATGGAAGAGAAACACACCATCATTAGGCTAAAAAATAATAAATCCATCAGAGAGATAGCAGAAACATTAGGAGTGACAAAATAAACAGTTTTTTACATTCTGCAGAAAAAAAGACCGCATTGGTGAGCTTGGAATCTCAAAAAGCCTGGACGTACATGAAAGACAACATGTGGTGAAGAAAATTCCCTTCACAACATCCACTTAAGTGAAGAACAATCTCCATGGAGTAGGTGTTCCATATCTAAATCTACCATAAAGGAAGACTTAATGAGAGCAAATACAGAGAGAACATCACTAGATGCAAACAATTAATCAGCATTAAATATATTAAGGCCAGATTAGATTTTGCCAATAAACATCTAAAGAGGTTTCCTTGCCCAACAAAGAAGGAGAGGCGAGAGAGACACACACCTGGTACAGCAGAGGCAGGGGTACATTGCCAAAGTCTTGGGCCAATTTCATGACATCCTTCTTGTTTCCACGCTCTGATGACTGGGTATTTTTGACAAGGAGGGAAAAGTTTTTAAAGATGGTCAAACAATACCTGGTTGACAAAACCAGCATACTCCCTAATTCCTTTGCGACCTTCAACTACTGAGTCTCAAGACTGATCTCAAAGTTGGCACCATGTATTGAGCTGTTACTCTATGCTTTGGAGGTGTTGTGCTGCCAGACATCAGGCAGCTATTATCTGCCAAAGATTCTCTAGAAAAGTATTAAAAATGAACATTTATTATTATTTATGGTAAATTTAATTTGTCCTTTTACTATTGAGCTCCTGAAATGTGGAGGTTTTGTAGCAAAATGGTTGCAATTCATAAACATTTCATGTCATATTTTTGTTCAACGCTCTTTAACCCATTTCTGATGTTGGGCGTAATAGTACACCCATGTCGGAATCCCTCCCTTGATGTGGGCCCCAATGCTGAGCCCACATCTTTCCTGGTACATGTTAGCTGTTTTGAATCTCTGACAGCGGCATTTAACTTGAGCTTAGCAGAAGCGTATAGGAAATCCTGCCCATCGGTGACCCCGTCACGTGATAGCGGGTCACCGATGGGTCAGTATGATAACCAGAGGTCTTCAGCAGATCTGATCATCGCCTGTGTGTAGCAGAAGCGATCAATGGACTGCAATGTCTATTCTCCAATGGAGACTGTTAAAGCATGCAAAAATAAAAAAAAGTTTTTAAAAAATATAAAAGTTCAAATCACCCCCTTTTGCCCCATTCAAAATAAAACAATTAAAAAAACAAATATACACATATTTCGTATCGCCGCATTCAGAATCCGCCCGATCTATCAATATAAGAAAATAATTAACCAGATCGCTAAATGGAGTAGCAAGCAAAAAATTCAAAGCGCCAGAATTACTTTTTTTTGTTCTCTGCTACATTGCAATAAAATGCAATAATGGGCGATCAAAAGATCGCATCGGCACCAAAATGGTATCAATAAAAACATCAGCGTGCCATGCAAAAAATAAAGTTTCACCTAGCGCCAGATCATGAAAAATGGAGATTATATAGGTCTTGGAAAATGGCACCTTTTTCCCCAAAGTTTGGATTTCTTTTTTACCTCTCAAATAAAAAGAAGCCTAGACAAGCTTGCTGTCTATGAACTCATAATGACCTGGAGAATCATAATGGCAGGTCAGTTTTTGCATTTAGTGAACATGGTACAAAGAAAAACCAACAACTGTGAAATTACACTTTTTTTTTGCAATTTCTCCGTATTTGGAATTGGTTTTCCATTTTCCAGTACATGATATGTTAAAACCAATGGTGTTGTTCAAAAGTACAATTTGTGCCACAAAAAACAAGCCCTCACATGGCCATATTGACAGAAAAATAAAAAATGTATGGCTCTGGGAAGAAGGGGAGTGAAAAACAAAAGCGCAAAAACAATTCCTCCGGTCATCACTGGGTTACTAAAATCTGAAAGACGATTGCATCTCATTTGTTTCATTGTAAATCAAAAATAGTGGCACGCAGAGCCCAAAATCACAATGATTCGGTCGCTGTTCAAATATTTCTGGACCGAACTGTAAGCAATGTATTTCTATTGCTCAAAATTGTATAAAACATATCAACTTTAAAAAATAACATTAAATCTAACCTACGCTATGACATGTTATTTAAGGAGGGGTTTACTGTGTTTTTACTGGGGTCTTCTAAAAGACTTTCTTTTTTTTCCACAAAAAAACCTAAGTGTATAACATTTGTCAAGTCAATCCATACAGAATTACAGATAAGTCATTGAACTCTCTTTGCCTAGCAACCATTCCCTTAGTTCTGTTATCTAGTAATATTTAACTATGTTAATGTAGAATAATTTATACTTGCTCTAAGCATAACACTAACTGTAAAGAATTTTTATTTTTCTACAAGCTATTCATTCTTCGTTGAAAACCAGCAAATGGCCTGCTTAAGTCTTTTCATAAATGCATTAAGTTTTAGCTCAATATATTAAACTTCAGCTGATTGTTTTCTTCTTTTCTTGGATAAAATATCATTTCTAAACTGAATCGAAACTTGGTTGTTAGCCTATGGCTACTCGGTGTGTCACTAGGTCACACTGCATCTGTAAAGCCAATTAATTGGTAAATTGCTATCAGCTACAATGTTTCATTATCTGGATTTGGGGCTATTACTAGCATTGATTTTTACGGATATCTTACATTTTCATTTATAACTTTCTAGTTGTGTCTATATTGGGCTTAAAACAGTTTATTTGTATTCTTTATTTGCAATTTCTATCCTGTTATTGATGGGTGATTATTCCAACGAATTATTTAATTTGTGACAGGATAATATTATCTTAGTTATTTTAGAAAGGTCAATAGAAAACCATTGAAGCAGCAGTTAATTTGTGAGTTTAAAAACTTATACATGATGCATACTTGCTATTACTCTTTTCTTTGTTGCTTGGCTGCATTATAGCTTAAAAAAGAAGAACGAAAGTGGCACTCAACGGTCCTTGTTAAATCCAACTTAATTATTCAAGAAATCGCATTTTAAAACTGGCCGCAGGGGAGAGTGAGACACAGAGGACCAACGATGGTCGTTTTGTGCCTGCCTGTGCTTCGGGATGATTCATGGACCCGTTGAAGCGCAGGCAGGTGTGAAACGGCCGTCGTCCATCCTATATGTCTCACTCTCCAATGCGGCCAATTTTAAAATGTGATGTCTTGAATAATAAAGTTCGGATTTTAAAAGGACTGGTGAGTGCCACCTTTTTTCTTTCTCTTTTTTTAATGTACATGGACTTGGCTTGGTGAGCACCCAGTACCTGTTGGCGTGTGTGCTCTGTCAAAATTTATAGCAATACATGGAAACGCACAGGTTTTTAGTGCCGGCTTAAAATCTCTGCTTACACAATTGCTTTTTAGCGTAGCTCTATTACGGCAGACCAATAATATGTGACAACTGTATGTTTTATCAGTAGCTAAAGGAAGTCTAAGACAGTCTAAAATTACAATACATAATTTAGTGATCAATTTGTTATGTGATTTTACCCTTGTGGCATCAAAATAAAGTACTGTAGGGAGTGACAGCCGCTCTTAGAAATGGCTCTCCACTATGTGTAGCTGTTCATAGCTCAGTTGGAAAGATCTGTCTCTGTGCCCAGCCAAAGGAGGCTGGTATTTTTGTAACAGCCAAGTTGGGTGCCCTATACTGTTCCCATATGCCTGTAAATAATGAATCTATGAGATACAAATTTTATATAATATAAATTTATTAGATATAAACTGAAAAGTTTTCTTATTAATGTGAATTACAGATAATGAGGTTAGTGCAGCCTACTTAGTCATTACTGTAGTCATGACTAGAGTTGAGCAAAACGGGTCGATCATATTCAAAAGTCGGCGACTTTCGCTGAAGTCGGGTTTCATGAAACGAAACCCGGCCATAGCGTGAGGTCGGCCACGAGGTCGGCGACCAGAGCGCCAAAGTCGCGTTTCAAAAGATGCTTCCAGCGCCCCCGTTTTCAGCCAATGATGGAGGACGGAAACTGTGGGCAACACGATGACATAGGCATAGGTCACCACCATCTTTGAGAAGGGCATGCAAGTGATTGACTGGCTTTGTGTGGCGTCACAGGGGCTATAAAAGGGCGTGAACGCCGACCGCCATCTTACTTATGCCGATATTAGCATTAAGGAGAGGTTGCTGCTGTTGATTCAGAATAAGGAAGAGCATTAGGCAGGGAAGAAGAACCAAAAAATGCTTCTGCTGTTAGTGATTTCCACTTATAGCACAACACTTTGTGTGCAGTGACAGGGGAGGCTCTATTTTTGTGCATCAGCTCTGTTGGTTATTAGGCTGCCTTATAAGGCTCCCTGATAGCTGCATTGCTGTTTGCACACTGCTGTGCAAACTGCTTTTCTAAAAGCAAAAATACTTTTCTTCCTCTTTTCTGCACAGTTACCAAGCGTTAATTTTTCCACCCTTTTGTGTGTGTAGCAGTCCTGCTTATTAGGCTGCCTGCGTCCATACTTGGACTGAGAGCCTCTTTGTCAGCGTCCTCAATTCTATAGTGAGATTCAAAATCTCACCAATCCTATAGACACCCTCCACATTGTCATACACCATCCAATTTCAGCCTGTTACATTGAGGTGTATTCTCTCCTGGGCCTGAGACAATAGTTCTGCGTCCTCAAATCTATAGTGAGATTCAAATTCTCACCAATCCTATAGACACCCTCCACCTTGTCATACACCATCCAATTTCAGCCTGTTACATTGAGGTGTATTCTCTCCTGGGCCTGAGACAATAGTTCTGCGTCCTCAAATCTACACTCACTGGCCACTTTATTAGGTACACCATGCTAGTAACGGGTTGGACCCCCTTTTGCCTTCAGAACTGCCTCAATTCTTCGTGGCAGAGATTCAACAAGGTGCTGGAAGCATTCCTCAGAGATTTTGGACCATATTGACATGATGGCATCACACAGTTGGCGCAGATTTGTCGGCTGCACATCCCTGATGCGAATCTCCCGTTCCACCACATCCCAAAGATGCTCTATTGGATTGAGATCTGGTGACTGAGGAGGCCATTTGAGTACAGTGAACTCATTGTCATGTTCAAGAAACCAATCTGAGATGATTCGAGCTTTATGACATGGCGCATTATCCTGCTGAAAGTAGCCATCAGATGTTGGGTACATTGTGGTCATAAAGGGATGGACATGGTCAGCAACAATACTCAGGTAGGCTGTGGCGTTGCAACGATGCTCAATTGGTACCAAGGGGCCCAAAGAGTGCCAAGAAAAAATTCCCCACACCATGACACCACCACCACCAGCCTGAACCGTTGATACAAGGCAGGATGGATCCATGCTTTCATGTTGTTTACGCCAAATTCTGACCCTACCATCCGAATGTCGCAGCAGAAATCGAGACTCATCAGACCAGGCAACATTTTTCCAATCTTCTACTGTCCAATTTCGATGAGCTTGTGCAAATTGTAGCCTCAGTTTCCTGTTCTTAGCTGAGAGGAGTGGTACCCGGTGTGGTCTTCTGCTGCTGTAGCCCATCTGCCTCAAAGTTCGACGCACTGTGCGTTCAGAGATGCTCTTCTGCCTACCTTGGTTGTAACGGGTGGCAATTTGAGTCACTGTTGCCTTTCTATCAGCTCGAACCAGTCTGCCCATTCTCCTCTGACCTCTGGCATCAACATGGCATTTCCGGCCACAGAACTGCCGCTCACTGGATTTTTTTTCTTTTTCGGACCATTCTCTGTAAACCCTAGAGATGGTTGTGCGTGAAAATCCCAGTAGATCAGCAGTTTCTGAAATACTCAGACCAGCCCTTCTGGCACCAACAATCATGCCACGTTCAAAGGCACTCAAATCACCTTTCTTCCCCATACTGATGCTCGGTTTGAACTGCAGGAGATTGTCTTGACCATGTCTACATGCCTAAATGCACTGAGTTGCCGCCATGTGATTGGCTGATTAGAAATTAAGTCTTAACACACAGTTGGACAGGTGTACCTAATAAAGTGGCCAGTGAGTGTATAGTGAGATTCAACTTCTCACCAATCCTATAGACACCCTCCACCTTGTCATACACCATCCAATTTCAGCCTGTTACATTGAGGTGTAATCTCTCCTGGGCCTGAGACAATAGTTCTGCGTCCTCAAATCTATAGTGAGATTCAAATTCTCACCAATCCTATAGACACCCTCCACATTGTCATACACCATCCAATTTCAGCCTGTTACATTGAGGTTTCATCTCTACTGGGCCTGAGACAATAGTTCTGCGTCCTCAAATCTATAGTGAGATTCAAATTCTCACCAATAGTAGATACACCTTCTACCTTGTTTTACAGTACCATAATGCTGGTGGTATTTTGGGTACAATTTCAAAAAATGAGGAAGTATGGTGGAAGACGCCATGAAAGTGGGCGGGGGTTGCCAGCTGGTCCTGATGGTGGTGGTGTTGCATCTGTTGGTAGTGGCAAAAGCACAATAGCACCTAAGGCAGGAGATGTTGAGCCTGCATCATCATCTGGCTCCACAAGGCCTCAAAGGCTCTCTTTTCTGGGAGTAAGTAAACCACTTTTAAAGCCGGAGCTTCAGGAACAAGTTTTGGCTTACATTGCTGACACAGCCACCAGCTCTCTCGCCTCCTGTTCTGAAGTTTCAAAAAATAAAAGCACTGAGTCGCCAGTGGAGGCTCCTGGTCAGGAACAACACCTTTCCTTGTGCCCTTCACCCCTACCAAAAGTGATAGATGTGGCAGGCCACACTACCAATTACTCCATGGAGCTCTTTTCACATACCATGCCTGGGTTAGCAAGTCAAATCATGAATTCCCCAGTCCAAGATAAATCTGACATGGCGTGTGGGTGGCCAGCCAGGGCAGTGGGGTTAATCGGTACCGGGCCGGTGTCTCAGAGGGATGTGTCACGTTGGTGGTGATGACCCGTTACGTGGCCCTGGGCAACCATGCCAAGGGGTGAATAACATTTATAGGTGAATGATATGTGACGCCACTTGTCGTTTCTGATCACATTGACCCGCACTGCAGTGTCGCTTCTCTGGGACAGATGTTGTGGTGCAGCTAAGATGTAGAAGCCCTGCATAGTTAGGGCCGTAGTCGCAGGGCAGGTGAAAGAGTTGGTAGATGGTGTGCAGTGCAGGATGTAGCAGAGCCATGCACCAGGCGCAGGAGAAAGACGACAGACACAGTTGTGCAGTTCCTTTACCTGTACTTGGTAAGTGCCATCCAGGACCCAGAGTACAGATGGAGAAGGAGTTGGTCAGCCTGGAAGCAAATTTGGAATTCTCTCTCTGCAGATAGGTAGTGTGGCCTCCGTTCTAGCGCTTATCTGAGGTACTCGCAGTACTGAGTTCACTGAAGTTCCCCCTGTTGACTCTCTTTTGGAACTTTCTCGTATGGCAGGCAGCCATAGCCTTTTCCTTCTGGCTCACAAACGTCACTGCCGGGGACGCCGACCCTTAGTTGGGAACAGAGCATTTACAGCTACTACTTCCTCTGGTTTCTGCTGCAGGACCGTCAGTGTCCCTACAAACTCGGAGACCAGAATCCAGACCATGCGCTCCAGCTAGGAGTGAGCCTTAACTCTGCTCATCCTCCAGCTCCCCTTCTCACATCCACACACTTCCCCTTCCCTTCACAGACTGCCCTAACTTACCTCCTCCCGACCACAGAGAGCAGCTCCTCAGCAGTCAGGTTCAGAGGTCTCCCTGCTGGCCTGGAGTGGGAACTGTGTTGTGTGTTGGTTTAACTGCTACAGAGATCCTTCGTTGCTCCCAAGCATGACATCACACTCCCTAGGAGGAAGGTAATGCCACTGTGGCGACCGTACTCCTGGGGGTGCCACAAGTGCACTGATGCCCAGCCACTGCTAGATGATTCTGCTGGTACATTGACCCAGACCACTACATTCCCCTCGCACTCTACACAGCCAGAATCTGACCCTGATGAAACTCAGGTTCCCCTTCCCGCATACTATACCACCTTACACGGTGACAAAGAGGAACGTGCAGATGAAAGTGCAGGTTACTTGAGCAGGTGGGGGAGCAAACTCATGGACGACGGCACTGGCACAGGGCCCCTCATAGTACGCAAAAGTGTCTCTGCCGGTGGGAGGGCCCACATGCCGTCAGACACACCGCCGTACTATGAGGGGCCCTGTGCCAGTGCCGTCGCCAACGAGTGGGCCCCCCCTGCTTGCTCAGGATCACAGCAATTGCAAAGTAGAAATACTTACCTCTCCCTGGTCCACCGCCGTGACGTCTTCCGCGTTAACTGACAGTGACATTCTGGTCAGAGAGCGTGATGACATCACGTCTGTACGCCCTCTGCCTAAACAGTCCAAGTGCAGTGAGATGGAAGATGGGGACGACAAGGAGTCCAGACAAGTACAGAGATTCCCTAGTGAGGAGACTTATTTAATTGTTTTCAATGTTGGGACAGCTATTTTTGGGGAGCACTATACTCTGGAGAATGATATATGAGGCCCACCATACACTGGAGCATTCCAAAGGTGGACAACAGACACTGGAGCAGCATTTAGAGGGCCCATTATGCACTGGAGCATTACAAATGGGGCCCATTATATATGGAGCATTATTTGGGCCCATAACACAGTGGAGCTTCATCCATGGGGACCAACATATACTGTAGCATTATGTGGAGCTCATCATATACTGTTTCAAACATTATATGGGACCAATTATTCTGTATGGAGAAATATATGGGCCTCATTACTCTGTATAGCGCACTATGCGGTGGCCATAATACTGTATGGAGTAATATACTGTCCGTTTTTGGAGCAATTGGAGAATTTAAAATGGATATCAGTCATCAGATGTAAGAAGTGAAGTATTTTTCATTGTACTATACCGCTATTTCTCTGCCGTATCAGAGGATCATGAATTGTGTCATGTGTTAAAAGAGCCCATTGACACTCTTTGGCCCACGGCCCATGAAAATCTGGAGCCAGCACTACCCCCCCACAACTTTAGCCAAATAACCCCCAGTTTTCAATTCCTAACTATTATTATAAAGTAAATTAAGGTTGACAAGCTTAAGTAATAAGAATTGATGCTTTTGGCATTAAAATGGGCACTGTAGGTGTGTTTCCTGTCCTCCACTCCCTGCCGACCATGGTTCCCCATTGACTTGCATTTGGTTTCGTGTTTCAGTCGGCCTTCGACTTTTCACGATAATCGGCTGATTTCGTTCGACCCGACTTTTCAGAAAGTCGGGTTTCATGAAACACGACTCGACCCGAAAAAAGGCAAAGTCGCTCATCTCTAGTCATGACTAATTGTGGCTGGTGCATAGAGACTAGTAAATCTGTAAATGAGATGGGAATGCTCCTTTTAATATCTATTTACATTTGTTAGTTATTTTTATGATTCTGCAATTTTCATATGTTCAAAAATTAATGGCTAGTGTAAATTAAAAAATCATATAGTATGAATGCTAAACAATTACTTTCATTTACCTACAAATTAGGAATCATAGCTGAAAAGACTTCTGGTAGGAATTGTTTATTTTCTTCTTTACTTTTCTCCTTTTTTCAATTTGGACTACCATAATGACTTTCTCCAGACAAATCTCATCTCTGTTTAAATCGATGCCCAAACATCTTTAGCAATCTACATTTCATGCATCCTCGCCACCTATTTGCCACCCTCTATATCAACTCTCCATCCTATTGTTTCTCTTAATTCTTTGCTTGTTGCTGCCCCACTGTGTTACGTACTTCATTTCAGAAATACATAATAGCATCAGATAGATCATGACGCCAATAATAATTAAATGATTCAACAAACAGTTCCCTAGACAGTAAAATTCTACAAAATTGTGCTCCGAGCAAAAACAGTGCACCGTGCAATAGTGCTTATATGGTGTTGTATACAATAACAATGCCAAAATTGTGCTCTTATCAGTAAAAGGACACCAATTAGTAATACCTCCATTTGGCTATACACACTAATAGTGAGCCTCATGAAAGCGGATTCATCTGATGAAGGGTGATGCTTTCCTGCTCCACTCACTACACTTACCCTACTGTTCATCCTCATTTCCTACCGGTGTCAGAATCCTAAATAAAAATTCCATGAAGATAAAATCACACTAATAATAGTAAATGTAGATGTATTTAAATCTAATTTTGGACTTTCAGCAACTCTCATGGAATCATAGAATATTAAGGTACTGTCACACTTAGCGATGTACCAGCGATCCCGACCAGTGAAATGACGCGGTCAGGATCGCTGGTGCATCGCTAAGTGGTCGCTAGTGAGCTGCCACCCAGGCAGATCTCACCAGCGACATAGCAGCGGTCGGGCGTCGCTACTTACCTGTCCGACGAGGCGATCCTGACGTCCTCCCGCCCGCGTCCACGCGTCGCTCGTGGGTGCCACAAGAAGCCCAGCAGGAAGCTGACGACGAGAAACTGTCCAGGACGTTCTCGCGCGATCAGCGATAATCAGCGGGGAAGCCGGTCGGAGGTGTCACACATAGCGATATCGCTAGCAATATCGCTGCTACGTCACAAAAACCAGTGACGTTATAGCGATATTGCTAGCGATATCGCTTAGTGTGACAGGCACTTTAGAGTTGGAAGGACCTCAAGGGACATCATGTCCAAGCCCCTGCAGGATGCAGGATAACAGGATGTTCATTATACTGTGGTCAAATTCACTAACATTAGTTGCAATTTAGCATCATGTCATTGCAATCTTCATGTAATGCAGCCAGCGTTCCTGTGTAGCCCTAGCCTATATACAGCTCATTATGCAGCACCATTGACTATATACAGCTCATTTTGCAGCACCATTGCCTATATGAAGCTCATTCTCCAGCACCATTGCCTGTATGAAGCTCATTCTCCAGCACCATTGCCTATATACAGCTCACTCTGCAGCACCATTGCCTATATGTAGCTCATTCTGCAGCACCATTGCCTATATGCAGCCCATTCTGCAACACCATTGCCTATATGAATCTCATTCTCCAGCACCATTGCCTATATACAGCTCATTCTGCAGCACCATGACCGATATGAAGCTCATTCTCCAGCACCATGACCTATATGAAGCTCATTCTCCAGCACCATTGCCTACATACAGCTCATTCTGCCTCACCATTGCCTATATGAAGCTCATTCTGCAGTACCATTGCCTATATGAAGCTCATTCTCCTGCACCATGACCTATATGAAGATCATTCTCCAGCACTATTGCCTACATACAGCTCACTCTGCAGCACCATTGCCTATATGCAGATCATTCTGCAGCACCATGATCGATATGAAGCTCATTCTCCAGCACCATTGCCTACATACAGCTCACTCTGCAGCACCATTGCCTATATGCAGATCATTCTGCAGCACCATGACCGATATGAAGCTCATTCTCCAGCACCATGACCTATATGAAGCTCATTCTCCAGCACCATTACCTACATACAGCTCATTCTGCAGCACCATTGCCTATATGAAGCTCATTCTGCAGTACCATTGCCTATATGAAGCTCATTCTCCAGCACCATTGCCTATATGCAGCAAATTCTGCAGCACCGTTGCCTATATACAGCTTATTCTGCAGCATCATTGCCTACATGCAGCTCATTCTCCAGCACCATTGCCTACATGCAGCCCATTCTGCAACACCATTGCCTATATACAGCTTATTCTGCTGCATCATTGGCTACATGCAGCTCATTCTCCTCCACCATTGCCTATATACAGCTTATTCTGCAGCACCATTGCCTATATACAGCTCACTCTGCAGCACCATTGCCTATATGTAGCTCATTCTGCAGCACCATTGCCTATATGCAGCCCATTCTGCAACACCATTGCCTATATGAATCTCATTCTCCAGCACCATTGCCTATATACAGCTCATTCTGCAGCACCATGACCGATATGAAGCTCATTCTCCAGCACCATGACCTATATGAAGCTCATTCTCCAGCACCATTGCCTACATACAGCTCATTCTGCAGCACCATTGCCTATATGAAGCTCATTCTGCAGTACCATTGCCTATATAAAGCTCATTCTACCGGAACCATGACCTATATGAAGCTCATTCTCCAGCACTATTGCCTACATACAGCTCACTCTGCAGCACCATTGCCTATATGCAGATCATTCTGCAGCACCATGACCGATATGAAGCTCATTCTCCAGCACCATTGCCTACATACTCTGCAGCACCATTGCCTATATGCAGATCATTCTGCAGCACCATGACCGATATGAAGCTCATTCTCCAGCACCATGACCTATATGAAGCTCATTCTCCAGCACCATTACCTACATACAGCTCATTCTGCAGCACCATTGCCTATATGAAGCTCATTCTGCAGTACCATTGCCTATATGAAGCTCATTCTCCAGCACCATTGCCTATATGCAGCAAATTCTGCAGCACCGTTACCTATATACAGCTTATTCAGCAGCATCATTGCCTACATGCAGCTCATTCTCCAGCACCATTGCCTACATGCAGCCCATTCTGCAACACCATTGCCTATATACAGCTTATTCTGCAGCATCATTGGCTACATGCAGCTCATTCTCCTCCACCATTGCCTATATACAGCTTATTCTGCAGCATCATTGCCTACATGCAGCTCATTCTCCAGCACCATTGCCTATATGCAGCTTATTCTGTAGCATCATTTCCTTTATGCAGTTCATTCTGCAACACCATTGCTTTGTGGTTATGGAAATAAACACTCATTGGTTGACTCTTCTGGGGACTTTGAGGAACGAAAAGCCTAATGATGGGCTATTGATGTTATAGTCAGTTTATTGCCCAAAGGTATGTGGATGCCTATGACTTTTTGATCCAGTACTCTACCGTCACCATTACTTTCTATTGTGGTTGCTGTTGGTTGTAGAAATCTTATTCATATTATTCTCTACTGCAACTCACTTTTCCTCCTTGTTCATCTATTTTCTTACTTCTAATTTTGCCCCATCTTGTTCCTCAGTCCACCTGTTCAAAAACTTTTGTCTTCATCCTCTCCCTGCACCCAGCACCTCTACTGTTCCTTTAATTCCACCGGTCTCTACCTTATGGGATTTCTTTGCTTCCCTCCAGATGCTCCTAGAAGGAAAAGTTTCTTCTTTAGCAGATGCTTTCCACTCTATCTACCCATTTCTCTGGATGTTTTTTCGGAGGTAGGTAATTACTCAAATTTCTCCAGCTTCACCTCCACTCGCCGACCATTTATTGCTATTTGAGTACAGGTGTCTACCTGCTCCATCAGGAGTTATTAATAATATTGTGTAAATCCGGCGGAAGCAAATACAGTTGAAAATGATGCCTCTCCAAGGGGCCCGCTTTCAAGGAACTCAGAACATATGCACTGCTTGCCAATGGTTAAATAGACCATGATGTGATGTAAGATTTATCACCATTAGTACCATTCCATGCTTGCTTACTCTTCACTGTAGAAATAGCGATCTGTTCTGATCTATTAAGATGCTTCATTAAGACATCTAATTTCCTGTTTGCAGGAAGAAAATATGAAATGGAAAATAAACAGCTCAAATTATAATTATTACCATAGAGATTGTCGATAAAAAGGTGAGGGAACAGCTTTTACATGTTTAAAGGGTTTGAAATGAACTAGGATTAATATTAATTTCAATTTTCTAGTTAGGTACATTTAGTTTCAAAGATTTGTGCTAAAGCAAAAATGCCTTTTTTGATCTGATTATTCTCTGATGGTACATTTACTGCTTTAAATGTTATTATTTTATATGATTATTAGGGCAGTCTTTTCCCTGAAATGCTGCTTTCATTTTTTTAACAGCAGCTCTAGAAATGTAATTTACTACAAGAACTTAGGCATAAGAAATTTCATATAGAAAACAACTCATTGACTAGTGTAAGCCTATTGTCCGTTTGATGAGCGGCTATTGTGAAAATGTATTTAATGATTTTTTTAATACGCCAAATAACATTAAAAAAAAAAGTAAAAATCCCCACCAAATTATAATTAATAATAGACTTCTGAGATAAGTGGCTATAAATGTCATGTGTGCTATAAACGTGACAACACTGCTGCATCTTGTAAAGAAAAATCTCCAAAAGCAGCAACATTTGTTATTTTTACTCCTTTGACAGCTACTGGCAGAATTCTAACTCAGAAAATGTATCAGAAGTATGCATTCTTCAGTATTTGTACTTTACATAGGCTACTCCCATGATTGGAAAAGAATAGGAGACTGTACTCAACAGCCACATGCACCTTGTTTTTGAGTTAAAGAAAGCAGAAGTTAAAAGTAGAGATGAGCGAACTTGTCGACAAAACGTTTGACAAACTCAAATTCGGCCCAAATGTACCACATTCGGATTCATGTTCTGATTCCTGAGCATTTTTCTTCAAAGTCGGCAAACTTTGGGAAATGATTGGGTTTCCACTAATGCTTTTGTTAGGACTTTGGTTAGGATAGTAGTGCTGTATGATGGGGGGGGAGTGTTTGATGAGGGAAGGTGGCGAGGAGAGGTAGGAGAGGGGGAGTAGTGGCGTACTATATGTATATTTTTTTAACTTAATAGATGGAGATTTCGGCAGCCAATCAGGGCACAGAATCTGTCAACAAGACACAAAACACAAGGGCTTCATTGGCTGCTGAAGTCACATGTCCCTCTTCATATAAAAAGTGGACATTTTGTCAGTGTAACAGCGCAGAAAGGCAGCTCCTGCTGCAGGTAGTCAGATAGAAGGCCGGTTAATTGTCAGCTAGTTCAGCTAGATATGATCCTGTGTGAAATTGAACTTTCAGCATCTAACTAGTTTGTGCTAATAGTGTGACACAGGCAGGAGACCACATTTCCTAATTTAAATCATTTGTGCTAATACTGTGGTGCAGGTGGAGCGCCCCGCAGGGCCTTAGGATACTCAGTACTGGACCGATCAGGTTCTTTAAAGGGGATGTGTCAAGGTGGCAGTGACCCGGTCCGTGGCCCTGGACATCCAGTAAAAATAGAGGATAGTTATGTGGCGTTTGGTTGTGACTCCACCCGTGGTGTTCGGCAATGGGCGGCAGACGCTGCGGTTTTGGTTCACTGGGGCTGATGGTGACGTAGCAAAGATGGTTCAGCTCCCCATGGGCAGAGCGGGGACCCAGGGCAAATATTTTTGATTGTTCAGATGGTAGTGAACGTTGAGGTGCAGAGGAAAAGTGAAGAACACAGAGAGGTACAGTTTTCTTTACCTTTTACTTGAATGTAAATACAATCTGGGGTACCACATACAGATGATGGATTGAGTCCGGCTCGCCTGGAGACATTCTGGGGATCCACCCTGCCAGGTGGGGTTGGGGACCTTCCTTCTGCGCTCTGTTTTCGGGTCCCTGCTGCTTGTAGCTAAGCTGCGGCCCTCTCCTGCGTGATGATTTCTAACCTGTATGGCTGACAGCGTAAGCCTATATCACGGGCACTGTCCTTTTCACTGTCAGCCCTAGGCTTTTGGTCTGCTGCCGTGCCTTCAGGTGTACAGTGTGAACAAGGAACTTGAAGTCCCCTGCACTCCAGATTCGGCT
The DNA here is from genome assembly GCF_039654945.1 of Dendrobates tinctorius. Lineage (NCBI taxonomy): Eukaryota > Metazoa > Chordata > Amphibia > Anura > Dendrobatidae > Dendrobates > Dendrobates tinctorius. Next base: position 1,532,305 of record NW_027361766.1, on the reverse strand, counting down.
GTCATACAGCTCCTGCCCAGTCAAGGACTCTGGCATCCCTTTTTATCAGCGCTTTGCTCTGGGGTCAGCTATACGCAATTTTAGTTCCCCAGAGCCCTTATCTCTGCTCCTGTCCCTTCCCTCTCCACAGACCAACTGTAACTGTCTTGTCATGAGCTCCAACTGCCCTGTCACGAGCCCCAACTGCTCCCATTTCCATGACAACTCTCTTGTTTACTCTCTCAGCTGTCTTCTTGCTGACTCGCCAATCCCACCTGCCTGCCAGAATTTATAAGAAAGCTCCCCTTTCAGGCCTGCAGCAGGAATTGTCATGTACACTGTTTTACCTGGCATGGGGACCCCCTCCTGCCTCCAGGCATGACATCACCCTTTAGAGGGAGGCAATGTCACTGCGCCAACTGGACTCTGGGGTGCCACACAGGCACCAGGCCATATTTCATAATTAAACTGTTTGTGCTAATACTGTGGTACAGGCACAAGGCCACATTTAATTGTCTAAATCGTTTGTGTTAATACTGTGGTGCAGGCATGAGGCAGCATTTCATAATCAAAATCATTTGTGGTAATACTGTGGTGCAGGCAGAAGGCCATATTTCATAATCAAAATTGTTTGTGCTAATACTGTGGTGCAGGCAGGAGCTCACATTTCATAATCTAATCATTTGTGCTTAAACTGTGGTGCAGGCAGGCGGCCACATTTCTAAATCAAAATCTTTTCTGCTAAAAGTGTGGTCCAGACACACTATCTCAGCAAATAAATACTGATTGTTAATTAAGTGACAGATGACTGACAGGTCTGGGCCTAGGGCTGTGAGACAGCTAGCTAAAGAGGGGAAGGGTACATCCAACATGAGTGGGAAAAAGCGAGGTCATGGTGGAAGGGGAATAGGCTGGGTGTTCAAGGTGTGTGTGTGTGTGTTAGGTGGTAATGTTACTGAAAACTGTACTGAAACAAACACTGTCTCGTCCTATCCAAAGACAGCTGACAACATATGTTAATGGATGGGCTACTCTACTCCCTTTCTTTGGCAGCTGCACAGGGATATGTCTTGTAGATGACGGCCAGAAAGAGCATGTGCACCAGTGGATGGCAAACACTGCATCAAGTGGCCTCTCCTTCTCTTCCTCCACCTTAACATCACATACAGTATAATCCTCAGAGGTGACACCCCAATTACCCTTCCTTACCCCTACGTCACAATTCTCCAACTGCCCAACTAACTATGGGGAACCACAGATGGGCCAATCTGCGGAGCTGCTCAACAATCTATTCCATGGGCATCAGAGGAAACAATCTATTCCATGGGCATCAGAGGAGTACTCCAAAGATTCACAGAATCAAGAGAAGTAAGGCATCGGCACTGATGCCCCCAAAATTTTTCTGATGAAACTGGGGTCAGACAAATTAGGGTCTGATCAGAATCTAGAAATCCCCAAGGCATGAGGGAAAAAATTCTGTATCTAACACTTCCTCCACTGCTTCTGCCTCCTCTGGGGCCTCCACCTCAATCTTTCCCTTAATGGGACACCTCTGCGGTGCACAGTCAGGGCTTACCGAAATCAGGCAGTGTTTAAATAAATATGCCTTGGAGATCACAGTCACGCAGATCAAAAGTTGTGGTCAGCTATCCACGATAAGTTTGAGCAATGGCTGTCTCCACTGAATCTGCAGGCAGGGAAGGCCATGTGCGATAATGATGCAAACCTGTTGGCATCCCTACACCGGGGCAACCACACACACATGCTTTGCATGAATCATGTCCTGGTATAACAGCAATTTCTCCACCACTATCCCAGTCTGGATTCACTGCTGCTGAAAGCAAGGTTGCGGTGTGCTCACTTCTGCTGTTCGCACCCAGCAGGTCATCAACTTGCATCGCTACGGAGATCTTTCAGCTTACTGGCTATCGGTTTGATATGCAATGCTCTGACATGGTTGAATTCTACTCTGCACATGATGAAGCAACTGTGGCAGCAGCGACAAACCCTGGTGTAGCATTTCCTTTTGCATAGCCTTGGTCAATGCAGAACGGATGTGGTGCAAATCACACTTGAGCAGTGGGCACAGATGAAGGTATTCTGCATCCTTATGCACAGTTTTGAAATGGCTACTAAGATGGTTAGCACTGATGATGCCATCATGAGCATCACTATTCTGGTCATCAATATGCTGCAGCACACATAGTCTGCAGGAGGAGGTGGTGGTCCCAGAGGAATAAGTGGAAGCAGAGCAGGATACGGAAGTGGAAGAAATAACAATATCTCTAAGTTCCAGACTGTCATCACACAGGCAGGTGCCACGAAAGGGTAGATTAAAGTGGTCGAGGGGGGTTCATGGTACCAGACAAACTGTTAGTGAGGATTCAGGAGCTGAGGAATAATTGGATGAGGATGATAAGGAAGAGATGATGGATGTGCAACAGTCTGGAGATGAAGAAGATAATGGTCCCCTCTCTGTTGTCTGTGGTTGGTGGGAGTAAAAGGAGGAAGCAAGCTTGAGTTTTACCGTGCCACCCATGCACTATTTACTTGGACCTCATGAAGTGCCTTCTTGCTCCACTAGCTGCAACTTGATGCACATATTGTTAGGATTAGAAATAGTGCTGATTACTTGGTAGCACTCTGTTAGATCCATTGTACAAGAGTAAATATTGACAGATGCTTCCCCCCTTGGGAAGGGACATGAGCATGCTGGAGTATCGAAACACGCCTGTAGAGAATCTTAAGAGTGTTTTTCACCAAGACAGCAGGGAGGCACACAGTATGCATTGCTGTTATAGACTTCCAACCCCAGGAACGTGCAGCATAAGTGGTAGAAGCAATTTCTGTGAGTCGTTTAATACATTTTTTAGACCAGCCCGAGCACCAGCAGAACAGAGTACAAGTTTAACACTTTGTTAACGAATGGAGAGGATGGTGTAGGAGTATCTCAAGCTCAACATCAATGCCATCATGGGGAATTTGGACCCTTTTCCATTTCGGTCTTCAAAAATGGAAGTGTGGCTTGAACTTGCCTGTCACTCCTTGGAGATTTTGTCATGTCCGCCAGCCAGCATTTTATCAGAACATTCTTCAGTGCTACTGGTGGTGTCCTGACAGATAAGCGCATTCATCTGTCCACTGAAAGTGTAGACTGCCTAACTTTCACCAAAATGAAGTCATGGATCTCCAGTGACTTTGCACCCCAGTCACAGACTGGGCAGACTTGCTGCATTGATCTTGGCTTATTTCAGTCTGTGACACCTTTATCAGGGCTTCTGTGATTGCTGCTGCTACTGCTGCTGATGTTACAAACAATTTTTGGAAATGTGTAAACTCCAAGTTCTGTCTCCATCTTGTGGGTTTCCTGTAGTGGAAAGGGTGTCAGAGCCCATTATAATATTAATGCTCTGTGGAAATTGATCAAATTTTAGTGTTATGTGGCAATATTTTTTTAAAAAGTGGAGACTCTAAGTTGGGTTTCCTTCATGTGTGTTACCTGTTCCAGTAGGGCTCCCAGAATGGCAGGCCTGCACTTACCTTCAGTCAACTACCTGTGTTACTATATTTAAATTTTTCTCACATTAGTGGTCTACCAAGCTAATATTTGTGTCACCTGAGTGTGGCTGAGCTAAAAAACAGTTTGAGCTATTGCATGAGGTATCAGGGCTCCCAGAACATCAGGCTTATACTGATCTCTCACCCACCTCAACTTAATTTAAACTTAAATTCAAAGTTCAAAATTCTGGCCCAGACCCGGATGCTTAATGCATGGCCCATTGCTGACTGCTGCTGTGCCATTATCAAATTTCTACTGTGGGTCAATTGATGCCAATTTTCCTGCTGTCTGCCCCTAATTGTTGTAAGTGTTTGGACTCGAAGTTGGGTCTCCATCGGGTGTGTTGCCTGATTTTGTCAGAGTTCTCAGAGCACCAGGCCTACACCTGTTACTCATCAACCTGTTACTGATCAATCTGTCACTCCATTTTTTGACTATGAGCTGCCGACACCGTCATCAGGGGTTTATCTACAGCATTCTGTAATGCTGTAGATAAGCCCCGGATGTAACCTGAAAGAGAAGAAAAAGGAGTTAGATTATACTCACCCTGGCATTCGGTCCTGTCCGATCAGTGTCGCCATCCGGTCCGGCGCCTCCCATCTTCTAACAGTGACGTCCTCTTCTTTGCTGCCTGTTGAGGGCAGAGCAGAGTCCTGCAGTACACAGGCACCGAGAGAGGTCAGTACCGGTCTGCGCAGGAGCCACGACAGGCAGCAAAGGAGAGGACGTTACCGTTAGAAGATGGGAGGCGCCGGACCGCAACACCCATCAGACCAAGACCGGACTGCCCCCGGTGAGTATAATCTAACTCTTTTTTCTTAGCTTTCAGGTTACATCGGGGGCTTATCTACAGCATTACAGATGCTGTAGTTAAGCCCCTGATGGTGGTGCCGGCAGCTCATAGTCGAAAAATGGGGTGACACATTCCCTTAAAGCTAGAAATGATGGTCCAAGCCCTTTCCTAGCCCCTGTCCCATGCATCCATGCTGTGCAATTATACTATTTGTACTTTGGGTCAATTTATGCCAATTTTCCTGGTGTCTGCCCCTAATTTGAGCTGTTTTGACAGCTTTTTCTCCCCCCCCCCCCTCCTTGCAGGTGTTGTCTATTCGTTTGGTTTTGTGTTGCCTCCCATTGAATTCAATGAGGTTCGGGTATGTTCGACGAACTGAACCTTGAAAGGTTGGCTCATCTATTGCTAAAACCAAACGTGGCTTATGCCTGTTTCGCACCACAGGTTTGCAACTTTTGAAAGCTATATGATTTTATATTGTGAACAAAAAAAACCCAATGCATTACAAAATTGATGCAAATGGATGTATTTTAAAGAACAGACAGTATACATGTTTTATTTTACATATGTTGCAAGAGGAGTGTCAGGTAAACATGTGGCTTATTTTCAGGTTAAAAAACATGAAAAAACAGCTGAAAAAAAGGATGCAAACGTATGACAGTAATTTTGCACGTGTCTCATAGTTGCAAAGTTATAAAAATGGATCAGTTTTTTCATCTGTTTTTGAAATGGCAAAAAAGTGAAGCAGATTCCATTTTTTGCATCCTGTAAATAAATGGATTTAAACCCACAAACTTATGTCAAACTGATACCCATTTGATATGTTTGCCCTATTGTATGCTATGTAAATACAAATGTATCCATTGAAATACATTTTTTTTTAACAGTGCACATGATAGGTGAAGTGCAGCACAAAAATGTGGTGTGAAACAAGTCTTACTGCTTGGCTAGGACTTAGTTTTTTAAATTTTTTTAAAAACTTGCAAATTACACTCTACAAACATTTCAGAGGACAGAAAGGTCAGACTTTAACTAGTTTGAAACTTAATGTTAACTATCACTGCCTTGTCATTCCCCTTTTTACGTAAATGGGTTTTCCGAGTTTATCACAAAAGTCTGCAGTGACTCTATGTGACTGCAATCTTGTTGAATCCTCGCAACGTATGCAGCGGCCACTGTAAAGATTCCCCAGTGCCAGTATCGAGACTGAGCGGTTTAGTAACCAATACATACTCCCGTACACATTTTGACCCGATGTCCATTGACTTGCTAAATTCACTTGTATTGAGTGAGGCTGAGCACATCTAGTCGGAATGTGGACTTACTGCATACTTGCATTCACATGACCACCCGATCTTGCCATGGCAATGGAGGATCCTCAAAGAGCACACTGCATGTACACTATGGGGATTCACAAGTCTGCAGTCACAGGGAGTGACTGTAGAATTTCGTAAAAAAAAATGGGGCAACCCCTTTAGGAAAGCTCTAGCTAGCTCTATATTTAATATTTGTCTAGACTGGATTCTCCAACAGGAGCTGGATCTGGACTACCACCTTGTAAGATCCCTACATGCTGAGTGTCATCTTGCAGCTTTGATGACAGCATTTCCCATGATTGCTCAGTAATTCATTGTTGCTTTGCAGTGCTGAAATCCTGGGCTCAAACCCCACCAAGGACAAAATCTCCAAGGATTTTGTATGCTCTCCCCATGTTTGTGTTGGTTCCAAAGGGAAATTAGATTGTGAGTTCCAATGGTGACAGTGTTGATAAAGTCAGTGAAAAGCTGGGGAATGGTTCTATATTAACAATCAAATTAATTAAATGCAAGATATTGTGCTTTATTTATAGAGTTTTTATTTTTGTTTTTGTTGCCTGTTTTATTACAACCTCAGTTTTCATTTACTTACTGCTGTGATAATGCTGCTGCTCAGGAACTGCTAATTATGCTTTTTTATTCTTTTGTCAAAAGTGCAATTTTTCACATTTTGACACTAAATGGTGTTGTGGAGGGTTGTGGGATATTACTCAGATTGCCAGAATATTACATCTGACTCCTGCTGGACACTTCATCCCTTTAGAAAGTGCCTATTCTTTTTTTAATCAGTTAGGTGTCATAAAGATGTGTGTGGACAAACTGAAAAGTCTTCATCAAAATGCTGGATCTGACCATTTTTATGTATTTTTATTCCACGCGTCTATTTTTACCATCAGCGTTGCATCCATTATTCTTGTATGTATAGAAAAAGTCCAAGGTTTTCCTACTATCAAACAGCACAACAGTAAAAAAAATGTACAGTAGTTAAAGAGCAGCTGAGTGCTATCGATCTTTTCTGACAGAACCATTCACTTGAAGTGACTAGTTTGAGCTGCAAATTGGATCAAAACCTGACATGTGTCCCTTTTTTATTTTAATACAATTGAACAGCAAAAAACACTGTCGTGAACATGTCCTTAGACTACAAAGGGTACGTGTCCTTTTTGTAAAAGACGTAGGTAGAACACACATGAAAAATAAAAATATAAATGGGGCCTTGTACTGAAACAAAAGCTTAGTGTGGAGAAAAATCAATGTTTTCTTAAAAAAAAGGCAGTGATAATGGATTGACACCTAAACTTTAAAGGGCTTGTTGACGCCCAACACTTATGAATAGGGAGGTCAGATTTGTTGAGGATGTCTATAAATACCTACTGGGACACATTCACAATTGAAAGGTATTATGAACCAGTCTTACAAGGTAGCCAAAAGTCACAATAGTTGCACTGAACAGGGGAAAATTAGCATTTGTATTCTATGCTAACCACCAGATAAAAAAGTGTTGTGCAGAAGTTAATGTATTTTGTAACTTAACAAAGAAGGGAACTTACAATCATAAATGTATCACTGCATATGCCAGTACAGTAATCTAGCATTAAATTGACTTCTAATGAACGCGAGTCTAAGGGCCCCGTCACACATAGCGATCTCGCTAGTGAGATCACTGCTGAGTCACAAGTTTTGTGACACAACAGCGATCTCACAGCGAGATCGCTGTGCGTGACAGCGATCAGCGACCGGCCCCCCTGCCGGTATCGCTGATCGCTGTAGGAAACCGCTGGACATTTCTTTTGTCGCTGGTCTCCCGCTGGCCAGCATGCATCGCTGCGTGTGACAGGCGGGAGACCAGTGATCTGCTGGTAACTAGCGAACACATCGGGTATCCAAGGGACGTGCGTCCCTTAGATACCCGATGTGTACGTTAGTTACCAGCGCGCTGATGCAGGGAGCTGGTAACTAACGTACACATCGGGTATCTAAGGGATGCACGTCCATTTGATACCCGATGTGTACGTTAGTTACCAGCTCCCTGCATCAGCGCGCTAGTAACTAACGAACACAGCGACGCCGTGCGCTCGGCGTCGCTGTGCTGATCGCTGGTGAAGCTGTCTGTGTGACAGCTCACCAGTGATCACATAGCGACTTACCAGCGATCCTGACACATTGATATCGTTGTCGGGATCGCTGGTGAGTCGTTATTTGTGACTCCAGCTTAAGTCGCAAGTGTTTTAAAAACCATGCCCATGAAGATATTGGGTGCTTATGAAATGAACCTAATGCTCAAAGTTATGCAGGGTCTGGTCTATATTAATTTCTGTCTAGAAGTGGAATGTGCTCTTAGAATTTCATTGGCTATCAGGGTCTTCAAACATGCCCAAGAATGATGACCTGGATAGGTTCCTTGACCTTGTTGCAGTGATACTGACATCATTCTGTCAGGCAGTAACTCTCTATCTCCATTTTCATTCATCTCAGAAATGTCAGCTTAAAAGCATTTTGTTCCAAAGTACTTGACAAGACCTTATTGCCGTATCTTTGAGCACTGGTTCAAGACTGTGTATCTATGTGCAGACAGTAATGACTGCCTTGAGAGCTTCAAGTTTATTTCAATAAAGGAGAAGAAAGAGATTCTTTCTATCCTTCCTACTACAAGTCTTAAGAAAAATCTATCCATCTTCTACAGTGACTGCTGATCTTAGCCTAGTTATATACTACAGGGTGAACAACTTACATGGATACACCTAAATAAAATGGGAATGGTTGGTGATATCAACTTCCTGTTTGTGGCACATTAGTACATGGGAGGGGGAAAACTTTTCAAGATGGGTGGTGACCATGGTATCCATTTTGAAGTCGGATCCAACTTATTTTTTTCAATGGAAAGAGGGTCATGTGACATATCAAACTTATTGAGAATTTCACAAGAAGAACAATGGTGTGCTTGGTTTCCAGCAAGATGGTGCACCACCACATTATGGGTGTCAGGTCCAAGCATTCCTACAAGGAATCTGACCCCCATCGATTAGCATTTCTTCTGCGGTGTTGCTATCAGTGTGTCAAGAGCGGGAGAAGAGGGTTGCATTGACAATCCAACACAATGGGCAGCACTTTGAACACATTTTATAAGTGGTCATAAACTTGTAAATCTCATGAAAGAATAAAGTTACATTAAAACCAAGCACACCATTGTTTTTCTTGTGAAATTCTCAATAAGCTTGATGTGTCACATGACCCTCTTCCCATTGAAAAACAAAGTTGTATTCAAAATGGCCAACTTCAAAATGGCCACCATGGTCACAACCCATCTTGAAAAAGTTTCTCCCTCCCATATACTAATGTGCCACAAACAGGAAGTTGATATCACCAACCATTCCCATTTTATTTAGGTGTATCCAAATAAATGGCCCACTCTGTATATAGAGAGTGTGAATCCATTGTGATCATTTCATGAACTGTCAGTATAAGACACTGTCACAGCAGGATAGATTATGTAATGGTATGGCCATCTTTTGGTTTATGTTTGTCTGCTACTTAGGAATTGGTGACCTATCAATATGCAGCTGAGTTGAAGTAACTGAGAACAACTACTGTAGTGTGCATGGAGCTGATGGCCATACCACCAACCAGTCAACAACAGAGCTGCAAACAGCTAATCGGGGGGGTGAGGCTCCGTGCACACGGTGCGGATTCTGCTGCGGATCCGCAGCGGATTTGGCCCTGCGAATCCGCAGCAGAACTGCAGGTGATGTACAGTACCATTAAAGCCTATGTAAAAAAAAAACCGCTGTGTACATGCTGCAGATTTTTCCGTGCGGATTTCGTGCGGAATAAAAGAAGCAGCATGTCACTTCTTTTGTGCGGTTTTGCTGCAGTTTTCCACCTGCTCCATTCTGCAAATCCGCAGGTGGAAAACCACACAAAAACGGCAGTAAAACCGCACAAAAAATGCACTAAATCCACAGGAAAAATGCAAGTTATTTGACCTGCGGATTTAGTAAAATCAGTGCGGAAAAATCCGCGGGAGGATCCGCACCGTGTGCACATAGCCTGAGAGCACACCAGTGGTCCGACCACCATCCATCTGAAATTGTATCATAAGATTATCTCATCAATATCTATGTAATGGATAACACTTTTAGTTCTGAAGCTCAGATTTTTTAAAAGTGGCCGTATGTGCACACGGTGCGGATTCTGCTGCGGTTCCGCAGCGTTTCTGCAGCTGCGGGTCAGCAGCAGATTCTTCTGCGTTGTACAGTACCTTTATTTCCTATGGAAATTAAAAAACGCTGTGCACATGCTGCGGATTTTTCCACGCGGTTTTGCTGCGGTTTACAATCCGCAGCATGTCAATTGTTTGGTGCAGAAACGCTGCAGTTTTACACCTCATCCATTATGAGGTGTAAAACCGCAGGGCAAAACCGCAGGCAAAACCGCAGATAAACCGCAGGACTTTTGTCCTGCGGATTTACCTGCGGTTTTCTCTCCAAAATCTGCACACCAAAAAAACTACGTGTGCACATAGCCTAAGCCAGCTTTATTTTGTTCTTGCTAATCAAGCAATTTCAAATTTATGATTTCACATCAACAATGTACAGAAAACACTTGCAAATCAGGCAAAGAAATATATATCACCGCTTTTCATAGCCATTTACTGTAGGTACAAGGTCCCTCAAAACAAACACACTTGTAACAGGATAGGAGGCAAAAGTCTAATTTTTCTGTTCCTGAGAACGGCTCTTGAGTCCTCTGTTTGAATGAAATGATGACCACGTATGTAAACCTCAGTTCCATGTGGCATGTCAAGGACTATTCTAATACTCCAAGCCTGTAAATGGCGATCTCTCTCAGTAGCATGGACAATGAGTGGAGCAGTGGTGTACATATTAATAATAGCTTTATTTTTACTATATCCTGATATTTATAAGTGTTGCTGTTTCTGTACTTCACTAATATACCAAAAAACATAAGCATTCAAATTAAATACTTTTCAAAAATGATTAAATTCAAGCAATGTTAAAAATAAAAGGCAATTAATAAAATGTGTGTCTCTGCGCTATATAGATATATACATATATACACACCTTCCCTACCTGATCTATCTATCACAATAAATTAAATTACACTTTCCCCTGTCTCGGAAATCCACTGCTTCGGAGTAACCCTTGACTCTGCCCTGTCCTTCAAACCGCACATCCAAGCTCTCGCCACCACCTCTCGTCGCCTCCAGATCAAAAATATTTCCAGAATGTGTCCTTTCCTCGACCCTCAGTCTACCAAAATGCTTGTGCATTCCCTAATCATCTCCCACCTCAACTACTACAACATCATTCTCTGTGGCCTTGCTGCTAACACTCTTGCACCTCTCCAGTCCATCCTTAACTCTGCTGCCCTACTAATTCATCTCTCTCCTCGCTACTCCTCCGCTTTTCCCCTCTGCAAATCCCGTCACTACAAACACTGACCTACAAAGTCATCCATAACCTCTCTCTTCCGTATATTTCCGAACTAATCTCTCAATATCTTCACTCACATAATCTCCGGTCCTCCCAAGACCTCCTTCTCTCCTCCATGCTTATTCGCTCTTCACCCAATCGCCTCCAAAATTTCTTCTGAATATCCCCCATCCTCTGGAATTCTGTGCCCAAACACATCTGGTTATCCAGCACATTTGGATCCTTCAGACGGAGCCTGAAAACCCATCTCTTCATAAAAGCTTACAACCTGTAATGACCACGTGGCCACCTCAACACCATTGGAGCTAATGCAAACCCCGACCTACTGTCTCCTTCCCCATAATCCTATAGAATGTAAGCCCGCAAGAGCAGGGTCCTCTTCGCTCTGTACCAGTCTGTCATTGTTAGTTTACTGTAAGTGATATTTGTATTTTGATGTAACTCTGTCTCATGTACAGCACCATGGAATTAATGGTGCTATATAAATAAATAATAATAATAATAATACATAGCAATTACCTTAACACTGTTGGTAACAATACACACAGAAACTGTAAGTGGAGATTCTGGCTTGGCTTTTCTCCTAAGTTATGTAACTAGGCTCGTTAAAGGGTCAACATTGACTTTTAGGATTGCTACCTCCAATAGGTGGCACTAGAGTTCTAGTCCTCTTCCTCTCTGAAGAGACAATTTGCATAATTAGCATATTTCCCAGAGGAGCATTGCGGCTTTAAGTCTCCTCACCTCGACATGCTTAGCATGTCATTCTCCGCAAGGAGAAATGATACTTCTTGGATATCGGTCAGACGCCTCTCTCACAGCCAAACCAGATCTCTCACTTTGCACTGATGAGGGGCAGTACCCCAAAACACAGTGTATGCAAATGGAGATTCTGGCTTGGCTTTTATCCTAAGTCATGTAACTAGGCTCGTTAAATGGTCAACATTGACTTTTAGGATTGCTACCTCCAATAGGTGGCACTAGAGTTCTAGTCCTCTTCCTCTCTGAAGAGACAATTTGCATAATTTGCCTATTACCTTGTCACCTGTTTAATGTATATGAATAATATACCAGTACTTAATGGACTAGCAGTCCAATTATTTGTGTGCAAAAGTATATGAAGTCTTTATTAATTAGAAAGGCACATAAACATAATAAAATTCATATCCAGACAAGGCAATTTACATGGGGGAGATGTAGCGAAGAAGCCAATGTGAAACACGCGTTAGGGCTGTTCTTGTGGTGTCCCTGTAGGAGGAGAGGCCTCCGCCGAGTACCTGGGCCGGAACCGAGGGGACCGTCTTCCAGGTTCCTGGGGTATCTGTTTCCAGGAAGCAGAGCTAGGGGATGGACTGCTGAGACTGACAGGGCAGTTGGGGGAGGGGTCCAGAGAAGAGGGGCAGAGAGGGCCAGACTGTGTGAATCAGCAGAACGAGGGAGAAGGAGGTGGAGACTTGGGGAGGGCCAGAGAGAGAGAGTCATGAGCAACTTCCAGAGAGGAGAACAGCGACAGGAGGGAGACTCTCGGTGGACTGCATGGAGACGGCGCCGAGCTTACCGACAAAAGAAAGCTGCTGCCTCTCTCCAGCTCTTGGCTGCAGCTTACTCACAGCCATCCGTAGCCGACGCTGCCTCACTCCAGCTCGTGGCTGCAGCCTACTCACAGCCATCCGCGGCCGCTGCCGCCTGCTGGCTGCTGCCCGCAGCCACCGCCTGCTCGCTGCTGCCCGCAGCCACCGCCGCTTCACTCCTGACCACGGCGGTGACTCCTCCTTTGCCGCCCGCAGCTGCCACTGCCCCGCTCCAGTCTGCGGTAGAGACTGGGCCTGTGCCAGCTGCGTATCCTCCAGTGCGGCCTCAGACTGCACCTGTGGCCTATCAACCGCCACTTATCACCGCTGCTGCCAGTCTCTGTCAGGGAGTTGCGGCCTCCCCTCTCCCACTCCCAGGTGGTATCCCGCTGCCTCCGCTGGAGGACATCCCGCCAAAGAACTCTCCGCGGGCCTGTTGTGCCCCTACTCCTCCTGGGTGCCGGAACTCCCGAAGACTACGCCAGATCGTCAATGGCTGGGCCCAGTGGCTGCGACGCAGACACACCGTGGAACAGAATGCCGAGGGACGTCAGGATAGATAAGTGATACATAGTGACTAAGGACCCGTAGTCGGCCATTCCGCTGCCATATAGTGACCGGTCTTTGCCGAATTAGTTGTGTTCTCTCAATCCTTGTTTATGTGTATTGGCTCCCTGTGAGGACAACTTCTGTTATTCTGTTGGTTGCGTAACAATAGCCCTAATGGCATTTATCTATAAAAGTTAACGTTTAAAGTCATTTCTGTCTCGCGTCTCGTCACTGCATCCTGCGTACCTGCTATTACTACATCCCTCTGAAGAACAATGGGTAAGAACTTTCCCTTGTGAGGTATTTGGTATGTGGTGCATCTTTTCACCTTAGAGCTCTTTGGGGATCCCACAGTGGTGGGTAGTACTTAATTACCCTTTTGGCTCTGCACTTATGCTATCTGAAGCACTTGCACTTTGTGACATAGGTTATATATATAATTGTGTTTGCTCTCCCCACCTCGATATGTGATATTTACTGAGTGACCCACATGTCCATTTTTCCATCTCCCCCATGTAATTTACCTTGTCTGGATACAAATTTTAGTATGTTTATATGCCTTTCTAATTAATAAAGACGTCATATATTTTTTGCACAAAAATATTTGGACTGCTATGCCATGTCTGTTTGTATATAATGAAACTCAGGAGTGTCCATATGGATATTCCCCTAGTCCTATGAATAGAGGCAGAGGACTTAATTGATTGGTGATTATAATGTACTCTGTTCTGATTTTCTTGTTTTCAACAGTATTAAATGGTCATATACCAATAATAGATGGTTGCAAATAAATGCACAAATACATCCACATTGATTAAAAAAACACAGCCAGATATAGTCTGTTAGATTTTGAAAGCCCTATTAGAGGGCAATGCTATGATATCTATGCATACGTATGTTTTGCCTATTTGACAGCAGGAATCATATATATATATACAGTATCAAAATATATGTATATGCTGTATATGATCATTGGGAGTATAAGTCCAAAATATATTGTTGAGTCTGCATGGACCAGTCCTTAAACCAGGGTGGTTAGCATGTTAATAACCAGGCCAATTTTTCCAATTCTGACCACTGTCCCTTTATGATGTTATAACTCTGGAACGTTTCCATGGATTGCGGTGATTCTGACATTGTTTTCTCATGACATATTGTACTTCATGTTAGTGGCAACATTTCTTTGCTATGACTTGCATTTATTTGTGAAAAAAATGGAAATTTGGCGAAAATTTTGAAAATTTCTGTCATGATCACAGTGCAGGTTTTTGAGCTGCATGTCAGGGCTTAATGTTTGGAGCTCAGTGCAGGTTTTGACCTGCACACATGGGGTTAATGATGGTGGCCTCTTTCTGGTTCTGGGAGAGCTTCTTAAACCCCTGGGAAGCTTCAATCCCTGCCAGTTATACTTTTGCCTTTGGCCTAGTGTGCTGACCCCTGTGTGCCTGTGCCTGTTTGTTGTTATAGCTTGTTTATATCGTTCTGACCTGGTTCTGCTTCCCGTTGTGAGTTTGCCTGTTGATTCTGCACTGCGTTATTATCTCTGTGTATGACTCATTGCCTGTGACCTGACTACTCTCTGCTCGCCCCTCTTGTACCTTGCAGCTATCTCTGTGTGTGACTCATTGGCTACATCCTGACTATCCTCCCTGTTTACGCCCCTTGGTAACTATGTCTCGCAGTTACCCTGCTAGGAGTTCTCTTGCAGCTACTAGCTCTGTGAAGTTTAGGCCACGCCTCTAGCAGACACGTGCTTCAGGTCCTGCGGCTCTGAAGTACGCATCTACTCGGCTGCTGCCCGCTCCACAGGTATCGTTAGCACAGTTCGCTTTACTCAGGACACACGCACTGGCTCAGTGAGCAAGTTCAGTGCGGTGTTCCTGACAATTTCACAATTTTCCAACTGAATTTTCATGCCTTTAAATCACAGAGATATGTCACACAAAATACTTAAGTAACATTTCCCACATGTTTACTTCACATCAGCACAAAAGTTATTGTGCAATTTGTCCTAAGTACGCTGATACCCCATATGTGGGGGTAAGCCACTTTGAGCGCATGGCAGAGGTCAGAAGGGAAGGAGCACCGTTTGACTTTTTCAAAGCAAGATTGGCTGGAATTGAGATCCCCTGATGTGCCTAAACATTGGAACTCCCCCAATTCTAACTCCAACCCTAATCCCAACCCTAACCATAACACTAACCACAAAACTAACCCTAACACATCCCTAACCCTAATCCCAACCCTAATCCTAACTTTTGCCCCAACCCTAACCCTAAGTTTAGCCCCAACTCTAACCCTAGCTTTAGCCCCAACCCTAACCCAAGCCCCAACCCTAACCCTAACTTTAGCCCCAACCCTAACCCTAACTTTAGCCCCAACCCTAACTTTAGACCCAACCCTAACCCTAACTATAGCTTCAACCGTAACCCTAGCCCTAACCCTAGTAGGAAAATGAAAATAAATAATTTTTTTTATTTTATTAATTTTCCCTAACTAAGGGGGTGATAAAGGGGGTATGATTTACTATTTATAGCAGGTTTTAATGTTTGGCAGCTGTCACACACTGAAAGACACTTTTTATTGCAAAAAATAGTTTTTGCATCACCACATTTTGAGAGCTATAATTTTTCCATGTTTTGTCCCATAGAGTCATGTTAGGTTTTATTTTTTGTGGGACGAGTTGACGTTTTTATTGGTACCATTTTCGGGCACATGACAACTTTTGATTGCTTTTTATTATGATTTTTGGGAGTCAGAATGAACAAAAACCAGCAATTCATGAATTTCTTTGGGGGGCGTTTGTACCATTCTGCATGTGGTAAAATTGATAAAGCACATTTATTCTTTGGGTTAGTATGATTACAGCGATACCTCATTTATATCATTTTTTTATGTTTTGGCACTTTTATACAATAAAAACAATTTTATATAAAAAATAATTATTATTCCCGCACTTTATTCTGCGAGCTATAACTTTTATTTTTCGCTGGAAACTGTGCCGCTTAACTATAGACCTGGCTCTAATCTTCCCTTCATTTCTAAACTCCTGGAACGCCTGGTCCACTCCCGTCTTATCCACTATCTCTTTGATAACTCTCTTCTCGACCCTCTCCAATCCGGTTTCCGCTCTTTACATTCTACTGAAACTGCCCTCACTAAAGTCTCTAATGATCTACTAACAGCTAAATCAAATGGTCATTACTAGAGTTGAGAGACTTTTGGTTTTTAGGGTCGCGTTTCGTTTCGTGAAACCCGACTTTTCCAAAAGTCGGGTCGAGCAAGATCGTCCGATTAAAGGGAAAAGTCGGGGTCGTCCCGAAACACGAAACCCAATGTAAGTCAATGGGGAATAAAAGTCGGCAGTGAGAGGAGGACAGGAAACACACCAACAGTGCCCATTTGAATGCCAAAAGCATCAATTCTTCTTACTTAAGCTTGTCAACCTTAATTAACTTCATAATACAAGTTACGCACTGAAAAATGGGGGTTATTTGGCTACAGACTGTGGGGGGGAGGGCTGGCTCCAGGTTTTCATGTGCCCTGGGCGAAAGAGCGCCCCTTTAACACATACCACAACTCATCATGCTCCGATACGGCAGAGAAATAGCGGTATAGTACAATGAAAAATACCTCACTTTTTACATCTCATGACGAGGCCCATCTATTTCTCCATACAGAATCATTGGTCCCATATAATGTTTGAAACAGTATATGATGAGCTCCACATAATGCTACAGTATATGTTGGTCCCCATGGATGAAGCTCTACTGTCTTATGGGCCCAAATAATGCTCCAAACATAATGGGCCCCATTTCTAATGCTCTAGTGTATAATGGGCCCTGTAAATGCTGCTCCAGTGTCTGATGTCCACCTTTGGAATGTTCCAGTGTATGGTGGGCCCCATCTATCATTCTCAGACGGTGTTAGGCCCAGTATGGATTGCACGTGATTGCACAAAGGTGAGAAAGGGTACCGTATCCCCAGATAACATGTATGGATAGTGTACACATTCAAAATATATGTCTATACATCAGGAGGCAGGCTCAAACGGTGTTAGGCCCAGTATGGATTGCACGTGATTGCACAAAGGTTAGAAAGGGTACCGTATCCCCAGATAACATGTATGGATAGCGTACACATTCAAAATATATGTCTCAGGAGGCAGGCTCAGACGGTGTTAGGCCCAGTATGGATTGCACGTGATTGCACAAAGGTTAGAAAGGGTACCGTATCCCCAGATAACATGTATGGATAGCGTACACATTCAAAATATATGTCTCAGGAGGCAGGCTCAGACGGTGTTAGGCCCAGTATGGATTGCACATGATTGCACAAAGGTTAGAAAGGGTACCGTATCCCCGGATAACATGTATGGATAGCGTACACATTCAAAATATATGTCTCAGGAGGCAGGCTCAGACGGTGTTAGGCCCAGTATGGATTGCACGTGATTGCACAAAGGTTAGAAAGGGTACCGTATCCCCAGATAACATGTATGGATAGCGTACACATTCAAAATATATGTCTCAGGAGGCAGGCTCAGACGGTGTTAGGCCCAGTATGGATTGCACGTGATTGCACAAAGGTTAGAAAGGGTACCGTATCCCCGGATAACATGTATGGATAGCGTACACATTCAAAATATATGTCTCAGGAGGCAGGCTCAGACGGTGTTAGGCCCAGTATGGATTGCACGTGATTGCACAAAGGTTAGAAAGGGTACCGTATCCCCAGATAACATGTATGGATAGTGTACACATTCAAAATATATGTCTCAGGAGGCAGGCTCAGACGGTGTTAGGCCCAGTATGGATTGCACGTGATTGCACGAAGGTTAGAAAGGGTACCGTATCCCCAGATAACATGTATGGATAGCGTACACATTCAAAATATATGTCTCAGGAGGCAGGCTCAGACGGTGTTAGGCCCAGTATGGATTGCACGTGATTGCACAAAGGTTAGAAAGGGTACCGTATCCCCGGATAACATGTATGGATAGCGTACACATTCAAAATATATGTCTCAGGAGGCAGGCTCAGACGGTGTTAGGCCCAGTATGGATTGCACGTGATTGCACAAAGGTTAGAAAGGGTACCGTATCCCCAGATAACATGTATGGATAGCGTACACATTCAAAATATATGTCTCAGGAGGCAGGCTCAGACGGTGATAGGCCCAGTATGGATTGCACGTGATTGCACAAAGGTTAGAAAGGGTACCGTATCCCCAGATAACATGTATGGATAGCGTACACATTCAAAATATATGTCTCAGGAGGCAGACTCAGACGGTGTTAGGCCCAGTATGGATTGCACGTGATTGCACAAAGGTTAGAAAGGGTACCGTATCCCCAGATAACATGTATGGATAGCGTACACATTCAAAATATATGTCTCAGGAGGCAGGCTCAGACGGTGTTAGGCCCAGTATGGATTGCACGTGATTGCACAAAGGTTAGAAAGGGTACCGTATCCCCGGATAACATGTATGGATAGCGTACACATTCAAAATATATGTCTCAGGAGGCAGGCTCAGACGGTGTTAGGCCCAGTATGGATTGCACGTGATTGCACAAAGGTTAGAAAGGGTACCGTATCCCCAGATAACATGTATGGATAGCGTACACATTCAAAATATATGTCTCAGGAGGCAGGCTCAGACGGTGTTAGGCCCAGTATGGATTGCACGTGATTGCACAAAGGTTAGAAAGGGTACCGTATCCCCGGATAACATGTATGGATAGCGTACACATTCAAAATATATGTCTCAGGAGGCAGGCTCAGACGGTGTTAGGCCCAGTATGGATTGCACAAAGGTTAGAAAGGGTACCGTATCCCCAGATAACATGTATGGATAGCGTACACATTCAAAATATATGTCTCAGGAGGCAGGCTCAGACGGTGTTAGGCCCAGTATGGATTGCACGTGATTGCACAAAGGTTAGAAAGGGTACCGTATCGCCAGATAACATGTATGGATAGCGTACACATTCAAAATATATGTCTCAGGAGGCAGGCTCAGACGGTGTTAGGCCCAGTATGGATTGCACGTGATTGCACAAAGGTTAGAAAGGGTACCGTATCCCCAGATAACATGTATGGATAGCGTACACATTCAAAATATATGTCTCAGGAGGCAGGCTCAGACGGTGTCAGGCACAGTATGGATTTGACGGCCCAGATTATACAGCGGAGGAGCAGGGAGAGGTAAAGATTGCAAATGCTGGGGCCCTGCCCAAGCAAGGGGGGCCCACTCGTGGGCGTCGGTACTGGCACTGGGCCCCTCATAGTACAGCGGTGTGTCTGATGGCGGGTGTGCACCACCACCGTCAGAGACACTTGATTGCACTATGAGGGACCCTGTGCCAGTGCCCGCGCCCAAGAGTCGGCCTGCCCACCTGTCCAGGGCAACGGCACTCGCACGGTGTCGTGCGCTAGGTGGTGACCCCGGCCATGGGGGGGGAGGCAGCACAGTTAGGGAGTTTTAGAAAGTGGCATATGTTGATGTTGGACATTCAGCTGATGCAAAAGGCGAAATAGGTGAAGTACCAGGAAGAGGTGGACCAAAGCAAGCCATTTTTCTGTCACCCTATGTGTCATCAGGGGAAGGTGGGACAAAATCCTTGGAAATCCATGCGTGGTTCATTTTAATGAAGGTTAGATCATCCACATTTTGGGTTGACAGACGGGTCCTTTTTTCTGTCAGGATTGATCCAGCTGCACTGAAGACTCTTTCCGATAGCACACTTGCAGCTGGGCAAGCGAGCTCCTGTAAGGCATATTGGGCCAATTCAGGCCAGGTGTCCAGTTTAGCGGCCCAATAGTCAAAGGGGAATGACCTGTGTGGGAGAACATCGATATGGGAGGAAAAGTAGTTTGTAACCATAGTTGACAACTGCTGTCTCCTGTCACTTTCCATTGATGCAGTATTACCAGTTGTGTGAGCGGTATTTGAAAAATCAGTCCACAACATTGTCATGAAACCCCTGTCTCCAACGCCACTTCTGCTGTGTGCACCACGAACACCTCTGTCAAGCTGACCCCGGCCCGTACGGCTCATGTGAGAACCATCACCGCTGCTGTGTGCTGGGAATGCCTCAAGCAACCGATTTACCAGAGTTGCTTGTTTATTAGCCAATATTAGGTCAAGGTTCTCCTGTGGCATGATGTTTTGTAATTTGCCTTTATAGCGTGGATCCAGGATGCTGGCCAACCAGTAGTCGTCATCGTTCATCATTTTGGCAATGCGGGGGTCCCTTTTTAGGATCCGCAAGGCATAATCTGACATGTGGGCCAATGTTCCCGGTGTCAATGATGCACTGCGAGTGCTGGGTGGAGGAGCACTTTCTGGCAAATCCACATCCCTCCAGTCACGCACAAACCCTGTACCAGACCTTGCCACACCAACATTTTCACTTGCCCCACGAGATGCATCCTCCTCCCCTAAGTAATCATCCCCATCATCATCCTCCTCCTCCTCTTCTTCCTCCACCTCGTCCAGGAGAGGTCCCTGAGCAGACAATGGCTGAATGTCATCAAGGATTCCCTCCTCCTCTTCCTCCTCATCAACATTGGCTGCAGACGCCTGCTCCTTAAGGTGTGTCAAAGTTTGCATGAGCAGACGCATAAGTAGGATGCTCATGCTTAGGATGGCGTCGTCTGCGCTTACCAGCCGTGTGCATTCCTCAAAACACTGAAGGACTTTACAAAGGTCTTTCAGCTTCGACTACTGCACACCTGTCAACTCCATGTCTCCTCTCAAAGTGCCTGGCCGTGTATCCTCCCACAAATGCATTATGGCCTGCCTCTGCTCGCACAGCCGCTCCACCATGTGCAGGGTGGAGTTCCACCTTGTTGCAATGTCGATAATGAGGCGGTGGTTGGGAAGGTGGAGCAATCGCTGCAGCTTCTGCATACGAACGGAGTGTACAGGCGACCGGCGGATGTGCGCGCACAGTCTTCGCACCTTCTGGAGCAGGGCTGTTAACTCCGGATAATTTTTGAGGAAGCACTGCACCACCAGGTTCAAGGTGTGAGCCAAGCAAGTTATGTGGCTGAGTTTTGAAAGGGCTATGGCTGCCACAAAATTACGGCCGTTATCACTAACTACCTTGCCTGCCTCAAGATGTACACTGCCCAGCCATGACTCAGTTTGTCGCTTCAAGTACTCGGCCAGCACCTCGGTGGTGTGTCTGTCGCCCAAACACATCATCTGCAACACAGCCTGCTGACGCTTTCCACTAGCTGCTCGATAGGGGGACACATCGTGTGCAACAGTGGCAGCTGCAGATGGAGTGCTCGTACGACTGCGCTCTGTGGACGAGCTTTCGCTTCTGGAGGAGGAGGAGGAGGAGGAGGGTCGAACGCCTACAGCCAACTGTTTCCTATACCGTGGGCTAGGCAGCACTGTCCCACCACCGCTGTCCCCTGTGGACCCTGCATCCACCACATTAACCCAGTGTGCAGTGATGGACACGTAACGGCCCTGGCCATGCCGACTGGACCATGCATCAGTTGTGAGGTGCACCTTTCCGCTCACTGACTGCTTGAGTGCATGGACAATGCGGTCTTTCACATGATGGTGGAGGGCTGGGATGGCTTTGCGAGAGAAGAAGTGGCGACTGGGTAGGTCATAGCGTGGTACTGCATAGGCCATGAGTTCGCGGAAAGCTGTGCTAGTTTCCACCAACCGAAAGGGCATCATCTCAAACGAGATTAGTTTGGCAATGTGGGCGTTCAAACCCAGTGTACGCGGATGAGAGACTGAGTACTTTCTTGACCTACTCATAGTGTCTGGGAGGGTGAGCTGGACTTGAGAGCTGCATATGGTGGAAGTAGCGGTGGACAGGGCGGACTGAGAGAGGGTTGATGATGGTGATGGAGTTGGTGTTCTTTCTGATGGCCTAGAATCAGTCTTTCGTTGATATAACAGTGGGATTCCCTGACTGCTGTGGTCTTGCAACGACACCTCAACATTTGCTGCTGTGCTAACCGGTGGGCTTACAGTGGGGGAAACAATGTAGCGTTGCTGACTACCTTCGTTGTGATCAGTTGCACATGTGGCACTTGAGGTTTGGTGTTGTGTCCACGCTTGCAAGTGCATGCTGGTTAAATGTCTAAGCATGCAACTGGTATTCAAATTTTTCAGATTTTTCCCTCGGCTAAAGGTCTTTGCGCACTTCTTACAGATAACCTTGGCCTGATCATGAGGATTTTGGTCAAAAAAGTGCCACACTGCACTCTTCCTACTTTGGCAGACATTTTGCGGCCTAGCACGCTGTGATCTTTTGACCCTCTGGACAACCTGTCCAGCAACTCTTTTGATGTTTGGAACCTGTCTTTGGAGTGCTCCAGGCCTGCCAGATAACAGCTGTTGCAATGTCGATGTCTGCTGTGGATGCTCCTCATCTGAGCTATTGGAAGCAGCACCCTCTTCCCCCAATGGATGCCAATCTGGGTCAACAACTGGGTCAGCAATGTAATACAAAACTTTTTCCTGATGCTCTGGCTTTAAAATCGGTTTGCCAACTCCTAGAAAACTAAGCGTTCGAGGCCTTATGTAGCCAGACGATGACGCAGGGTCAGCACCTCCTGCATTCCGTCCTATTTTGATCTTGCCACTACCATCAGATCCACCACCAACACCATCGTTACCAGCTGCCAACCCCCGCCCAATTCCACGGCCTCTTCCACCAGCCTTCCTCATTTTTGGTAGAAATGAGAAAAAATCCAACAAACTATATAGTAATGTAAAACAAGGTACAAGGTGTCTATAGGACAGGGGAGATTTTGAATTTCTGCAGACATTTGTGGACACTGGACACTTTTGGATTGTGTGAGGCCCACTGATATCTGAGCGCTATGTGACAGGCTCGATGGCACAGCTGTGACCAAAGTGACTAGAGGATAAGGGAGATTTTGAATCTCTGCACACACTTTTGGACACTGGACACTTTTGGATTGTGTGAGGCCCACTGATATCTGAGCGCTATGTGACAGGCTCGATGGCACAGCTGTGACCAAAGTGACTAGAGGATAAGGGAGATTTTGAATCTCTGCACACACTTTTGGACACTGGACACTTTTGGATTGTGTGAGGCCCACTGATATCTGAGCGCTATGTGACAGGCTCGATGGCACAGCTGTGACCAAAGTGACTAGAGGATAAGGGAGATTTTGAATCTCTGCACACACTTTTGGACACTGGATGGACACTTTTGGATTGTGTGAGGCCCACTGATATCTGAGCGCTATGTGACAGGCTCGATGGCACAGCTGTGACCAAAGTGACTAGAGGATAAGGGAGATTTTGAATCTCTGCACACACTTTTGGACACTGGACACTTTTGGATTGTGTGAGGCCCACTGATATCTGAGCGCTATGTGACAGGCTCGATGGCACAGCTGTGACCAAAGTGACTAGAGGATAAGGGAGATTTTGAATCTCTGCACACACTTTTGGACACTGGATATACACTTTTGGATTGTGTGAGCCCCACTGATATCTGAGCGCTATGTGACAGGCTCGATGGCACAGCTGTGACCAAAGTGACTAGAGGATAAGGGAGATTTTGAATCTCTGCACACACTTTTGGACACTGGATGGACACTTTTGGATTGTGTGAGGCCCACTGATATCTGAGCACTATGTGACAGGCTCGATGGCACAGCTGTGACCAAAGTGACTAGAGGATAAGGGAGATTTTGAATCTCTGCACACACTTTTGGACACTGGACACTTTTGGATTGTGTGAGGCCCACTGATATCTGAGCGCTATGTGACAGGCTCGATGGCACAGCTGTGACCAAAGTGACTAGAGGATAAGGGAGATTTTGAATCTCTGCACACACTTTTGGACACTGGACACTTTTGGATTGTGTGAAGCCCACTGATATCTGAGCGCTATGTGACAGGCTCGATGGCACAGCTGTGACCAAAGTGACTAGAGGATAAGGGAGATTTTGAATCTCTGCACACACTTTTGGACACTGGATGGACACTTTTGGATTGTGTGAGGCCCACTGATATCTGAGCGCTATGTGACAGGCTCGATGGCACAGCTGTGACCACAGTGACTAGAGGATAAGGGAGATTTTGAATCTCTGCACACACTTTTGGACACTGGATGGACACTTTTGGATTGTGTGAGGCCCACTGATATCTGAGCGCTATGTGACAGGCTCGATGGCACAGCTGTGACCAAAGTGACTAGAGGATAAAGGAGATTTTGAATCTCTGCACACACTTTTGGACACTGGATGGACACTTTTGGATTGTGTGAGGCCCACTGATATCTGAGCGCTATGTGACAGGCTCGATGGCACAGCTGTGACCAAAGTGACTAGAGGATAAGGGAGATTTTGAATCTCTGCACACACTTTTGGACACTGGATGGACACTTTTGGATTGTGTGAGGCCCACTGATATCTGAGCGCTATGTGACAGGCTCGATGGCACAGCTGTGACCAAAGTGACTAGAGGATAAGGGAGATTTTGAATCTCTGCACACACTTTTGGACACTGGATGGACACTTTTGGATTGTGTGAGGCCCACTGATATCTGAGCGCTATGTGACAGGCTCGATGGCACAGCTGTGACCAAAGTGACTAGAGGATAAGGAAGATTTTGAATCTCTGCACACACTTTTGGATACTGGACACTTTTGGATTGTGTGAGGCCCACTGATATCTGAGCGCTATGTGACAGGCTCGATGGCACAGCTGTGACAAAAGTGACTAGAGGATAAGGGAGATTGGATTGCTTTTAAAAAAGCAGTTTGCGGAGCATTGGGTAAACAGTGACTGGTGTGTTGTGCAGGCCAAATTGCTAGCAGCAGAAGCAGTTTTTTTTTCTTCTCAGCAGGACAAAAAAAAAAAAAATTGGGATTGCTTTTAAAAAAGCAGTTTGCGGAGCAGTGGGTAAACAGCAATGCAGGAATGTCAGGAAGCCTTAGAAGGCAGCCCAACAACCAACACCACTGATACACCACTATATAGCCTCCCCTTGCACTGCACACACAGTGACTGGTGTGTTGTGCAGGCCAAATTGCTAGCAGCAGAAGCAGTTTTTTTTTCTTCTCAGCAGGACAAAAAAAAAAAAAATTGGGATTGCTTTTAAAAAAGCAGTTTGCGGAGCAGTGGGTAAACAGCAATGCAGGAATGTCAGGAAGCCTTAGAAGGCAGCCCAACAACCAACACCACTGATACACCACTATATAGCCTCCCCTTGCACTGCACACACAGTGACTGGTGTGTTGTGCAGGCCAAATCGCTAGCAGCAGAAGCAGTTTTTTTGTCTTCTTCCCTGCCTAACGCTCTCCCTACAGAATCAGCAGCAACCTCTCCCTATACTAAGATCGGCAGAAGAAAGATGGCGGTCGGCGTGCACGCCCTTTTATACCTCCTGTGACGCCCACCAAAGCAAGCCAATCACTTGCATGCCCTTCTGAAAGATGGTGGTGACCCGTGCCTATGTCATCACGTTGCCCACAGTGTCCGTGGATCCTGATTGGCTGAAAAAGAGCGCAAAACAAGCTTTTGAAACGCGACTTTGGCGCGTAAGTCGCCGACCTCGTGGCCGACCTCATCCTAGGGTCGGGTTTCGTTTCATGAAACCCGACTTTGCCAAAAGTCGGCGACTTTTGAATTTTTTCGACCCGTTTCGCTCAAGTCTAGTCATTACTCCATGCTAATTCTCTTGAATCTCTCTGCAGCATTCAACACTGTGAATCATCAGCTCCTCCTCATTATACTCCATTCAATTGGCCTCAAGGACACTGTTCTCTTCTGGTTCTCCTCCTATCTTTCTGACCGCTCCTTTACTGTATCTTTTGCTGGTTCCTCCTCCTCTCATCTTCCCCTTACTGTTGGGATTCCTCAAGGATCAGTCCTAGGCCCCCTCCTTTTCTTTTTGTACACTGCCCCTATTGGTCAAACAATCAGTAGATTTGGTTTCCAGTACCATCTCTATGCTGACGAGACCCAATTATACGCTTCTTCTCCTGACATCATGCCTGCCTTTCTAGAACACACCAGCGATTGTCTAAGCGCTCTGTCTAACATCATGCCCTCACTATATCTGAAACTGAACCTGTCAAAGACTGAACTCCTTGTGTTTCCTCCCGCTACTAATGTACCTATACCCGACATTGCCATTTCCATGTGTGGTTCCACTATTACTCCCCAGCAACATGCCCGCTATCTTGGGGTCATACTTGACTCCGAGCTTTCCTTTGCTCCCCACATCCGATCACTGGCTCGCTCTTGTTATCTGCACCTTAAAAACATTCCTAGAATTCGACCTTTTCTTACTTTTGACTCCGCAAAAACTCTTACTGTTTCTCTTATTCATTCTCATCTTGACTATTGTAACTCACTTCTAATCGGTCTCCCTCTTACCAAACTCTCCCCCCTCCAATCTGTCTTGAATTCTGCAGCCAGGATCATATTCCTTGCCAATCGTTACACCGATGCCTCTACCTTGTGCCAGTCATTACATTGGCTACCCAACCACTTCAGAATCCAGTACAAGCTTATTACCCTCACCCACAAAGCTCTCCATGGCTCAGCACCACCCTACATCTCCTCCCTTGTTTCAGTATACCACCCTACCCGTGCCCTCCATTCTGCTGATGACCTGAGGTTAGCATCCTCAATAATCAGAACCTCCCACTCCCGTCTCCAAGACTATACACGTGCTGCACCAATTCTTTGGAATGCACTTCCCAGGTCAATACGATTAGTCCCTAATCCCTACAATTTTAAGCGTGCCCTGAAAACGCATTTATTCAGACTGGCCTACCACCTCAACACATTAACCTAATCTATCCCTGTGTGACACAGTCAAAAGTTTTACCATAACCAGGTTCCCCGCATAATGTTCCCACATGCTTTATGCATCTATTAGCCCTCTGTGTCTGTACTGTTACACACTAAACATTATGGCTGGTCCATACAATCAGGGCAATTGTTACCACTCACCTTTCGTGTCTACCTTTTTACTCATAGATTGTAAGCTTGCAAGCAGGGCCCTCATTCCTCTTGGTATCTGTTATGATCTATGTCATTATTGTTATGCTAAAATGTCTATTGTCTGTACAAATCCCCTCTGAAATGTAAAGTGCTGCGGAATATGTCGGCGCTATAGAAATAAAATTTATTATTATTATGATGACACTGTTTGGTGGCTCGTTTTTTGGGGACAAGATGACGTTTTCAGCGGTATCATATTTATTTATATCCATCCTTTTGATCGCGTGTTATTCCACTTTTTGTTTGGTGGTATGAGGATAGAGCATTTTTTGTCTTTTTAAGGGGTTCACTAAAGGGGTTAACTAGTGGGACAGTTTTATAGGGTGGGTCGTTACGGACGCAGCAATACAAAATATGTGTACTTTTAGTGTTTTTTTTATTTACATAAAGAAATGTATTTTTTGGAACAATATTTATTTATTTTCTTTATTTATGAATTTTCTAAAAATATTTTTACACATGTTAATTTTTTTTTTACTTTGCCCCAGAGTGGGACATCACTATATAGTGTCAGATCGCTGATCTGACATGTTGCAGAGCACTGTGTCAGATTAGCGATCTGACAGGCAGTGCAGGAGACTTGCCGATGCCTGCTTTCAGGCACTGACAAGCCACCTCCCTGCAGGACGCAGAAGGACTCTGTGGCCATCTGGGATCTGGGGACCTGCAGGGAGGAGGCCATCGGAACAGCGCAATCACATCGCGTTGCTCTGGGGGTCTCAGGGAAACAAACGGGGAGCCCCCTCCCTGTGTGATGCTTCCCTATGCCACTAGAATGCTGTGATCATGTTTGATCGCAGTGTGCTGGGGGTTAAAGTGCCGGGAGTGGTCCCTGACTGCTCCTGGCACATAAACAGCTGACACCCCGCAGCGATCAGCCACGCTCCCCCCGTGAGCATGACTGATCAGTATGACGTACTATCCCGTCCATGGTCATACGGGACTGGGTCACCTGGCTGGGATAGTACCTCATATGTCAGAAAGGGGTTAAATTGCCATTTATGAATACAGTCAAGGTGTTAATATAGTAAATGTCTCTTAGTCCAGGTTCTGGTCTGTATTAAAAAACCTTCAGCAGTCTGCAAAAAAAATCCAGGAGTTATCAAACCTAAATTTAGGGAGTCCCGGCTGGTAACTCACCTGATATAGTGTATGCGGCGTGTGAGAGCAGTCAGCATGTGATGTCACTGTGTTGCTCTTTTACGGAGTCCTGGAGGGGCCGTACTATCCCTTACATGTTTCGGAGATGCTGCTATCTCCTTCATCAGAGGGTGGTTCGAGACTGCAGCTCTCTCTTTATATCCTGGAGGTCCAATAAAGTTAATGAATAAAGTAATACATTGCATGTTCAAAATATTACCGCTATTTTAAACTATTCATGCCGTCAACAATTTTATTGATAATGCTATAACTATATATAAACAGAGAATGATTAATAGATGAAAAATTGAAAAAGTGTATAATATATATACTGTATATGTACTGCTCAAAAAAATAAAGGGAACACTTAAACAACAGAATATAACTCCAAGTAAATCAAACTTCTGTGAAATCAAACTGTCCACTTAGGTAGCAACACTGATTGACAATCAATTTCACATGCTGTTGTGCAAATGGAATAGACAACAAATGGAAATTATTGGCAATTATCAAGACACACTCAATAAGGGAGTGTTTCTGCAGGTGGGGACCACAGATCACATCTCTGTACCAATGCTTTCTGGCTGATGTTTTGGTCACTTTTGAATGTTGGTTGTGGTTTCACACTCGTGGCAGCATGAGATGTACTCTACAACCCACACAAGTGCCTCAGGTAGTGCAGCTCATCCAGGAATGCACATCAATGCGAGCTGTGGCAAGAAAGTTTGCTGTGTCTGTCAGCGTATTGTCCAGAGGCTGGAGGCGCTATTAGGAGACAGGCCAGTGCACCAGGAGACATGGAGGGGGCTGTAGAAGGGCAACAACCCAGCAGCAGGACTGCTACCTCCGCCTTTGTGCAAGGAGGAACAGGAGGAGCACTGCCAGAGCTCTGCAAAATGACCTCCAGCAGGCCACAAATGTGTATGTGCCTGCACAAACGGTTAGAAACTAACTCCATGAGGATGGTCTGAGGGCCCGACATCCACAAATGGGGGTTGTGTTCACAGCCCAACACCATGCAGGACACTTGGCATTTGCCATAGAACACCAGGATTGGCAAATTCACCACTGGCGCCCTGTGCTCTTCACAGATGAAAGCAGGTTCACACTGAGCAGAAGTGACAGGCATGGCAGAGTTTGGAGACGATGTGTAGAGCGATCTACTGCCTGTCGCATCCTTCAGCATGACCGGTTTGTCATTGGGTCAGTAATGGTGTGGGGTGGCATTTGTTTGGAGGGCTGCACAGCCCTCCATGTGCTCGCCAGAGGTAGCCTGACTGCCATTAGGTACCAAGATGAGATCCTCAGACCCCTTGTGAGATCATATGCTGGTGCGGTTGGCCCTGGGTTCCTCTTAATGCAGGACAATGCCAGACCTCATGTGGCTGGAGTGTGTCAGCAGTTCCTGCAAGATGAAGGTATTGAAGCTATGGACTGGCCCGCCCGTTCCCCAGACCTGAATCCGATTGAACACATCTGGGACATCATGTCTCACTCCATCCACCAACATCACGTTGCACCACAGACTGTCCAGGAGTTGGCGGATGCTTTAGTCCAGGTCTGGGAGGAGATCCCTCAGGAGACCATCCGCTGCCTCATCAGGAGCATGCCCAGGCGTTGAAGGGAGGTTATACAGGCACGTGGAGGCAACACACACTACTGAGCATCTTTTCCTTGTAATTTGACATTTCCACTGAAGTTGGATCAGCCTGTAATTTGACTTTCTAATTTGATTTTGAGTATCATTCCAAATCCAGATCTCCATGGGATATTCATTTTGATTTACATTGATAATTGTTATGTTTTATTGTTCTGAACACATTCCACTACGCAATGAATAAAAATTTGCAACTGGAACATTTCATTCAGAGATATCTAGGATGTGGTATTTTAGTGTTCCCTTCATTTTTTTGAGCAGTGTATATATATATATATATATATATATATATATATATATAAATCAAGAAAAATAGGCAGACGGGCTTGATAAAGACGGGTCACCGTTGAAACATCGCCACCTGAGGATCAGTAAAGTATCCATTTTTTTCACATTTAATTTGGAGTGCTGCCTATTTTTCTTGATTTATTAACTCGGTTGTTTGGACACTGCTGAATAGGTTTTGCATCAATTTTATAAATTTGGTAGTGCTGCCCTTTTTTGATATATATGTGTGTAGATATATAAAATAGAAAGTGATTAATAGATGAAAACATGATAAATAAAAATTAAAAATTAAAATGACCCATTCCTTAAAGTCAATACATTTATTGAAAAGTGAACAATTCAGTATCAAAATTCAGTCCATTAGGGACTAAAGTATTTAACCCCTTCACTCAGCAGCCCATTTGGTTTTTTCAATTCTGTTTTTCGCTACCTTTCTTCCCAGAGCCATAACTTTTGGCCATGTGAGGGCTTTTTTTTTTTAGGGAAAAGTTGTACTTTTGAATGACTCCATTTGTTTTACCAAATCGTGTACTCAAAAATGGGAAAAAAATTCCAAGTGCGGTAATATTGCAAAAAATTCCACAACGGATTTTTTGGATTTTTTTTAACCATGTTCAGTGTGCTTTTGTACACTTTAATAAAATGATCATTATTGTTGATTGTCACATTTGGTGGTCCCTGTATCCATGACATGCCTCTTTTCCATGAGTTTCCAGTGTATTCCCCTTGACATGTCTCAGGTCGACCACCTAGTTTTTATTTATTGTATATAATTTGCCAATGGTGAGCTTCTATTTGTTTGCTAAGTGTCACAATTTGCGCATGTTAGTGATGCGCCTTTTCTGGGGTGGCTGAGAACTGATGTTTTTAGCCAGGGGGGCAGCATCCATGGCCCCTTCCTAGGCTATTAATATTAGCCCGTGGCTGTCTGCAGAGCCTTTGCTGGTTATTAATTATAGGGGGACCCACATCATTTTTTTGGGGGTCCCCCATTTTAACAGCAAAGGCTAAGTATACAGTTGTGAGCTGATATTAATAGCCTTGGAAGCTCCATTGGTATTACCCCCTTCCCAGGCTATAAACTTCTGCCCCCAACCATTGGCTTTCCCTCTGCTGGTTATGAAAATTGTGCAGGAGCCCACTCCATATTTTTCCAAAAAATAATATTTTATTAATTAAATACATGTGCAGTAATTTGCACACACACTGTACTAATTGTATTTGTCACTGACATCTATATATCTACCCATTCTATTTGTATTTACTGTATGTAATCCATCTCTTTTATCCTGTCAGCACCTGCAGTGATTTTACAGAACACGGCAGATGAATTACTGGCTTTTCTTCTATCTATCTATGCAATATAAATGCATATGTGTGTGTCACTGACATCTCTATATATATATATATATATATATATATATATGTATATATTCTATCTATTCTATTCTAACCTGTCAGTGTGATTTTACTGTATGTGGCACATGAATTGCTGGCCTTTCAAAGGACACCGGTGCGTTAAACTCAGACAGCACTCGCATGGTCCTAGTGCTTTTCGATTTTTTTTCTCACACCCATAGGCTTACATTGGCGAGTCTTGGCGAGTCTCGGTGACAATCGCAGCATGCTGCGATTTTACACGCACTCTGAATACGCCCAAGAAAATAAACGGTGATGTGAGCTGCCCCATAGATTAACACTGGGCTGAGTGCTAAGCTATGTTTTCTTGCATAACACTTGTCCATATTCTACGGTAGTGTGACTCCGGCAGAGTCACACTTTTTATCAAATTGAGTTCTATGTGAAGCTTTCACACCACCAGGCATGATTTTTGTCTCTTGCAGCTTTTTCATATATGTTGTTCCTTATGTTACCTTGAAAGTGGGAATAGCGCGGGTTTTCATATTTGTTTCCACTGTTAAGAATTGTGAAATTTTTCAATACTAAATGTATCCATATAGAACATCATAAGTAAAAAAAAATGATACCGGGGAGGAAGTTGTAAGTTTAAGTAGAAAATACCTTGCTGAGACATTCATGCTCAAATTCCTGAGGAACATTCTCCAGTAATTACTTCTATTGATGTATGATCAGTTAGAAGCGTGTAAAAATGAGATTGACCCTCGCTTTGACCCTTATGGGCATTCTGCAAGCAAATTAGTCTGTTTTCTAGTTTACAAATGAGAATAAAAAGCCTGAAAACCACATGGCGAAAAAAATAGCTCTTAGCAATAGGTAAATGAGCCATTTAGTTATTTTTACCAGTAAAAATTAAAATTTAGTTTAAGCTCCTATCAAAAACATTGTCATTTGTGATTACAGAGAAGTTAGATTTTCATGTAATGCAGGGAAATAAAGTATGGTAGGAGTCATACATCTTTAATTTCTAGTCTAAAAATGATGTGAACATGTAAATTTCTCATGCACATGTGTAAGAAAAAATGAGACATGAAATTAAGGAGAACATCTGCATAGCTACATGACATGATCATGTATGACTGTGTTGTGCACCTTTTACTGCAAATGATGCAACATGCAGACCACAGCCTAAAGTACAGGGGGAATATACTTAAAGGGAACCTACCAGTATGGAAAGCAGTCCAATCTGCAGGCACCATGTTTTAATACATTGAGTACATATATAGATCTGTGAGAAAAGATTCTGTACAACCCTTATGTTAATCCCTTAAACCTTTCTAGCATGTTTTTTTATTTAATTCCAACTGAAGTAGTAAAACCAATATATTCAGCAGCTCTAGGCATACGTTGTTTTTTTGTCACAATAATATCTGTCTTGACATTCTGTTTTCCATATCTCAGATATATACATCTGGGCTGGTGTGGGGAAAAAGCTGAAAAACCAGAGGAAACCACACACATAGAATGACCAAAACAATTACATGCAAATGTTACCTATAATCAAACTTTAACAGAGAATTCCAGGGCTGCAAGACAACAGTAGGTCCTTTGAGTAATCGTATAACTTAATACACAGTTTTGTCACTAACCATGATCATAGATCTCGATTTTTTTATGAGGACACAATGTTTCCATTTCAAAAGTACTTGACAAAAGTACAGACAGTATAATAAAGTAATGCAGCTCATCATGAATTATAGATAAGCGGGTACCACCGTGCCCTGTTCCACCCCTGTCATGAGATGCTGAGTAACTTCTCACAGACAAGCCATGAGTTGAAATAATCAAGTTGTGACAGACAGAAGTAGAAGCTGCACTGTTGGTTTATAATCATCCAGCAAATAAAAGGGGTGAAATGGTTATAGCGGACAGGGAGTGGTTAACCTAACCTAAGGGTCCCATTTCACATAGCGAAGCACCAGCGATCCCGACAGCGATACCACTTGGTAAGGATTGCTGATGCGTCATTAAATTGTCACTAGTAAGCTGCCAAATGGGCAGATCTCTTCAGCGATGCAGCAGCGATCCGGCAATCCATATAACGACCTCGGCATTCGTTGGTACCTTGTCACACAGCAGCTATTTTGAACGATTTCAGCCTGCGTCCCTGAGGTCGCTCGTCGAGTCAAACACAGCGATACATGCTGGCCAGCGGGACGCCGACGATGAAAAATTGCCCAGGACATTCCAGCACGATCTGCAATATCCAGCAGGGTGGCCGGTCGCAGCTACGTGTCACATGTAGCGAGATCGCAGTTGCATCACAAAATCGGTGACGCTTTAGCGATCTCGCTAACGATCACACTATGTGAGACGGGGGCTTAAGGGTAGACTGATTAAGTTGTTATTGTGTCCTGGACATCCAAGAGTAAGGTGTGCGCTAGAGAATCTCCAGTCAGACTGAAATCAGACAAGCTGTATAAACAAGTTATTCCTGGAAAGCGATTCCTGTAATCATAGAAGCAGTCAGGACAGCCTGGAGTATCTTTATTACCTCAAGATCAAAGTGAGAGTGCTACAGCACCGGACTCATCCTCCTCCCCCCACCTCACTGCATTAGAAAGGTACAGTTCTGCTTAGGTTAAGACACTGTGTGTAAAGAGAAGTTATCTGTGAAAAAACTTTCATATATGCTAATGAAGCATTGCATGAAGACACGTGATTCTGTGTTATGAAAAAGAAGCTTGAATAAAACCCCTGTGATTAACTTCAGCTCAGAACTGTGTCATAGCTGTGTGACTCTAAACTGTTAACTCCCCTCTACTGTGAAGAATTAGAATTAATGGTTGCCCTGAGTAAGATTTCCCAAAAGTTCCAAAAATAACTCATGATTTCTTTATATCACCCTCGTATCCTGAGTGGCATGCATGCAACAAAGTATTCAGAGGTCAGTAGCCAGGAGGATATGTCATAAACAGAGGTAACAGACAAATGTGTAGTCAAGTAATGGTTGAAGGTCAAAATACCAGGAGGATATCGGATCAGACCAAAAGGATTAGACAAACAGATAGTCAGAAAGAGGTCCAAGGTCAGGCAGTAATCAATAAGCAATACACAAGACACAGGGAAAACAATAACATGGAGCTGAAGCTACAGGTGAAAGCTATCTGGGACTGCCAGCTCAGTAAAATAGTTGAGCAATCATGGAAGCCTCCCAAACTCAGTTTGGATGGCTGAACTGTCAAGAAAAACACAGACATGTCCCTGCACCAGATTGGAAAACTGAGCTGTCAATCATTGCACAGACAGCTCAGCATCCCACTGCACCAGACTGGACAACTTAGCTGTCAATCACTACACAGATAACTCAGCAAATCCCTGCACCAGATTGGACAAATGAACTGTCAATCACTGCACAGACACACTTCAGGGTGGTATCGTTACAATCCTACCCTTGCACTGCACATTTTGGCAGAGCTGGATGAAACTTACCTAAAAATGCCAAAAGTAACAACATTGTAGTGCAACTCCATGTTATGCAAAAATTACAGTATTATGATTTATCATTATCATGGGCCTATTTGTCATTCTTATCAATTTCAATGAAGATCAAATGCACATAGGTCACTTGCTCTATCCTGGTGTCCATGATTAAAACCAGACATTTCTATGAAAAATAGCAGCTAGACTTACAGTAACATATAAAAGGAATATATCACAAAGATCAACCCCCCATGTATGGACATGTAAATTCATCAACATAGTTATATACTCTATCTGTTGCTATTGTTATGCTCACATGTAGATTGTGGAGCTGCGGTGCCACGGTCTGGGGAGGGCCTGGAGGGGCATAACTAAGCAACCACCTGGTTCTTCACTAGAGCCCCTGATGGTGTAGCTAGGCTTGAACCTAGGTGGACACCAGGTGCTACTCCAGGGTAAACCTCAGAAACACAGCAGCTGGCCCCAGAGGGGCAGGCAAGAAGGACCAGAGCTGGAGTAACCATCCAGACAGAAACTGGTTAACACAAGGAATGGATGCTGTACAGCTGGTAGACAGAATGGATACTGGATCATGCACAGATAGAATAGGTTCAGGAACACAGGGCGGTCTTGGGTGCAGGATTGCAGGTGCTGGCTCAGACTGGACAGGTGAAGGGAGCAGTACAGGGGCAGACTGGTCAAATCAAGATCAGGACTAGGTATAGGCAGGATGGGTTCAGGAAAAGGTGCACCAGAACAAATAGGACCAAGTTTACACGGGACATACAGGAACAGATTCAGAAAGAACTTGGTCACTGGCAGGATAGGTATATGACCTCAGATGTTGACAGAAAAGAAAATGCAGATATGGAGAGACTGGGAAACTTAGGTGTGGACAGACTGGGAACTGCAGGTGCAGACAGACTGGGAATTGCAGGTGCAAACTGGAACGAAACCTGAGGTGCAGACGGGAATGAAACCACAGGTGCAGACAAGTATGGAACTGCAGGTTCGGAAAGGTGCAGAACTGCAGATGTGGACAAGACAGGCAGGATCAAGCTCAGACAGGGTTAGGTTCAGACAGGAGAGACAGGATCAGATTCAGGGAGCAAAGATACAGGGACCTTACAATGAAGTAGCAAGTGTATACACTGATCAGTAGAGTTGAGCGACTTTTGGTTTTTTAGGGTCGCGTTTCGTTTCGTGAAACCCGACTTTTCCAAAAGTCGGGTCGAGCAAGATCGTCCGATTATAGGGAAAAGTCGGGGTCGTCCCGAAACACGAAACCCAATGTAAGTCAATGGGGAATAAAAGTCGGCAGTGAGAGGAGGACAGGAAACACACCTACAGTGCCCATTTGAATGCCAAAAGCATCAATTCTTCTTACTTAAGCTTGTCAACCTTAATTAACTTCATAATACAAGTTACGCACTGAAAAATTGGGGTTATTTGGCTACAGACTGTGGGGGGGGAGGGCTGGCTCCAGGTTTTCATGTGCCCTGGGCGAAAGAGCGCCCCTTTAACACATACCACAACTCATCATGCTCCGATACGGCAGAGAAATAGCGGTATAGTACAATGAAAAATACCTCACTTTTTACATCTCATGACGAGGCCCATCTATTTCTCCATACAGAATCATTGGTCCCATATAATGTTTGAAACAGTATATGATGAGCTCCACATAATGCTACAGTATATGTTGGTCCCCATGGATGAAGCTCTACTGTCTTATGGGCCCAAATAATGCTCCAAACATAATGGGCCCCATTTCTAATGCTCTAGTGTATAATGGGCCCTGTAAATGCTGCTCCAGTGTCTGATGTCCACCTTTGAAACGTTCCAGTGTATGGTGGGCCCCATCTATCATTCTCAGATGGTGTTAGGCCCAGTATGGATTGCACGTGATTGCACAAAGGTTAGAAAGGGTACCGTATCCCCAGATAACATGTATGGATAGCGTACACATTCAAAATATATGTCTCAGGAGGCAGGCTCAGACGGTGTTAGGCCCAGTATGGATTGCACGTGATTGCACAAAGGTTAGAAAGGGTACCGTATCCCCAGATAACATGTATGGATAGCGTACACATTCAAAATATATGTCTCAGGAGGCAGGCTCAT